>NC_069499.1:1042973368-1043655868 GCF_027579735.1 Bombina bombina
AACTAGCAGATAAGCCCTTTTCTAAACCCTCTTGTAGAAAGGACAATATCCTAGGAATCCTAACCTTACTCCATGAGTAACTCTTGGATTCGCACCAATATAAATATTTACGCCATATCTTATGGTAAATTCTTCTGGTAACAGGCTTCCTAGCCTGTATTAAGGTATCAATAACCGACTCCGAGAAGCCACGCTTTGATAGAATCAAGCGTTCAATCTCCATGCAGTCAGCCTCAGAGAAATTAGATTTGGATGGTTGAAAGGACCCTGAATTAGAAGGTCCCGTCTCAGAGGCAGAGACCACGGTGGACAGGACGACATGTCCACTAGGTCTGCATACCAGGTCCTGCGTGGCCACGCAGGCGCTATCAGAATCACCGAAGCTCTCTCCTGTTTGATCTTGGCAATCAAACGAGGAAGCATCGGGAATGGTGGAAACACATAAGCCATGTTGAAGACCCAAGGGGCTGTCAGAGCATCTATCAGCACCGCTCCCGGGTCCCTGGACCTGGATCCGTAACAAGGAAGCTTGGCGTTCTGGCGAGACGCCATGAGATCCAGATCTGGTTTGCCCCAACGATGAATCAGTTGCCAGCAAATGGATGATTAACCCCTTAATATCCAAAAATGGATAACAATTTAATAATTAACGTTTTTATCACAGTCAAAACACACTGTCACAGGTCTGCTGTGACTGATTACCTCCCTTAAAATGTATTTTGAAGACCCCTGAGCTCTCTAGAGACGATCTGGATCATGGAGGATGAAGTAGACAGATTGTGACTGAATTTTTACTGCGCAAAAAAGCGCTAAAATAGGCCCCTCCCACTCATATTACAACAGTGGGGAAGCTCAGATAACTGTTTCTATGCAGAAAACAAAGATGGCCATGTGGTAAAAATCATGCCCCAATAAGTTTTATCACCAAGTACCTCACAAAAAACGATTAACATGCCAGTAAACGTTTTAAACATACATTTTAAAAGTTATGAAGTGTTATTAATAAGCCTGCTACCAGTCGCTTTTACTGCAGTTAAGGCTCATACATTATTTCAGTATTAACAGTATTTTCAGAGTCAATTCCATTCCTTAGAAAAATACATTCAGTGTACACACACTCATCAGCCTAATACCAGTCGCTATCACTGCATTTAAGGCTGAACTTACGTTACATTGGTATCAGCAGTATTTTCTCAGTCAATTCCATTCCTCAGAAAAATAATTTACTGCACATACCTCTTTTGCAGGGGGGCCCTGCATGCTATTCCCCTTTTCTGAAGTTACCTCACTCCTCAGATGAGAACAGCCAGTGGATCATAGAAAACGCAGGCAGATTCTTCTTCTAATGCTGCCTGAGAACAAACAGCACACTCCGGTGCCATTTAAAATAACAAACTTTTGATTGAAGAAATAAACTAAGTTAAAAAACACCACAGACCTCTCACAGCGACCTATCTTTAGTTAGGCTGCAAGAGAATGACTGAATATGACATGTGAGGGGAGGAGCTATATAGCAGCTCTGCTTGGGTGATCCTCTTGCAGCTTCCTGTTAGGAAGAGATATATTCCATAAGTAATGGATGACCCGTGGACTGAGTACACTTAACAAGAGAAATAACCTTCCAGGACAACAATTTAATTTCAATCTCATGCATAGGCTCAAACAAAAAAATCCTCGTATACTCTGTCTAATTTAGGAATCAAAGGTTCATTAGGCAACTTGGCCTCTGGAACCTCTAATGTAGACAGGACCTCTTTTAGAAGAAAACGTAAGTGTTCAATCTTAAATCTAAAGGCTGGTTCCTCCGCAGCAGGAGGCTTAGAAACAGCAGACTCCAAACCAGAAAGTTCACCCTCTGATGCCTCAGAGCGTGACTCATCCTTGGATAACTTAGTCAGAACAGATAAATCCAATAAAGCACATGATGACCCCTGGGCAGGAGAGCTATGTTTATCCTTTCTCTTGCGTTTAGTAGGAGCGAAGTAAAGCACTGAGGGCCTCAGACACCACCGTTTTTAACTGTGCAATAAAATATGATGGCAAAAGGCTCCCTCCAGATGGAGGATCAGGCATGCTACAGGAAGCTGCGATTGTAGAAGGAGATGACTGACGGGTATGCACCTCATGGGACGGCGAGTCCTCAGAGGTGGACGGCTCAGTGGTACTAAAAGGATTAACCTTCTTAGACCCAATAACGTATTCAAGGCATGTGGAACATAGTTGAGAGGGCGGGCATACCAAGGCCTCCTCACAATATAAACAGGTATTACTAATTGGAATAGAGGGAGTACCCTCTAGTATCTCAGAATCATCCATAGCTTAAGCTAATGACAGTTGGACACAGAAAATAAAAAACAGAATTTATGTTTACCTGATAAATTACTTTCTCCAACGGTGTGTCCGGTCCACGGCGTCATCCTTACTTGTGGGATATTCTCTTCCCCAACAGGAAATGGCAAAGAGCCCAGCAAAGCTGGTCACATGATCCCTCCTAGGCTCCGCCTACCCCAGTCATTCGACCGACGTAAAGGAGGAATATTTGCATAGGAGAAACCATATGATACCGTGGTGACTGTAGTTAAAGAAAATAAATTATCAGACCTGATTAAAAAACCAGGGCGGGCCGTGGACCGGACACACCGTTGGAGAAAGTAATTTATCAGGTAAACATAAATTCTGTTTTCTCCAACATAGGTGTGTCCGGTCCACGGCGTCATCCTTACTTGTGGGAACCAATACCAAAGCTTTAGGACACGGATGAAGGGAGGGAGCAAATCAGGTCACCTAAATGGAAGGCACCACGGTTTGCAAAACCTTTCTCCCAAAAATAGCCTCAGAAGAAGCAAAAGTATCAAACTTGTAAAATTTGGTAAAAGTGTGCAGTGAAGACCAAGTCGCTGCCCTACATATCTGATCAACAGAAGCCTCGTTCTTGAAGGCCCATGTGGAAGCCACAGCCCTAGTGGAATGAGCTGTGATTCTTTCAGGAGGCTGCCGTCCGGCAGTCTCATAAGCCAATCTGATGATGCTTTTAATCCAAAAAGAGAGAGAGGTAGAAGTTGCTTTTTGACCTCTCCTTTTACCAGAATAAACAACAAACAAGGAAGATGTTTGTCTAAAATCCTTTGTAGCATCTAAATAGAATTTTAGAGCGCGAACAACATCCAAATTGTGCAACAAACGTTCCTTCTTCGAAACTGGATTCGGACACAAAGAAGGCACGACTATCTCCTGGTTAATGTTTTTGTTAGAAACAACTTTCGGAAGAAAACCAGGTTTAGTACGTAAAACCACCTTATCTGCATGGAAAACCAGATAAGGAGGAGAACACTGCAGAGCAGATAATTCTGAAACTCTTCTAGCAGAAGAAATTGCAACCAAAAACAAAACTTTCCAAGATAATAACTTAATATCAACGGAATGCAAGGGTTCAAACGGAACCCCCTGAAGAACTGAAAGAACTAAGTTGAGACTCCAAGGAGGAGTCAAAGGTTTGTAAACAGGCTTGATTCTAACCAGAGCCTGAACAAAGGCTTGAACATCTGGCACAGCTGCCAGCTTTTTGTGAAGTAACACAGACAAGGCAGAAATCTGTCCCTTCAAGGAACTTGCCGATAATCCTTTCTCCAATCCTTCTTGAAGAAAGGATAGAATCTTAGGAATCTTTACCTTGTTCCAAGGGAATCCTTTAGATTCACACCAACAGATATATTTTTTCCATATTTTGTGGTAAATTTTTCTAGTTACAGGCTTTCTGGCCTGAACAAGAGTATCAATAACAGAATCTGAGAACCCTCGCTTTGATAAGATCAAGCGTTCAATCTCCAAGCAGTCAGCTGGAGTGAGACCAGATTCGGATGTTAGAACGGACCTTGAACAAGAAGGTCTCGTCTCAAAGGTAGCTTCCATGGTGGAGCCGATGACATATTCACCAGATCTGCATACCAAGTCCTGCGTGGCCACGCAGGAGCTATCAAGATCACCGACGCCCTCTCCTGATTGATCCTGGCTACCAGCCTGGGGATGAGAGGAAACGGCGGGAATACATAAGCTAGTTTGAAGGTCCAAGGTGCTACTAGTGCATCTACTAGAGTCGCCTTGGGATCCCTGGATCTGGACCCGTAGCAAGGAACCTTGAAGTTCTGACGAGAGGCCATCAGATCCATGTCTGGAATGCCCCACAATTGAGTAATTTGGGCAAAGATTTCCGGATGGAGTTCCCACTCCCCCGGATGTAATGTCTGACGACTCAGAAAATCCGCTTCCCAATTTTCCACTCCTGGAATGTGGATTGCAGACAGGTGGCAGGAGTGAGTCTCCGCCCATTGAATGATTTTGGTCACTTCTTCCATCGCCAGGGAACTCCTTGTTCCCCCCTGATGGTTGATGTACGCAACAGTCGTCATGTTGTCTGATTGAAACCGTATGAACTTGGCCTTCGCTAGCTGAGGCCAAGCCTTGAGAGCATTGAATATCGCTCTCAGTTCCAGAATATTTATCGGTAGAAGAGATTCTTCCCGAGACCAAAGACCCTGAGCTTTCAGGGGTCCCCAGACCGCGCCCCAGCCCATCAGACTGGCGTCGGTCGTGACAATGACCCACTCTGGTCTGCGGAAGGTCATCCCTTGTGACAGGTTGTCCAGGGACAGCCACCAACGGAGTGAGTCTCTGGTCCTCTGATTTACTTGAATCGTCGGAGACAAGTCTGTATAGTCCCCATTCCACTGACTGAGCATGCACAGTTGTAATGGTCTTAGATGAATGCGCGCAAAAGGAACTATGTCCATTGCCGCTACCATCAAACCTATTACTTCCATGCACTGCGCTATGGAAGGAAGAGGAACGGAATGAAGTGTTTGACAAGAGTTTAGAAGTTTTGTTTTTCTGGCCTCTGTCAGAAAAATCCTCATTTCTAAGGAGTCTATTATTGTTCCCAAGAAGGGAACCCTTGTTGACGGAGATAGAGAACTCTTTTCTACGTTCACTTTCCATCCGTGAGATCTGAGAAAGGCCAGGACTATGTCCGTGTGAGCCTTTGCTTGAGGAAGGGACGACGCTTGAATCAGAATGTCGTCCAAGTAAGGTACTACTGCAATGCCCCTTGGTCTTAGTACCGCTAGAAGGGACCCTAGTACCTTTGTGAAAATCCTTGGAGCAGTGGCTAATCCGAAAGGAAGTGCCACGAACTGGTAATGCTTGTCCAGGAATGCGAACCTTAGGAACCGATGATGTTCCTTGTGGATAGGAATATGTAGATACGCATCCTTTAAATCCACCGTGGTCATGAATTGACCTTCCTTGATGGAAGGAAGAATTGTTCGAATAGTTTCCATTTTGAACGATGGAACCTTGAGAAACTTGTTTAGGATCTTGAGATCCAAGATTGGTCTGAACGTTCCCTCTTTTTTGGGAACTACGAACAGATTGGAGTAGAACCCCATCCCTTGTTCTCCTAATGGAACAGGATGAATCACTCCCATTTTTAACAGGTCTTCTACACAATGTAAGAATGCCTGTCTCTTTATGTGGTCTGAAGACAATTGAGACCTGTGGAACCTCCCCCTTGGGGGAGGCCCCTTGAATTCCAGAAGATAACCTTGGGAGACTATTTCTAGTGCCCAAGGATCCAGAACATCTCTTGCCCAAGCCTGAGCGAAGAGAGAGAGTCTGCCCCCCACCAGATCCGGTCCCGGATCGGGGGCCAACATTTCATGCTGTCTTGGTAGCAGTGGCAGGCTTCTTGGCCTGCTTTCCCTTGTTCCAGCCTTGCATTGGTCTCCAGGCTGGCTTGGCTTGAGAAGTATTACCCTCTTGCTTAGAGGACGTAGCACTTGGGGCTGGTCCGTTTCTACGAAAAGGACGAAAATTAGGTTTATTTTTGGCCTTGAAAGACCTATCCTGAGGAAGGGCGTGGCCCTTACCCCCAGTGATATCAGAGATAATCTCTTTCAAGTCAGGGCCAAACAGCGTTTTCCCCTTGAAAGGAATGTTAAGCAATTTGTTCTTGGAAGACGCATCCGCTGACCAAGATTTCAACCAAAGCGCTCTGCGCGCCACAATAGCAAACCCAGAATTTTTCGCCGCTAACCTAGCCAATTGCAAAGTGGCGTCTAGGGTGAAAGAATTAGCCAATTTGAGAGCACGGATTCTGCCCATAATCTCCTCATAAGGAGGAGAATCACTATCGATCGCCTTTTCTAGCTCATCGAACCAGAAACATGCGGCTGTAGTGACAGGGACAATGCATGAAATTGGTTGTAGAAGGTAACCTTGCTGAACAAACATCTTTTTAAGCAAACCTTCTAATTTTTTATCCATAGGATCTTTGAAAGCACAACTATCTTCTATGGGTATAGTGGTGCGTTTGTTTAAAGTAGAAACCGCCCCCTCGACCTTGGGGACTGTCTGCCATAAGTCCTTTCTGGGGTCGACCATGGGAAACAATTTTTTAAATATGGGGGGAGGGACGAAAGGTATACCGGGCCTTTCCCATTCTTTATTTACAATGTCCGCCACCCGCTTGGGTATAGGAAAAGCTTCTGGGGGCCCCGGGACCTCTAGGAACTTGTCCATTTTACATAGTTTCTCTGGGATGATCAAATTCTCACAATCATCCAGAGTGGATAACACCTCCTTAAGCAGAGCGCGGAGATGTTCCAACTTAAATTTAAATATAATCACATCGGGTTCAGCTTGTTGAGAAATTTTCCCTGAATCTGAAATTTCTCCCTCAGACAAAACCTCCCTGGCCCCCTCAGACTGGTGTAGGGGCATATCAGAACCATTATCATCAGCGTCCTCATGCTCTTCAGTATCTAAAACAGAGCAGTCGCGCTTACGCTGATAAGTGGGCATTTTGGCTAAAATGTTTTTGATAGAATTATCCATTACAGCCGTTAATTGTTGCATAGTAAGGAGAATTGGCGCGCTAGATGTACTAGGGGCCTCCTGAGTGGGCAAGACTGGTGTAGACGAAGGAGGGAATGATGCAGTACCATGCTTACTCCCCTCACTTGAGGAATCATCTTGGGCATCATTTTCAGTGTCACATAAATCACATCTATTTAAATGAGAAGGAACCTTGGCTTCCCCACAATCAGAACACAGTCTATCTGGTAGTTCAGACATGTTAAACAGGCATAAACTTGATAACAAAGTACAAAAAACGTTTTAAAATAAAACCGTTACTGTCACTTTAAATTTTAAACTGAACACACTTTATTACTGCAATTGCGAAAAAGTATGAAGGAATTGTTCAAAATTCACCAAAATTTCACCACAGTGTCTTAAAGCCTTAAAAGTATTGCACACCAAATTTGGAAGCTTTAACCCTTAAAATAACGGAACCGGAGCCGTTTTTATCTTTAACCCCTTTACAGTCCCTGGTATCTGCTTTGCTGAGACCCAACCAAGCCCAAAGGGGAATACGATACCAAATGACGCCTTCAGAAAGTCTTTTTTATGTATCAGAGCTCCTCACACATGCGACTGCATGTCATGCTTCTCAAAAACAAGTGCGCAATACCGGCGCGAAAATGAGGCTCTGCCTATGACTAGGGAAAGCCCCTAGAGAATAAGGTGTCTAAAACAGTGCCTGCCGATATTAATTTACAAAAATACCCAGATTAAATGATTCCTCAAGGCTAAATATGTTATATATGAATCGATTTAGCCCAGAAAATGTCTACAGTCTTAACAAGCCCTTGTGAAGCCCTTATTTACTCTGTAATAAAAATGGCTTACCGGATCCCATAGGGAAAATGACAGCTTCCAGCATTACATCGTCTTGTTAGAATGTGTCATACCTCAAGCAGCAAAAGTCTGCTCACTGTTCCCCCAACTGAAGTTAATTCCTCTCAACAGTCCTGTGTGGAACAGCCATCGATTTTAGTAACGGTTGCTAAAATCATTTTCCTCTTACAAACAGAAATCTTCATCTCTTTTCTGTTTCAGAGTAAATAGTACATACCAGCACTATTTTAAAATAACAAACTCTTGATTGAATAATAAAAACTACAGTTAAACACTAAAAAACTCTAAGCCATCTCCGTGGAGATGTTGCCTGTACAACGGCAAAGAGAATGACTAGGGTAGGCGGAGCCTAGGAGGGATCATGTGACCAGCTTTGCTGGGCTCTTTGCCATTTCCTGTTGGGGAAGAGAATATCCCACAAGTAAGGATGACGCCGTGGACCGGACACACCTATGTTGGAGAAAGTAAATTTATGCTTACCTGAATTAATTTCTTTTACGATATGACGAGTCCACAGATTTCATCCTTACTTGTGGGATTTATCCTCCTGCTAACAGGAAGTGGCAAAGAGCACCACAGCAGATCTGTATATATAGCTCCTCCCTCCTCTCCACCCCCAGTCATTCGACCGAAGATAGGAAGAGAAAGGAAAAGCTAAAGGTGCAGAGGTGACTGAAGTTTACAAAAAATAAATACAACCTAAATCCGTCTTAAAATAACAGGGTGGGCCGTGGACTCGTCATATCGTAACTATAGGACACGGATGAAAGGGAGGGACAAGACAGGAACCTAAACAGAAGGCACCACAGCTTGAAGAACCTTTCTCCCAAAAACAGCCTCAGAAGAAGCAAAAGTATCAAATTTGTAAAATTTGCAAAATGTATGAAGAGACGAACAAGTCGCAGCCTTGCAAATCTGTTCTACAGAAGCATCATTTTTAAAAGCCCATGAGGAAGCCACAGCTCTAATAGAATGAGCCGTAATTCTTTCAGGAGGCTGCTGTCCAGCAGTCTCATACGCCAGACGGATGATACTCCTCAGCCAAAAAGAAAGAGCTAGCCGTAGCTTTCTGACCCCTAGGCTTTCCAGAATAAACAAATAATGAAGATGATTGAAGGAAATCCTTGGTTGTAAGTAAAACTTCAAGGCACGGACCACGTCCAGGTTATGCAATTACGCTCCTTCTAAGAAGAAGGATTAGGACATAATGAAGGAACAACAATTTCCTGATTAATATTCTTATTTGAAACAAACTTAGGGAGGAACCCAGGTTTAGTAGGTAGAACCACCTTATCAGAAGGGAAGATAAGATAAGGCGAGTTACATTGTAACGCTGAAAGCTCTGAAACTCTACGAGCAGAAGAAATAGCAACCAAAAATAAAACTTTCCAAGATAACAACTTAATATCTATGGAATGCATGGGTTCAAACGTAACCCCTTGAAGAACACTAAGAACTAATTTCAAACTCCAAGGTGGAGCAATTGGTCTAAATACAGGCTTAATTCTGGTTAGAGCCTGACAAAAAGACTGAATGTCTGGAACATCAGCCAAACGTTTGTGAAGCAAAATTGACAAGGCAGAAATCTGTCCCTTTAAAGAACTTGCTGATAACCCTTTCTGCAATCCTTCTTGGAGAAAAGACAGAATCCTAACCTTACTCCATGAGTAACCTTTGGATTCACACCAAAAAAGATATTTACGCCATATCTTATGGTAAATCTTTCCAGAGACAGGCTTACATGCCTGAATCAACTTATCAATGACCGCATCAGAGAAACCCCGCTTAGATAAAATCAAGCGTTCAATCTCCAAGCAGTCAGCTGCAGAGAAATTAGATTTGGATGATGGAAAGGACCTTGAATGAGAAGGTCCTGTCTCACTGGGAGTTTCCACGGAGGCAGAGAGGACATGTCCACTAGATCTGCATACGAAGTTCTGTGTAGCCACACAGGCGCGATTAGAATTACGGAAGCTCTCTCCTGTTTGATCTGAGCAATCACCCGGGAAAGGAGAGGAAACGGTGTTAACACATAAGCCAGGTTGAACGTCCAAGGTACTGCCAAGGCATCTATTGGTTCAGCCTGAGGATCTCTCGACCTGGAGCCTTATCTTGGGAGCTTGGCATTCTGTCGAGATGCCATCAGATCCAACTCCGGTTTGCCCCAACGAAGAATCAGAGAAGCAAATACCTCCGGATTGAGTTCCCACTCCCCCGGATGAAAAGCCTGACGGCTTAAATAATCCGCTTCCCAGTTGTCCACATGTGGGATATAGATTGCTGACAGATAACAAGAGTGGGTCTCCGCCATTGAATTATCTTGGATACTTCTGACATCGCTAAGGAACTCCTTGTTCCTCCCTGATGATTGATGTAAGCCACAGTCGTGATGTTGTCCGACTGGAACCTGATGAATTTGGCTGAAGCTAACTGAGGCCACGCCTGAAGCGGAATGAATATTGCTCTCAATTCCAGAATGTTGATTGGAAGTAGAGCCTCCAACTGAGTCCATACACCCTGAGCTCTCAGGGAATTCCAGACTGCACCCCAGCCTAGAAGACCGTTGTCACTATCACCCATGAGGGTCTGCGGAAACACGTCCCCTGGGACAGATCCGGCGACAACCACCAAAGAAGAGAGTTTCTGGTCTCTTGATCCAGATTTATCAGAGGAGACAAATTTGTATAGTCCCCATTCCACTGAACGAGCATGCACAGTTGAAGTGGTCTGAGATGAAACCGAGCAAATGGAATGATGTCCATTGCTGCCACCATCAATCCAATTACCTCCATACACTGGGCCACTGATGGCTGAGGATTGGACTGAAGGGTTCGACAAGTATTTAGAATTTTTGATTTTCTGACCTCAATCAGAAATATCTGCATTGCTACAGAATCTATCAGAGTTCCAAGGAAGGGAACCCTTGTATGAGGGATTAGTGAACTCTTTTCTAGATTCACTTTCCAACCGTGAGTTCTCAGAAAGGATAACACTGTGTCTGTATGAGACTTTGTTAGATGATAAGTCGACGCCTGAATCAAGATATCGTCCAGATAAGGCGCCACTGCTATACCCCGCGGCCTGGTAACCGCCAGAAGGGACCCTAGAACCTTTGTGCAGATCCTGGGTGCTGTGGCCAACCCGAAAGGAAGAGCCACGAACTGAAAATGTTTGTCCAGAAAGGCAAACCTTAGGTATTGATAATGATCCTTGTGAATAGGAATATGAAGGTATGCATCCTTCAAGTCCACGGTAGTCATATATTGACCCACCTGGATCATTGGTAAAATTGTTCGGATAGTTTCATCTTGAACGATGGAACTCTGAGAAACTTGTTTAGACTCTTGAGATCTAAAATGGGTCTGAAAGTTCCCTCTCTTTTGGGAACCACAAAGAGATTTGAGTAAAGCCCCTGTTCCAGTATTGGAACGGGACGAATTACTCCCATAGTAGAGAGGTCTTTTATACAATTTAAGAACGACTCTTTTTATCTGGTCTACAGAAATCTTGAAAGAAGAAATCTCCCCCTTGGGAGAAATCCCTTGAATTCCAGTTGATACCCGTGGGTCACAATTTCCAGTGCCCAGGGGTCCTGAACATCTCTTGCCCAAGCCTGTGCAAAGAGAGCCAATCTGCCCCCTACTAGATCCGGTCCCGGGATCGGGGGCCGCCCCTTCATGCTGTCTTGGTAGCAGCAGCAGGCTTTTTGGGTTGCTTACCCTTGTTCCAAGCCTGGTTGGGTCTCCAGACGGACATGGCCTGAGCAAAATTCCCTTCCTCCTTTGTAGAGGAAGAGGAAGAAGAGGGTACTCCTTTAAAGTTCCAAAAGGAACGAAAACTATTTTGTTTACCCCTCATCTTAACAGACTTATCCTGAGGTAGAGCATGACCTTTACTTCCAGTAATGTCAGAAATGATTTCCTTCAGCTCAGGCCCGAATAGGGTCTTACCCTTGAAGGGAATAGCCAAGAGCTTTGACTTAGATGACACATCAGCAGACCACGATTTTAATCATAACGCTCTTCGCGCTAAAATGGCAAATCCTGCATTTTTAGCTGCCAATTTAGCAATACGAAAGGCGGCATCTGTGACAAAAGAATTAGCTAGCTTAAGAGCCTTAATTCTATCCAAAATATCCTCTAAGGGGGTCTCAACCTTAAGAGACTCTTCCAAGGCATCAAACAAGAAAGCCGCTGCAGTAGTCACTGGAACAATGCAGGCTGTTGGTTGTAAAAGGAAACCCTGATGAATAAATAACTTCTTTAGAAGACCCTCTAATTTTTTATCCATGGGGTCTTTGAAGGCACAACTGTCCTCAATAGGAATAGTTGTACGTTTAGTCAGGGTAGATATAGCTCCCTCCACCTTAGGGACAGTCTGCCATGAGTCCCGAATGGTGTCTGAAATGGGATATATTTTCTTAAAATTAGGAGGGGGAAAACGGTATACCCGGTCTATCCCACTCCTTCTTAATCTCCGAAATTCTCTTAGGAACTGGAAAAACATCAGTGTAAGTGGGTACTTCTAGATATTTTTCCATTTTACACAATTTCTCTGGTGGCACTATAATAGGGTCACAGTCATCCAGAGTCGCCAATACCTCCCGAAGTAACCTGGAGGTGTTCTAGCTTAAATTTAAAGGACATAACGTCCGAATCTGTCTGAGGTAACATACTTCCAGGGTCCGAAAGTTCTCCCTCAGACAAAATTTCCCTGACTCCCAACTCAGATCTCTGTGAGGGCACATCGGAAATAGCCAGAAAAGCATCAGGGGACTCAGTATTGACATTAATTCCTGTCCTACTGCGTTTACCCTGTAACACTGGTAACTTAGATAATACCCCTGTAAGGGTAGTTGACATAACTGCAGCCATATCCTGCAGAGTAAAAGAATTGGACGCATTTGAGGAACTCTGCCTCGTATGCGTGGGCGTTAATGGTTGTGACACTTGGGGAGAATTAGATGGCATATCCTGATTCTCTTCAGACTGAGAATCATCCTTAGGCACACTTTCTTTACATAAAATATGCTTTTTACATTGTAAGGCCCTTTCAGTACAAGAGGTATACAAAGTAAGAGGGGGTTCCACAATGGCTTCTAAACACATAGAACAAGGAGTTTCCTCAAGTTCAGACGTGTTAAACAGACTAGCAATAGCCTTTAAGAAATAAAAAGCGCAACAATTTTTTCAAATTGCCCTAAAAGCGTTCTTATCGTTAAACAATTGAAAATAACAGTTTAATTGTTCCAAAAATTATTGCACCCTATGAGCAAAAGTGAAATCACCCTTTAAGGAGACATTTTTATTCAAAAACTATACTTAAAGGGCCACTGTAAGTAAATATTTTCTATGCCTGTTACTAACTAACTACCCCAAATACACTTTTTATCAATAGCATTTCATTAACATATTTCTACCGTATATGAGAAATCTTGTCTGCAAATTTAATTGTTTTCCAAACCCACTCCGTGGGTATCCTTTGCTCTGTACCAATCCGTTTACAATACCTAGGTTTCAAAATGGCGCTTTAAACACAAAGTTATTGGTTTAAGTATTTTGAACATTTTGAACAGTGCTGAAAAATAGTGGGCAGGATAACGTGACATCATCTGCGAATAAAAGATATAATTTTTAGAACGTTATGAAACTTTGTTTTGGAGAAAATATAGGTCAGTAGGTTTTAATTAATGTTTATTAACTTTAATATGTTAGTTGTTTAGCTTAAAAATTATAACAGAAAGTAATCCTTTAAATAATGAAAACAGTCCCTGCTCCTCAGGGTACTAAAATTAGACTCGACAACGATCCGGTGACTGGAAAATAACTTTAGGCCCCACCGGAGCTGATGCTAGTGAGAGGAAACTGCGCGTCTGAGCACGAGAAATAGGCCCCGCCCATCATGGACGTCGCATCTACAAAAACTGACTAACCGCAAGGGAAGTGGTTTGAAATAAAGCCATGTGGTCCCCAGTACATATGAACTCAAAGCATAAAACTGCAGCCCTGAACAATAAAATATTTGTCCATTTTTAAGTTAAGCTGCCTCTCCCAGTGTCAAGCCCCAATTAAATATTGCCAAATGCAAAGAAACAAATAGGCCTTTCAGTAACACCCTCAGATTCATATAGGTCTACTGCTTACCCCTTCCCTTGCAGGGAAACAAATGTCAGCCAATTCTGATATAACAAGTCTCCTCAGAAATAAAAGACTGAACATACCTCAATGTTGCTTAAAGCATGACACCATTCTCCACACTGAAGATTTTCTTGCACTACCTTCAGAAACTCTGTGGGAACCAGAATGGATCTTAGTATTGTCTGCTAAGATCATCAACCTCAGGGAAGAAAATTTTCTTCTCCATTTCTCCCTGAGGAAAATAGTACACGCTGGTACCATTTTAAAATAAAAAAACTTCTTGATTGAAGAATCTAAAACTAACACCTCACTTCCTATTACTAACACAGGGAAAGAGAATGACTGGGGGTGGAGAGGAGGGAGGAGCTATATATGCAGCTCTGATGTGGTGCTCTTTGCCACTTCCTGTTAGCAGGAGGATAAATCCCACAAGGATGAAATCCGTGGACTCGTCATATCTTTTTAAAAGAATCAAACTTTTTATTTCTCGAAAAACGGCACCTTTATACTCCCAGTGGCTGGGGCACTCACCACCTCCTAGACCCAGACAATACAGAGAAAAAGCATCTTCTCTGACAGCCAGCTCTGTCACAGGAGCGAGCTGCACTTAGTTTTATGGCGCGGTCGGGCCGGGCTGTGACTATACAGCTGGCCCGATGCGCTGACTAAATATTACAGACCCGCTCAGCAGAGAGCGGGTCTGTAAAAGCGCCATCATTTTTACATATTTAAAGGTAAAAAAGGCTATTAGAACTATAGCACTTAAATAATGTTATATAATTCTGCACTATGTGCAGAATTATATAACATTTTTAAGGTTTACTGTCCCTTTAACTATATTGTTAGAAGTGTAATAATTTTTATGTTTAATAGTATAAAAGACAAATATCGGATTGAATAAATAATAGAAAGAATTTTTATTTTTCAATAAAATTAGAATAACTCTTTATATAAATAAGTATACATTCAATATGACAATTAAAATTGCAAAGATGAGCGGATATTTAAAAGATATTAATATCCTTTTTGAACCGGATCCGGTGTTAAAAAATGAATTAAAAAACTGTATATAATATAATTAATTGTTCTAAAAAAAATTGTTTAGAATATTGAAACGATTCTAGAAATATGTATGTTTGTAAATTATAACAGAATTTATGTTTACCTGATAAATTACTTTCTCCAACGGTGTGTCCGGTCCACGGCGTCATCCTTACTTGTGGGATATTCTCTTCCCCAACAGGAAATGGCAAAGAGCCCAGCAAAGCTGGTCACATGATCCCTCCTAGGCTCCGCCTACCCCAGTCATTCGACCGACGTTAAGGAGGAATATTTGCATAGGAGAAACCATATGGTACCGTGGTGACTGTAGTTAAAGAAAATAAAATATCAGACCTGATTAAAAAAACCAGGGCGGGCCGTGGACCGGACACACCGTTGGAGAAAGTAATTTATCAGGTAAACATAAATTCTGTTTTCTCCAACATAGGTGTGTCCGGTCCACGGCGTCATCCTTACTTGTGGGAACCAATACCAAAGCTTTAGGACACGGATGAAGGGAGGGAGCAAATCAGGTCACCTAAATGGAAGGCACCACGGCTTGCAAAACCTTTCTCCCAAAAATAGCCTCAGAAGAAGCAAAAGTATCAAACTTGTAAAATTTGGTAAAAGTGTGCAGTGAAGACCAAGTCGCTGCCCTACATATCTGATCAACAGAAGCCTCGTTCTTGAAGGCCCATGTGGAAGCCACAGCCCTAGTGGAATGAGCTGTGATTCTTTCGGGAGGCTGCCGTCCGGCAGTCTCGTAAGCCAATCTGATGATGCTTTTAATCCAAAAAGAGAGAGAGGTAGAAGTTGCTTTTTGACCTCTCCTTTTACCGGAATAAACAACAAACAAGGAAGATGTTTGTCTAAAATCCTTTGTAGCATCTAAATAGAATTTTAGAGCGCGAACAACATCCAAATTGTGCAACAAACGTTCCTTCTTTGAAACTGGTTTCGGACACAGAGAAGGTACGATAATCTCCTGGTTAATGTTTTTGTTAGAAAACAACTTTCGGAAGAAAACCAGGTTTAGTACGCAAAACCACCTTATCTGCATGGAACACCAGATAAGGAGGAGAACACTGCAGAGCAGATAATTCTGAAACTCTTCTAGCAGAAGAAATTGCAACCAAAAACAAAACTTTCCAAGATAATAATTTAATATCAACGGAATGCAAGGGTTCAAACGGAACCCCCTGAAGAACTGAAAGAACTAAATTGAGACTCCAAGGAGGAGTCAAAGGTTTGTAAACAGGCTTGATTCTAACCAGAGCCTGAACAAAGGCTTGAATATCTGGCACAGCTGCCAGCTTTTTGTGAAGTAACACCGACAAGGCGGAAATCTGTCCCTTCAGGGAACTTGCAGATAATCCTTTTTCCAATCCTTCTTGAAGGAAGGATAGAATCCTAGGAATCTTAACCTTGTCCCAAGGGAATCCTTTAGATTCACACCAACAGATATATTTTTTCCAAATCTTGTGGTAAATCTTTCTAGTTACAGGCTTTCTGGCCTGAACAAGAGTATCGATAACAGAATCTGAGAATCCTCGCTTCGATAAAATCAAGCGTTCAATCTCCAAGCAGTCAGCTGGAGTGAAACCAGATTCGGATGTTCGAACGGACCCTGAACAAGAAGGTCTCGTCTCAAAGGTAGCTTCCAAGGTGGAGCCGATGACATATTCACCAGATCTGCATACCAAGTCCTGCGTGGCCACGCAGGAGCTATCAAGATCACCGACGCCCTCTCCTGATTGATCCTGGCTACCAGCCTGGGGATGAGAGGAAACGGCGGGAACACATAAGCTAGTTTGAAGGTCCAAGGTGCTACTAGTGCATCCACTAGAGCCGCCTTGGGATCCCTGGATCTGGACCCGTAGCAAGGAACTTTGAAGTTCTGACGAGAGGCCATTAGATCCATGTCTGGAATGCCCCACAGCTGAGTGACTTGGGCAAAGATTTCCGGATGGAGTTCCCACTCCCCCGGATGCAATGTCTGACGACTCAGAAAATCCGCTTCCCAATTTTCCACTCCTGGGATGTGGATAGCAGACAGGTGGCAGGAGTGAGACTCCGCCCATAGAATGATTTTGGTCACTTCTTCCATCGCTAGGGAACTCCTTGTTCCCCCCTGATGGTTGATGTACGCAACAGTCGTCATGTTGTCTGATTGAAACCGTATGAACTTGGTCCTCGCTAGCTGAGGCCAAGCCTTGAGAGCATTGAATATCGCTCTCAGTTCCAGAATATTTATCGGTAGAAGAGATTCTTCCCGAGACCAAAGACCCTGAGCTTTCAGGGATCCCCAGACCGCGCCCCAGCCCATCAGACTGGCGTCGGTCGTGACAATGACCCACTCTGGTCTGCGGAATGTCATCCCTTGTGACAGGTTGTCCAGGGACAGCCACCAACGGAGTGAGTCTCTGGTCCTCTGATTTACTTGTATCTTTGGAGACAAGTCTGTATAGTCCCCATTCCACTGACTGAGCATGCACAGTTGTAATGGTCTTAGATGAATGCGCGCAAAAGGAACTATGTCCATTGCCGCTACCATCAACCCGATCACTTCCATGCACTGAGCTATGGAAGGAAGAGGAACGGAATGAAGTATCCGACAAGAGTCTAGAAGTTTTGTTTTTCTGGCCTCTGTTAGAAAAATCCTCATTTCTAAGGAGTCTATAATTGTTCCCAAGAAGGGAACCCTTGTTGACGGGGATAGAGAACTCTTTTCCACGTTCACTTTCCAGCCGTGAGATCTGAGAAAGGCCAGGACGATGTCCGTGTGAGCCTTTGCTTGAGGAAGGGACGACGCTTGAATCAGAATGTCGTCCAGGTAAGGTACTACTGCAATGCCCCTTGGTCTTAGCACCGCTAGAAGGGACCCTAGTACCTTTGTGAAAATCCTTGGAGCAGTGGCTAATCCGAAAGGAAGCGCCACGAACTGGTAATGTTTGTCCAGGAATGCGAACCTTAGGAACCGATGATGTTCCTTGTGGATAGGAATATGTAGATACGCATCCTTTAAATCCACCGTGGTCATGAATTGACCTTCCTGGATGGAAGGAAGAATAGTTCGAATGGTTTCCATCTTGAACGATGGAACCTTGAGAAACTTGTTTAAGATCTTGAGATCTAAGATTGGTCTGAACGTTCCCTCTTTTTTGGGAACTATGAACAGATTGGAGTAGAACCCCATCCCTTGTTCTCTTAATGGAACAGGATGAATCACTCCCATTTTTAACAGGTCTTCTACACAATGTAAGAACGCCTGTCTTTTTATGTGGTCTGAAGACAACTGAGACCTGTGGAACCTCCCCCTTGGGGGAAGTCCCTTGAATTCCAGAAGATAACCCTGGGAGACTATTTCTAGCGCCCAAGGATCCAGAACATCTCTTGCCCAAGCCTGAGCGAAGAGAGAGAGTCTGCCCCCCACCAGATCCGGTCCCGGATCGGGGGCCAATATTTCATGCTGTCTTGGTAGCAGTGGCAGGTTTCTTGGCCTGCTTTCCCTTGTTCCAGCCTTGCATTGGTCTCCAAGCTGGCTTGGCTTGAGAAGTATTACCCTCTTGCTTAGAGGACGTAGCACTTTGGGCTGGTCCGTTTTTACGAAAGGGACGAAAATTAGGTCTATTTTTTGCCTTGAAAGGCCGATCCTGAGGAAGGGCGTGGCCCTTACCCCCAGTGATATCAGAGATAATCTCTTTCAAGTCAGGGCCAAACAGCGTTTTCCCCTTGAAAGGAATGTTTAGTAGCTTGTTCTTGGAAGACGCATCAGCCGACCAAGATTTCAACCAAAGCGCTCTGCGCGCCACAATAGCAAACCCAGAATTCTTAGCCGCTAACCTAGCCAATTGCAAAGTGGCGTCTAGGGTGAAAGAATTAGCCAATTTGAGAGCATTGATTCTGTCCATAATCTCCTCATAAGGAGGAGAATCACTATCGAGCGCCTTTATCAGTTCATCAAACCAGAAACATGCGGCTGTAGTGACAGGGACAATGCATGAAATTGGTTGTAGAAGGTAACCCTGCTGAACAAACATCTTTTTAAGCAAACCTTCTAATTTTTTATCCATAGGATCTTTGAAAGCACAACTATCCTCTATGGGTATAGTGGTGCGTTTGTTTAAAGTAGAAACCGCTCCCTCGACCTTGGGGACTGTCTGCCATAAGTCCTTTCTGGGGTCGACCATAGGAAACAATTTTTTAAATATGGGGGGAGGGACGAAAGGAATACCGGGCCTTTCCCATTCTTTATTAACAATGTCCGCCACCCGCTTGGGTATAGGAAAAGCTTCTGGGAGCCCCGGCACCTCTAGGAACTTGTCCATTTTACATAGTTTCTCTGGGATGACCAACTTTTCACAATCATCCAGAGTGGATAATACCTCCTTAAGCAAAATGCGGAGATGTTCCAACTTAAATTTAAATGCAATCACATCAGGTTCAGCCTGTTGAGAAATGTTCCCTGAATCAGTAATTTCTCCCTCAGACAAAACCTCCCTGGCCCCCTCAGATTGGGTTAGGGGCCCTTCAGAGATATTAATATCAGCGTCGTCATGCTCTTCAGTAACTAAAACAGAGCAGCCACGCTTACGCTGACAAGGGTTCATTTTGGCTAAAATGTTTTTGACAGAATTATCCATTACAGCCGTTAATTGTTGCATAGTAAGGAGTATTGGCGCGCTAGATGTACTAGGGGCCTCCTGAGTGGGCAAGACTCGTGTAGACGAAGGAGGGAATGATGCAGTACCATGCTTACTCCCCTCACTTGAGGAATCATCTTGGGCATCATTGTCATTATCACATAAATCACATTTATTTAAATGAATAGGAATTCTGGCTTCCCCACATTCAGAACACAGTCTATCTGGTAGTTCAGACATGTTAAACAGGCATAAACTTGATAAGAAAGTACAAAAAACGTTTTAAAATAAAACCGTTACTGTCACTTTAAATTTTAAACTGAACACACTTTATTACTGCAATTGCGAAAAAACATGAAGGAATTGTTCAAAATTCACCAAATTTTCACCACAGTGTCTTAAAGCCTTAAAAGTATTGCACACCAAATTTGGAAGCTTTAACCCTTAAAATAACGGAACCGGAGCCGTTTTAAAACTTTAACCCCTTTACAGTCCCTGGTATCTGCTTTGCTGAGACCCAACCAAACCCAAAGGGGAATACGATACCAAATGACGCCTTCAGAAAGTCTTTTCTAAGTATCAGAGCTCCTCTCACATGCGACTGCATGCCATGCCTCTCAAAAACAAGTGCGCCACACCGGCGCGAAAATGAGGCTCTGCTTATGCTTTGGGAAAGCCCCTAAGAAATAAGGTGTCTAATACAGTGCCTGCCGATATTATTATATCAAAATACCCAGATAAAATGATTCCTCAAGGCTAAATATGTGTTAATAATGAATCGATTTAGCCCAGAAAAGTCTAAAGTCTTAATAAGCCCTTGTGAAGCCCTTATTTACGATCGTAATAAACATGGCTTACCGGATCCCATAGGGAAAATGACAGCTTCCAGCATTACATCGTCTTGTTAGAATGTGTCATACCTCAAGCAGCAAGAGACTGCACACTGTTCCCCCAACTGAAGTTAATTGCTCTCAACAGTCCTGTGTGGAACAGCCATGGATTTTAGTTACGGTTGCTAAAATCATTTTCCTCATACAAACAGAAATCTTCATCTCTTTTCTGTTTCTGAGTAAATAGTACATACCAGCACTATTTCAAAATAACAAACTCTTGATTGAATAATAAAAACTACAGTTAAACACTAAAAAACTCTAAGCCATCTCCGTGGAGATGTTGCCTGTACAACGGCAAAGAGAATGACTGGGGTAGGCGGAGCCTAGGAGGGATCATGTGACCAGCTTTGCTGGGCTCTTTGCCATTTCCTGTTGGGGAAGAGAATATCCCACAAGTAAGGATGACGCCGTGGACCGGACACACCTATGTTGGAGAAAACTCAATGTATTTTACATATAGATCGTGGAGACTAGAGAGCATAGAAACCATTATTTGATACAAGAACTCAATTCATGCATATACATATACTTCATTTATTGGTTTTAACAACTTAGAAATAGAAAAGATTATTTTAGTTTATAAGTATGCAAAAGCACATTTGCCCGGGGCTTTGCTTAAAATTTTAAAAGGTACCTTTAAATTTGGAGGATAGCGCAAGTCTGTGTACTATACCGGTATAGTTATTCTGTAAGCCGTATCTGTTGAGACAAACTTGTTGATCTTGGAAACCCACCAGGGGGTCTCTTGAAATAGTTTCCAATGTGAAGCAACAATTTGTTATTTTAGTTGTAATCCTTTGTGTTGGAGTGTGAAGGTTACGATGTTGTATATCCTTTGTTGGAGGTCCCACCGGGGGGTCTCACAGGGTCTTTCAGATGTATTTTATTGTTCAAAATACAATTTGGTCCTTTTTCTTGCTAATTTTCTAGCTCGATGTTAACCGACTTTGTTCTCTTCTCACCTTTGTTGGGCGGTCCGTCAGAAAGTTATAGCAGGTGTCAGAAGGTGAAGTATCGTAAACATATAGTTTTTTGGATCCCTTTTTTGTATATGACAGTTAAAGGGAAAAAAGGGTTATCGGAGGATTCACGATCTAACAGAGTCCTGACTTGTTTTCAGCTTTCTCCTTGTTAGCGGTCCTCTTTTGTTGTTTTACCTTTGGTGTTATTCTGGGTATAGTTCTTTGATCATATCTTTAGTGTAGGGCTGCTGGATGTATTCCTGTTCAAAGTAAGCAGCTGTAAATAGGATCCTGAGTCTCTGGAGCAATACGTTTGGACGCGTTTCGGCTGTCACCTGCAGCTTTTTCATACATAATTAGTGCGCAAAACCACCTTATCAGAATGGAATATAAGATAAGGCGAGTCGCATTGTAACGCAGAAAGCTCAGAAACTCTTTGAGCAGAAGAGATAGCAACTAAAAACAGAACTTTCCAAGATAGAAGTTTAATATCTATGGAATGCATGGGTTCAAACGGAACCCCTTGAAGAACATTTAGAACTAAATTCAAACTCCATGGCGGAGCAACAGGTTTAAACACAGGCTTGATTCTAACTAAAGCCTGACAAAACGACTGAACGTCTGGGACATCTGCCAGACGCTTGTGTAGCAAGATTGACAAAGCAGAAATCTGTCCCTTTAAGGAACTAGCTGATAATCCCTTCTCCAATCCTTCTTGGAGAATGGACAAAATCCTAGGAATCCTGATCTTATTCCACGAGTAGCCCTTGGATTTGCACCAATAAAGATATTTACGCCATATCTTATAGTAAATTTTCATAGTGACAGGCTTTTCGGGCATGAATCAAGGTATCAATGACCGACTCAGAGAATCCCCGCTTAGATAAAATCAAGTGTTCAATCTCCATGCAGTCAGTTGCAAAGAAATTAGATTTGGATGTTGGAACGGACCTTGAATGAGAAGGTCCTGTCTCAGTGGCAGTTTCCACGGTGGCAGAGATGACATTTCCACCAGATCTGCATACCAAGTCCTGCGTGGCCACGCAGGCGCTATCAAGATTACCGAAGCACTCTCTTGTTTGATTCTTGAAATCAGACGAGGTAGGAGAGGAAAAGGAGGAAACACATAAGCCAGGTTGAACGACCAAGGTACTGCTAGAGCATCTATCAGTACTGCTTGAGGATCCCTTGATCTGGATCCGTAACAAGGAAGTTTGGCATTCTGACGAGATGCCATCAGATCCAATTCCGGTGTGCCCCATTGATGAATCAATGCCGCAAACACCTCCGGATGGAGCTCCCACTCCCCCGGATGAAAAATCTGACCGCTTCCCAGTTCTCCACTCCTGGGATGTAGATTGCTGATAGATGGCAAGAGTGAGTCTCTTCCCATCGAATTATCTTGGAAACCTCTATCATCGCTAGAGAACTCTTTGTTCCCCCTTGATGATTGATATATGCTACAGTCGTGATATTGTCCGACTGGAATCTTATGAATTTGGGCGAAGCCAGCTGAGGCCACGCTTGAAGCGCGTTGAATATTGCTCTCAGTTCCAGAATATTTATTGGTAGTAGGGACTCCTCCTGAGTCCAAACACCCTGAGCCTTCAGGGAATTCCAGACTGCACCCCAGCCCAAGAGGCTGGCGTCCGTCGTCACTATGACCCATGCTGGCCTGTGGAAGCACATTCCCTGGGACAGATGATCCTGTGACAACCACCAATGAAGAGAGTCTCTGGTCTCTAGATCCAGATTTATCCGAGGAGATAAATCCGCATAATCCCCATTCCACTGTCTGAGCATGCACAGCTGCAGTGGTCTGAGATGCAAGCGAGAAAACAGAACTATGTCCATTGCCACTACCATTAACCCAATGACCTCCATACACTGCACCACTAATGGCCGAGGAATGGAATGAAGTGCTCGGAAAATAGTTAAGATCTTTGATTTTCCGACCTCCGTCAGAAAATTTTTAATGTCTACCGAGTCTATCAGAGTTCCTAGGAATGGAACTCTTGTCAGAGGAACTAGTGAACTCTTTGATGTTCATCTTCCACCCGTGAGTTCTTAGAAAAGCCAACACGATATCCGTGTGAGATTTGGCTAGATGGAAAGTTGACGCCTGAATCAAAATATCGTCCAGATAGGGCGCCACTGCTATGCCCCGCGGCCTTAGAACCGCCAGAAGGGACCCTAGCACCTTTGTGAAGATTCTGGGAGCTGTGGCCAACCCGAAAGGGAGGGCCACAAACTGGTAATGTTTGTCCAGGAAGGCAAACCTGAGGAACTGGTGATGATCTTTGTGGATAGGAATGTGAAGATACGCATCCTTCAAATCCCCGGTGGTCATATATTGACCCTCCTGGATCATTGGTAAAAACAGAATTTATGTTTACCTGATAAATTACTTTCTCCAACGGTGTGTCCGGTCCACGGCGTCATCCTTACTTGTGGGATATTCTCTTCCCCAACAGGAAATGGCAAAGAGCCCAGCAAAGCTGGTCACATGATCCCTCCTAGGCTCCGCCTTCCCCAGTCATTCGACCGACGTAAAGGAGGAATATTGCATAGGAGAAATCATATGATACCGTGGTGACTGTAGTTAAAGAAAATAAATTATCAGACCTGATTAAAAAACCAGGGCGGGCCGTGGACCGGACACACCGTTGGAGAAAGTAATTTATCAGGTAAACATAAATTCTGTTTTCTCCAACATAGGTGTGTCCGGTCCACGGCGTCATCCTTACTTGTGGGAACCAATACCAAAGCTTTAGGACACGGATGAAGGGAGGGAGCAAATCAGGTCACCTAGATGGAAGGCACCACGGCTTGCAAAACCTTTCTCCCAAAAATAGCCTCAGAAGAAGCAAAAGTATCAAATTTGTAAAATTTAGTAAAAGTGTGCAGTGAAGACCAAGTCGCTGCCTTACATATCTGATCAACAGAAGCCTCGTTCTTGAAGGCCCATGTGGAAGCCACGGCCCTAGTGGAATGAGCTGTGATTCTTTCAGGAGGCTGCCGTCCGGCAGTCTCGTAAGCCAATCTGATGATGCTTTTAAGCCAAAAAGAGAGAGAGGTAGAAGTTGCTTTTTGACCTCTCCTTTTACCAGAATAAACAACAAACAAGGAAGATGTTTGTCTAAAATCCTTTGTAGCATCTAAATAGAATTTTAGAGCACGAACTACATCCAAATTGTGCAACAAACGTTCCTTCTTTGAAACTGGATTCGGACACAAAGAAGGCACGACTATCTCCTGGTTAATGTTTTTGTTAGAAACAACTTTCGGAAGAAAACCAGGTTTAGTACGCAAAACCACCTTATCTGCATGGAACACCAGATAAGGAGGAGAACACTGCAGAGCAGATAACTCTGAAACTCTTCTAGCAGAAGAAATTGCAACCAAAAACAAAACTTTCCAAGATAATAACTTAATATCAACGGAATGTAAGGGTTCAAACGGAACCCCCTGAAGAACTGAAAGAACTAAATTGAGACTCCAAGGAGGAGTCAAAGGTTTGTAAACAGGCTTGATTCTAACCAGAGCCTGAACAAAAGCTTGAACATCTGGCACAGCTGCCAGCTTTTTGTGAAGTAACACAGACAAAGCAGAAATCTGTCCCTTCAAAGAACTTGCAGATAATCCTTTCTCCAAACCTTCTTGAAGAAAGGATAGAATCTTAGGAATTTTTATCTTGTCCCAAGGGAATCCTTTAGATTCACACCAACAGATATATTTTTTCCATATTTTATGGTAGATTTTTCTAGTTACAGGCTTTCTGGCCTGAACAAGAGTATCAATGACAGAATCTGAGAACCCTCGCTTTGATAAAATCAAGCGTTCAATCTCCAAGCAGTCAGTTGGAGTGAGACCAGATTCGGATGTTCGAACGGACCTTGAACAAGAAGGTCCCGTCTCAAAGGTAGCTTCCATGGTGGAGCCGATGACATATTCACCAGGTCTGCATACCAAGTCCTGCGTGGCCACGCAGGAGCTATCAAGATCACCGATGCCCTCTCCTGATTGATCCTGGCTACCAGCCTGGGGATGAGAGGAAACGGTGGGAATACATAAGCTAGGTTGAAGGTCCAAGGTGCTACTAGTGCATCTACTAGAGTCGCCTTGGGATCTCTGGATCTGGACCCGTAGCAAGGAACCTTGAAGTTCTGACGAGAGGCCATCAGATCCATGTCTGGAATGCCCCACAACTGAGTAATTTGGGCAAAGATTTCCGGATGGAGTTCCCACTCCCCCGGATGAAATGTCTGACGACTCAGAAAATCCGCTTCCCAATTTTCCACTCCTGGGATGTGGATTGCAGACAAGTGGCAGGAGTGAGTCTCCGCCCATTGAATGATTTTGGTCACTTCTTCCATCGCCAGGGAACTCCTTGTTCCCCCTTGATGGTTGATATACGCAACAGTCGTCATGTTGTCCGATTGAAACCGTATGAATTTGGCCTTTGCTAGCTGAGGCCAAGCCTTGAGAGCATTGAATATCGCTCTCAGTTCCAGAATATTTATCGGGAGAAGAGATTCTTCCCGAGACCAAAGACCCTGAGCTTTCAGGAGTCCCCAGACCGCGCCCCAGCCCACCAGACTGGCGTCGGTCGTGACAATGACCCACTCTGGTCTGCGGAAGCTCATCCCTTGTGACAGGTTGTCCAGGGACAGCCACCAATGGAGTGAATCTCTGGTCCTCTGATCTACTTGTATCGTCGGAGACAAGTCTGTATAATCCCCATTCCACTGACTGAGCATGCACAGTTGTAATGGTCTCAGATGAATTCGCGCAAAAGGAACTATGTCCATTGCCGCGACCATCAAACCTATTACTTCCATGCACTGCGCTATGGAAGGAAGAGGAACAGAATGAAGTACTTGACAAGAGTTTAGAAGTTTTGATTTTCTGGCCTCTGTCAGAAAAATCCTCATTTCTAAGGAGTCTATTATTGTTCCCAAGAAGGGAACTCTTGTTGACGGAGATAGAGAACTTTTTTCTACGTTCACTTTCCACCCTGAGATCTGAGAAAGGCCAGGACAATGTCCGTATGAGCCTTTGCTTGTGGAAGGGACGACGCTTGAATCAGAATGTCGTCCAAGTAAGGTACTACTGCAATGCCCCTTGGTCGTAGCACCGCTAGAAGGGACCCCAGTACCTTTGTGAAAATTCTTGGAGCAGTGGATAATCCGAATGGAAGTGCCACAAACTGGTAATGCTTGTCCAGAAAGGCGAACCTTAGGAACCGATGATGTTCCTTGTGGATAGGAATATGTAGATACGCATCCTTTAAATCCACCGTGGTCATGAATTGACCTTCCTGGATGGAAGGAAGAATTGTTCGAATGGTTTCCATTTTGAACGATGGAACCTTGAGAAACTTGTTTAGGATCTTGAGATCTAAGATTGGTCTGAATGTTCCCTCTTTTTTGGGAACTATGAACAGATTGGAGTAGAACCCCATCCCTTGTTCTCCTAATGGAACAGGATGAATCACTCCCATTTTTAACAGGTCTTCTACACAATGTAAGAATGCCTGTCTTTTTATGTGGTCTGAAGACAATTGAGACCTGTGGAACCTCCCCCTTGGGGGAAGCCCCTTGAATTCCAGAAGATAACCTTGGGAGACTATTTCCAGCGCCCAAGGATCCAGAACATCTCTTGCCCAAGCCTGAGCGAAGAGAGAGAGTCTGCCCCCCACCAGATCCGGTCCTGGATCGGGGGCCAACATCTCATGCTGTCTTGGTAGCAGTGGCAGGTTTCTTGGCCTGCTTACCTTTGTTCCAGCCTTGCATTGGCCTCCAGGCTGGCTTGGCTTGAGAAGTATTGCCCTCTTGCTTAGAGGATGTAGCACTTGGGGCTGGTCCGTTTCTGCGAAAGGGACGAAAATTTGGTTTATTCTTAGCCTTGAAAGACCTATCCTGAGGAAGGGCGTGGCCCTTGCCCCCAGTGATATCAGAAATAATCTCTTTCAAGTCAGGGCCAAACAGCGTTTTCCCCTTGAAAGGAATGTTAAGCAATTTGTTCTTGGAAGACGCATCCGCTGACCAAGATTTTAGCCAAAGCGCTCTGCGCGCCACAATAGCAAACCCAGAATTTTTCGCCGCTAATCTAGCCAATTGCAAAGTGGCGTCTAAAGTAAAAGAGTTAGCCAATTTGAGAGCATGAATTCTGTCCAAAATCTCCTCATAAGAAGAATCTTTATTAAGCGCCTTTTCTAGTTCATCGAACCAGAAACACGCTGCTGTAGTGACAGGAACAATGCATGAAATTGGTTGTAGAAGGTAACCTTGCTGAACAAACATCTTTTTAAGCAAACCCTCTAATTTTTTATCCATAGTATCTTTGAAAGCACAACTATCTTCTATGGGGATAGTGGTGCGTTTGTTTAGAGTAGAAACCGCCCCCTCGACCTTGGGGACTGTCTGCCATAAGTCCTTTCTGGGGTCGACCATAGGAAACAATTTCTTAAATATAGGGGGAGGGACGAAAGGTATGCCGGGCCTTTCCCATTCTTTGTTTACAATGTCCGCCACCCGCTTGGGTATAGGAAAAGCTTCGGGGGGCCCCGGGACCTCTAGGAACTTGTCCATCTTACATAATTTCTCTGGAATGACCAAATTCTCACAATCATCCAGAGTAGATAACACCTCCTTAAGCAGAGCGCGGAGATGTTCCAATTTAAATTTGAATGTAATCACATCAGGTTCAGCTTGTTGAGAAATTTTCCCTGAATCTGAAATTTCTCCCTCAGACAAAACCTCCCTGGCCCCCTCAGACTGGTGTAGGGGCACTTCAGAACCAATATCATCAGCGTCCTCATGCTCTTCAGTATTTTCTAAAACAGAGCAGTCGCGCTTTCGCTGATAAGTGGGCATTTTGGCTAAAATGTTTTTGATAGAATTATCCATTACAGCCGTTAATTGTTGCATAGTAAGGAGTATTGGCGCACTAGATGTACTAGGGGCCTCCTGTGTGGGCAAGACTGGCGTAGACGAAGGAGGGGATGATGCAGTACCATGCTTACTCCCCTCACTTGAGGAATCATCTTGGGCATCATTTTCTCTAAATTTTGTGTCACATAAATCACATCTATTTAAATGAGAAGGAACCTTGGCTTCCCCACATACAGAACACAGTCTGATAGTTCAGACATGTTAAACAGGCATAAACTTGATAACAAAGTACAAAAAACATTTTAAAATAAAACCGTTACTGTCACTTTAAATTTTAAACTGAACACACTTTATTACTGCAAATGTGAAAAAGTATGAAGGAATTGTTCAAATTTCACCAAAATTTCACCACAGTGTCTTAAAGCCTTAAAAGTATTGCACACCAAATTTGAAAGCTTTAACTCTTAAAATAACGGAACCGGAGCCGTTTTTATATTTAACCCCTATACAGTCCCTGGTATCTGCTTTGCTGAGACCCAACCAAGCCCAAAGGGGAATACGATACCAAATGACGCCTTCAGAAAGCTTTTTCTATGTATCTGAGCTCCTCACACATGCATCTGCATGTCTTGCTTCCCAAAAACAACTGCGCAATAGAGGCGCGAAAATGAGGCTCTGCCTATGATTAGGGAAAGCCCCTAGAGAAAAAGGTGTCCAATACAGTGCCTGCCGGTTATTTTACATAATTCCCAAGAATAAAATAACTCCTCAAAGCTATGAAGTATCAAAAATGCTTATATATCAATCGTTTTAGCCCAGAAAATGTCTACCAGTCTTAAAAGCCCTTGTGAAGCCCTTTATTCTTATGTAATAAAAATGGCTTACCGGATCCCATAGGGAAAATGACAGCTTCCAGCATTACCTAGTCTTGTTAGAAATGTGTCATACCTCAAGCAGCAAAAGTCTGCTCACTGTTTCCCCCAACTGAAGTTAATTCCTCTCAACAGTCCTGTGTGGAAACAGCCATCGATTTTAGTAACGGTTGCTAAAATCATTTTCCTCTTACAAACAGAAATCTTCATCTCTTTTCTGTTTCAGAGTAAATAGTACATACCAGCACTATTTTAAAATAACAAACTCTTGATTGAAGAATAAAAACTACATTTAAACACCAAAAAACTCTAAGCCATCTCCGTGGAGATGTTGCCTGTACAACGGCAAAGAGAATGACTGGGGAAGGCGGAGCCTAGGAGGGATCATGTGACCAGCTTTGCTGGGCTCTTTGCCATTTCCTGTTGGGGAAGAGAATATCCCACAAGTAAGGATGACGCCGTGGACCGGAAACACCTATGTTGGAGAAATTGTTCGTATGGTCTCCATCTTGAACGATGGGAGAGAAATTTGTTTAGACTTTTGAGATCTAAAATCGGTCTAAAGGTTCCCTCTTTTTTTGGGAACCACGAACAGATTTGAGTAAAACCCCTGCCCTTGTTCTAATTGTGGAACTGGGCAGATTACACCCATGGTATATAGGTCTTTTACACAGCGTAAGAACGCCTCTTTTTGTCTGGTCTACAGACAAACGTGAAAGACGAAATCTCCCTCTTGGGAGAGAATCCTTGAATTCTAGTCGATAACACCTGGGTCACAATGTCTAATGCCCAGGAATCCTTAACGTCTCTTGCCCAAACCTGAGCGAAGAGAGAAAGTCTGCCCCCTACTAGATCCGGTCCCGGATCGGGGGCTGCCCCTTCATGCTGTCTTGGTAGCAGCAGCGGGCTTCTTGGCCTGTTTACCTTTATTCCAGGTCTGGTTAGGTCTCCAGACTGACTTGGATTGTGCAAAGTTCCCCTCCTGCTTGGTGGCGGAGGAAGAAGTAGAGGGACCCCCTTTAAAGTTTCGAAAGGAACGAAAATTATTCTGTTTGGTCCTCATTTTAACCGTCTTGTCCTGAGGAAGGGCATGACCTTTACCTCCAGTAATGTCGGAAATGATCTCCTTTAGTTCAGATCCGAATAGGGTCTTACCCTTAAAGGTAATAGTTAAAAGCTTGGATTTAGATGACACATCAGCAGACCAAGACTTAAGCCATAACGCTCTACGCGCTAAAATGGCAAAGCCTGCATTCTTTGCCGCTAATTTAGCCATTTGGAAAGCGGCATCTGTAATAAACGAATTAGCTAGCTTGAGAGCCATAATTCTATCCAAAATATCATCTAATGGGGTATCAACCTTAAGAGACTCCTCTAGAGCCTCAAACCAAAAAGCTGCTGCAGTAGTTACTGGAACAATGCACGCTATAGGTTGTAGAAGAAAACCCTGATGAATAAACAATTTCTTTGTAAGACCCTCTAATTTTTTATCCATAGGATCTTTAAAAGCACAACTGTCCTCAATAGGTATAGTTGAACGCTTAGCCAGGGTAGAAATTGCTCCCTCCACCTTAGGGACCGTCTGTTACAAATCCCAAATGGTGTCAGATATGGGAAACATTTTCTTAAAAGTAGGAGGGGGAGAGAACGGAATGCCTGGTCTATCCCATTCCTTAGTAACAATGTCCGAAATTCTTCTAGGGACTGGAAAAACATTAGTGCAAGTAGAGAAATTCTAGATATTTATCCATTTTACACAATTTCTCTGGTGGGATGACAATAGGGTCACAATCATCCAGAGTCGCTAAAACCTCCCTGAGTAACAAGCGGAGGTGTTCAAGCTTAAACGTAAAGGCCGTCACATCTGAGTCTGTTTGAGGAAAGATCTTTCCTGAATCAGAAAGCTCTCCCTCAGACAGCAATTCCCCCACCCCCAAATCAGAACACTGTGAGGGTACATCGGAGATGGCCAATAAAGCATCAGAGGGCTCAGCATTTACTCTAATACCTGACCTGCTGCACTTACCCTGTAAACCTGGCAGTTTAGATAATACCTCTGTAAGGGTAGTAGACATAACTGCAGCCATATCTTGCAGGGTGAAAGAATTAGACGCGCTAGAAGTACTAGGCGTCGCTTGGGCGGGTGTTAAAGGTTGTAACACTTGGACTGGTACCATTTAAAATAAAGTCTTGCTTGAAGAAAATAAAAACTATCATTTTATCACCTCTTTCACTTTACCCCTTACTATTACTTAGTATAGGCAAAGAGAATGACTGGGGGGTGGAGTCAAGGGAGGAGCTATATAGACAGCTCTGCTGTGGTGCTCTTTGCCACTTCCTGTTAGCAGGAGGATAATAATCTCACAAGTAAAGGATGAATCCGCGGACTCGTATCTAGTAGAAGAAAATATAGAACCACATTTTCTCTAGCTAACTTTATTTTACACACAAATTATCTGGATCACTTAACTTGAATATAGTGTAGTTTGTCTGGTGCATATTTCACTGTGGAGCTTTCTCAGATGTCCCTAACAGGAAAATGGGTCAGTCACAGTGAGTGAGCAGCTGAGTAGCTCATGAATGGGGAAATGCACAGACCTATTAATGGTGCTTGAAGACGGAATTTAGAAACACTGCTTTCTGTGATATACTAAAGGTTTACTTTAGCTGCACAAAGGCAACAAAATAATGAGCGAGCAAGCAATAGGGTAACTCTATGCTTCAAGTCCCACCAAGGGTACACATACCACAGAATTTAAAAAAAATGTAAAGATTTTCTTTTCTTACCTTTTGCATGGTCCTTGTCAAGTTGGTTTGCAATCTTTTTCCATTCTTCAATTTTGATTTCTAATGGGTTTATCAGGCTGTCAGTCAGAGCACTGTAGAAAAGACAACAGTTACTGCGTGTTATTAGGGGAAAAGACAAAACGGAAATATGAATTTACAGACCTAAAATGTTTATTTGCAATGTTAACAATATTTATACCGGTGCATATATTACCTCTGATCTCTCTAGATTAGGTAGAAACAAAGACTTTAGATTTGACCATAAAATGACTGAGACTCATAGGCATGAATTAAACACTTTTTATGAGCCCAGGTATCTGCAACCTTCAGTGTGGAATGAGCCAGATGGTGCATAAACAACTAGCTTTTTCCTGCATTCATAAGCCATCAGGATTGCAGAGAGAATCCAGTTGGCTACAGAAACTTTGGAAGTTTCTTAACATTTGGTTCCATGATTTAAATTGTAGGTTTTGAATAATATTTGTCACAAAAGAGCACCTGCACAGAGAAGCTTCATGTTCACTCTTAGGAAGAAAATAAATAAAATAGAAATTAAACTATATTTAGGGATTTAATAAAGATGAAGATTTAAATGGACATTCTAATGCAACTAAACACACATATAAAACCCGTTCAGGGGCTGCAAGTATTACAGCTCCCAAGCAGAACATGCCATATATACCAATTAGGAGCGGAGGTTACACAACTTATTGCACATATTCTGTTTGGGAGCTACGCCGTCTATATTTTTTGCAAGTGTGACCCTAAGTATTAAGCCCCTCTGCACACCAGATGCAGTACCCAGATGGAGAACTGAATGCAGTTCGCCCCAAAGAGCGATAGGGATAAAAGTAAGGTGCTAGCACTTGGCTTATGTAAAACACAAGGTTTATTAAAACTCACATAAAAACAAAAGCTTCAAGTGATAGGAGGGCATAGACATGTAGCCCCCCTAATGCAACGCGTTTCTTGGCTATAAAATCGCCGTTTCCTCAGGCATATAAGCACCTATCTCCAAAACCTTTATACAATGAATAACCAATAAGAACAAATGATAAAACACCCCCACTTGGAGGCATGATTAAACACATGTGTGTACAATTAAAAGTTTCTTTGTGAAACAGTACCTAATAACAATTACCATGTATAACACACATTTGAAATCTGATGGAACACTTACAGTATAGCACCCTAATCACACCTATATGCAATATCTGATTGTAATAATGTGTTGTGTCCACAAAGTTAAGTTTTATGCAAAAATAAAAGCCATCTCAAAAATATCTAAAAATTGGGAGACCAGCCTCGATACTGCTTTATACTTAGTGGAATATATGGTATGTTTGCTTACTTTATTATAAAATTGTGTCATAGATCCATTGTTCTCTTTCATGAGTCCCTGATGTTTTATTCAATCTGCAGTGTGCAGCTTGTGTGGAATAGACCCCTATTGGACTGTTAAGGTCACATGTGTATAGAGACCAATCATAAAATCTCATATTTGCAACATCACTAGTTACTAGGCAGTTCTGTTATTGATGCTCATAACATCGCCAAACAAGTCTTTGATGATGCCTAATAGCTAATGGGCTGTGACGTAGTTGCAGTTGGAATGCTATGAGAAGAGCAGCGCATGTTTGCTAGTCTGACAGAACACCTGAACAAAACCATGAATGTCAGGAAGATTAGCAATCTTCCTACGAAACAAAACTGAAAGAGTAGAAATTTGTCCTTTCAAAGAGCTGGCAGATAAGCCCTTATCCAAACCATCCTGTAAGAACTGCAAAATTCTAAGAATTCTAAACGAATGCCAGGAAAAGGCATAATCTATACACCAAGCAATAAAAGCCTTCCAGACCTTATGATAAATCCTTCTAGTCACAGGCCAGGATTACAATTGCAATCACAGAATGTGAGAAATCCCTAACTAACCATTCAATCTCGATGCCATCAAGCTAGAGATTTCAGATCCGGATGGGAAAATGGACCTTGAGAAAGAAGGTCTAGCTAGACACAGAGGACATGGCCAAAGAGGGTAATTGGGCATCTGAACCAGATAGCAAATCCCCTGAGGCCAAGCTTGAGCAATCAGGATTACTGATGATTTATCTAGAATTATCTTGGAAATTACTCTGGGAAGAATTTCCCCTTTGACTTTTTGTCTTGAGGAATAAAAGACCCTTTACCTCCAGTAACAGTAGAAATGACACGATTCAAATCAGAACCAAACAATATCTTTCCCTGAAAAAGAGAGAAGAGTCTGGAATCAGGCACCATATCAGCAGACCAGGACATAAGCTATAAAGTAGGGCAGCACGATTAATCGCATATGCGATTTAAAACCGCGATTAATCACCGCAATTTTAAAACTACGAGAGTTCGCGATTTTTTCATAAATAAAAAAATCCTCAGAAGTGGCTGTAATATCGATTTGTTTGTGATTTCTTGCAAACCAGCTCCATCTAGTGGTTGCTTTTAGCACACATTTGTAAAATGGCTGTTTTTACTTTAACTTTTTGTTCTCATAAGCAGCCGATCAATCTTGAAGTCTAAAAGCAGAGCACATGCAGGAATGAACAGGAGAGAAAGCCACTTATATTTCACCCTAGGGACGTCTGTAGTCTGAAACTTAGGGTATGTAAACATTATGGAACACCTCACACAATCTCCTGCTCCTCTGAGAAACGGCTCAAATACATAGCAGATGCAGTTAACCCCACGGCTCCAAAAAAGGCTAAAACTGCAGTCCCCTCTGCTACTGGGTTAACTTAACTGCATCTACAATGTTTATTTATTTATATATATTTATATCTGTGTGCAACTGTGTATGTGATTGTATATTATATATATGTGTGTGTGTATGTATATGTATATACAGTATATATATATATATATATATATATATATATATTTTTATTTATTTGTGTGTATGTGGCTTATACTGCTTCATTTGTTAATAATACCACTGTCCACTGTTAGAATGACTGTCCAAGAAAACATGACAATGTTGTGTGTCATAAGACCTAATAAATGACTAGTGGCTACTATTTAATCACATCACAGGCAGCAAATTTTATTTTAACTATTTTGTGATTTGTATTTTTATGCTCCAAGAGTGTATTGGACATTGAGAAACATGTACATTAAGATTCTGTAGTGTTAAATAAACTTTAGAATGCAAAATGAAGGTGTTATAGTCATTTATAAGAAAATCACAATCGCGTTTTTTTCCCAAAAAAACAAAACAAAAAAAACAAACAAACAAAAAAAAAAATCGCAAATTTTTTTTTGCCCATATTGCTCAGCCCTACTATAAAAGCTCTTCTAGAAAGTACTGTGAAGGACATGAATTTGACATTCAATTTAATAATATCACTTTTAATAATATAAAATACAGAATCATTAGAACACTGTTCTGAAAGACTAGTTAACCAGTAAGAAGAAGCAGCAGCTACACAAGCAAAAAAAAAAAAAAAAAAAGGAAATGTATGCTTACCTGATAAATTTGTTTCTTTTTAGATACGAGTCCACGGATTTCATCCTTACTTGTGGGATATCGCGTCCTGGTCAGCAGGAGGAGGCAAAGAGCACCACAGCAGAGCTGTATATATAGCTCCTCCCCTCCCTCCCACTCCAGTCATTCGACAGAAGTTAGAAAGAGAAAGTCAAAGCCAAGGCGCAGAGGTGACTGAAGTTTAACAAAAATAAGACCTGTCTCATAAAAACAGGGTGAGCCGTGGACTCATCGTATCTAAAAAGAAACAAATTTATCAGGTAAGCATAAATTTCCTTTTCTTTTTAAAGATATGAGTCGTCCACGGATTTCATCCTTACTTGTGGGATACAATACCAAAGCTATAGTACACGGATGAAAGGGGAGGGACAAGACAAGGAACCTAAACAGAAGGCACCACTGCTTGAAGAACTTTCCACCCAAAAACAGCCTCAGATGAGGCAAAGGTATCAAATTTGGAAAAAGTGTGAAGAGGCGACCAAGTAGCAGCCTTGCAAATCTGTTCAACAGAAGCATCATTTTTGAATGTCCATGAGGAAGCCACAGCCCTAATGGAATGAGCCGTAATTCGTTCAGGAGGCTGCTGTCCAGCAGTCTCATATGCAAAGCCGATGATACTTTTCAGCCAAAAAGAAAGCCATAGCTTTCTGACCCCTACGTTTCCCAGAAAAAAACAACAAATAATGAAGACGATTGGCGAAAATCCTTAGTCGCCTGTAGGTAGAATTTCAAAGCACGGACCACGTCCAAATTATGTAACAGACGCTCCTTCTTAGAAGAAGGATTAGGACACAAGGGAGAAACAACTATTTCCTGATTAATATTTTTATTTGAAACAACCTTAGGAAGAAAACCAGGTTTGGTACGTAACACCACCTTATCCAAATGAAAAATAAGATAAGGAGAATCACATTGTAATGCTGAAAGCTCAGATACTCTGCGAGCCGAAGAAATAGCAATCAAAAATAAAACTTTCCAAGATAATAACTTAATATCAAGGGAATGCATAGGTTCAAACGGAACCAATTGAAGAACTGTAAGAACTAAATTCAAACTCCAAGGAGGAGCAATTGGTCTAAAAACAGGCCTGATTCTAGTCAGAGCCTGACAAAAAGATTGAACATCTGGAACATCTGCCAGACGTTTGTGTAACAAAATAGATAAAGCAGAAATCTGTCCTTTTAAAGAACTTGCTGATAATCCTTTCTCCAATCCGTCTTGGAGAAAAGACAAAATCCTGGGAATCCAAACCCTACTCCATGAGTACGGTTGGATTCACAACAATAAAGATATTTACACCATATCTTATGGTAAATTCTAGTAACAGGCTTACGTGCCTGAATCAAGGTATCTATGACCGAATCAGAAAACCCACGCTTAGACAAAATTAAGCATTCAATCTCCAAACAGTTAGCTGCAGAGAAACTAGATTTGAATGATGGAAGGGGCCCTGAATGAGAATGTCTTTCCTCAATGGGAGCTTCCACGTTGGCCGAGATGACATGTCCATCAGATCGGCATACCAAGTCCTGCGAGGCCACGCAGGGGCGATTAAGATCACTGATGCCCTCTCCTGTTTGACTCGAGCAATCACCCGGGGAAGGAGAGCAAATGGAGGGAACACATAAGCTAGACTGAAAGCCCAAGAAACTGGACCTGGACCAATACCTCGGAAGCTTGGCATTCTGGTGAGATGCCATGAGATCCAACTCCGGCCTGCCCCATCTGAGAATCAGGCTGGAAAACACCTCCGGATGGAGTTCCCACTCTCCCGGATGAAATTTCTGTCTGCTCAGAAAATCTGCTTCCCAGTTGTCCACCCCTGGGATGTGGATCGCAGACAGGTGGCAAGAGTGAGACTCCGCCCACTGTATGATCTTGGCTACTTCTGTCATCGCTAAGGAACTTCTTCCTCCCTGATAATTTATGTAAGCTACCGTCGTAATGTTGTCTGACTGGAATCTGATGAATTTGGCCAAAGCCAACTGAGGACAAGCCCGAAGCGCATTGAATATTGCTCTCAACTCTAGGATATTGATGGGAAGGAGAGACTCCGCCATAGTCCTGAGCCCTTAGGGAGTTCCAGACTGCTCCCCATCCTAACAGACTGGCATCCGTTGTCACTATCACCCATGAGGGTCTGCGGAAGCATGTCCCCCTGGGATTGATGATCCAGTGACAACCACCATAGAAGAGAGTCCCTTGTCTCCTGATCGAGATCTATTCGAGGAGACAAATCTGCATAATTTCCATTCCACTGCCTGAGCATGCTTAGTTGCAGAGGCCTGAGATGAAAACGAGCAAACGGAACGATGTCCATTGCCGCCACCATCAATCCGATTACCTCCATGCACTGAGCCACTGACGGACCAGGATTGGACTGAATGGTTCGACAGATATTCAGAATTTTTTACTTTCTGACCTCCGTCAGAAAAATCTTCATTGAAATAGAGTCGATTACAGTTCCCAGAAAGGGTACTCTCGTCTGAGGAGTTAAACTCTTTTCCAAGTTTGCCTTCCACCCGTGGGTCTTTAGGAAGGAAAGCACAGTGTCGGTATGGGAACTTGCCAGTGGAAATGATGACGTCTGGATCAGTATATCGTCCAGATAAGGCACCACCGCGATGCTCCGCGGCCTTAGAACTGCCAATAAAGACCCCAGAACTTTTGTGAAAATACTGGGCGCCGTGGCCAGACTGAAAGGAAGAGCTACAAACTGAAAATGTTTGTCCAGAAAGGCAAACCTCAGGAACTTGTGATGATCTCTGTGAATAGGAACATGAAGATATGCATCCTTTAGATCCACCGTTGTCATAAATTGACCCTGCTGGATCAATGGAAGAATGGTACGAATAGTTTCCATCTTGAAAGATGGAATACTGAGAAACTTGTTTAGATTCTTGAGATTTAAGATAAGTCTGAAAGTTCCCTCTTTTTTGGGAACTACAAACAGATTTGAATAAAACCCCTGTCCCTGAATTGGAACGGGACAAATTACTCCCATGGAGGAGCGGTCTCTTACACAGCGTAAGAACGCCTCTCTCTTTATCTGGTCTACAGACAATCGAGAAAGAAGAACATTTCTGAATTCCAGCTTGTATCCCTGAGACACTATCTCTAATGCCCAGGGATCCTAAACATCTTTATCCAAGCCTGGATGAAGAAATACAGTCTGCCCCCCACTAGATCCGGTCCCAGATCGGGGGCCAACCCTTCATGCTGACTTGGGAGCAGTAGCAGGCTTCTTGGATTGTTTACCCTTGTTCCAAGACTGGTTTGGTCTCCAGGTAGATTTGGTTTGCAAATAGTTACCTTCCTGTTTAGATGAAGAGGAAGGGGGGGTTCCCTAAAAGTTTCGAAAGGCACGAAAATTACTCAGTCAACCTCTCTGTTTGGATTTCTTATCCTGAGGGAGGGAATGACCCTTACCTCCCATGATGTCAGAAATAATCTCCTTCAAGTCAGGCCCGAACAGGGTCTTCCCCTTGTAAGGTATAGCCAAAAGCTTAGATTTAGAGGACACATCCGCAGACCAAGATTTCAACCATAAGGCTCTGCGCGCTAAGATATAAAATCCTGAACTCTTAGCCGCCAATTTTGTAATCTGCAGAGAAGCATCTGTAACAAAAGAATTAGCCAAGTTAAGAGCTTTAATTCTACTCTTCCAAAGGAATCTCAGTCTTAAGAGATTCTTCCAGAGCATCAAACCAATAAGCAGCCGCACTCGTAACCGTGACAATGCAGGCTGCCGGTTGCAAAAGCAACCCTTGATGAACATAAAGTTTCTTAAGAAGACCCTCTAATTTCTTATCCATAGGGTCTTTGAAAGCACAACTATCCTCAATAGGGATAGTAGTTCGTTTAGCTAAGGTGGAAATAGCTCCTTCCACCTTAGGAACCGTCTGCCAAGAATCCCTGATAGCGTCCGCTATAGGATACATCTTCTTGAAAACGGGAGGAGAGAATGGAATACCTGGCCTCTCCAATTCTTTTGCAATAATCTCCGAAGTTCTCTTGCAAACTGGAAAAACATCAGAATAAGAAGGAACTTCTAGATATCTGTCCAACTTACTCAATTTTTCTGGAGGAACTACAATTGAATAGCAGTCTCCAGAGTCACCAAAGCCTCCCTCAATAACAGGCGGAGGTATTCCAGTTTAAACCTGAAGGAACCCACACCTGAAACTGTCAGTGGCAAGGTGCTTTCTGACTCAGAAAGTTCGCCTTCAGATAGGACCTCCAATTCAGATCCCTGTGATGGTACATCTGATATCGCCATTAAAGCATCAGAAGCTGTATTGACCACGTGGGTGTCCTTCCTTCTGCGTTTGCCTTGCAACACTGGGAAGGCAGACAACGCTTCTGAAAGTGTAGATGACATACCTGCAGCTATGTCCTTTAGTGTAATCGCCGCAGAAGCTGCAGAGGTATTAGGCTGCACCTGAGCAGGCGTTAAGGGCTGTGACGCTTGGGGAGAAAGTTGCGGCATACTCTGTATCTCATCGGTAGAACTCTGAGAAGCATCTGCTTTTGTAAAATCTTTACCAAAAAACATTTGCTCTCTAAACTGTAATGCCCTCTCTGTGCATGAGGGACAAAAAGCAACAGGAGGTTCCACATTGGCATTCAAACATAAGGAACATGTAACATTCAGAAGACCTTCCATGACAACAAATTAAGAAAAGCAAATTTGGTCGTGGGTTGCAAAAAAAAAAAAAAAAAAAAAATAGAACAGCCTAATATGACTATAAATAAACTGCTTCTGAAAATAACTTGTAACTGTGCCTATAAATTTTTCTCATTAACATAAATTAATAGCACTCACACTCTGGTAGTTCTAACATGGGACTTAAAAGAATGGATAACACCAATAACCAAATGCCTTTTAAAAGCAGGACTGCCGTTAAACTTAAGAGCCTCTCCCGCCTCAACAGCTCTGCTGAGGCGCCTACCTGTCCCCTCGTTACTCTGATCACTGTCCACAGAGTTTACACTGCCTAAGACCGCTTGTTTCAATATCTGACCATGCGGTCTTAGCAGCCAGCAAAAGCACTGATCCGCTCCGTATGGGACCTCATCAGAAAAACAGCTGTGTGGCTCTCCTGAGCGTGCGAAGATAACTTGGCCCTTCATGGGCGTTAACGAACACGCTAGTGCTTCCTGTTTAATAAAATGCCGAAAACTAATGTCCCAGCATAAGTAACTGAATAATACCCATGCGGTCTTATGCCTTAAAACACGCTCCGGAACCTTAATAAAAAAAAAAACAACTACCCCTACACCGGAGTCTTACTCCGTAACCAGGGTCCCCAGCGTCAAGCCCACAGTCTATCTGCGCTCTAACAATAAAGTGTAATAAAGTCTATTTTATGTCCTGATCTTCCCCCACCGCATCTTCCCTTGTAGTAAATAGAGAAGTCCTGAGGTGTATATTAAACTAAGGAAGTCAGAGGAATAAAAGTTACAGCCGATTCTGAGTTAGTACTGTCCCAGAAAATAAAGCTGCACATACCTTAGTCCTGAGCGACAGCATGAACAGCCGCACAGTATCAAGAAGTCTTCTTTCCTTCCTGCCATTTTGTGGAGACATACAGGGTCTTAGTATCTGCTAAGACCATCATGTGAAGGGCAGCACACAGTAGGGGAGGCGCAGTGAGAAATTAATCCCACCAGTTCCCAATGCTTTAAAGCCACCTGTAGCTCTGCTCCAGAGGCTGACAAGGAATACGGCTACACCCTGTAATAAAATAGTACTCACTGGCACCATTTTAAAAATAAAAAACTCTTGATTGAAGAATCTAAACTAACACCTCACTTTACCTCTTCCTATTACAAAGAGAATGACTGGGGTGGGAGGGAGGGGAGGAGCTATATATACAGCTCTGCTGTGGTGCTCTTTGCCTCCTCCTGCTGACCAGGAGGCGATATCCCACAAGTAAGGATGAAATCTGTGGACTCATTGTATTTTTAAAAAGAAATAACAGGCCTAGACAAATACACTGCTTGCAGAAAGGCTCTTCTAAGAAACTTCCTATCTAAAGTGTCCTTAAAAGAAGTGCCGTCTTCTAAAGGGATAGTAGTACTCTTAGCTCGAGTGGAAATGGCACCATTTACCTTTGGGACAGTTTCCCACAGTTCAACATTAGAGGCAGGTAAAGGATATAACTTCTTAAAGTAACCTTACAGAAGGATTAAAATAATTATCTGGCTTAGACCATTCCCTAAAAACTATCTCAAAGACAGCATCTGGAATAGGAAAAACTTTAGGGGTTTTAGCAACTTTTCTAAATCTAAATAGTTCTAAAATTACACAATTAGAAGGCTTATCCTCAGAAACCTTAGAGTCTTTAAACCCAAAAGTAAGACAAACCTCTTTCAAAAGAGAACGAATATGCTCAACTTGAGAAGAAAACAAAAACTAATGTTCAACATCAGAGGAAACTTCACCCTCTGAAGATGCAACAGTATTCCTGGCCTCAGGAGACATAGCACTGGTAGAAGGTACATTCTGAACTTACCTTTTGTGCTTACTTGAAGGGGATGAGAACTGCTGTAAAGAACAAACAGGTAATACCCACAGAAGCAGAATTAGGTTGGTTTGAATGCATTAACATAATTAAACATGAGTCACATAAATAAGCTGGAGGAGAAACAGCCGCCTTTTCACAATAAATACAATAACATTGGTAGGAAGATTTTCAGGGGACTCTGAAAGACTTCTAAAGACAGACTTATGGACAGAATTAGAAAGCTCCATTTTAGCATTTGACTACAATAGTATAAATTATAACACTTAAAAAAGCTCTTGAGGAAATGAAAACTTACCACTGCTAAAGAAGCTATATGAAACTTACAAACTCAAAGCGTGCTTAGCCAAACTGAAAATAACGCAGGGGACAAGTAAACTCCACATCCGAAGTCTGGATAACATTCAGCTGAATAGGAAGACACACACAAAAATGAAACTGTTATAATAGATATTAGCACACCAAACCCGACATGTACTTAAAAGAGGGCATACGTGCGCTAACCCGACATGCGTAATCCTGAAAGTCGAAGCACAGGGGAAATGAATGTTCCACAACGAGCAAAAAAATATAAATGAAAACCAATGTGCGCAATCCCGAGGGCTCATGAGCGATATTCCAAGTACAGACCCAAAGGCTCACTGTCGGTAAAAAAATCAAACTAACTTAGAGCACCAAAAAAATCTAACAAAGGGGAATTAATGTATAGATTTGATTCTAAGTGTGTGTGTGTGTGTGTGTGTGTGTGTGTGTGTGTGTGTGTGTGTGTGTGTATGTATGTATGTATATATATATGTATATATATATATATATATATATATATATATATATATATATATATATATATATATATATATATATGTACATACATACACACACACACATAAATAGACACACATACACACACACAACTAGTTACCCACATGCATAGAGATGTTCAGGTGATATTTTCTAGTCAGCATTTTACAGCTATGCTACATCACTTTTTAAGTGTTTTAACATTTGGGTATCATGGCCCTTTAATCTATCTATTGAGTACTTATAGAGCGCAAACTAATCACTGTGAGGGTCGCTAAAGCAAGCAGATAGGAGGAGGGGGGAGGGGATAAACGTTTAGTCGAATAGCCAGGTTTTGAGGTCCTTTCTGAACTTTGTAAGGGAGTTGGATTGTCTGAGGTGCAGCGGGAGGGTGTTCCATGTCTTTGCTGCCACGTGGGAGAAGGATCTTCCGTCCGCTGTTGATTTGCTGATGCAGGGGATGACTGCGAGTGCTTGGTCGGCCAATCGGAGTTGTCTGTGGAGGGTGTCAAAATTTACGCAGTGGTTGATGTATTCGGGTCCGATGTGTAGGGCCTTGAATGTGTGGGTAAGGAGCTTGAAGATGATTCTCTTGTTGATGGGGAGTCAGTGAAGGTTCCTTAGGTGTTCGGTGGTGTGGCATTGGCGAGGGATGTCGAGGATGAGTCTGGCTGAGGTGTTCTGGATACGTTGGAGTCTATTTTGGAGTTTGATGGTGGAACTGGCGTAGCGTGCGTTGCCGTACTCAAACCGGCTGCTGGACAGGCTTTATTCTGGACAAAGCCTGAACAAAACAGTGAATATCTGGAAGATGAGCAATCTTTAGGTGAAACATTACAGAAAGTGCAGATATTTGTCCTTTTAAGGTACTGGCAGATACATTTTTATCTAAACCATTGTGATGAAACTGAAGAATTCTAGGAATTCTAAATGAATGCCAAGAAAAATTACGATTGGAACACCAGGAAATATAAGTTTTCCAAACCTTATAATAAATTTTCTTGGATACAAGGTTTTCTTGCTTGAAGCATAGTATTAATTACACAGTCTGGAAAATCTCTGTGACTGAGAACTAGGCGTTTAATCTCCACGCCATTAAGTTCAGAGATTGCAGATCTGGATGAAAGAAGGGACCTTGAGACAAAAGGTCTGGTCTTAGAGGAAGATGCCATGGCGGGTAGCTGGACATCCGACCTAGATCTGCATACCAAATTGCGAGAGGCCATGCAGGGAATATCAGAATTACAGATGATTGTGCCATTTTGATTTTTGAAATCACTCTGGACAGCAGAACTAGTAGAGGAAATATATAAGCATAATGGAATAAGAAAGGGATTGCTAGAGCATCCGTCATTTTTGCCTGAGGATCCCAAGACGTTGCAAGGTATCTGGGAAGTTTCTTGTTCAAACAAGAGGCCATGAGATCTATTTGAGGAAGACCCCCGGTTTGAACAATTTGTAAGAATACATTCTGGTGAAGAGACCATTCTCCCCAATGTAGTGCCTGACGGTTGAGATAATCTGTCTCCCAGTTGTCCACACCTGGGATGTGAATCGCAGTGATGAGACAGGAATTGGTCTCTGCCCAAGAATGTATCCGAGATACTTCTTTTATGGCTAGGTAACTTAGAGTTCCCCCATTGATGATTGACATATGCCACTGTTGTAATATTGTCTGCCTGAAAAGGAAGATAAGGTTCAGTGAACTGAAGGGTATGATAGAGACTGAAGGTTCAGACAAGCTGAAAGTAATTATATTTGTCTCTATTTCTGCTAGAGAAAGAGTCATAGACAGAGTCTATTTGAAAACCAAAATAAGTAACCTTTGTCTGAGGAATCAACAAACTCATTAGAAAATTGATCCTCCAACCATGATTTTGAAGAAACAACAATAGTTGATTTGTGTGAGATTCTACTAAATAAAAAGATTGAGCTAGAACCAAGATATTGTCCAAATAAGGAAACACCACAATACCCTGTTTCCAAATACAGACAGAAGGGCACTGAAAACCTGTGAAAATATCTTTGGTGCTGTCGCTAGGCCAAACGAAAGAGCAACGAACTGAAAATGCTTTTATAGAAAAGAGAATCTCAGAAATTGAAAATGATCTGGGTGAATAGGGATGTGAAGATAAGCATTTTGTAAGTCTATTGTGGACATATAATGACCTTACTGAACAAAAGGCAGAATAGTCCTTATAGTTTCCATCTTGAAAGTTGGAATTCTCACAAATCTGTTTAGTGTTTTCAGATCCAATATTGGTCTGAAGGAATTCTCCTTCTTTGGTACAATGAATAGATTTTGAGTAAAAAGCCTTTCCTTGTACCTGTAAGGGAACTGGAACAATCACTCCCATAAGTTCTAGATTTGAGATACATTAGAAAAGCCTGAGCTTTTACTGGATGTTTTGGAACTTGAGTTAGATAAAACCGTCCCCTCTGGGGATTGATTTTGAAACCAATTCCATATCCCTGCAAGATAATATTCTAAATCCAGAGATTTTGGACAGATTCTGACCAAATTTTCTGAAAGAGTTTTAATCTGCCCCCTACCAGAAGAACTGGGGTGAGGACTGCACCTTAATGTTGTTTTCTGGACAGGATTAGGTCTCTTGAATTGTTTATATTTATTCCAATTGGAAGAAGGTCTCCAGGTAGCGCCAGGGGCTATAGGAGGGGGGGGGGGGGGAGGCTTTTGATCTTTGTTTTCGAAAAAAATGAAAACTATTTGGAGCCTTGAATTTCCCTTTAGATCTATAGGAGGCAAAGTTTAAACTGAGATATGAGTGAGGTGGGTGGGGTATTTAAAGGCTTTGATGTTTGGGAAACTTTGCCTCTTCCTGGTGGGAATGTATATCCCATGTGTACAAAATCATGGACTCTCACAACCTATATGAAAGAAAAAGGAGCTACTAACCATACCCCATTATACATCCCTCTGACAAACTCTGTACTCTGAGGGGAAAATGGGCCTCAATGTAAATTCACCTCTCACTGAAAAATCGTAAGCACAGCTTCATTCTTTACCTTCCTCCAGTGAAGGCAAATACAGGTCTGAGGTACCTGTGAGGTGGGAGGGGTTTTATAGAGCTCTCATGCAATCTTTGTCTCTTCCTAGTGGTAGGGAAGAGTAATTCCCAGGAGTAATGGATCGTGGACTCTCACCAAATGTATGAAAGAAATAAAGAAATAAGTATGATGTATGCTACATAAAACTGGCAAAAACTAAATGGATGCCTATAGAAAGGAGATTCTGGATAGAGAGAGAAATTAGACGTTCTCCAGACTCCTAAATAACCTTAAAAGAACATAAGCCGGATTTATTCAAATCTTTAAACCTATGCATCTCAAATATTTTACTAGCTGCCAAGTTCCACGACCCATCCAACCAAACTATTTACAAATTTCAAACACACCAGCGCATGCTTGAGAGTTGAGAATGCTCACTGCATATGAGCATGCATGAGGCATACTCTTGGTTTGAGCAACCAGAACATGGGGACAAAGAACTTGAACACTACTATTATATTTAAAATACTTATAAAGATTAAAGGGACAATAAAGTCATAATTAGACACTCATGACTCAGAGAGAGAATACAATTTTAAACAACTTTCGAATTCACTTCTATTATTTAATTTGCTTCCTTCTTTTGTTTTCCTTTGCTGAAAAGTTTTTCTAGGAAAGCTCAGGAGCAGCAAAGAACCTAGGTTCTAGCTGCTTATTTGGTGGTTGCATAAATATACTGATTGTCATTGGCTCACCCATGTGTTCAGTTAGAAACCAGTAGTGCATTGCTACTCCAACAAATGATACCAAGAGAACAAAGCAAATTTGATAATAGAAGTAAACTGGAAAGTTGTTAAAAAAAATTTGTATGTTCTACCTAAATCATGAAAGAAAAATTTTGGGTTTCATGTCCCTTTAAATAAATAGTGGGAAAATGACTTATGTCTTTTTAAGTTAACACTCTATACTATATTATATTTTATTGCTACTTTTCTTAAGAAATACCATATTAATTCTGATAGAATTATATTCAAAAACATCAGTAACACAAAATTATAAAGCCACATATTCACTGGGGTCCTTCATCAGAGATATGGTTAAAAAAAAAAAAAAAAAAAAAAAAAAAAAAAATCGGTCTTATCCCACATACTGAAAAACAACTGCTGCAGGACGGGTCCTGAACAGAAGTTCTTTAATGTGGTTATACACAGCAAAGATTCATTGTTGACTTAGAAAGCAGAGCTTTACTGAGTGTCTATAAATAACTGCAGGAACTGAACACAAAGCCAAACACTCTTAATTTAGAGGAGGGATGTCCAACATTTTCACAAGGGGCCACAGAAGTATTTTATTTTCACTTGCAGGGCCTGTAAGCAATTTTAGAAATATTACTGATTAAAACAAACATACACTGTAATTGTATATAAACTTAAAATGATTATGCTATGCATTTGAATTATATTGTTCTATATATGCTTCTTATAACTCTTAAAAATCGTTACAAATGTAATTTTTACTTTGTGTTGTGTACAAAAAGAGCAAAATTTACATAATTTTAACAAACTGCACTCTTGTTTGTTTAGGGAAAACACCATCTGCAACCGATTTATATGTTACACATGATTTTTTATTGTGTGTACATCAGGGGTCGACAATTCCATGCCGCTGACACATGAATATCTTAGCCCTGAAAATACCCCATACTTCACAGTGTTCACTTTAGCAAGGTGACATTTGCTAGAACCAAAATGAAAATAAAGAGTAGATTAGAAAACAGAATTTATGTTTACCTGATAAATTACTTTCTCCAACGGTGTGTCCGGTCCACGGCGTCATCCTTACTTGTGGGATATTCTCTTCCCCAACAGGAAATGGCAAAGAGCCCAGCAAAGCTGGTCACATGATCCCTCCTAGGCTCCGCCTACCCCAGTCATTCGACCGACGTTAAGGAGGAATATTTGCATAGGAGAAACCATATGGTACCGTGGTGACTGTAGTTAAAGAAAATAAAATATCAGACCTGATTAAAAAAACCAGGGCGGGCCGTGGACCGGACACACCGTTGGAGAAAGTAATTTATCAGGTAAACATAAATTCTGTTTTCTCCAACATAGGTGTGTCCGGTCCACGGCGTCATCCTTACTTGTGGGAACCAATACCAAAGCTTTAGGACACGGATGAAGGGAGGGAGCAAATCAGGTCACCTAAATGGAAGGCACCACAGCTTGCAAAATCTTTCTCCCAAAAATAGCCTCAGAAGAAGCAAAAGTATCAAACTTGTAAAATTTGGTAAAAGTGTGCAGTGAAGACCAAGTCGCTGCCCTACATATCTGATCAACAGAAGCCTCGTTCTTGAAGGCCCATGTGGAAGCCACAGCCCTAGTGGAATGAGCTGTGATTCTTTCGGGAGGCTGCCGTCCGGCAGTCTCATAAGCCAATCTGATGATGCTTTTAATCCAAAAAGAGAGAGAGGTAGAAGTTGCTTTTTGACCTCTCCTTTTACCGGAATAAACAACAAACAAGGAAGATGTTTGTCTAAAATCCTTTGTAGCATCTAAATAGAATTTTAGAGCGCGAACAACATCCAAATTGTGCAACAAACGTTCCTTCTTTGAAACTGGTTTCGGACACAGAGAAGGTACGATAATCTCCTGGTTAATGTTTTTGTTAGAAACAACTTTCGGAAGAAAACCAGGTTTAGTACGCAAAACCACCTTATCTGCATGGAACACCAGAGAAGGAGAAGAACACTGCAGAGCAGATAATTCTGAAACTCTTCTAGCAGAAGAAATTGCAACCAAAAACAAAACTTTCCAAGATAATAATTTAATATCAACGGAATGCAAGGGTTCAAACGGAACCCCCTGAAGAACTGAAAGAACTAAATTGAGACTCCAAGGAGGAGTCAAAGGGTTGTAAACAGGCTTGATTCTAACCAGAGCCTGAACAAAGGCTTGAACATCTGGCACAGCTGCCAGCTTTTTGTGAAGTAACACCGACAAGGCGGAAATCTGTCCCTTCAGGGAACTTGCAGATAATCCTTTTTCCAATCCTTCTTGAAGGAAGGATAGAATCCTAGGAATCTTAACCTTGTCCCAAGGGAATCCTTTAGATTCACACCAACAGATATATTTTTTCCAAATCTTGTGGTAAATCTTTCGAGTTACAGGCTTTCTGGCCTGAACAAGAGTATCGATAACAGAATCTGAGAATCCTCGCTTCGATAAAATCAAGCGTTCAATCTCCAAGCAGTCAGCTGGAGTGAAACCAGATTCGGATGTTCGAACGGACCCTGAACAAGAAGGTCTCGTCTCAAAGGTAGCTTCCAAGGTGGAGCCGATGACATATGCAACAGATCTGCATACCAAGTCCTGCGTGGCCACGCAGGAGCTATCAAGATCACCGACGCCCTCTCCTGATTGATCCTGGCTACCAGCCTGGGGATGAGAGGAAACGGCGGGAACACATAAGCTAGTTTGAAGGTCCAAGGTGCTACTAGTGCATCCACTAGAGCCGCCTTGGGATCCCTGGATCTGGACCCGTAGCAAGGAACTTTGAAGTTCTGACGAGAGGCCATTAGATCCATGTCTGGAATGCCCCACAGCTGAGTGACTTGGGCAAAGATTTCCGGATGGAGTTCCCACTCCCCCGGATGCAATGTCTGACGACTCAGAAAATCCGCTTCCCAATTTTCCACTCCTGGGATGTGGATAGCAGACAGGTGGCAGGAGTGAGACTCCGCCCATAGAATGATTTTGGTCACTTCTTCCATCGCTAGAGAACTCCTTGTTCCCCCCTGATGGTTGATGTACGCAACAGTCGTCATGTTGTCTGATTGAAACCGTATGAACTTGGTCCTCGCTAGCTGAGGCCAAGCCTTGAGAGCATTGAATATCGCTCTCAGTTCCAGAATATTTATCGGTAGAAGAGATTCTTCCCGAGACCAAAGACCCTGAGCTTTCAGGGATCCCCAGACCGCGCCCCAGCCCATCAGACTGGCGTCGGTCGTGACAATGACCCACTCTGGTCTGCGGAATGTCATCCCTTGTGACAGGTTGTCCAGGGACAGCCACCAACGGAGTGAGTCTCTGGTCCTCTGATTTACTTGTATCTTTGGAGACAAGTCTGTATAGTCCCCATTCCACTGACTGAGCATGCACAGTTGTAATGGTCTTAGATGAATGCGCGCAAAAGGAACTATGTCCATTGCCGCTACCATCAACCCGATCACTTCCATGCACTGAGCTATGGAAGGAAGAGGAACGGAATGAAGTATCCGACAAGAGTCTAGAAGTTTTGTTTTTCTGGCCTCTGTTAGAAAAATCCTCATTTCTAAGGAGTCTATAATTGTTCCCAAGAAGGGAACCCTTGTTGACGGGGATAGAGAACTCTTTTCCACGTTCACTTTCCAGCCGTGAGATCTGAGAAAGGCCAGGACGATGTCCGTGTGAGCCTTTGCTTGAGGAAGGGACGACGCTTGAATCAGAATGTCGTCCAGGTAAGGTACTACTGCAATGCCCCTTGGTCTTAGCACCGCTAGAAGGGACCCTAGTACCTTTGTGAAAATCCTTGGAGCAGTGGCTAATCCGAAAGGAAGCGCCACGAACTGGTAATGTTTGTCCAGGAATGCAAACCTTAGGAACCGATGATGTTCCTTGTGGATAGGAATATGTAGATACGCATCCTTTAAATCCACCGTGGTCATGAATTGACCTTCCTGGATGGAAGGAAGAATAGTTCGAATGGTTTCCATCTTGAACGATGGAACCTTGAGAAACTTGTTTAAGATCTTGAGATCTAAGATTGGTCTGAACGTTCCCTCTTTTTTGGGAACTATGAACAGATTGGAGTAGAACCCCATCCCTTGTTCTCTTAATGGAACAGGATGAATCACTCCCATTTTTAACAGGTCTTCTACACAATGTAAGAACGCCTGTCTTTTTATGTGGTCTGAAGACAACTGAGACCTGTGGAACCTCCCCCTTGGGGGAAGTCCCTTGAATTCCAGAAGATAACCCTGGGAGACTATTTCTAGCGCCCAAGGATCCAGAACATCTCTTGCCCAAGCCTGAGCGAAGAGAGAGAGTCTGCCCCCCACCAGATCCGGTCCCGGATCGGGGGCCAATATTTCATGCTGTCTTGGTAGCAGTGGCAGGTTTCTTGGCCTGCTTTCCCTTGTTCCAGCCTTGCATTGGTCTCCAAGCTGGCTTGGCTTGAGAAGTATTACCCTCTTGCTTAGAGGACGTAGCACTTTGGGCTGGTCCGTTTTTACGAAAGGGACGAAAAACAGAATTTATGTTTACCTGATAAATTTCTTTCTCCAACGGTGTGTCCGGTCCACGGCGTCATCCTTACTTGTGGGATATTCTCCTCCCCAACAGGAAATGGCAAAGAGCCCAGCAAAGCTGGTCACATGATCCCTCCTAGGCTCCGCCTACCCCAGTCATTCGACCGACGTTAAGGAGGAATATTTGCATAGGAGAAACCATATGGTACCGTGGTGACTGTAGTTAAAGAAAATAAATTATCAGACCTGATTAAAAAACCAGGGCGGGCCGTGGACCGGACACACCGTTGGAGAAAGAAATTTATCAGGTAAACATAAATTCTGTTTTCTCCAACATAGGTGTGTCCGGTCCACGGCGTCATCCTTACTTGTGGGAACCAATACCAAAGCTTTAGGACACGGATGAAGGGAGGGAGCAAATCAGGTCACCTAAATGGAAGGCACCACGGCTTGCAAAACCTTTCTCCCAAAAATAGCCTCAGAAGAAGCAAAAGTATCAAACTTGTAAAATTTGGTAAAAGTGTGCAGTGAAGACCAAGTCGCTGCCCTACATATCTGATCAACAGAAGCCTCGTTCTTGAAGGCCCATGTGGAAGCCACAGCCCTAGTGGAATGAGCTGTGATTCTTTCGGGAGGCTGCCGTCCGGCAGTCTCGTAAGCCAATCTGATGATGCTTTTAATCCAAAAAGAGAGAGAGGTAGAAGTTGCTTTTTGACCTCTCCTTTTACCTGAATAAACAACAAACAAGGAAGATGTTTGTCTAAAATCCTTTGTAGCATCTAAATAGAATTTTAGAGCGCGAACAACATCCAAATTGTGCAACAAACGTTCCTTCTTTGAAACTGGTTTCGGACACAGAGAAGGTACGATAATCTCCTGGTTAATGTTTTTGTTAGAAACAACTTTTGGAAGAAAACCAGGTTTAGTACGTAAAACCACCTTATCTGCATGGAACACCAGATAAGGAGGAGAACACTGCAGAGCAGATAATTCTGAAACTCTTCTAGCAGAAGAAATTGCAACTAAAAACAAAACTTTCCAAGATAATAACTTAATATCAACGGAATGCAAGGGTTCAAACGGAACCCCCTGAAGAACTGAAAGAACTAAATTGAGACTCCAAGGAGGAGTCAAAGGTTTGTAAACAGGCTTGATTCTAACCAGAGCCTGAACAAAGGCTTGAACATCTGGCACAGCTGCCAGCTTTTTGTGAAGTAACACCGACAAGGCAGAAATCTGTCCCTTCAGGGAACTTGCAGATAATCCTTTTTCCAATCCTTCTTGAAGGAAGGATAGAATCCTAGGAATCTTAACCTTGTCCCAAGGGAATCCTTTAGATTCACACCAACAGATATATTTTTTCCAAATTTTGTGGTAAATCTTTCTAGTTACAGGCTTTCTGGCCTGAACAAGAGTATCGATAACAGAATCTGAGAATCCTCGCTTCGATAAAATCAAGCGTTCAATCTCCAAGCAGTCAGCTGGAGTGAAACCAGATTCGGATGTTCGAACGGACCCTGAACAAGAAGGTCTCGTCTCAAAGGTAGCTTCCAAGGTGGAGCCGATGACATATTCACCAGATCTGCATACCAAGTCCTGCGTGGCCACGCAGGAGCTATCAAGATCACCGACGCCCTCTCCTGATTGATCCTGGCTACCAGCCTGGGGATGAGAGGAAATGGCGGGAACACATAAGCTAGTTTGAAGGTCCAAGGTGCTACTAGTGCATCCACTAGAGCCGCCTTGGGATCCCTGGATCTGGCCCCGTAGCAAGGAACTTTGAAGTTCTGACGAGAGGCCATCAGATCCATGTCTGGAATGCCCCACAGGTGAGTGACCTGGGCAAAGATTTCCGGATGGAGTTCCCACTCCCCCGGATGCAATGTCTGACGACTCAGAAAATCCGCTTCCCAATTTTCCACTCCTGGGATGTGGATAGCAGACAGGTGGCAGGAGTGAGACTCCGCCCATAGAATGATTTTGGTCACTTCTTCCATCGCTAGGGAACTCCTTGTTCCCCCCTGATGGTTGATGTACGCAACAGTTGTCATGTTGTCTGATTGAAACCGTATGAACTTGGTCCTCGCTAGCTGAGGCCAAGCCTTGAGAGCATTGAATATCGCTCTCAGTTCCAGAATATTTATCGGTAGAAGAGATTCTTCCCGAGACCAAAGACCCTGAGCTTTCAGGGATCCCCAGACCGCGCCCCAGCCCATCAGACTGGCGTCGGTCGTGACAATGACCCACTCTGGTCTGCGGAATGTCATCCCTTGTGACAGGTTGTCCAGGGACAGCCACCAACGGAGTGAGTCTCTGGTCCTCTGATTTACTTGTATCTTCGGAGACAAGTCTGTATAGTCCCCATTCCACTGACTGAGCATGCACAGTTGTAATGGTCTTAGATGAATGCGCGCAAAAGGAACTATGTCCATTGCCGCTACCATCAACCCGATCACTTCCATGCACTGAGCTATGGAAGGAAGAGGAACGGAATGAAGTATCCGACAAGAGTTAAACACTAAAAAACTCTAAGCCATCTCCGTGGAGATGTTGCCTGTACAACGGCAAAGAGAATGACTGGGGTAGGCGGATCCTAGGAGGGATCATGTGACCAGCTTTGCTGGGCTCTTTGCCATTTCCTGTTGGGGAGGAGAATATCCCACAAGTAAGGATGACGCCGTGGACCGGACACACCTATGTTGGAGAAATTAGGTCTATTTTTTGCCTTGAAAGGCCGATCCTGAGGAAGGGCGTGGCCCTTACCCCCAGTGATATCAGAGATAATCTCTTTCAAGTCAGGGCCAAACAGCGTTTTCCCCTTGAAAGGAATGTTTAGTAGCTTGTTCTTGGAAGACGCATCAGCCGACCAAGATTTCAACCAAAGCGCTCTGCGCGCCACAATAGCAAACCCAGAATTCTTAGCCGCTAACCTAGCCAATTGCAAAGTGGCGTCTAGGGTGAAAGAATTAGCCAATTTGAGAGCATTGATTCTGTCCATAATCTCCTCATAAGGAGGAGAATCACTATCGAGCGCCTTTATCAGTTCATCAAACCAGAAACATGCGGCTGTAGTGACAGGGACAATGCATGAAATTGGTTGTAGAAGGTAACCCTGCTGAACAAACATCTTTTTAAGCAAACCTTCTAATTTTTTATCCATAGGATCTTTGAAAGCACAACTATCCTCTATGGGTATAGTGGTGCGTTTGTTTAAAGTAGAAACCGCTCCCTCGACCTTGGGGACTGTCTGCCATAAGTCCTTTCTGGGGTCGACCATAGGAAACAATTTTTTAAATATGGGGGGAGGGACGAAAGGAATACCGGGCCTTTCCCATTCTTTATTAACAATGTCCGCCACCCGCTTGGGTATAGGAAAAGCTTCTGGGAGCCCCGGCACCTCTAGGAACTTGTCCATTTTACATAGTTTCTCTGGGATGACCAACTTTTCACAATCATCCAGAGTGGATAATACCTCCTTAAGCAAAATGCGGAGATGTTCCAACTTAAATTTAAATGCAATCACATCAGGTTCAGCCTGTTGAGAAATGTTCCCTGAATCAGTAATTTCTCCCTCAGACAAAACCTCCCTGGCCCCCTCAGATTGGGTTAGGGGCCCTTCAGAGATATTAATATCAGCGTCGTCATGCTCTTCAGTAACTAAAACAGAGCAGCCACGCTTACGCTGACAAGGGTTCATTTTGGCTAAAATGTTTTTGACAGAATTATCCATTACAGCCGTTAATTGTTGCATAGTAAGGAGTATTGGCGCGCTAGATGTACTAGGGGCCTCCTGAGTGGGCAAGACTCGTGTAGACGAAGGAGGGAATGATGCAGTACCATGCTTACTCCCCTCACTTGAGGAATCATCTTGGGCATCATTGTCATTATCACATAAATCACATTTATTTAAATGAATAGGAATTCTGGCTTCCCCACATTCAGAACACAGTCTATCTGGTAGTTCAGACATGTTAAACAGGCATAAACTTGATAAGAAAGTACAAAAAACGTTTTAAAATAAAACCGTTACTGTCACTTTAAATTTTAAACTGAACACACTTTATTACTGCAATTGCGAAAAAACATGAAGGAATTGTTCAAAATTCACCAAATTTTCACCACAGTGTCTTAAAGCCTTAAAAGTATTGCACACCAAATTTGGAAGCTTTAACCCCTTTAAAATAACGGAACCGGAGCCGTTTTAAAACTTTAACCCCTTTACAGTCCCTGGTATCTGCTTTGCTGAGACCCAACCAAACCCAAAGGGGAATACGATACCAAATGACGCCTTCAGAAAGTCTTTTCTAAGTATCAGAGCTCCTCTCACATGCGACTGCATGCCATGCCTCTCAAAAACAAGTGCGCCACACCGGCGCGAAAATGAGGCTCTGCTTATGCTTTGGGAAAGCCCCTAAGAAATAAGGTGTCTAATACAGTGCCTGCCGATATAATTATATCAAAATACCCAGATAAAATGATTCCTCAAGGCTAAATATGTGTTAATAATGAATCGATTTAGCCCAGAAAAGTCTACAGTCTTAATAAGCCCTTGTGAAGCCCTTATTTACGATCGTAATAAACATGGCTTACCGGATCCCATAGGGAAAATGACAGCTTCCAGCATTACATCGTCTTGTTAGAATGTGTCATACCTCAAGCAGCAAGAGACTGCACACTGTTCCCCCAACTGAAGTTAATTGCTCTCAACAGTCCTGTGTGGAACAGCCATGGATTTTAGTTACGGTTGCTAAAATCATTTTCCTCATACAAACAGAAATCTTCATCTCTTTTCTGTTTCTGAGTAAATAGTACATACCAGCACTATTTCAAAATAACAAACTCTTGATTGAATAATAAAAACTACAGTTAAACACTAAAAAACTCTAAGCCATCTCCGTGGAGATGTTGCCTGTACAACGGCAAAGAGAATGACTGGGGTAGGCGGAGCCTAGGAGGGATCATGTGACCAGCTTTGCTGGGCTCTTTGCCATTTCCTGTTGGGGAAGAGAATATCCCACAAGTAAGGATGACGCCGTGGACCGGACACACCTATGTTGGAGAAATTAGAAATAGTAAAATAGTAATTAAGTGTTAAACAGATAAAAGCTTTCAATGTATATTTAACCCCTTAATGACCACAGCACTTTTCCATTTTCTGTCCGTTTGGGACCAAGGCTATTTTTACATTTTTGCAGTGTTTGTGTTTAGCTGTAATTTTCCTCTTGCTCATTTACTGTACCCACAAATATTATATACCGTTTTTCTCGCCATTAAATGGACTTTCTAAAGATACCATTATTTTCATCATATCTTATAATATACTATAAGAAAATTATAAAATATGAGGAAAAATGGAAAAAAACACACTTTTTCTAACTTTGACCCCCAAAATCTGTTACATATCTACAACCAGCAAAAAACACCCATGCTAAATAGTTTCTAAATTTTGTCCTGAGTTTAGAAATACCCAATGTTTACATGTTCTTTGCTTTTTTAGCAAGTTATAGGGCAATAAATACAAGTAGCACTTTGCTATTTCCAAACCAATTTTTTTCAAAATTAGCGCTAGTTACATTGGAACACTGATATCTGTCAGGAATCCCTGAATAGCCATTGACATGTATATATTTATTTTTAGTAGACATCCCAAAGTATTGATCTAGGCCAATTTTGGTATATTTCATGCCACCATTTCACCGCCAAATGCGATCAAATTAAAAAAAACATTAAATTTTTCACAATTTTAGGTTTCTCACTGAAATCATTTACAAACAGTGTGTGCAATTATGGCATAAATGGTTGTAAAAGCTTCTCTGGGATCCCCTTTGTTCAGAAATAGCAGACATATATGACTTTGGCGTTGCTTTCTAGTAATTAGAAGGCCGCTAAATGCTGCTGCGCCTCACCCGTGTATTATGGCTAGCAGTGAAGGGGTTAATTAGGGAGTTTGTAGGGAGCTTGCAGGGTTAATTTTAGCTTTAGTGTAGAGATCAGCCTCCCACCTGACACATCCCACCCCCTGATCCCTCCCAAACAGCTCCCTTCCCTCCCCCACCCCACAATTGTCCCCGCCATCTTAAGTACTGGCAGAAAGTCTGCCAGTACTAAAATAAAAGGGTTTTTAAAAATAATAAAACATTTTTCAGCATATTTACATATGCTACTGTGTAGGATCCCCCCCTTAGCCCCCAACCTCCCTGATCCCCCCCAAAACCGCTCTCAAAGCCTCCCCTCTGCCTTAATTGGGGCCATCTTGGGTACTGGCAGCTGTCTGCCAGTACCCAGTTTGCAAAAAAATATGGGGTTTTTTATTATTTTGCCCGGTTTTTCTGTAGTGTAGCTTCCCCCTCCCCACAGACCAACCCCCACCACCTAACTGATTGTATTTTTTCTCTAATTTGTTTATTTAATTTCAGTGTTTGTTTTCATTTTCCTACAAAAAAATTTCTGTGTGTAGCGGTTCCCACCCGCTCCCTCCCCGTGCACACGCCCGCCCCCACCCTCCCGTGCACGTGCGCGCGTCAGTGCGCGCCCCCTCGCATCCCCGCCCACGATCCCGCCCCCCTCCACATCACGAGGGCCATCGATGGCCGCCACCCGCCTCCCACCAACCAAGAGTGGCTCTCTCTGCACCGTATGGCTTAAAAATGTTATTGCAGGATGCCTCCGTATCGAGGCATCAATGTAATAACCGGAAAGCAGCTGGAAGCGAGCAGGATCGCTTCCAGCTGCTTTCCACACCGAGGACGTGCAGGGTACGTCCTCAGGCGTTAACTGCCTTTTTTTTTTTGAGGACGTACCCTGCACGTCCTCGGTCGTTAAGGGGTTAATGGACTTTTTATAATTAAATTGGGGTGTCAAGTTATGATAAATGTAAACTACCACAGCTGAAAACTGCTATAGGAAATGTCTATTCTGTTCCATATATTAGTGTTCAAGTGACATGTCAGTATAAAAAAATATAGTCTTAAAGGGGCATGAAACCCACATTTTTTCTTTCAGGATTCAGATAGCGCATGCAATTTTCTATTTTAAGTCTATTATAACATTTTCTTTGTTCTCTTGGTACCTTTTGGTGAAAAGAAGGGATGTAAGCTCAGGAGTGTGCATGAGCCTGGAGCACTTTATGGTCGCAGTTTTTCAAGCATATTATCCATTTGTAATAGAATACGATGGCAGCACATTTTCCTGCCATGGGGGACTTTTAGAAAATCAACCAGATCTGATAGTTATATATGTCTAAACATAGGTATTGAAATGCTAATTAGCTATTTGAGATACAAAAATAACAAAATTTATGCTTACCTGATAAATTTCTTTCTTTCTGGACATGGAGTCCACAACGTCATTCCAATTACTAGTGGGAATATCACTCCTGGCCAGCAGGAGGAGGCAAAGAGCACCACAGCAAAGCTGTTAAGTGTCACTCCCCTATCCATAATCTCCAGTCATTCGACCGAAGGGAAATGGAAGAAGGAATAACACAAAGGTGTAGAGGTGCCTGAGGTTTTAGTAAAAAATAACTGTCTTAATAAAGGGTGGGGTCGTGGACTCTCCATGTCCGGAAAGAAAAATTTATCAGGTAAACATAAATTTTGTTTTCTTTCCTAAGACATGGATAGTCCAAAACGTCATTCCAATTACTAGTGGGAACCAATACCCAAGCTAGAGGACACGGAATGAACAGGGAGGGAGAACAAGGCAGGCAGACCTAAACAGAAGGCACCACTGCTTCAAGAACTTTCTACCAAAAGGAAGCCTCAGCCGAGACAAAAGTATAAAATTTGTAGAATTTGGAAAAAGAATGCAGAGAAGACCAAGTTGCAGCCTTGCAAATCTGTTCCACAGAAGCTTCATTCTTGAAAGCACAAGAAGAGGAGACAGTCCTAGTGGAATGAGCAGCGATTCTCTCAGTAGGATGCTGACCAGCAGTCTCATAAGCAAAGCGAATCATACTTCTCAACCAGAGGGAAAGAGAAGTAGCAGTAGCCTTCTTATTCTTACGCTTTCCAGAGAAACAAACAGAGCAGAAGACTGGCAAAAATCTTTAGTCGCCTGTAAGTAGAATTTTAGAGCGCGCACAACATCTAAGTTGTGCAACAGATGTTCCTTATGAGGAGGAGGATTAGGTCAGGGAGAAGGAACAACAATTTCCTGATTAATATTTCTACCCGAAACCACTTTAGGGAGAAACCCCAATTTAGTACGAAGAACCACCTTATCCACATGAAAGATAAGGTAAGGTGAATCGCACTGCAAAGCCGAGAGTTCCAAAACTCTGAGCAGAAGAGAGAGCAATAAGAAACAAAACCTTCCAATATAACAACTTAATATCTACGGAATGCATAGGCTCAAATAGAGCCTGCTGCAAAACTTTAAGAACCAGGTTAAGGCTCCAACGAGGAGCAACAGGTTTAAACATAGGCCTGATTCTGACCAGGGCCTGATAAAAAGATCGAACAGCTGGCACAGCCGCCAGACGCTTATGTAAAGAATAGATAATGCAAGAAATCTGACCTTTCAGAGAACTGACTGACAACCCTTTCTCCAGACCTTCCTGGAGAAAAGACAAAATTCTAGGAATCCTGACCCTACTCCAAGAGTAGCCTTCGATTCACACCAATAAAGGTTTTTACGTCATACCTTATGGTAAATTTTACGAGTAACAGGCTTGCGAGCCTGCAGCATGGTCTCAATGACCAACTCAGAAAACCCACACTTAGCCAGAACTAAGCGTTCAATCTCCAAGCAGTCAGCTTCAGAGAAACAAGATTTGGATGGAGGAATGAACCTTGAGTTAAAAGATTCTTCCTCCGAGGTGGCAGAGATGACATCTTCACTAGGTCTGCATACCATATCTTTCGAGGCCATGCAGGAGCTATTAGAATTACCAATGCTCTCTCCTGTTTGATATGAGCAATAACTCATGGAAGGAGCGCAAACGGAGGAAAAGGTATGCTAGACCAAAATCCCAAGGAACCGCCACAGCATCTATCATAGCGGCCTGAGGATCTCTTGACCTTGAACCGTACCTTGGAAGTTTAGCGTTCTGCCGAGACGCCATCAGATCCAACTCCAGCACCCCCCACTTACTTGAGAGTTAACCTGGAGAACACCTCCAGATGGAGATCCCACTCCCCGGGATGAAATGTCTGTCTGCTCAGGAAATCCGCTTCCCAGTTGTCCACTCCTGGAATGTGGATGGCAGACAATTTTGAGCTTCCACCCACTGAATAATCTGTGCCACCTCCTTCATGGCTAAGGAACTCAGAGTTCCTCCCTGGTGGTTGATGTAAGCCACTGAGGTGATGATGTCCGACAGGAACCTGATAAACAGGGCTAAGGACAATTGAGGCCAAGCCATCAGAGCATTGTAAATCGCTCAACTCCAAGATGTTTATGGGGAGAGCAGACTCCTCCCGAGTCCATAGTCCCTACGCCTTTAACGAATCCCAGACTGCTCCTGAGCCTAGCAGGCTGGCGTCCGTGGTCACGATCATCCAGGAAGGTCTCTGAAAGTATGTGTCCAGAGACGGATGCTCCTGAGAAAGCCACCACGGCAGAGAGAGTCTCTTGTCGACTGGTCTAGACCTATCCTCTGAGACAGATCCGAATGGTCCCCATTCCATTGTCTGAGCATGCATAACTAGCGCTGCGGAACCTGTAAGCACTCGGCAAATACCTGAAAATAAATAAAAAAATAACTGCAGAGCTCTCAAATTGAATCAAAGGGAATGATGTCCATGGAAGCGACCATCAGACCAATTACCTCCAAATATGTAGCCACTGATGGCAGAACAGTAGACTGCAGAGAGACTCAAGAGGAAAGAATTTTTGTTTTTCTGACCTCTGTCAGAAAAATCTTCATAGATGGGGAATCTATTAAGGTCCCTAAGAAAACCACCCTTGTAGCTGGAACAAGGGAACTCTTTTCCAGATTCACTTTCCAACCTTGGGAACATAGAAAAGACAACAAGATCTTTGTATGAGAGTTTGCTGGTTGAAAAGATGGTGCCTGAACCAATATACCGTCCAGGTAGGGCGTCAGTGCAATTCCCCGAGACCTGACAACTGCCAAGAGAGCCCCCAGAACCTTTGAGAAAATTCTGGGAGCTGTGGCAAGGCCAAACGAAAGAGCCACAAACTGAAAGTGTTTGTCTAGAAATGCAAATCTCAGGAACATGTGATGATCCCTGTGGATGGTAACATGAAGATACGCATCCTTCAGGTCTATGGTCATCATGAACCAACCCTCTTGGACTAAAGGAAGAATGGAACTAATGGTTTCCATTTTGAAGGACAGTACCCTGAGAAACTTGTTGAGGCACTTTAGGTCTAAAAAGAGTTGAAAAGTTGCCTCTTTTTTCGGAACCACAAACAGATTTTAATAGAATCCTAGACCCTGTTCCCTTACTGGAACAATCACTCCCAAGGAGGAAAGGTCCTGAACGCAGTTCAAGAATGACTCTCTTTACCTGGTCTGCAGATAATCTTGAGAGGTGGAATCTGCCCCTGGGAGGGTAAGTTTTGAATTCTATTTTGTAACCCTGAGATACTACTATGTCCAATGCCCAAGAATCTGGGACATCACATATCCAAACTTGACAAAACAGGGAAAGTCTGCCCCCCACTTGATCCGATCCCGGACCGAGGGCCGACCCTTCATGTTGACTTAGACTCAGCTGAGGGTTTCTTTGATTGCTTCCTTTTATTCCAAGACTTTTGACATTTGAAGTTACAAAAGGAAGGAAAATTACTTATGATTTCAGTCTTTTCTTCTTGTCTTGTGGTAGAAAAGACCCTTTTCCACCAGTAATCTCAGAAATAATTTCTGCCAGGACAGGTCCAAACAAGGTTTTACCCTTGTAAGAAAGCCCCAGAAGCTTGGACTTGGAGGTAACATCAGCTGACCAAGATTTTAGCCACAAAGCCCTGCAAGGTAGGACAATGAAGCCAGACATCTTGGCTCCCAGTCTAAAAGCTTGCATGTTAGCATCAGAAATAAAGGAGTTAGCTAATTAGAGAGCCTTAATCCTATCTTTGATCTCCTCCAACGGAGTCTCTTCTAAAATAGACTCAGACAAGGCATTGCACCAATAAGATGCTTCACTTGTTACTGTGGCAATACAAACTGCAGGTTGCCATTAAAGGCCCTGATGAACATACATCTTTTACAAATAAGCCTCCAGCTTCTTGTCCATGGGATCCTTAAAGTAGCAGCTATACTCTACAGGGATCGTAGTTCTCTTAGCCAGAGTAGAAATAGCCCCTTCTACTTTAGGCACCCTGTGCCATGAATCTACTTTAGGCACAGTGCATTATGAATCTTTAATGGAGTCAGCAACAGGAAACTTTTTTTAAAAAAAGACTGGAGAAGGGGAGAAATGTATCCCTGGCTTCTCTAATTCCTGTGACGTAATCTCCATCACAAGGTCTGGAACAGGAAACACTTCCACAGAGGAAGGAACATCATAGTATTTGTTAAGCTTACTAGATTTTTTAGGGTTGACCATGACAGAAGAGTCTGAGTCGTCCAAAGTAGCCAATACCTTCTTTAAAAGTACACACGAAGGTGTTCAAGCTTAAACCTGAAGATTACTTCTTTAGCATCAGACAAATGATTTATACTGTCAGAATCTGAAATTTCACCCTCAGAAGCTACCGAAGTAACCTCCTCAAAATTATGAAGGAGGGCAACCTGCAAAGCTACAGTGGGGACAGAAAAGGTGCAGAGGTGCCTGAGGTTTATATAAAAAAAAAACTGTCTGAAAAACAGGGAGGGCCGTGGACTCACCATATCAAGAAAGAAAGAAAATGTATCAGGTAAGCATAAATTTCATTTTCTTTAAGACACGGTGAGTCCACGGTTTATCAATTACTGTTGGGAATCAATACCCAAGCTAGAGGAGACAGATAAGGGAGGGCAAGACAGGTAACCTAAACAGAAGGCACCACTGCTTGCAGAACCTTTCTCCCAAAAGAAGCCTCAGCCGAGGCAAAAGTATCAAATTTATAGAATTTAGAAAAAGTGTGCAAAGAAGACCAAGTCGCAGCCTTACAGATCTGTTCTAGAGGCCTCATTCTTGAAGACCCAAGAAGACGACATCGCCCTAGTGGAATGAGCTGTAATTCTCTCAGGAGGCTGTTGTCCAGCAGACTCATATGCCAAACCAATAATACTTCTCAACCAGAGAGAAAGAGAAGTGGCAGTAGCTTTCTGACCGTTAAGTTTTCCAGAAAAGCAAACAAACAATGCAAAAGACTGACGAAAGTCCTTGGTAGCCTGCAGATAAAATTTAAGAGCCCACACAACGTCTAAGTTGTGCAACAAACCTTTATGAGAAGGAGGATTAGGACAGAGAGAAGGAACAACAATTTCCTGATTAATATTTCCGTCCGAAACAACCTTAGGAAGAAAACAAAATCTGGTATGGAGAACAGCCTTACCTGCATGGAATATGAGATAAGGAGAGTCACACTGCAAAGCTGTGAGTTCAGAAACCCTCCGAGCAGAAAAACTAGTAGTAAGAAACAAGACTTGCCCAGATAAATAACAATATCTATAGAATGCATAGGCTCAAACGAAGCCTGTTGTAAAACTTTAAGAACAAGATTAAGGCTCCAAGGTGGAGCAACTGATTTAAACACAGGCCTGATTCTGACCAGGGCCTGACGAAAGGATTGTACATCCAGTATGTGCGCCAGACGCTTGCGCAGTAGAATGGATAGAGCGGAAATCTTACCCTTGAGGGTACGGACAGATAACCCCTTCTCAAAGCCTTCCTGAGGAAAAGATAAGATCCTTGGGATCCTGACCTTACTCCAAAAATATCTTTTAGACCCAAACCAATAAAGATATCTACGCCATATCTTATGGTAAATCTTTCTAGTGGCAGGCTTACAAGCCTGAACCATGGTTTTAATGACTGATTTGGAAAAACCACGCTTAGCTAAAATCAAGCGTTTAATCTCCAAGCAGTCAGCGTCACTGAAACGAGATTTGGATGAAGGAAGAGCCCCTGAAGCAGAAGGTCCTCTCTCATTGGAAGTCTCCACGGAAGTAGAGACATCTGCATACCAGATCCTGCGAGGCCACACAGGAGCTATTAGTATCACTGATGCTTTCTCCTGCTTGATCCAAGAGATGACTTGCGGAACAGAGGAAAGAGGTAAGCCAACCTGAAGTTCAAAGGAACTGCCAGAGCATCTATCAGAAAGGCTTGAGGATCTCTCAACCTCAACCCATACTTTGGAAGCTTGGCGAGACGCCATCAGATCCAATTCTGGTAACTCCCATCTGGTTGTTACCCTGGAGAACACATCCGGATGGAGTTCCCACTCCCCAGGATGAAAAGTTTGTCTGCTCAGAAAATCTGCCTCCCAATTGTACCCTCCTGGAATGGGGATGGCAGATAGACAGCAATTGTTGACCTCCGCTCACTGGATGATCCGTGCCACCTCCCTCATGGCTAAGGAACTCTGAGTTCCTCCTTGGTGGTTGATGTAGGCCACTGAGGTTATATTGTCCGACTGGAACCTGATAGACCGGGCTAGGGCCAGCTGAGGTCAAGTCATCAAAGCATTGAAGAGCCCTCTCAACTCCAGAATGTTTATGGGGAGAGCAGATTCCTCCTGAGACCAAAGTCCCTGTGCCTTCAATGAGTCCCAAACTGCTCCCTAACCCAACAGGTTGGCATCCGTGTTCACAATTACCCAAGAGGGTCTCTGAAAACACGTCCACTGGGACAGATGTTCTTGCGACAGCCACCACGGTAGGGATTCCCTTGTTGATTGGTCCAAACTATTCTCTGAGATAGATCTGCATAATCTCCATCCCAATGAGCGAGCATGCATAGCTGCAGAGGTTTCAAATGGAACCAAGCAAACGGAACTATGTCCATGGAAACTACCATCAACCCGATTGCCTTCATGCATTGGGCAACTGATGGTTGTGTCGCCGCTCGTAGGGACAAACAGGCAGACAGAATCTACAGAGAGTCTATAATGGTTCCTAGGAAGGTCACTCTTATAGATGGAAGAAGAGAACTTTTCTCCATATTGATTTTCCAACCGTGGGAACGAAGAAATGCCAGCAAAAACTTTTTATGGGATTCTGCTAGTTGTAAGGATGGCACCTGAACCAGAATGTCATCCAGAAAAGGCGCCACTGCAAGACCCTGAGACCGAATTATCGCCAGCAGAGCTGCCAGGACCTTTGAGAAAATTCTTGGAGCCATGGCCAGACCAAATGGCAGTGCCACAAATTGGTAATGTTTGTCTAGATAGGCAAACCTCATATTTGTGATGATCCCTGTGAATGGGAACAAGCAGGTACGCATCCTTCAAGTCTATGGTCATTATGAATTGACCTTCTTGAATCAGAGGAAGAATAGAACGTATAGTCTCCATCTTGAAGGATGGCACTCTGAGTAATTTGTTCAGAACCTTTAGATCTAGAATGGGCCGAAAAGTCCCCTCTTTTTTGGGAACCACAAACAGGTTGGAGTAAAAACCGAGACCCTGTTCCTGAACATATTTCAAGAACGCCTTTCTTTTTATCTGGTCTACAGATAATCTTGAGAGGTGGAACCTGCCCCTGGGAGGAAAAGTCTTGAACTCTAACTTGTACCTCTTGGAAACTATGTCGACTGCCCACGGGTCCGGGACATCTCAATCCCAAGCTTGCGAGAACTGAAATAGTCTGCCCCCCACTTGATCTTAAACCAGATCGGGGGCAAACCCTTCATGCAGACTTGGAATCAGCTGCGGGTTTCATGGATTGCTTCTCCTGGTTCCAAGACTGACCGGGCTTCCAAGAGGGCATGGACTGTTACTGCTTGGTAGAGACAGGGGAAGACTTACCTCTGAAGTTATGAAATTAACGAAAATTAGTCTGACTTCCTTTCGATTTGTTGTAATTGTCTTGAGGCAGAAAGGATCCTTTACACCCGTGATATCGGAAATAATTTCTGCCAATGACCTTCCAAACAAGGTCTTTCACTTGTAAGGGATTGCCAAAAGTTTAGATTTAAAAGAAACATCAGCAGACCAAGATTTGAGCCATAGCGCTAAGATTGCAAAGCCAAATATTTTGGCCCCCAATTTAATGACCTGAAACGAAGCATCAGTGATAAAGGAATTGGCTAACTTGAAAGCCTTTATCATATCCTGAATCTCCTCCAAAGGAGTGTCAGCTTGAAGGGACTCCGACAAAGCGTCAAACCAATAGAATGCCACACAGGTTACTGTCGCAATGCATAAGTGGTACTCATAGGTAGCTATTATCAAGATAATGCGGCAATATGTGGCTAGAGAAATGAAGGAGAAATAAGGCCAGCTTAGGCCGGGGAAATGCATAAAAAGGAACATTGTGTACCAGTTCATCCAGAACGTTAGAAAGGGATTTGGACTTTCTATAGTGAGACTTCAGTTTTGTCTTATATAAGAATAAAGAAAATAGTCCCCATATTGTCATATAAAATATAAGTTAAATATTAGTTTAAGTAGAGTTAAGGCAAGGGGGGGGGTGGCTTTATGATGCATTGGGGGAAGGTAATGCAGCGGGCAAGAGCCGCTCAAAATATGGTGAGGGGGAAGGTAAAAGGTGGGAGGGGGCGGAGCTAGTTAGAATGTTAAACTAGATAGCGCCTTCGGGTCTCTGGGAGTAGCTCATATCGATCTAAAGGTTATAAATAAACAATCACTATAACTACAGTATTTCACTACATAAGATATAAACTGTACTGATCTGAGAGCTCCTGTTGGAAATGAGGCACATAACAGGGTGGTAGATGTTTAACTTCAACCTATAGTATACTATTGGGCTTATGTAGGATTGGCATAACATAACTCCCTTAATTACTAACTAAATAGAATGCAGTGAGATAATATTAATATCAAATATATATAATTTGGTATTAGATTGATATCAGTCTATAATATACATCTGAGAGTTGGGCTTCAAACACAATGTGGAAAATGACTGACAAATCAAACTAAGTGTTAAGTCATACATAAGATATATGTCTGCAATACAACTGTAACTAAGTATAGGATATCACATAAATTCTAATGTAAAGTCATGACACATAGCAGTTTATTAAAAATATCAAAGTCATGAAAAAAAGAGAACAAACATTATGTGCACATATCAAAGAACTTGGCTAATAATACTTATTGGCAAAGAGCAGTAACCATAACTGTCAGGATACAGTCTATATGATAATACTGAACTCAGGCTCAGGTCTCCAGCTTGTGCAGCTACTCACTTGGATGGGTGTATACAGTGTGATAAGTATAGGTATGGGATATTTATAAAGATTGATGTTGCCCTCAAGATATGGTCCCTATACCCAAGGGCAAGTGTGCTATAGTAATAAAGAGATAATCCCTAGTAATAAATTTACCATCCATGGTAAGGTTATATATACAGCTGCAGACTAATTTATAAAATACACAGATATAAAACTTTAACTATATGTAATATTAAAGGGCCATTATACACTCATTTTTTCTTTGCATACATGTGTATTTATAAAGCCCATAAAGTTTGTTTGTTTAAAAAATGTATAATTTTGCTTATTTTTAAATAACATTGCTCTGATTTTCAGACTCCTAACCAAGCCCAAAGTTTTATTTGAATACCGTCAGCTACCTTCTCCAGCTTGCTCCTGTTTGTGTAAAGGGTCGTTTCATATGCAAAAGAAGGGGGAGGGGGGAGTCTTATTTTCCACCTGCAGTGGGCTTTCCAACTGCCTTTTCAACAGAGCTAAACGGAAAGCTTCTAAGTACGTTTTTAAACCATTTTATACTGGATTTTTATATCAGTATCTGGGCCTCTTATTCTTTATAGTAGTATCTATTACATGCAGTTATATGAAAATGAGTGTATACTATCCCTTTAAGGGCTCTCAAAAAAGGTTAAAGGAGTAACCCAGTCAGTATATATAGGGAACTTGCTATCCAAGATATTCACTAACTGCCTGATAACCAGAATTTCAACAATAACAATTGGAACATATGTGTACAGGACATGTGCTCCACACAGAGGTATAAGTAGTCTAATCTACAACCGTACAACCGCTAGAGTAACCCTAGCCAAAGGAGAATCTACTATAAGACATCCACTTAAAAATATAATTATGTGTAGACCATATAAGCAATTCAAACCCCTGCTGAAATGTGGAAGGATACTGGTAGTACCAGGGGCTAATCACTTACCCCGGCTCTATGTAGAAACATGTCGAGAAGCTATAAATATATAGTGGGAGCTTTGTAAGGGAGATTCCCTGTATTTATAGTGTTGAAACTAGATGTCACATGTACAGATTTTACAAACGGCTAAAGCTTTAACATATACTGGATTTCTATAAATAAGTTAAACCATGAAATATAGCACCATTACACTTCTATGGGTAACAACAGTAATCTGGCTAGCAGTTAGACTGCATTTAGGTGGGGTGGTTGTCAGTACCTAACTTGCTAATACAGGCTAATTTTTAAAATAATACATGTTCAGCTGCCTCAGAGATTGCTTGATATCTAGGGCTGCCATGACAAAAAAATTACAAAAAACCTGCTCATCTAAGTAGATAATTCCAAACAGTCACATAACATATGTCATAGCAAGAGAAAGGTAATGTGTATATCATCATTTAAATATGATGGTTAGAATAAAATTAAAGGTAAACACTCCAAACAGGTAACAACTGGCTAGGAGACTGACAAGTATAAATATTATCCGAAAGGCTGGGAGACCTATCAATTGTGTCTTTTATCCAACTCCCATAGATAGTAGTCTGAAAGAAGCGTTTGTTGGGAGCAACATAGCAAAGCTGACTGTAGTGTGATAAACGGTCCGGCCGTGTTGGGGTCCCTCAAGTGAGCAATGCATATCTGTCAAACTAACAGCAAGCCTCCCGGGTCAAAAGGGCCTTTCAGCAGCCTGGGTAGATGTACTATATCAGTCCAAGGAAACCCAGATAATAGCTCGCTTGACTGAGACTCGCAATCTGAAGGGGAGCTATCGGTAATGTGCTTCTGAACATTGAAGGCGGTGTAGATTGTCGCCCCTAGGATACTGTCTCTATACATACCCGTCAACAGTGCAAAGCTGTACCGGACCTAAGTGGATGTTAGATGGTTGTAGGGTACTGCGCTGCTCACAAGTATCTGACTGTTCCGACATCACGGGTATGGGCCTCCCTTTTTCTATTTTGTTCGTCTCCACTACAACTCGAGGCTCCCCTCCTCTACAGTACGGCGTGTCTGGCTCGCATAGCCCAATAACCTGCTCCGTCTCCTCTGCTAGTAGTGTGCTCATTTGTAAGTCCACAGAAGCCCTCAGCTCATTAATAAGGGTTTGCCGATGTATGGCCGGGAAAATGGCGTAATGTCTCTGTTGTAGCTACCCTCTGCTGTCTTGGCTACTTTTCCATTCTCCGCAGGGTGGCATCCGCCACTAGTATAGGGAGCCTTACTTTCGGCTAAAGTAGGTATGTGCTGTAATAGCTGAGCATTACCTTCTAAGGAGACATGTTGGTGCACACCTGTATATGGGTAATTCAAACTGTGATCACCGTTGGGTCTCTGCGATGCATTCCCGAAAGAGCTGGTTGGCGGGTCAGTCACTCTGTAGCTTCCTTGTGCTGGATCCGTTGTCTTCTTCTGTGGGAGACCGGTCGGAAATAAGTTCAGCTTGTAGTAGGAGGAAGTGGATGTCAAGTTTTTCTCCCAAGCGCTGAAGCATTAACAGTAACCTCGCCATTTTAGGTTTGTATTGGCTGTAGGATGGAGCAGCTAATCGACCGGATAATGCGATTTATATGGGGTCATTCAGAGTGATGATGCAGGGTATAGGAATAGGATTGTTCCTTGATGGGATTACTGTAGCTCGTAACCCATGCTATTGTACAGCTCTCTAGACGGTGATGTGTAGTGCCGCGTGGATGTCCTCCGACATAAAAGTTAGACCTCCCATGGATTACTGTGCCCCCAACTTTCTCTTGATTCATGGACTAGCGTTATCTCTTCAGCATCTTAGTCTCCGAAGCACTTTGTGGAGATTTATGTGAATAAAGGCTATTATAAAATATATGGAGCCGGGAGCTCCAGCAACACACGTCCTGCTCCCTTGTAGGCTAGCTTCGCCCCCCGGACTCCAGCTTTTTATCCATTGGATCCTTAAAGGAGCAACTATCCTCAATAGGAATAGTAGTTATCTTGGCCTGAGTGGAAATCGCTCCTTCCACCTTTGGAACTGTCTGCCATGATTCCTTGATGGAGTCAGCCACAGGGAACATTTTCCTAAAAACAGGGGAGGGGCAAAAGGGAATTCCGGGTTTCTTCCATTCATTGGTAATAATTTCCGTGGCACAGTCTGGCACTGGAAACACCTCCCCAGATGAAGGAACATCAAAGTATCTATTTAACTTACTATAGTTTTTAGGGGTGACATCGATAGGCATATCGAAGTCGTCCAAGGTAGCTAAAACCTCTTAACAAAACATGGAGGTGTTCAAGCTTAAATCTGAAGGAAACCACTTCAGCATCAGAAGGAATTACACTGTCCGAATCAGATATTTCACCCTCAGAGGCTACCGAAGTATCTTCCTCCTCCGATCTATGCGAGAGAGGAATCCATTCAGCCTGAACAGGATCGGATACCTTATCTGATTCTATAGTTTTCCTCTTATGCTTCCCCTGCAGCATGGGAATGGCTGCCAGCACCTCAGCCTTTAAAAACATAATTTATGCTTACCTGATAAATTTATTTCTCTTGTAGTGTATCCAGTCCACGGATCATCCATTACTTGTGGGATATTCTCCTTCCCAACAGGAAGTTGCAAGAGGATCACCCACAGCAGAGCTGCTATATAGCTCCTCCCCTAACTGCCATATCCAGTCATTCGACCGAAACAAGCCGAGAAAGGAGAAACCATAGGGTGCAGTGGTGACTGTAGTTTAATTAAAATTTAGACCTGCCTTAAAAGGACAGGGCGGCCCGTGGACTGGATACACTACAAGAGAAATACATTTATCAGGTAAGCATAAATTATGTTTTCTCTTGTTAAGTGTATCCAGTCCACAGATCATCCATTACTTGTGAGATACCAATACCAAAGCTAAAGTACACGGATGATGGGAGGGACAAGGCAGGAACTTAAACGGAAGGAACCACTGCCTGTAGAACCTCTCTCCCAAAAACAGCCTCCGAAGAAGCAAAAGTATCAAATTTGTAAAATTTTGAAAAGGTGTTAAGCGAAGACCAAGTCGCAGCCTTGCAAATCTGTTCAACAGAAGCCTCATTTTTAAAGGCCCAGGTGGAAGCCACAGCTCTAGTAGAATGAGCTGTAATCCTTTCAGGGGGCTGCTGTCCAGCAGTCTCATAGGCTAAGCAGATTATGCTCCGAAGCCAAAAAGAAAGAGAGGTTGTCGAAGCTTTTTGACCTCTCCTCTGTCCAGAGTAAACAACAAACAGGTTAGATGTTTGACGAAAATCTTTAGTAGCTTGTAAGTAAAACTACAAGGCACGGACTACGTCTAGATTATGCAAAAGACGTTCCTTCTTTGAAGAAGGATTAGGACACAATGATGGAACAACAATCTCTTGATTGATATTTTTGTTAGAAACCACCTTAGGTAAAAACCCAGGTTTTGTACGCAGAACTACTTTATCTGAATGAAAAATCAGATAAGGGGAATCACATTGTAAGGCAGATAGCTCAGAGACTCTTCGAGCCGAGGAAATAGCCATCAGAAACAGAACTTTCCAAGATAAAAGTTTGATATCAATAGAATGAAGGGGTTCAAACGGAACCCCTTGAAGAACTTTAAGAACCAAGTTTAAGCTCCATGGAGGAGCAACAGGTTTAAACACAGGCTTAATTCTAACTAGAGCCTGACAAAATGCCTGAACGTCTGGAACTTCTGCCAGACGCTTGTGTAAAATAGACAGGGCAGAAATCTGTCCCTTCAAGGAACTAGCTGATAATCTTTTGCCCAAACCCTCTTGGAGAAAGTACAATATCCTAGGAATCCTAACTTTACTCCATGAGTAATTCTTGGATTCAAACCAATGAAGATATTTAGATTTTCCTGGTGACAGGCTTTCGTGCCTGTATTAAGGTATCAATGACTGACTCGGAGAAGCCACGATTTGATAAAATCAAGAGTTCAATCTCCATGCAGTCAGTCTCAGAGAAATTAGATTCGGATGATTGAAAGGACCTTGTATTAGAAGGTCTTGTCTCAAAGGCAGAGTCCATGGTGGAAGGGATGACACGTCCACCAGGTCTGCATACCAGGACCTGCGTGGCCACGCAGGCGCTATCAGAATCACTGATGCTCTCTCCTGTTTGATTTTGGCAATCAGTCGAGGGAGCAGAGGAAACGGTGGAAACACATAAGCCAGGTTGAAGAACCAAGGAGCTGCTAGAGCATCTATCAGCGTCGCTTCTGGGTCCCTGGACCTGGATCCGTAACAAGGAAGCTTGGCGTTCTGGCAAGACGCCATGAGATCCAGTTCTAGTTTACCCCAACGATGAACCAATTGAGCAAACACCTCCGGGTGGAGTTCCCACTCCACCGGATGAAAAGTCTGACGACTTATAAAATCCGCCTCCCAGTTGTCTACACCTGGGATATGGATCGCTGATAGGTGGCAAGAGTGAGTCTCCGCCCAGCGAATTATCTTGGATACTTCTAACATCGCTAGGGAGCTTCTGGTCCCACATTGATGGTTGATGTAAGCCACAGTCGTGATGTTGTCCGACTGAAATCTGATGAACCTCAGAGTTGCTAACTGAGGCCAAGCTAGAAGAGCATTGAATATTGCTCTTAACTCCAGAATATTTATTGGGAGGAGATTCTCCTCCTGAGTCCACGCTCCCTGAGCCTTCAGGGAATTCCAGACTGCACCCCAACCTAGAAGGCTGGCATTTGCTGTTACAATTATCCAATCTGGCCTGCGAAAGGTCATACGCTTGGACAGATGGACCCGAGATAACCACCAGAGAAGAGAATCTCTGGTCTCTTGATCCAGATTTAGCAGAGGGGACAAATCTGTGTAATCCCCATTCCACTGACTTAGCATGCATAATTGCAGCGGTCTGAGATGCAGGCGCGCAAATGGCACTATGTCCATTGCCGCTACCATTAAGCCGATTACTTCCATGCACTGAGCCACCGCAGGGCGCGGAATGGAATGAAGAACACGGCAAGCATTTAGAAGTTTTGATAACCTGGACTCCGTCAGGTAAATTTTCATTTCTACAGAATCTATAAGAGTCCCTAGGAAGGAAACTCTTGTGAGAGGGGATAGAGAACTCTTTTCCTCGTTCACTTTCCACCCATGCAACCTCAGAAATGCCAGAACTATCTCTGTATGAGACTTGGCAATTTGAAAGCTTGACGCCTGTATCAGGATGTCGTCTAGATAAGGAGCCACCGCTATGCCTCGCGGTCTTTGTAAAAATTCTCGGGGCTGTAGCCAACCCGAAGGGAAGAGCTACAAATTGGTAATGCCTGTCTAGAAAGGCAAACCTTAGGAACCGATAATGATCCTTGTGAATCGGAATGTGAAGGTAGGCATCCTTTATGTCCACTGTGGTCATGTACTGACCCTCTTGGATCATGGGTAGGATGGTCCGAATAGTTTCCATCTTGAAATATGGAACTGAGGAATTTGTTTAAGATCTTTAGATCCAAAATTGGTCTGAAGGTTCCCTCTTTTTTTGGGAACCACAAACAGATTTGAATAAAAACCCTGTCCTTGTTCCGTCCGTGGAACTGGATGGATCACTCCCATAACTAGGAGGTCTTGCACACAGCGTAGGAATGCCTCTTTCTTTATCTGGTTTGCAGATAATCTCGAAAGGTGAAATCTCCCTTGTGGGGGAGAAACTTTGAAGTCCAGAAGATATCCCTGAGATATGATCTCCAACACCCAGGGATCCTGAACATCTCTTGCCCACGCCTGGGCGAAGAGAGAAAGTCTGCCCCCTACTAGATCCGTTGTTGGATACGGGGGCGTTCCTTCATGCTGTCTTGGAGGCAGCAGCAGGCTTTCTGGCCTGCTTGCCCTTGTTCCAGGACTGGTTAGATTTCCAGGCCTGCTTGGATTGAGCAAAAGTTCCTTCTTGTTTTGAAGCAGAGGAAGTTGATGCTGCACATGCCTTGAAATTTCGAAAGACACGAAAATTGGACTGTTTGGCCTTGATTTAGCCCTGTCCTGAGGAAGGGAATGACCCTTACCTCCAGTAATGTCAGCAATAATTTCTTTCAAACCAGGCCCGAATAAGGTCTGCCCCTTGAAAGGAATGTTGAGTAGTTTAGACTTTGAAGTCACGTCAGCTGACCAGGATTTAAGCCATAGCGCCCTACGCGCCTGGATGGTGAATCCAGAATTCTTAGCCGTTAGTTTAGTCAAATGAACAATGGCATCAGAAACAAATGAGTTAGCTAGCTTAAGTGTTCTAAGAATGTCAATGATTTCAGTCAATGGAGCTGTATGGATGGCCTCTTCCAGGGCCTCAAACCAGAACGCTGCCGCAGCAGTGACAGGCGCAATGCATGCAAGGGGCGGTAAAATAAAACCTTGTTGAATAAACATTTTCTTAAGGTAACCCTCTAATTTTTTATCCATTGGATCTGAAAAAGCACAACTGTCCTCAACCGGGATAGTGGTACGCTTTGCTAAAGTAGAAACTGCTCCCTCCACCTTAGGGACCGTCTGCCATAAGTCCCGTGTAGTGGCGTCTATTGGAAACATTTTTCTAAATATAGGAGGGGGGGGAAACGGCACACCGGGTCTATCCCACTCCTTATTAATTATTTCTGTAAACCTTTTAGGTATTGGAAAAACATCAGTACACACCGGCACTGCATAGTATTTATCCAGTCTACACAATTTCTCTGGCACTGCAATTGTGTCACAGTCATTCAGAGCAGCTAACACCCCAAGCAATACACGGAGGTTCTCAAGCTTAAATTTAAAATTCGAAATATCTGAATCAGGTTTCCCAGAGTCAGATATGTCACCCGCAGACTGAAGCTCTCCGTCCTCAGCTTCTGCATATTGTGACGCAGTATCAGACATGGCCCTTACAGCATCTACGCGCTCTGTATTTCGTCTAACCCCAGAGCTATCGCGCTTGCCTCTAAATTCTGGCAATCTGGCTAATACCGCTGACAGGGTATTATCCATGATCGCAGCCATGTCCTGCAAAGTAATCGCAATGGGCGTCCCTGTTGTACTTGGCACCATATTAGCGAGCGTCCCTTGAGCGGGAGGCAAAGGGTCCGACACGTGGGGAGAGTTAGTCGGCATAACTTCCCCCTCGACAGAACCATCTGGTGACAATTCTTTTATAGATAAAGACTGATCTTTACTGTTTAAGGTAAAATCAATACATTTAGTACACATTCTCCTATGGGGTCCACCATGGCTTTTAAACATAATGAACAAGTATCCTCTGTTTCAGACATGTTTGTACAGACTAGCAATGAGACTAGCAAGCTTGGAAAACACTTTAAACCAAGTTAACAAGCAATATAAAAAACGTTACTGCGCCTTTAAGAAAAACAAATTTTGTCAAAATTTTAAATAACAGTGAAAAAAGGCAGTTACACTAACGAAATTTTTACAATGTATGTAACAAGTTAGCAGAACATTGCACCCACTTGCAAATGGATGATTAACCCTTTAACACCAAAAACGGATTAACAAATTAAAAAAACGTTTTTTTTTAAAACCGTCACAACAACTGCCACAGCTCTACTATGGCTTTTACCTTCCTCAAACACGACTTTTGAAGCCTTTTGAGCCCTTCAGAGATGTCCTATAGCATGCAGGGAATTGCTGAGGGAAGCTGAATGTCTCTGTTTGTAATTTTAGCTACGCAGAAAAGTGCTAAAATAGGCCCCTCCCACTCATATTACAACAGTGGAAAGCCTCAGGGAACTGTTTCTAGGCAAAAATCAAGCCAGCCATGTGGAAAAAAACTAGGCTCCAATAAGTTTTATCACCAAGCATATATAAAAACGATTAAACATGCCAGCAAACGTTTTATTTTGCACTTTTATAAGAGTATGTATCTCTGGTAATAAGCCTGATACCAGTCGCTATTAAATCACTGTATTTAGGCTTAACTTACATTAATCCGGTATCAGCAGCATTTTCTAGCAATTCCATCCCTAGAAATATGTTAACTGCACATACCTTATTGCAGGAAAACCTGCACGCCATTCCCCCTCTGAAGTTACCTCACTCCTCAGACATATGTGAGAACGGCAGTGGATCTTAGTTACTTCTGCTAAGATCATAGAAAACGCAGGCAGATTCTTCTTCTAAATGCTGCCTGAGATAAAACAGTACACTCCGGTACCATTTAAAAATAATAAACTTTTGATTGAAGAAAAAACTAACTATAATACACCACTCTCCTCTTACTACCTCCATCTTTGTTGAGAGTTGCAAGAGAATGACTGGATATGGCAGTTAGGGGAGGAGCTATATAGCAGCTCTGCTGTGGGTGATCCTCTTGCAACTTCCTGTTGGGAAGGAGAATATCCCACAAGTAATGGATGATACGTGGACTGGATACACTTAAGAGAAAACACTCCATCTGAAGATTGAGAGGAACCGCAGGGCAATGCATGTGACGTTACTACAGATTGTGACGTATAGGGAATAGGCTGTGGCAGTGCCTGTACAGCATCATCCTGAGGGAATGGTGGCTCAGCAACAAACAGTTTGACTTTGTATATCAGAGTTCTCTCAATACAAGAAATGCAAAAAGGCAAAGGGGGTTCTTACTTGGCTATCCAAACAAAGTTTGCACTCCAGGCCTAGACTCCAGGTCCATCTTGCACTGGAATTTTAAGAACCAAGTTTTCAAGAAAAAAATCTTTAATTTTAATTTGACAAAAAACTTTTGTCTCTTTAAGGGAGAACGTTAACAAGAGCGCTTCAAAATCCCTTATTTTGCTAAAACAATTTTAAGGATTAAACAGAAATTAAGTATAAATAATTTGAATAAAACCTCCTGGCACTATCTACACCTCAACGCTAAGCTGAGGTGCCTACCTTCTCCTCCTGACACGGAACAATCAACTTTAGAAGACTTCTGAACTGCAGGAGAACCGGAGCGGCATGGCAGGAAGAGTAACATAGGCTCTGTGACTTCTATGTAAAAACAGCGCCAAGAAGCTGTGCGCTATGAGGAGACATGCCTCTTAGTGATGTCACTAGTAAGCCTACTCTGGCATTCTGTATGAGGGCAGCAATCTGTCAGGAAAACAGAGTAGGGCCCACCCCACAAGTTCCTAACTGCTTAAAATCTACCACAGCCCTGCTGAAGAGACTAACGTGGAGTACAGATAAACCCAAGTGTCAGGAAGATCAGAGCAAGCCTGCTCAGGGTTCCAAATAAAACAAAAAAAACTAATTATACTTACCTGATAAATTTATTTCTCTTGTAGTGTATTCAGTCCACGGATCATCCATTACTTATGGGATATATTCCCTTCCCAACAGGAAGTTGCAAGAGGATCAGCCAAGCAGAGCTGCTATATAGCTCCTCCCCTCACATGTCATATCCAGTCATTTGACCGAAACAAAACAAGAAAGGAGAAACCATAGGGTGCAGTGGTGACTGGAGTTTTAATTAAAATTTAGATCTGCCTCAAAAGAAGACATGGCGGGCCGTGGACTGAATACACTACAAGAGAAAAATTTATCAGGTAAGCATAAATTATGTTTTCTCTTGTTAAGTGTATTCAGTCCACGGATCATCCATTACTTATGGGATACCAATACCAAAGCTAAAGTACACGGATGATGGGAGGGACAAGGCAGGAAAGTTAAACGGAAGGAACCACTGCCTGTAGAACCTTTCTCCCAAAAACAGCCTCCGAAGAAGCAAAAGTGTCAAATTTGTAAAATTTTGAAAAGGTATGAAGCGAAGACCAAGTCGCAGCCTTGCAAATCTGTTCAACAGAGGCCTCATTCTTAAAGGCTCAGGTGGAAGCCACAGCTCTAGTGCAATGAGCTGTAATTCTTTCAGGAGGCTGCTGTCCAGCAGTCTCATAGGCTAAACGTATTATGCTACGAAGCCAAAAGGAGAGAGAGGTAGCCGAAGCTTTTTGACCTCTCCTCTGTCCAGAATAAACGACAAACAGGGAAGACGTTTGACGAAAATCTTTAGTTGCCTGTAAATAGAACTTCAGGGCACGGACTACGTCCAGATTATGCAAAAGTCGTTCCTTCTTTGAAGAAGGGTTAGGACATAATGAAGGAACAACAATCTCTTGATTGATATTCCTGTTAGAAACTACCTTAGGTAAGAACCCAGGTTTAATACGCAGAACTACCTTGTCTGAATGAAAAATCAGATAAGGAGAATCACAATGTAAGGCAGATAACGCAGAGACTCTTCGAGCCGAGGAAATAGCCATCAAAAACAGAACCTTCCAGGATAACAGCTTGATATCAATGGAATGAAGGGGTTCAAATGGAACACCTTGAAGAACGTTAAGAACTAAGTTTATGCTCCACGGCGGAGCAACAGTCTTAATCCTAGCCAAAGCCTGACAAAAAGCCTGAACGTCTGGAACGTCTGCCAGACGTTTGTGTAAAAGAATAGACAGAGCAGAAATCTGTCCCTTTAACGAACTAGCAGATAAGCCCTTTTCTAAACCCTCTTGTAGAAAATACAATATCCTAGGAATCCTAACTTTACTCCATGAGTAACTCTTGGATTCGCACCAATATAAATATTTACGCCATATCTTATGGTAAATCTTTCTGGTAACAGGCTTCCGAGCCTGTATTAAGGTATCAATAACCGACTCCGAGAAGCCACGCTTTGATAGGATCAAGCGTTCAATCTCCATGCAGTCAGCCTCAGAGAAATTAGATTTGGATGGTTGAAAGGACCCTGAATTAGAAGGTCCTTCCTCTGAGGCAGAGACCATGGTGGACAAGACGACATGCCCACTAGGTCTGCATACCAGGTCCTGCGTGGCCACGCAGGCGCTATCAGAATCACCGATGCTCTCTCCTGTTTGATCTTGGCAATCAGTCGAGGTAGCAGCGGAAATGGTGGAAACACATAAGCCATGTTGAAAACCCAAGGGGCTGCTAGAGCATCTATCAGCGCCGCTCCCGGGTCCCTGGACCTGGATCCGTAACAAGGAAGCTTGGCATTCTGGCGAGACGCCATGAGATCCAGTTCTGGTTTGCCCCAACGATGAATCAGTTGAGCGAAGACCTCCGGATGAAGTTCCCACTCCCCTGGATGAAAAGTCTGGCGACTTAGAAAATCCGCCTCCCAGTTCTCCACGCCTGGGATGTAGATCGCTGACAGGTGGCAAGAGTGAGACTCTGCCCAGCGAATTATCTTTGAGACTTCTAACATCGCTAGGGAACTCCTGGTTCCCCCTTGATGGTTGATGTAAGCCACAGTCGTGATGTTGTCCGACTGAAATCTGATGAACCTCAGGGTTGCTAACTGAGGCCAAGCTAGAAGAGCATTGAAAATTGCTCTCAACTCCAGAACCCCTGAGCCTTCAGGGAGTTCCAGGCTGCGCCCCAACCTAGAAGGCTGGCATCTGTTGTCACAATCGTCCAATCTGGCCTGCGAAAGGTCATCCCCTTGGACAGATGGACCCGAGAAAGCCACCAGAGAAGAAAATCTCTGGTCTCTTGATCCAGATTTAGTAGATGGGACAAATTGAGTAATCCCCATTCCACTGACTTAGCATGCATAATTGCAGTGGTCTGAGATGCAGGCGCGCAAATGGTACTATGTCCATTGCCGCTACCATTAAGCCGATTACTTCCATGCACTGAGCTACTGACGGGCGTGGAATGGAATGAAGGACACGGCAAGCATTTAGAAGCTTTGATAACCTGGACTCCGTCAGGTAAATCTTCATCTCTATAGAATCTATAAGAGTCCCCAGGAAGGGAACTCTTGTGAGTGGTAATAGAGAACTCTTTTCCACGTTCACCTTCCACCCATGCAACCTCAGAAATGCCAGAACTATCTCTGTATGAGACTTGGCAATTTGAAAACTTGACGCTTGTATCAGAATGTCGTCTAGGCACGGAGCCACCGCTATGCCTCGCGGTCTTAGCACCGCCAGAAGTGAGCCCAGAACCTTTGTAAAAATTCTCGGGGCCGTAGCTAACCCGAAGGGAAGAGCTACAAACTGGTAATGCCTGTCTAGAAAGGCAAATCTTAGGTACCGATAATGATCTTTGTGAATCGGTATGTGAAGGTAGGCATCCTTTAAGTCTACTGTGGTCATGTATTGACCCTCTTGGATCATGGGTAGGATGGTTTGAATAGTTTCCATTTTGAATGATGGAACTCTTAGGAATTTGTTTAAGATTTTTAGGTCCAAGATTGGTCTGAAGGTTCCCTCTTTCTTGGGAACCACAAACAGATTTGAGTAAAATCCTTGCCCTTGTTCCGTCCGCGGAACTGGGTGGATCACCCCCATTACTAAGAGGTCTTGTACACAGCGTAGAAATGCCTCTTTCTTTATTTGGTTTACTGATAACCTTGAAAGATGAAATCTCCCTTGTGGAGGAGAAGCTTTGAAGTCCAGAAGATATCCCTGAGATATGATCTCCAACGCCCAGGGATCCTGGACATCTCTTGCCCAAGCCTGGGCGAAGAGAGAAAGTCTGCCCCCCACTAGATCCGTTTCCGGATAGGGGGCCCTCTCTTCATGCTGTCTTAGGGGCAGAAGTAGGTTTTCTGGCCTGCTTGCCCTTGTTCCAGGACTGGTTAGCTTTCCAGCCCTGTCTGTAACGAGCAACAGTTCCTTCCTGTTTTGGAGCAGAGGAAGTTGATGCTGCTCCTGCCTTGAAGTTACGAAAGGCACGAAAATTAGACTGTTTGGCCTTTGATTTGGCCCTGTCCTGAGGAAGAGTATGACCCTTACCTCCAGTAATGTCAGCAATAATTTCTTTCAAGCCGGGCCCGAATAAGGTCTGCCCTTTGAAAGGAATATTAAGTAATTTAGATTTAGAAGTCACGTCAGCTGACCAGGATTTAAGCCATAGCGCTCTGCCCGCCTGGATGGCGAATCCGGAGTTCTTAGCCGTTAGTTTGGTTAAATGTACAACGGCATCAGAAACAAATGCGTTAGCTAGCTTAAGCGCTTTAAGCTTGTCCATAATCTCATCCAATGGAGCTGTGCGAATGGCCTCTTCCAGAGACTCAAACCAGAATGCCGCAGCAGCAGTGACAGGCGCAATGCATGCAAGGGGCTGTAAGATAAAACCTTGTTGAACAAACATTTTCTTAAGGTAACCATCTAATTTTTTATCCATTGGATCCGAAAAAGCACAACTATCCTCAACCGGGATAGTGGTACGCTTCGCTAAAGTAGAAACTGCTCCCTCCACCTTAGGGACCGTCTGCCATAAGTCTCGTGTGGTGGCGTCTATTGGAAACATTTTCCTAAATATTGGAGGAGGGGAAAAGGGCACACCGGGTCTATCCCACTCCTTACTAATAATCTCTGTAAGCCTTTTAGGTATAGGAAAGACGTCAGTACACACCGGCACCGCATAGTATCTATCCAGCCTACATAATTTCTCTGGAATTGCAACTGTGTTACAATCATTCAGAGCCGCTAATACCTCCCCTAGCAATACACGGAGGTTCTCAAGCTTAAATTTAAAATTAGAAATCTCTGAATCCGGTCTCCCTGGATCAGATCCGTCACCCACAGAATGAAGCTCTCCGTCCTCATGTTCTGCAAATTGTGACGCAGTATCTGACATGGCTCTCACATCATCAGCGCGCTCTGTCCTTAACCCAGAGCTATCACGCTTGCCTCTTAATTCTGGCAATTTAGATAATACCTCTGTCATAACAGTAGCCATGTCTTGCAAAGTGATTTGTATGGGCCTCTCTGATGTACTTGGCGCCACAATATCACGCGCCTCCTGAGCGGGAGGCGAAGGTACTGACACGTGAGGAGAGTTAATCGGCATAACTTCCCCCTCGTTGTCTGGTGATAATTTCTTTACAGATAAAGACTGACTTTTATTTAAAGTGACATCAATACATTTAGTACACATATTTCTATGGGTCTCCACATTGGCCTTCAAACATAGTGAACAAACAGATTCATCTGTGTCAGACATGTTTAAACAGACTAGCAATGAGACTAGCAAGCTTGGAAAATACTTTCAAATAAGTTTACAAGCAATATAAAAGACGCTACTGCGCCTTTAAGAAGCACAAAAAAACTGTCACAGTTGAAATAACAATGAACCAAATCAGTTATAGCAAACAAATTTTCACAGTAAATGTATTAAGTTAGCAAAGTATTGCACCCACTAGCAAATGGATGATTAACCCCTTAATACCCAAAACGGATAATCAATTTAACAATTAACGTTTTTATCACAGTCAAACACACTGTCACAGGTCTGCTGTGACTGATTACCTCCATCAAAATGAATTTTGAAGACCCCTGAGCTCTCTAGAGACGTCCTGGATCAAGGATGAAGAAGCAGGAAGACTGTGACTGAATTTTTACTGCGCAAAAAAGCGCTAAAATAGGCCCCTCCCACTCATATTACAACAGTGGGAAACCTCAGTTAACCGTTTCTATGCAGAAATATACGTCAGCCATGTGGAAAAAATCATGCCCCAAAAAGATTTATCACCAAAGTACCTCACAAAAACGAATAACATGCCAGTAAACGTTTTAAAACAGAATTTATGCTTACCTGATAAATTACTTTCTCCAACGGTGTGTCCGGTCCACGGCGTCATCCTTACTTGTGGGATATTCTCTTCCCCAACAGGAAATGGCAAAGAGTCCCAGCAAAGCTGGTCACATGATCCCTCCTAGGCTCCGCCCACCCCAGTCATTCGACCGACGGACAGGAGGAAATATATATAGGAGAAACCATATGATACCGTGGTGACTGTAGTTAGAGAAAATAATTCATCAGACCTGATTAAAAAACCAGGGCGGGCCGTGGACCGGACACACCGTTGGAGAAAGTAATTTATCAGGTAAGCATAAATTCTGTTTTCTCCAACATTGGTGTGTCCGGTCCACGGCGTCATCCTTACTTGTGGGAACCAATACCAAAACTTTAGGACACGGATGAAGGGAGGGAGCAAATCAGGTCACCTAAATGGAAGGCACCACAGCTTGCAAAACCTTTCTCCCAAAAATAGCCTCCGAAGAAGCAAAAGTATCAAATTTGTAAAATTTGGCAAAAGTGTGCAGTGAAGACCAAGTCGCTGCCTTACATATCTGGTCAACAGAAGCCTCGTTCTTGAAGGCCCATGTGGAAGCCACAGCCCTAGTGGAGTGAGCTGTGATTCTTTCAGGAGGCTGCCGTCCGGCAGTCTCATAAGCCAATCGGATAATGCTTTAAAGCCAAAAGGAAAGAGAGGTAGAAGTCGCTTTTTGACCTCTCCTTTTACCAGAATAAACAACAAACAAGGAAGATGTTTGTCTGAAATCTTTAGTAGCCTCTAAATAGAATTTTAGAGCACGGACTACGTCCAAATTGTGTAACAAACGTTCCTTCTTTGAAACTGGATTCGGACACAAAGAAGGTACAACTATCTCCTGGTTAATATTTTTGTTGGAAACAACTTTCGGAAGAAAACCAGGCTTAGTACGCAAAACCACCTTATCTGCATGGAACACCAGATAGGGCGGAGAACACTGCAGAGCAGATAACTCTGAAACTCTTCTAGCAGAAGAAATTGCAAACAAAAACAAAACTTTCCAAGATAGTAACTTAATATCTACGGAATGTAAGGGTTCAAACGGAACCCCTTGAAGAACTGAAAGAACTAGATTTAGACTCCAGGGAGGAGTCAAAGGTCTGTAAACAGGCTTGATCCTAACCAGAGCCTGAACAAATGCTTGAACATCTGGCACAGCTGCCAGTCTTTTGTGAAGTAAAACAGATAAAGCAGAGATCTGTCCCTTCAGAGAACTTGCAGATAATCCTTTCTCCAAACCTTCTTGTAGAAAGGATAGAATCTTAGGAATTTTTATCTTGTTCCATGGGAATCCTTTAGATTCACACCAACAGATATATTTTTTCCATATTTTATGGTAAATTTTTCTAGTTACAGGCTTTCTAGCCTGAATCAGAGTATCTATTACAGAATCTGAAAACCCACGCTTTGATAAAATCAAGCGTTCAATCTCCAAGCCGTCAGTTGGAGGGAAACCAGATTCGTATGTTCGAATGGACCCTGAACAAGAAGGTCCTGTCTCAAAGGTAGCTTCCATGGTGGAGCCGATGACATATTCACCAGGTCTGCATACCAAGTCCTGCGTGGCCACGCAGGAGCTATCAAGATCACCGAGGCCCTCTCCTGATTGATCCTGGCTACCAGCCTGGGGATGAGAAGAAACGGTGGGAATACATAAGCTAGGTTGAAGGTCCAAGGTGCTACTAGTGCATCTAATAGGGTCGCCTTGGGATCCCTGGATCTGGACCCGTAGCAAGGAACCTTGAAGTTCTGACGAGACGCCATCAGATCCATGTCTGGAATGCCCCATAATTGAGTTATTTGGGCAAAGATTTCCGGATGGAGTTCCCACTCCCCCGGATGGAATGTCTGACGACTCAGAAAATCCGCTTCCCAATTTTCCACTCCTGGGATGTGGATCGCAGACAAGTGGCAGGAGTGATCCTCCGCCCATTGAATTATCTTGGTCACTTCTTTCATCGCCAGGGAAGTCCTTGTTCCCCCCTGATGATTGATATATGCAACGGTCGTCATGTTGTCTGACTGAAACCTTATGAATTTGGCCTTTGCTAGTTGAGGCCAAGCTCTGAGAGCATTGAATATCGCTCTCAGTTCCAGAATGTTTATCGGGAGAAGAGACTCTTCCCGAGACCATAGACCCTGAGCTTTCAGGGATTCCCAGACCGCGCCCCAGCCCACTAGGCTGGCGTCGGTCGTGACAATGACCCACTCTGGTCTGCGGAAGCTCATTCCCTGTGACAGATTGTCCAGGGTCAGCCACCAACGGAGTGAATCTCTGGTCTTTTGATCTACTTGAATCGTCGGAGACAAGTCTGTATAATCCCCATTCCACTGTCTGAGCATGCACAGTTGTAATGGTCTTAGATGAATTCGTGCAAAAGGAACTATGTCCATTGTTGCAACCATCAATCCTATTACTTCCATGCACTGCGCTATGGAAGGACGAGGAACAGAATGAAGTACTTGACAAGAGCTTAGAAGTTTTGATTTTCTGACCTCTGTCAGAAAAATCCTAATTTCTAAGGAATCTATTATTGTTCCCAAGAAGGGAACTCTTGTTGACGGGGACAGAGAACTTTTTTCTTTGTTCACCTTCCATCCGTGAGATCTGAGAAAGGCTAGGACGATGTCCGTATGAGCCTTTGCTTTTGACAGGGACGACGCTTGAATCAGGATGTCGTCCAAGTAAGGTACTACTGCAATGCCCCTTGGTCTTAGAACCGCTAGAAGGGACCCTAGTACCTTTGTGAAAATCCTTGGAGCAGTGGCTAATCCAAATGGAAGTGCCACAAACTGGTAATGCTTGTCCAGAAAAGCGAACCTTAGGAACTGATGATTTTCCTTGTGGATAGGAATATGTAGGTACGCATCCTTTAAATCCACGGTAGTCATAAATTGATTTTCCTGGATAGTAGGTAGGATCGTTCGAATAGTTTCCATTTTGAACGATGGTACCCTGAGAAATTTGTTTAGGATCTTTAGATCCAAAATTGGTCTGAATGTTCCCTCTTTTTTGGGAACTATGAACAGATTGGAATAAAATCCCATTCCTTGTTCTCTTATTGGAACTGGATGTATCACTCCCATCTTTAACAGGTCTTCTACACAATGTAAGAATGCCTGTCTCTTTATTTGGTTTGAAGATAATTGAGACCTGTGGAACCTTCCCCTTGGGGGTAGTTCCTTGAATTCCAGGAGATAACCTTGAGAAACTATTTCTAGCGCCCAAGGATCCTGAACATCTCTTGCCCAAGCCTGAGCAAAGAGAGAAAGTCTGCCCCCCACTAGATCCGGTCCCAGATCGGGGGCTATCCCTTCATGCTGTTTTGGTAGCAGTGGTAGGCTTCTTGGCCTGCTTACCCTTGTTCCAGCCTTGCATTGGTTTCCAGGCTGGTTTGGGTTGTGAAGTATTACCCTCTTGCTTAGAGGATACAGAATTAGAGACTGGTCCGTTTCTGCGAAAGGGACGAAAATTAGGCTTATTATTAGCCTTAAAAGACCTATCCTGTGGGAGGGCGTGGCCCTTTCCCCCAGTGATGTCTGAAATAATCTCTTTCAAATCAGGTCCAAATAATGTTTTACCTTTGAAAGGAATGTTAAGCAATTTTGTCTTGGAAGACACATCCGCTGACCAAGACTTTAGCCAAAGCACTCTGCGCGCCACAACAGCAAACCCTGAATTTTTCGCCGCTAATCTAGCTAATTGCAAAGCGGCATCTAAAACAAAAGTTAGCCAATTTAAGTGCTTGAACTCTGTCCATAACCTCCTCATACGAAGATTCTTTACTGAGCGATTTTTCTAGTTCCTCGAACCAGAAACACGCTGCCGTAGTGACAGGAACAATGCATGAAATTGGTTGTAGAAGGTAACCTTGCTGTACAAAAATCTTTTTAAGCAAACCCTCTAATTTCTTATCCATAGGATCTTTGAAAGCACAACTATCTTCGATAGGAATAGGAGTGCGTTTGTTTAGAGTAGAAACCGCCCCCTCGACCTTGGGGACTGTCTGCCATAAGTCCTTTCTGGGGTCGACTATAGGAAATAATTTCTTAAATATAGGGGGGGGGAACAAAAGGTATGCCGGGCCTTTCCCACTCTTTATTTACTATGTCCGCCACCCGCTTGGGTATAGGAAAAGCGTCGGGGGGCACCGGAACCTCTAGGAACTTGTCCATCTTACATAATTTCTCTGGAATGACCAAATTGTCACAATCATCCAGAGTAGATAACACCTCCTTAAGCAGTGCGCGGAGATGTTCTAATTTAAATTTAAATGTCACAACATCAGGTTCAGCTTGATGAGAAATTTTTCCTGAATCTGAAATTTCTCCATCAGACAAAACCTCCCTCATGGCCCCTTGAGATTGGTGTGAGGGTATGTCAGAACAGTTATCATCAGCGTCCTCTTGCTCTTCAGTGTTTAAAACAGAGCAATCGCGCTTTCTCTAATAAGTAGGCATTTTGGATAAAAGATTTGCTATGGAGTTATCCATTACAGCCGTTAATTGTTGCATGGTAATAAGTATTGGCGCACTAGATGTACTAGGGGCCTCCTGTGTGGGCATAACTGGTGTAGACACAGTAGGGGATGATGTAGTATCATGTTTACTCCCCTCATTTGAGGAATCATCTTGGGCAATATCATTATCTGTTGCATTACTGTCCTTACTTTGTTTGGATACTATGGCACAATTATCACATAAATTTAAATGGGGAGACACATTGGCTTTCATACATATAGAACATAGCTTATCTGATGGTACAGACATGTTAAACAGGCTTAAACTTGTCAACAAAGCACAAAAAACGTTTTAAAATAAAACCGTTACTGTCACTTTAAATTTCAAACTGAAAACACTTTATTACTGAATATGTGAAAAAGTATGAAGGAATTGTTCAAAATTCACCAAAATTTCACCAAAGTATTGCACACCAAATTTCAGAGCTTTAACCCTTAAATTAACGGAACCGGAGCCGTTTTTACATTTAACCCCTATACAGTCCCAGAATGAGGCTCTGTCTATAACTAGAAAGGCCCCCATCTGAAAAAGGTGTCCAACACAGTGCCTGCCGTTTTTCTAAACGTTCCCCAAGATTATAATACCAATAATTAGTTAGAATCTGCATAATATGCCTAGTAAAGCAATTGTTTTAGCCCAGAAAAATGTCTACCAGTTTTTAAGCCCTTTTTGAAGCCCTTAATTCTTTTATGTTTAACTAAGAAAATGGCTTACCGGTCCCCATGAGGGGAAATGACAGCCTTCCAGCATTACATGGTCTTGTTAGAAATATGGCTAGTCATACCTTAAGCAGAAAAGACTGCTAACTGTTTCCCCCAACTGAAGTTACTTCATCTCAACAGTCCTGTGTGGAAACAGCAATCGATTTTAGTTACTGTCTGCTAAAATCATCTTCCTCTTACAAACAGAAATCTTCATCCTTTTCTGTTTCAGAGTAAATAGTACATACCAGCACTATTTTAAAATAACAAACACTTGATAGAAGAATAAAACTACATTTAAACACCAAAAAACTCTTAACCATCTCCGTGGAGATGTTGCCTGTGCAACGGCAAAGAGAATGACTGGGGTGGGCGGAGCCTAGGAGGGATCATGTGACCAGCTTTGCTGGGACTCTTTGCCATTTCCTGTTGGGGAAGAGAATATCCCACAAGTAAGGATGACGCCGTGGACCGGACACACCAATGTTGGAGAAACATACATTTTAAAGGTTATGTAGTTATCAATAAGCCTGCTACCAGTCGCTTCTACTGCAGTTAAGGCTCATACATTAGTTCAGTATTAACAGTATTTTCTTAGTCAAATTCCATTCCTTAGAAAATTACTTTACTGCACATACATTCATCAGCCTGATACCAGTCGCTACTACTGCATTTAAGGCTGTACTTACATTACATCGGTATCAGCAGTATTTTCTTAGTCAATTCCATTCCTTAGAAAAATATTTACTGCACATACCTCATTTGCAGGGGACCCCGCATGCTATTCCCTTTCTGAAGTTACCCCACTCCTCAGAATGTGCGAGAACAGCCAGTGGATCTTAGTTACTTCTGCTAAGATCATAGAAAACGCAGGCAGATTCTTCTTCTAAATACTGCCTGAGAGAAAAAAACAGCACACTCCGGTGCCATTTAAAATAAACTTTTGATTGAAGAAATATTTAAGTATAAAACTCCACACTCCTCTCACGACCTTCCTACGATGTTGAGAGTTGCAAGAGAATGACTGGGTATGACATGTGAAGGGAGGAGCTATATAGCAGCTCTGCTTGGGTGATCCTCTTGCAACTTCCTGTTGGGAAGGGAATATATCCCATAAGTAATGGATGATCCGTGGACTGAATACACTTAACAAGAGAAATCTTGATAGAAGAATCTTAATCAGACACCTAAACTTCACCTCCTCCTTGCGCTAAAGACAAAGAGAATGACTGGGGGTTGTGGAAAGGGAAGTGATACTTACCAGATTTGCTGTGGTGCTCTTTGCCTCCTCCTGCTGGCCAGGAGTGATATTCCCAAAAGTAATTGATTATCTGTGGACTCACTGTGTCTTAAGAAAGAAAGAAATCTATCTTTCTACTACAGGCACAGGGAGATTAATTAGTTATATTGTATCCTGTAGCATTAAATACACTTCAGCAGGTAAAATGAATCATTGGGAACACATTAAAGGGGAGAGAATTTGATTGTGCAATGCCCCTTTAACTTACAGCTCAATTAGATTTTTAGTTATCTGTAATATCCTATGACTCATATCTCTCTCTCAGTACCCAGTGGATTAGTGATAAATAAGGTTTCTATGCAAGCATGTCTGTAGAGTAATGAATGCTGTGTTTCCTCAATCTGTTAGAGTAGAGATTTATTAAGTAGAAAATCATCTTATCACTTACATATTTTAATGACTGTTGTACAACTGTACAGAACATAACACACAAAATATGGTAGGAAAAAAAATGAGTAAAACATGAACTTCCAGATGAGCCAACAACTGATAAAACAAACTGTAAACAGTTGGAAAATGTTAAACAAAGATAAGTCAAAATTAAACTTTCATAATTTATATAGTGTGTGCAATTTAAAGAGACTTTTCAACTTCCATCTATTATCATATTTGCTTAGTAATCTTGGTAATATGACATACAAAAGCTAGGTAGGCTAAGCAGCAGCATGGCACTACTGGAACTTAGCTGATGTTTGGTAGCTGCACACATACATTATGTCTCTTGGCATTGGCTCACCAAATGTGTTCAGCTATCTCACAGTAGTGCATTGCTACTCTGGAGTTAACTAACCTGTTAAAAGGGTTAAACACATAGTTAGAGCATTATTGAACTCTGTTGATTATCACATAACATGTTTTTGCTATTTTATAACCCTTTATTCTAGTAGAATGATCTGCAATCTCAAATGCAATTTATTTCTGTTTTTATTCACCCAAGCAATACACTTTTGTAGAACAGACTATTTTAATGACAATACACTGGCATTCTATTTGATTTGTAGGAAAAATGTAGTATCCAGAAAAATATATTTTAAGCCAAAGATATCTAATAAAGTTTAATAATTAGAAACACAAAAACTGAGAATAAAAAAAGGATTGTTAGGTGCGTAGTTTAAGCAAAAAGAAATCCTTGTTGAAGACACACTGCATAGAGAACTCATCTGTTAACATATTTCACCTATGTGTGTGATAGACCAAGCAGTATACTTCACTATGTCTTGTTTACAGTTTTTAATGACAACTGCTCAAACAGAGCAACTAGTTGTTTTACTGAACACAGGTTCTAGTCAGACTTTAAAAGGGCAGACTAGTCCAAAGTAAACTGTCATTATTCAGATAGAGCATGTCATTTTAAACAACTTTCTAATTTACATCCATTAACAAAATGTAAATGTGCACAGTATTTTATATTTATACTCTGAGTCACCAGTCCTACTGAGCATATGCAAAAATTCACAGGATATACGTATATGCATTTGTGACTGGTTGATAGCTGTCACATGATACAGGAGTGTAGGAAATAGACAGAACTGAAATTTGTCAGAAAAAAATTTGAAGTTCAGACTATTGCATTGTCTTGTTACCATACTGTATTTACTGGTCCTTTAAGTTATAGATAAAAGGCTGTTATTTGCATTGCATCTTAAAACAAATGGTTTGCTAATCCTAACAGATGTTAAAACTTGAAAACAAAGATCTTCTGTACTGCTAATCACACTGCATTTTTTTGTATGCTACCCATCCTGCTGACCCTTCTGAACATGCATGTCATGAGCCCATCAAGAAGCCAGGTGGAGTTCGGAATCACAAAGCAATGACAGAAAGGTTATCAAAGCTTAGACTTACAGGGATAGAGAAAGTAAAGACTGAAATGTGCACGGGTGCATTTCAAATTTTAAATATAAGCATTTTAGCATTATACTTCCATTAGCAAAAATGCTTCTAGTAATTTGTTTATAATCTGTGAATGCCCCGTGCACAAGTATTGTAGCACCACAACCTCTCAGAGAGTCAGCAGTGGCTTCTATGACACAAATTAAAGGGACATTGTACACTAGATTTTTCTATACATAAATGTTTTGTAGATGATCCATTTATATAGCCCATATGGGAGTGATTTGGTAAAAATGTATAGTTTTAGCTGTACACTATGTATACAGATTCCTGCAGCTCCTGCTTTTTTTATAATCTGTCTTTTCATATGCAGGGGAGGGAGGAGGGGGGTGTCTGCTGTTCCTGTTTCCCCAGCCTAACCTCATCAACAGTGCTAAACTGAGAGCTTCTAAGTAAGTTTATAAAAAGTTTTATACTGGATTTGTATGTGCATATTCTTCTTTATTGTAGTGTCTATTACATTAAGTTATATAAAAATTGGTGTATACTGTCCCTTTAAGTATTTACGGACACAATACACAGCACCGCTAGCTATATGAGCAGACATGATGTTTGCAGGTAGGGAGATACTGGTTCTTTAACATCTCCTTCCATGACATACATAAGAAAAAAAAAATCTCCCTGGTGTCCAGTTTTGCATATATCATCTTCCTCTAGCCACTTATTCATTGCCTGTGATGCCATCATTACATCAAAATCACTGCAAAAATACAGGCGTGCTTTGCTGGAAACGTAGGGTAATTCGGAGCTACAGCCAACTATCGCACCTGATAACCAGCTATGTTCTGTTTGGGACATGCAAAGCTTGTGGTTCCTGAACTGGACTTTACCTACTGAGTTAGCAGTTTTGTGGGTCTTAAATACGTAGTAACCTAGGATCAGTGATGCAAAAAATTACATTCTGTAACAATTTAGAGTAAGTAATTTTTGCATTAAAAACATAAACTATGCTTACCTGATAGTTTCATTTTCTTCTGAAGGGAAGAGTCCACAGCAGCATTTATTACTTTTGGGAAATACAGAACCTGGCCACCAGGAGGAGGCAAAGACACCCCAGCCAAAGGCTTAAATACCTCCCCCACTTCCCTCATCGCCCAGTCATTTATAGATAAAAACACGGGCGGGAGCTGTGGACTCTTTCCTTCAGAAGAAAATGAAATTATCAGGTAAGCATAATTTATGTTTTTCTTCTTAAAAGGGAAGAGTCTACAGCTGCATTCATTACTTTTGGGAAAAGAATACCCAAGTTAGAGGACACTGAATGCAAACAATAGGTGGGTACAAAACCCGGCCCCTTCGAAAGGCACCACAGCCTGATTACTCGACACCCTAAAAGTATAGACGACACGGGTGAAAACCCGAAGCCCAGTTAACTGCACATTAGTTACACCGCAGGCAAAGCCGAACTAAACCACTCAAGCCCAAACAACCTCAGAGGAGTCAGCCCCGCGGATCACGACTCCCATGAAGGTACCCAGTCAAGAAAAGGACCGCTATCTGCCCCCAAAAGGGGAACAGAATCTCAAGGAAAACCCAAAGGATCATTCCACTCTGCAGAACATAGAACCCATGGTTATCGTACAATAGCAACGCCCAGGGAGACGAACTCCCTAGAAACACAAGTATCGAAGAAAAAAGAAAATTTATGCTTACCCGATAAATTTATTTCTTTTTTGACATGAGTCCACGGATCATCTTAAATACTAATGGGATATTCACCTCCTGGTCAGCAGGAGGAGGCAAAGAGCACCACAGCAGAGCTGTTAAATAGCTCCTCCCTTCCATCCCACTCCAGTCATTCGACCGAAGTTAGGAAGAGAAAGGAAAAGCCAAGGTGTAGAGGTGTCTGAAGTTTACAATAACCCACAACCTGTCTAAATAAAAACAGGGCAGGCCGTGGACTCATGTCAAAAAATGTATCCGGTAAGAATAAATAATCTTTTCTTTTTTAAGACACGATGAGTCCACGGACCATCTTAATTACTAATGGGATCCAATACCCAAGCTACAGTGCACAGATGATACCGGAGGGACAAGACAGGGAATCTAAACGGAAGGCACCACTGCTTGAAGAACCTTTCTCCCAAAAGCAGCCTCAGCCGAGGCAAAAGTGTCAAATTTGTAGAAATTTGAAAAAGTGTGAAGGCAGGACCAAGTTGCAGCCTTGCAAATCTGTTCCACAGAAGCTTCATTTTTGAACGCCCATGAGGAAGCAACAGCCCTCGTGGAATGAGCCGTAACTCTCAGGAGGCTGCTGTCCAGCAGTCTCATATGCAAAACAGAGGATACTCTTTAGCCAAAAAGAAAGAAGTAGCTTTCCATCCCTTACGTTTCCTGAGAAAACCACAAACAAAGAAGAAGACTGACGAAAGTCCTTAGTCACCCACCGTCTGAACAGGAACTCCAAATGGCCAGCTTCCAGGTAGAAAGCTGACTCACCGTTGCTAAACCTAAACACCGAAGGCGTTTCAAAGCTTGCTAACACCCAGTCAAAGTGCAATTAGCCGTAGAAGGTTACCTCCTCAAAGTGTAATAGCTGTAGTTGGGTTCAACTGCAAACCTTACAAGGGGTCACAGACCTACGAATAGCAGGTTCCAAGGAGCACCCCCTCCCAGCACCGAACGCCAGTGGAAAAAAGGAGGACATCCAAGACCTCCCACAAAGGAGAGAACCGACTCTAGAGAAAACGGTCAACCCTAAATAGAGTAACCGACCCCCAATCTTCTCAGAGGATAATGGTCCCAGTCCAAAGGCTAGTCAAGACCAAAGACAAGAGTCCCAAACTTCCGGAAGTGAAATGAAGGGTCAACGTAGGAACAAAGCCCCCGGTTAGACCGCAGACCGTTACAAGAAACGTAATGCTACCATGAGTCAGGATAGACATTGTGCTTGGGTACGAAACCCTCTACACGGCTGTCTTCTCTAAAAACAAGGAACACTTCCCAAGGGAAGAAGACCCTCAGCATCCATATATCAGAATCCAACATATAGCAGGAGCCCCATAGTGATCAAACCCTCATCCTCCCGCTGCAGGAACAGAGGAACCAGTCACTACATCGCAATTTCTCTTCCAGGATTTTGAAACGCAAAAAGGTAAGAGACAGGTACAAGGCAAGACCCACAGGTCGCTCCAAAAACTAAGGTAACTGCAAACCCGGAGATCCTTACCACCGCTCTAGAAGAGAAAGGAAAAAACGACTGAAACCTACCCAACCATAGAGGTGAAACCCCCTAGGCCATATCACCGGATACCTGGAGTCTACAGGAACAGTGTAAATGTGCCCGAAGACCAGTAGGGAACAGTCAGAAGGACCTAAAGCCTAAGCCACTAAACAAGGCATCTCTCAAAGAGCCCCAGCCTCTAAGGAGGCTCGCTGGAACACAAACATCTAGTGTGAGATCGAACCGTCCACACCCATCCAAGGAGAGAAACGGACCTAGGTCAGGGTCCTCGAAAAAGGAATCAAACAAGGAGGAATGAACCTCTATTGTCCGTAGACTTGGCAATCTAGCAACAGCCCCAAACCCAAGAGTCACAAAGGACTTACTCTACGGTCTAAGATTCAGCACCCAGGGCACTTGGATCGCACCGCAATCTCGTAGGCAAGTGTTAATATGTGCTACACACACAGGCAAGGGCGCAACCAACACCTGAAGGCAAATGAGAACCCAGTACCCTGCTCGCCACCCGAACTTGAAGCACCACTCACAAAGCCCCCAACGGAGCATTGAGGATAAAAGGTCAACTATCTGATCCCAGAAGAGCTGATCTTCATAACCGACCTCGCCCCTTCACTGACAAGCCCCAAAGCTAGAGTTGTAACGAGGACGGAATACTCCCGAACGTCGAGACCATGGTCGGACCAAGGGTAATAGAAGGGACAACAGCCAGAGATTCTTGAAGGATTTATCTTCCAAAATCTTCTCTAAGCAGGAAACAGATGGAGCTTCGCAGCTTCCCACAGAAGGCAGGGAACCCCTGCACACCAACTATTAGAGTAACACAAGTCTGAGCAGAGAAAGAATATGCCCGCGCATCCCGACCATATGATCCACCCAAGCCGGGAAGGAAGGAAATGCCGCCACCGCAATAAAATGCTTAATAGGCTTTGGAGTTAGCGTCCGGAAGACCTTGAGTGAAAATGCGAATTATTAATCACTCGGCACACCAGACCACATAGGTCACACACACCTCTCCCACTCCAGGAATGGAATAACTGTTCTGAGTCCCCGGAGACCTGAAGAACCATGATGATGTCGGCAAAAACAGATCGGCACCCCAGGTTGAGAAGCCCGAACAGCCAACCTAGATTGGCACTCATAACCCTTTATTCGGAGGGGTTGTATTAAACAACAGGCCTCATACTTCGGTAGGATCCGAGCCCGGAGTCCATAAAATAAGCCAAAAGACATTCAAAATCCAGCAGGATTAATCAGCACCATGAGGGTGGCATGAACCCTGGTAACAGCCGAAAAAGTATCTGACCATTACCTGCCTGGTATAAAGACACTTTAGAACTGCCCAAGGTCCAAGAAAAATCGTCCTGAAGGATCGATAAATGAACTAGAAAAACATTATATTGTTCAACAAGTGCGCAACTTACGAGAAAGTGCCCACACAACCTAAGTCATAAGTATCGGTTCCAGAGAAGAATGTTCCTAAAAACTAATCTAACAGACATGAGCTTAAGAAAAAACAAATTAAACACATCCATCCGGATCAAAAAATAGTGAACGCTCAAGGTGAATGAGGACGACAATGGAACCGGACGATAAAAAGCCCCATTCACCCAAGCTCAGAACTGGAAACGAAAAACAAAGCAAAGAAAAACATTGACGTTAAGGAGATTGGCTTCATCCCCAAACGTCATAACTATTTTGCCATCAAGCTTCTAAGGCTTCGGATCTCTCTGCCCGATAGCACTGGGATCCTCCAACATTGCCAAAACATGTTTTAAAAGAACATGAAGGCAAGCCAGCCTATAACGGAAGGCAAAATCATCCCTCGCCGAATATACTGAAGACCCTGGCTCCGAGATAGGGGCCCCTGAAGCTTCAGGGACTAACACTTCCGCAGATGGCCGAACTGAATCAGGCGATACCATGCTTGACGGGCCCTGGTTAACGGAACATGGACAGTATCTTAGTGTCAGGAATCAGACAGACAAGAAGTGCAAAAATAATCACACCTTTATTAATAACAAAAAAATAATAAAAAGTCCACAAGTCAAATAACAAGCCAGGAGTCAAAACCAGAGCTGGTAGTCAGATGAGCCGAGTCAGGAGCCAAAGCGAATAGTCAGATGAGCCGGAATCAGGAACAAGGAAAACAGCAGAGTCAGGAACAAGCCAGGGATCAGGAAGGACGTCAGCCAGCCAGGTAATACACAGGAACTCTCACAAACAGGTCTGAGACAACACAAAGGCAAAGCATACTGAACAGAGGCCCTTTAAATAATAAGTGATGACATCACAATTCTGAGACTGCATCCTGTCTCACACAGATGATGCACACCAGTCTGGCCATAAAAGGAAGTGCAGGAAAACAGAATTTATGTTTACCTGATAAATTTCTTTCTCCAACGGTGTGTCCGGTCCACGGCGTCATCCTTACTTGTGGGATATTCTCTTCCCCAACAGGAAATGGCAAAGAGCCCAGCAAAGCTGGTCACATGATCCCTCCTAGGCTCCGCCTACCCCAGTCATTCGACCGACGTTAAGGAGGAATATTTGCATAGGAGAAACCATATGGTACCGTGGTGACTGTAGTTAAAGAAAATAAAATATCAGACCTGATTAAAAAAACCAGGGCGGGCCGTGGACCGGACACACCGTTGGAGAAAGAAATTTATCAGGTAAACATAAATTCTGTTTTCTCCAACATCGGTGTGTCCGGTCCACGGCGTCATCCTTACTTGTGGGAACCAATACCAAAGCTTTAGGACACGGATGAAGGGAGGGAGCAAATCAGGTCACCTAAATGGAAGGCACCACGGCTTGCAAAACCTTTCTCCCAAAAATAGCCTCAGAAGAAGCAAAAGTATCAAACTTGTAAAATTTGGTAAAAGTGTGCAGTGAAGACCAAGTCGCTGCCCTACATATCTGATCAACAGAAGCCTCGTTCTTGAAGGCCCATGTGGAAGCCACAGCCCTAGTGGAATGAGCTGTGATTCTTTCGGGAGGCTGCCGTCCGGCAGTCTCGTAAGCCAATCTGATGATGCTTTTAATCCAAAAAGAGAGAGAGGTAGAAGTTGCTTTTTGACCTCTCCTTTTACCTGAATAAACAACAAACAAGGAAGATGTTTGTCTAAAATCCTTTGTAGCATCTAAATAGAATTTTAGAGCGCGAACAACATCCAAATTGTGCAACAAACGTTCCTTCTTTGAAACTGGTTTTGGACACAGAGAAGGTACGATAATCTCCTGGTTAATGTTTTTGTTAGAAACAACTTTTGGAAGAAAACCAGGTTTAGTACGTAAAACCACCTTATCTGCATGGAACACCAGATAAGGAGGAGAACACTGCAGAGCAGATAATTCTGAGACTCTTCTAGCAGAAGAAATCGCAACTAAAAACAAAACTTTCCAAGATAATAACTTAATATCAACGGAATGTAAGGGTTCAAACGGAACCCCCTGAAGAACTGAAAGAACTAAATTGAGACTCCAAGGAGGAGTCAAAGGTTTGTAAACAGGCTTGATTCTAACCAGAGCCTGAACAAAGGCTTGAACATCTGGCACAGCTGCCAGCTTTTTGTGAAGTAATACCGACAAGGCAGAAATCTGTCCCTTCAGGGAACTTGCAGATAATCCTTTCTCCAATCCTTCTTGAAGGAAGGATAGAATCCTAGGAATCTTAACCTTGTCCCAAGGGAATCCTTTAGATTCACACCAACAGATATATTTTTTCCAAATTTTGTGGTAAATCTTTCTAGTCACAGGCTTTCTGGCCTGAACAAGAGTATCGATCACAGAATCTGAGAATCCTCGCTTCGATAAAATCAAGCGTTCAATCTCCAAGCAGTCAGCTGGAGTGAAACCAGATTCGGATGTTCGAACGGACCCTGAACAAGAAGGTCTCGTCTCAAAGGTAGCTTCCAAGGTGGAGCCGATGACATATTCACCAGATCTGCATACCAAGTCCTGCGTGGCCACGCAGGAGCTATCAAGATCACCGACGCCCTCTCCTGCTTGATCCTGGCTATCAGCCTGGGGATGAGAGGAAATGGCGGGAACACATAAGCTAGTTTGAAGGTCCAAGGTGCTACTAGTGCATCCACTAGAGCCGCCTTGGGATCCCTGGATCTGGCCCCGTAGCAAGGAACTTTGAAGTTCTGACGAGAGGCCATCAGATCCATGTCTGGAATGCCCCACAGGTGAGTGACTCGGGCAAAGATTTCCGGATGGAGTTCCCACTCCCCCGGATGCAATGTCTGACGACTCAGAAAATCCGCTTCCCAATTTTCCACTCCTGGGATGTGGATAGCAGACAGGTGGCAGGAGTGAGACTCCGCCCAAAGAATAATTTTGGTTACTTCTTCCATCGCTAGGGAACTCCTTGTTCCCCCCTGATGGTTGATGTACGCCACAGTCGTCATGTTGTCTGATTGAAACCGTATGAACCTGGTCCTCGCAAGCTGGGGCCAGGCCTGGAGCGCATTGAATATCGCTCTCAGTTCCAGAATATTTATCGGTAGAAGAGATTCTTCCCGAGACCAAAGACCCTGAGCTTTCAGGGATCCCCAGACCGCGCCCCAGCCTATCAGACTGGCGTCGGTCGTGACAATGACCCACTCTGGTCTGTGGAACATCATCCCTTGAGACAGATTGTCCAGGGACAGCCACCAACGGAGTGAGTCTCTGGTCCTCTGATTTACTTGTATCTTCGGAGACAAGTCTGTATAGTCCCCATTCCACTGACTGAGCATGCACAGTTGTAATGGTCTTAGATGAATGCGCGCAAAAGGAACTATGTCCATCGCCGCCACCATCAACCCGATCACTTCCATGCACTGAGCTATGGAAGGAAGAGGAACGGAATGAAGTATCCGACAAGAGTCCAGAAGCTTTGTTTTTCTGGCCTCTGTTAGAAAGATCCTCATTTCTAAGGAGTCTATAATTGTTCCCAAGAAGGGAACCCTTGTTGACGGGGATAGAGAACTCTTTTCCACGTTCACTTTCCAGCCGTGAGATCTGAGAAAGGCCAGGACAATGTCCGTGTGAGCCTTTGCTTGAGGAAGGGACGACGCTTGAATCAGAATGTCGTCCAGGTAAGGTACTACTGCAATGCCCCTTGGTCTTAGCACCGCTAGAAGGGACCCTAGTACCTTTGTGAAAATCCTTGGAGCAGTGGCTAATCCGAAAGGAAGCGCCACGAACTGGTAATGTTTGTCCAGGAATGCAAACCTTAGGAACCGATGATGTTCCTTGTGGATAGGAATATGTAGATACGCATCCTTTAAATCCACCGTGGTCATGAATTGACCTTCCTGGATGGAAGGAAGGATAGTTCGAATGGTTTCCATCTTGAACGATGGGACCTTGAGAAATTTGTTTAAGATCTTGAGATCTAGGATTGGTCTGAACGTTCCCTCTTTTTTGGGAACTATGAACAGATTGGAGTAGAACCCCATCCCTTGTTCTCTTAATGGAACAGGATGAATCACTCCCATTTTTAACAGGTCTTCTACACAATGTAAGAACGCCTGTCTTTTTATGTGGTCTGAAGACAACTGCGACTTGTGGAACCTCCCCCTTGGGGGAAGTCCCTTGAATTCCAGAAGATAACCCTGGGAGACTATTTCTAGCGCCCAAGGATCCAGAACATCTCTTGCCCAAGCCTGAGCGAAGAGAGAGAGTCTGCCCCCCACCAGATCCGGTCCCGGATCGGGGGCCAATATTTCATGCTGTCTTGGTAGCAGTGGCAGGTTTCTTGGCCTGCTTTCCCTTGTTCCAGCCTTGCATTGGTCTCCAAGCTGGCTTGGCCTGAGAAGTATTACCCTCTTGCTTAGAGGACGTAGCACCTTGGGCTGGTCCGTTTTTACGAAAGGGACGAAAATTAGGTCTATTTTTTGCCTTGAAGGGCCGATCCTGAGGAAGGGCGTGGCCCTTACCCCCAGTGATATCAGATATAATCTCTTTCAAGTCAGGACCAAACAGCGTTTTCCCCTTGAAAGGAATGTTTAGTAGCTTGTTCTTGGAAGACGCATCAGCCGACCAAGATTTCAACCAAAGCGCTCTGCGCGCCACAATAGCAAACCCAGAGTTCTTAGCCGCTAACTTAGCCAATTGCAAAGAGGCGTCTAGAGTGAAAGAATTAGCCAATTTGAGAGCATTGATTCTGTCCATAATCTCCTCATAAGGAGGAGAGTCACTATCGAGCACCTTAAGCAGTTCATCAAACCAGAAATATGCGGCTGTAGTGACAGGGACAATGCATGAAATGGGTTGTAGAAGGTAACCCTGCTGAACAAACATCTTTTTAAGCAAACCTTCTAATTTTTTATCCATAGGATCTTTGAAAGCACAACTATCCTCTATGGGAATAGTGGTGCGTTTGTTTAAAGTAGAAACCGCTCCCTCGACCTTGGGGACTGACTGCCATAAGTCCTTTCTGGGGTCGACCATAGGAAACAATTTTTTAAATATGGGGGGAGGGACGAAAGGAATACCGGGCCTTTCCCATTCTTTATTAACAATGTCCGCCACCCGCTTGGGTATAGGAAAAGCTTCTGGGAGCCCCGGCACCTCTAGGAACTTGTCCATTTTACATAGTTTCTCTGGGATGACTAAATTTTCACAATCATCCAGAGTGGATAATACCTCCTTAAGCAAAATGCGGAGATGTTCCAATTTAAATTTAAATGTAATCACATCAGATTCAGCCTGCTGAGAAATGTTCCCTAAATCAGTAATTTCTCCCTCAGACAAAACCTCCCTGGCCCCCTCAAATTGGGTTAGGGGCCCTTCAGAGATATTAATATCAGCGTCGTCATGCTCTTCAGTAACTAAAACAGAGCATCCACGCTTACGCTGACAAGGGTTCATTTTGGCTAAAATGTTTTTGACAGAATTATCCATTACAGCCGTTAATTGTTGCATAGTAAGGAGTATTGGCGCGCTAGATGTACTAGGGGCCTCCTGAGTGGGCAAGACTCGTGTAGACGAAGGAGGGAATGATGCAGTACCATGCTTACTCCCCTCACTTGAGGAATCATCTTGGGCATCATTGTCATTATCACATAAATCACATTTATTTAAATGAATAGGAATTCTGGCTTCCCCACATTCAGAACACAGTCTATCTGGTAGTTCAGACATGTTAAACAGGCATAAACTTGATCAGAAAGTACAAAAAACGTTTTAAAATAAAACCGTTACTGTCACTTTAAATTTTAAACTGAACACACTTTATTACTGCAATTGCGAAAAAACATGAAGGAATTGTTCAAAATTCACCAAATTTTCACCACAGCGTCTTAAAGCCTTGAAAATATTGCACACCAATTTTGGAAGCTTTAACCCTTAAAATAACGGAACCGGAGCCGTTTTAAGCTTTAAACCCCTTTACAGTCCCTGGTATCTGCTTTGCTGAGACCCAACCAAACCCAAAGGGGAATACGATACCAAATGACGCCTTCAGAAGTCTTTTATGAGTATCAGAGCTCCTCTCACATGCGACTGCATGCCATGCCTCTCAAAAACAAGTGCGCAACACCGGCGCGAAAATGAGACTCTGCCTATGCTTTGGGAAAGCCCCTAAAGAATAAGGTGTCTAAAACAGTGCCTGCCGATATTATTAAATCAAAATACCCAGAATAAATGATTCCTCAAGGCTAAATAAGTGTTAATATCAATCGATTTAGCCCAAAAAAAGTCTACAGTTTAAATAAGCCCTTGAGAAGCCCTTATTTACAATCGTAATAAACATGGCTTACCGGATCCCATAGGGAAAATGACAGCTTCCAGCATTACATCGTCTTGTTAGAATGTGTCATACCTCAAGCAGCAAGAGACTGCAAACTGTTCCCCCAACTGAAGTTAATTGCTCTCAACAGTCCTGTGTGGAACAGCCATGGATTTTAGTTACGGTTGCTAAAATCATTTTCCTCATACAAACAGAATTCTTCATCTCTTTTCTGTTTCTGAGTAAATAGTACGTACCAGCACTATTTGAAAATAACAAACTCTTGATTGAATAATGAAAAACTACAGTTAAACACTAAAAAACTCTAAGCCATCTCCGTGGAGATGTTGCCTGTACAACGGCAAAGAGAATGACTGGGGTAGGCGGAGCCTAGGAGGGATCATGTGACCAGCTTTGCTGGGCTCTTTGCCATTTCCTGTTGGGGAAGAGAATATCCCACAAGTAAGGATGACGCCGTGGACCGGACACACCTATGTTGGAGAAATGAGCAGCATCCCCCACAATGCACCATAGTCAGCAAGAGAGGCGAGTAAAATGGCTGCCAGCAGCACATGGCAAACAAAACAGGGGAAAAAAACCTGACACTTCGAAATACTTTACTTGGGAGATATAAATGATTCAGTGCCATAGAAATGGCCGTGCGGAAACGTCCCGTAACCTCTTGTGGAAACAAACCACCCTCCAGAAAAGGAGTAAAGGCCATAGGGACACCTGCTTGCATAGCCGGGAAATGTACTGGGACACTCGCTTTACGGGTCATGGAATCTCTGAGGTGGATGGCTCAACGCACTCTAAGCTCCCTGCTTCAGGAGAAGAGAGTACTCTAGAACGGCAATCGGAACATAACTGATGGGCATTGATTACCCAGGCCATTTCATATTCATCAAAAGGCACATCGTCCGTATCGGAGGCATCCGTGTTGCGCATATCAGAATCCTCCATAATCTTGGGATTACAAAAATGACAAAAAACTAAGTGGCACCCACCACCTCCTGTGACCCAGACAACCCACGAGCAAGACTCTCGGTCGCACGCAGTCAGCATACGGAAGTGAGAAACAACGTAACCGCACCCGTCACGAGGTGCACCGTGCCAGTCACGAAAAGGGCACGCAATCTGGAAAGATCGCGTCATTAAAAGAAGGCCGTGAGCGTAAGTATAGCTGCACATTTGCAGATAGAATTATATAACAAACATAATTAAAAGTCCCCCATGTTCAATAACCCTCCCTCAGGAGATATTAACCCATGATTCCTTATTAAGATAAAAGGAGTCCCACTGGGACCCTACCATGTTTTGTTAACATTACATTCACATATCGAAATAAAATGAAACGATCTTACCGGAATCTACGCCGTGGAACAGGAACACGGCCCTTCAAGTGTGACAGATAGTAGCCTCGCTTCTGACATGGATTTGAATTTAGAAAGGTAGGCAGCGAAACTAGTCAACGCTTATTACCAAGGAGCGGTTAATATGAATCGGGATGGGTTCGTAGGATTACTTAAAACTCCAGTCCCATTGTGAAGAGTACTACCCTCCATGAGAGACTCTCTTGAACTTCTGACACTTCTCTGCCAACCTCCTGTGAGGAAAGGCAAATAATGACTGGGGGATGAGGGAAGTGGGGGAGGTATTTAAGCCTTTGGCTGGAGTGTCTTTGTCTCTTCCTGGTGGCCAGGTTCTGTATTTCCCAAAAGTAATGGATGCAACTGTGGACTCTTCCCTTTTAACAAGAAAATATCCTTTTAAAATAGTATGGTATGACAGACATAAAAGATTAATGCCAGTATATTAAATCGCTTACATGGTCAGATGTTTCAGTCTAGATTCTATATTCCGATGGCGCATACACATTCTCGTCAGAGCAGAGCCGATTTCTTTTGTTGCTCCTGAAAAGGAAAACCAAACAGATTTATGTATTTATTCTGTTTTCCATCACCGTCCTTTTAAGGTCTTTTTTAATCAGCAAATGCTAAACAGAAAAATATCACTGCCAGAGAGAGCCTGATTATTTTGTGGTTTAACAAATTATTTTCTTTATCAAGGACAGAGTCACTGACATAATGGACACTCAGCATGTTGCACGAACTGCTCTAAAGAAAAATTCAAAACATAAGTACTTGATGAAGATTATATATAAACACACATGACCTATACATATATACATGGACAATAAACAGGAAGTATATAAGTGCCTGTGGTTTACATATGGCTTAGTTTCTGTGCATTGGAAGCATCCCTTAACGATGTACAATATAGATTTTATTCAAATTGCATTTAACCAAAGTATACAGAGAACACAAAAAATGTTAACAAATCTGTTTCAAGAGCACATAAAATTTAAAATCCAGAGAAAAGTATCACTAAAACTACAGTATACCTTGAGATTTTTATATAAAATGTTTAGTTACTACTTTGCAATATATAAAAAAAATTGACCCCCTTTTCATGTATTTTAGCTCTGAAAATTAAGCAAATTCTAACACTCAGAACATGAAACACACTTTGCTGAAGTCTCAATGCTATGTTTTATATCTGTACCCAATTGGTTTTAACTGATAACTGCAAAACAGAGCACTTGTCTGCAGAATAAAGCCCAGATTAACTCCTCTAAATAAGGCAAATGGTGGGTGAAGTTTGACTACAGTAAAAAAGAGGTTACATTGTTTTAAAAAGTTAAGACTTAGCTGATATGTTATTCCATAGCAACAACACAGAAATGTCTTGTAATTACAATGTGTTTAATGTCCCTTTAAGTTCTTTAAAAAAAAAATACTATTTTAAATTGAATTATAAGAGCCCAGCTGTGAATCAATTTTCTCTTTTGTACAAGGTCATGAAGTAAGCACCTCTTGCAGACACTTAAAGGGACAGTCTACACCAGAAACCTCTCTGATTACCTTGTATCTAACCCTCTGCAGACTGCCCAGTTATCTCAGTGCTTTTTAAAGACTTGCCGTTAAGCCAATCAGTGCAGAGTCCTAAAAAACTCTAGGGGAGTGAGCACAATGTTTATCTATGAGACACACATTAACTTGCAGTGTCTAACTGTGAAAAGCTTTCAAAATGCTCTGAGCTAAGAGGCGGTTTTCAACGGTTTAGAAATCAGTTTGAGCCTACCTAGGTTTAGTTTTTCAAAAATACCACCAAGGGAACAAAGCAAATGTGATGATAAAAGTCAATTGGAAAGTTGTTTAAAATTGCATGCCCTATCTGAATCAAGTAAGTTTAATTTTGACTAGACTGTCCCTTTAATGGTTAAAGAAAATACTGCTCTATTTAAATTTCAGCAATGTTTTTTTTTTTTATTACACCCTGAACATTATGTTTATATCCATGTTTAACAGTTAAAGGGACAGTCAACACCAGAATTTTTGTTGTGTTTTTTAAAAAAAATCCCTTTATTACCCATTCCCCAGTTTTGCACAACCAACACAGTTATAATAATACATGCTTTACCTCTGTAATTACCTTGTATCTAAGCTTCTGCTGGCTGCCCCCTTATTTCAGTTCTTTTGACAGACTTGCATTTTAGCCAATCAGTGCTTACTCCTAGGTCACTTCAATGTGCATGAGCTCAATGTTATCTATATCAAACACATGAACTAATGCCCTCTAGTGGTCGAAAAGCATTCAGATTAGAGGCGGCCCTCAAGGTTTAAGAAATTAGCATATAAACATCCTAGGTTTAACTTTCAACAAAGAATAACAAGAGAACAAAGCAAAACTGGTGATAAAAGTGAATTGGGAAGTTGTTTAAAATGACATGCACTATTTAAATCATGAAAGTTTTTGTTGGACTTGACTGTCCCTTTAATCATACAAGGGGAAATAAAAATAACTTAGAAAGGGACATTGCACTGTACAATTTTCCCCATTAATGAATTATCAATTCATTTTACCTGCCAGACACATGACTACAATTCATAGTAAACTCAAAAAATGTTTTAATCATTTTTAAAACTTCAATACATATATTATTAAATATTTTCAGCCTTTTTCTTGTTCTTTGAGATTAAAAATCCTTATTGTTCCAAACCCACTTTTTCTCATTATGTATGTCCTATACCGATGTTCTACCTAGGTAGAAACATCATGGCGGCTCGCATGCGCATTTAATTCACTTGCGGGTAACACATGCGCATCTTGGTCCCTCAGTCCCCTCTGCTGCAAGCACTGAAAGCAGGGCGGACATGTGGATTGTGACATCAACATCCATGGGAGTGGTGCAACACAGCACTGAAGATGAACAGAAAGCTCACATAGTAGATGGAGTAGCCACATGAAAATCCCTTGCATATTAATAAAGCTAAGTTCCCATTAGACTAACGAGCAAGTTGCTTTGATTTTAGGAAAAGGAACACAACCCCTAGACTAACGAGCATTTTTTTAACCCCTCAAAAAACAAATATATTAAAACATTAAAAGCAAAATATTTAAATATAGGATACATTTATAAATCCAGTATACAATGTTTGTTCACAGGGGCACCGCTATGATTATAACCAATAGCAAATTCGGATATTAATAATTAACATCCCACTCGCTATTGCTTATAATAACACCAAAAAAGGAAACTTGCGCCCCTATAGTAATTACTGCATGCTTCTTAAACCGGAAGCAAACAAAGACATTATCATGCAGTATGAATATTAAATAGGCAGAACAACATAAACTCTGCCTTTTTTTTATGGGCGGTCTTTGCAGCACATTTTATGCAAGTTTGAAAGCTAAATTAAATATATTTAGAAGCTTTGTTTCAGGAAATAAGGTGTTTGCTTTTGTCACACACACACACACACACACATATATATATATATATATATATATATATATATATATATATACACCCATATATAACATAATTTATGCTTACCTGATAAATTCCTTTCTTCTGTTGTGTGATCAGTCCACGGGTCATCATTACTTCTGGGATATAACTCCTCCCCAACAGGAAATGCAAGAGGATTCACCCAGCAGAGCTGCATATAGCTCCTCCCCTCTACGTCACTCCCAGTCATTCGACCAAGAATCAACGAGAAAGGAGAAACCAAGGGTGAAGTGGTGACTGGAGTATAATTTAAAAGATATTTACCTGCCTTAAAAAAACAGGGCGGGCCGTGGACTGATCACACAACAGAAGAAAGGAATTTATCAGGTAAGCATAAATTATGTTTTCTTCTGTTATGTGTGATCAGTCCACGGGTCATCATTACTTCTGGGATACCAATACCAAAGCAAAAGTACACGGATGACGGGAGGGATAGGCAGGCTCATTATACAGAAGGAACCACTGCCTGAAGAACCTTTCTCCCAAAAATAGCCTCCGAAGAAGCAAAAGTGTCAAATTTGTAAAATTTGGAAAAAGTATGAAGCGAAGACCAAGTTGCAGCCTTGCAAATCTGTTCAACAGAGGCCTCATTCTTAAAGGCCCAAGTGGAAGCCACAGCTCTAGTAGAATGGGCTGTAATTCTTTCAGGAGGCTGCTGTCCAGCAGTCTCATAGGCTAAACGAATTATGCTACGAAGCCAGAAGGAGAGAGAGGTAGCCGAAGCCTTATGACCTCTCCTCTGACCAGAGTACACGACAAACAGGGAAGACGTTTGTCGAAAATCCTTAGTTGCCTGCAAGTAGAACTTGAGGGCACGAACTACATCCAGATTGTGTAGAAGACGTTCCTTCTTTGAAGAAGGATTTGGGCATAAAGAAGGAACAACAATCTCTTGATTGATGTTCCTGTTAGTGACTACCTTAGGTAAGAACCCAGGTTTAGTACGCAGAACTACCTTATCTGAATGAAAAATCAAATAAGGAGAATCACAATGTAAAGCTGATAACTCAGAGACTCTCCGAGCCGAAGAAATAGCCATTAAAAATAACACTTTCCAAGATAACAACTTTATATCAATGGAATGAAGGGGTTCAAACGGAACTCCTTGTAGAACGTTAAGAACAAGGTTTAAACTCCATGGCGGAGCAACAGTTTTAAACACAGGCTTGATTCTAGCTAAAGCCTGACAAAAGGCCTGGACGTCTGGATTTTCTGACAGACGCCTGTGCAACAAGATGGACAGAGCTGAGATCTGTCCCTTTAATGAACTAGCCGATAAACCCTTTTCTAAACCTTCTTGTAGAAAGGACAATATCCTAGGAATCCTAACCTTACTCCAGGAGTAACCTTTGGATTCGCACCAGTATAGGTATTTACGCCATATCTTATGGTAAATTCTTCTGGTAACAGGCTTCCTAGCCTGTATCAGGGTATCAATAACCGACTCCGAAAAACCACGTTTTGATAAAATCAAGCGTTCAATTTCCAAGCAGTCAGCTTCAGAGAAGTTAGATTTTGATGTTTGAATGGACCCTGTATCAGAAGGTCCTGTCTTAGAGGTAGAGACCAAGGCGGACAGGATGACATGTCCACTAGATCTGCATACCAAGTCCTGCGTGGCCATGCAGGCGCTATTAGAATCACTGATGCTCTCTCCTGTTTGATTTTGGCAATCAATCGAGGAAGCAGTGGGAAGGGTGGAAACACATAAGCCATCCCGAAGTTCCAAGGTGCTGTCAAAGCATCTATCAGAACCGCTCCCGGATCCCTGGATCTGGACCCGTAGCGAGGAAGTTTGGCGTTCTGGCGAGACGCCATGAGATCTATCTCTGGTTTGCCCCAACGTCGAAGTATTTGGGCAAAGACCTCCGGATGAAGTTCCCACTCCCCCGGATGAAAAGTCTGGCGACTCAAGAAATCCGCCTCCCAGTTCTCCACTCCCGGGATGTGGATTGCTGACAGGTGGCAAGAGTGAGACTCTGCCCAGCGAATTATCTTTGATACTTCCATCATTGCTAGGGAGCTTCTTGTCCCTCCTTGATGGTTGATGTAAGCTACAGTCGTGATGTTGTCCGACTGAAACCTGATGAACCCCCGAGTTTTTAACTGGGGCCAAGCCAGAAGGGCATTGAGAACTGCTCTCAATTCCAGAATGTTTATTGGTAGGAGACTTTCCTCCTGATTCCATTGTCCCTGAGCCTTCAGAGAATTCCAGACAGCGCCCCAGCCTAGTAGGCTGGCGTCTGTTGTTACCATTGTCCAGTCCGGCCTGCTGAATGGCATCCCCCTGGACAGATGTGGCCGAGAAAGCCACCATAGAAGAGAGTTTCTGGTCTCTTGATCCAGATTCAGAGTAGGGGACAAGTCTGAGTAATCCCCATTCCACTGACTCAGCATGCACAATTGCAGCGGTCTGAGATGTAGACGTGCAAAGGGTACTATGTCCATTGCTGCTACCATTAAGCCGATCACCTCCATGCATTGAGCTACTGACGGGAGTTGAATGGAATGAAGGACACGGCATGCATTTAGAAGCTTTGTTAATCTGTCTTCTGTCAGATAAATCTTCATTTCTACAGAATCTATAAGAGTCCCCAAGAATGGAACTCTTGTGAGAGGAAAGAGAGAACTCTTCTTTTCGTTCACTTTCCATCCATGCGACCTTAGAAATGCCAGAACTAACTCTGTATGAGACTTGGCAGTTTGAAAGCTTGAAGCTTGTATCAGAATGTCGTCTAGGTACGGAGCTACCGAAATTCCTCGCGGTCTTAGTACCGCCAGAAGGGCACCCAGAACCTTTGTGAAGATTCTTGGAGCCGTAGCCAATCCGAATGGAAGAGCTACAAACTGGTAATGCCTGTCTAAGAAGGCAAACCTTAGATACCGGTAATGATCTTTGTGAATCGGTATGTGAAGGTAAGCATCCTTTAAATCCACTGTGGTCATGTACTGACCCTTTTGGATCATGGGTAAGATTGTCCGAATAGTTTCCATTTTGAACGATGGAACTCTTAGGAATTTGTTTAGGATCTTTAAATCCAAGATTGGCCTGAAAGTTCCCTCTTTTTTGGGAACCACAAACAGGTTTGAGTAAAACCCTTGTCCTTGTTCCGATCGCGGAACCGGATGGATCACTCCCATTAATAACAGATCTTGTACACAGCGTAGAAACGCTTCTTTGTTTATTTGGTTTGTTGACAACCTTGACAGATGAAATCTCCCTCTTGGGGGAGAGAATTTGAAGTCTAAAAGGTATCCCTGAGATATGATCTCTAGCGCCCAGGGATCCTGAACATCTCTTGCCCAAGCCTGGGCGAAGAGAGAGAGTCTGCCCCCCACTAGATCCGGTCCTGGATCGGGGGCCCTCGATTCATGCTGTCTTAGGGGCAGCAGCAGGTTTCCTGGCCTGCTTGCCCTTGTTCCAGGACTGGTTAGGTTTCCAGCCTTGTCTGTAACGAGCAACAGCTCCTTCCTGTTTTGGTGCAGTGGAAGTTGGTGCTGCTCCTGCTTTGAAATTCCGAAAGGGACGAAAATTAGACTGTCTAGCCTTAGCTTTGGCTTTGTCTTGAGGCAGGGCGTGGCCCTTACCTCCTGTAATGTCAGCGATAATTTCTTTCAAACCGGGCCCAAATAAAGTTTGCCCCTTGAAAGGTATATTAAGTAATTTGGACTTAGAAGTTACATCAGCTGACCAGGATTTTAGCCACAGCGCCCTACGTGCCTGAATGGCGAATCCTGAGTTCTTAGCCGTAAGTTTGGTTAAATGTACTACGGCCTCCGAAATGAATGAATTAGCTAGTTTAAGGACTCTAAGCCTGTCCGTAATGTCGTCCAGCGTAGCTGAACTAAGGTTCTCTTCCAGAGACTCAATCCAAAATGCTGCCGCAGCCGTAATCGGCGAGATGCATGCAAGGGGTTGCAATATAAAACCTTGTTGAACAAACATTTTCTTAAGGTAACCCTCTAATTTTTTATCCATCGGATCTGAAAAAGCACAGCTATCCTCCACCGGGATAGTGGTACGCTTAGCTAAAGTAGAAACTGCTCCCTCCACCTTAGGGACCGTTTGCCATAAGTCCCGTGTGGTGGCGTCTATTGGAAACATCTTTCTAAATATTGGAGGGGGTGAGAACGGCACACCGGGTCTATCCCACTCCTTAGTAACAATTTCAGTTAGTCTCTTAGGTATAGGAAAAACGTCAGTACTCGCCGGTACCGCAAAGTATTTATCCAACCTACACAATTTCTCTGGTATTGCAACAGAGTTACAATCATTAAGAGCCGCTAAAACCTCTCCTAGTAATACACGGAGGTTCTCCAATTTAAATTTAAAATTTGAAATATCTGAATCCAATCTGTTTGGATCAGAACCGTCACCCACAGAATGAAGCTCTCCGTCCTCATGCTCTGCAAGCTGTGACGCAGTATCAGACATGGCTCTAGTATTATCAGCGCACTCTGTTCTCACCCCAGAGTGATCACGCTTGCCTCTTAGTTCTGGTAATTTAGCCAAAACTTCAGTCATAACAGTAGCCATATCTTGTAATGTTATCTGTAATGGCCGCCCAGATGTACTAGGCGCCACAATATCACGCACCTCCCGGGCGGGAGATGCAGGTACTGACACGTGAGGCGAGTTAGTCGGCATAACTCTCCCCTCGCTGTTTGGTGAAATTTGTTCAATTTGTACAGATTGGCTTTTATTTAAAGTAGCATCAATACAGTTAGTACATAAATTTCTATTGGGCTCCACCTTGGCATTGGAACAAATGACACAGGTATCTTCCTCTGAATCAGACATGTTTAACACACTAGCAAATAAACTTGCAACTTGGTTACAATCTTATTTAACAAAAACGTACTGTGCCTCAAAGAAGCACTAAACGATTAAATGACAGTTGAAATAATGAACTGAAAAACAGTTATAGCATCAATCCTTGAAAACAACACAACTTTTAGCAAAGGTTTGTTCCCATTAGTAAGGTAACAATAATTAAATTTGAAACGTAAAAATTACAGAGCAACGTTTTTAATCACAGTCAATATATAAGTCTCACAGCTCTGCTGAGAGAATCTACCTCCCTCCAAAGAAGTTTGAAGACCCCTGAGTTCTGTTAGAGATGAACCGGATCATGCAGGAAATACAAGAGTAACTTGACTGGAAATTTTTGATGCGTAGCAAAGAGCGCCAAAAACGGCCCCTCCCCCTCACACACAGCAGTGAGAGAGAAACGAAACTGTCACAATTAAAACAAGCAACTGCCAAGTGGAAAAATAATGCCCAAACATTTATTCACTCAGTACCTCAGAAAATGCAAACGATTCTACATTCCAGCAAAAACGTTTAACATAATAAATACTTATTAAAAGGTTAATGTACTTTTTACAGAGTAATTCCAGTGAAGTACCATCCCCAGAATACTGAAGTGTAGAGTATACATACATGTCATTATAACGGTATGGCAGGATTTTCTCATCAATTCCATTCAGAAAATAAAAACTGCTACATACCTCAATGCAGATTCATCTGCCCGCTGTCCCCTGATCTGAAGCTTTTACCTCCCTCAGATGGCCGAGAAACAGCAATATGATCTTAACTACTCCGGTTAAAATCATAGTAAAAACTCTGGTAGATTCTTCTTCAAACTCTGCCAGAGAGGCAATAACACGCTCCGGTGCTATTGTAAAATAACAAACTTTTGATTGAAGTTATAAAAACTAAGTATAATCACCATAGTCCTCTCACACATCCTATCTAGTCGTTGGGTGCAAGAGAATGACTGGGAGTGACGTAGAGGGGAGGAGCTATATGCAGCTCTGCTGGGTGAATCCTCTTGCATTTCCTGTTGGGGAGGAGTTATATCCCAGAAGTAATGATGACCCGTGGACTGATCACACATAACAGAAGAAATATATATATATATATATATTTATTATAATCCCTTTATTTCCATAATATTTTGCAAATATTTCTAACCCTTTAATAGCTATAAGCAAATTAGAGGGGTTTGAGACTCCTCTTTCAAGAGAAATAAAAAAGTAATGTACTGTAAAATGTTCTCCCCTTAATAAATATTATATGCTGGAGTGTATTACATTGTTTGAAAAAAAAAAACTCCTTTTCTTTATTTAGCAATTTAAAATAGCTGAGTTTGCCTTGTTAAAACCCCAGCCTCCTTATCCTGAAGAAAAATAAGATAAGGAGACAATTCAGTAACTCTTCTAGTTGAAGAGATTTCCAAAAGAAAAAAAACCTTCCAGGAAAGAATCTGAAACCTGCAAAACTCTAAAAAAACAAATTAAGATTCCAAGGAGGAGGGGGAACTTCCGGGTGGCGGCCATGACAGGTCGCTTAATCATCAGCTCCTTCATCTCTACAAAGGAATCTATGTGAAATCTCCTTCCCAATATACCATCCTACATATAGTTTGAGTTGAGGACATACAGTAAAGCCAGTTCTCTCAGGATATGTAAATATCTTTGGAACAGCAACAGTATTTACCGAACCGGAGTGAATTAGAGGTTGCGGCCTATCATTCTAACCCCCCGGCAGGGCATGGATGTGCCTCTGTCGTTATGAAGCAGTGAGCACCGCAAGACACTGCATATTTCTTTACTCGCAAGACACAATATATACCTAGAGCTACATTGCTTGTTGTATCTTTATTTGTTGTAAACTACAACTTATTCACTATGGAGTTCCCGCCGAGTTTTATGGAGGAGCTGTGCATCTTACTTAGGAATCATCATGCTACATTAGAAGCTGAGCTTGCTATGGCATTCGACTGTATTAATAATGAATTGGCCCACAAGGACTCCCGACCCGTGATCCACACAGCAGAAGGGGGGGTGTGGGCGCTTTGGGGCCCCGGCGCCTACGCCCTACCCTTGGCACTTCAGTGACAGATGGGGAGCCGGAGACTATGAGAGCAGCAGAATGCTCTGATGTAAAGACGGACTTAGAAGCAACGCTTACTTTACAGTCCCTTACTAGTTTACCTCACGCTAGCAAGCTGCAAAAGTTCCGGTCTGAAGTACAGCAGGAGCTGCAGACAGCTGAGAACTCTCGCCACTCACTCTCAGGACACAAGTTATACCGCGCCGATGTGACCCCTGCCCGGCATTTAGCACCTTCTAGTCAAGAGGTAATGAGACAGGGTGAGCTCCTGGGTGATACGGCTTCGCATGGACCTGTGATATTATGGCCATACTTGCAACCACGCCTTTCCTGGGACCCGGGACCTCCGTTCTGTGGGAGTACTGGAGGGGCACTTTTCAGATTTCTTAGCCTTGGAAGGTGGCTGCTGACGACTTGGCGCAATGAGGACACTGCATTTCCTTTAGCGATAAGGTGACTTTTAAATATATCGCCACTCCAAATTATACTTACCGCTCCTGTCATATGCACATAAAAACCTCTGCAACTTTTCCTATGAACACTATGTTTATACTCAACACAGCACACGCTGTATCTCTCCTGGATATTTATATTACATTAACCAGTTGCATCGCTATATAGCTGTTTGTGTACCCGGTGGACTGATTTGTTAATCACCATTACATATGAACCTGTTGTAGTGTTAAACTCTCTATGTCCTGAAATTGCATATTTTGAGATTTGTACTCTGAAGCTCTAGGTTTTATAATTACTGCTCCTGCCACACGCATTTGAGAGCCTCTGAAACTTTAGCTATGAACACTATGTTTATACTCAGTATCGCACATAATGTATCTCTCCTAGGTATTTATATTCCATTTACCTGCTGTATCTTTGCATAGCTGTTTGTATATCTGGTAGACTGATTTGCTAATCACCATTACATATGAATCTATTGCAGCTCTGTATTCACTATGCTCTGACATCGCATATATTGAGATTTGTACTCTGAAGTTCTAGCTTTTTATATGGTCTACTATAACTGTTATCTCATAATAATGTAACATTTCAGTGAAGGCTGGTCCTTCAAATATTACACTCCTTTGAGCTATATGAGGTTTGCACCACCTATAACAGATCTGAGTAATATGTATATCTTAACTTTTAAAGTTTTTGACCATTACAGTTAATGAAGGAGGTTCAGTCAACTATATTTTGTCAGATATACTTAGGGGAGTACACTAAAATACTTGTGCCCTTCTCATAGAGTCCAGGGTCAGCGGGTTAATTTCTCAGGAATAGTCAGTACATTCGCCAACATGCTTTATGGACTAGTAGTTACTCAGTCCCTCAGAAATTTTAAGTAAATTCAAATTCCCATTTAACATGTGAAGCCCATATGCTTGGAATTTAGATGCTCCTTATTCTCCAGTGTCAAATCTGGGATCTCCAGGACCATAATTATATCCCTAGTCCATAACAAGTATCTTTGCATTAACCAACCAGTTTGTTTATACAATAAGGGTTAACACCAAGTTTATTGTGTCCTTTTTTTCAGTTAATTGTTATCTACAAAAAAAAAAAAAAAAAAAAAAAAAAAAAAAAGAGGTTCTCATCTGAAGATCCAAAAGTGGTCTTTTATACTTGAAATAGCCCCCTATATATGACCATACACTGCTGGCTGTGGCCCAAGAGCGGCCTTTGTTACCTTCTAGGGAGCCTACAGTTTACTAGGCATTGTACATTCACAATACCAGTCTGCATTATTGTTTCAGGTACGCACTGTGTTCTTCTCAAACAGATGTCATAATCCACCTGTTATTTTTTACTGTGATGTTTTGTTTATTACATTATATGTATGCCTCATTCTGAACCTCAATAAAAAATATATAAAAAAAAAAAAAAAAAAAGATTCCAAGGAGGAGAAATTGGTTTAATCACTGGCTTAAATGGACATTATACACTAGATTTTTCTTTGAATAAATGTTTTGTAGATGATCCATTTAGATATCCCATACTTTTTTTTTTTTTGTTTGTTTTTTATAACATTGCTCTGATTTCCAGACTTCTAACCAAGCCCCAAAGGAGCTTGGTTAGGAATACCAACGTATACCTACTCCAGAGCCTGCTACTGTTTGTGTAAAGGGTCTTTCATATGCAAAGGGAGGGGGGGGTGTCTGATATTTCCCACATGCAGTGGGTGTTCCAGTAACCTTTTAAACAGAGCTAAACTGGAAGCTTCTAAGTAAATTTTTAAACGGTTTTATACTGGATTTTTAGATCAGTATCCGTGCATATTATTCTTTAAAGTAGTGTCTATTACACGCAGTTATATGAAAATTGGTGTATACTGTCCCTTTAATTCTAACTAAAGCCTGGACAAAAGTCTGAATATCAGAAAATTTAGAAAACTTTGCGTGAAACAAGGAAGGAAGACTTGAAAACTGGCCCTTTAAAGAGTTGGCACATTAACTTAAAGTGAAGGTAAACTTTGATGAATGAAAGTCCGTTTTTTAAAAATACTATTAAAAACAGGGGCACTTTCATTCATCAAAGTTTACAAATCAGCTGTTTTGATTAAAAACTTACCTTGGTTTTTTTTCACGGCCAGAGCAGCTTCCCCCTCCTGGAAATCCTCTCTTCACACGTCAGCAATGACTAATCCGGCTTCCTCCAATCACTGCATGGCCTCAGGCAATAACCACCCTGGGGGGAAAGCCATGATTGGAGGAAGCCAGATTAGTCATTGCTGACGTGTATAGAGAGGATTTCCAGGAGGGGAAAGCTGCTGTAGCTGTGAAAAGAAACAAAAACAGAATTTATGTTTACCTGATAAATTTCTTTCTCCTACGGTGTATCCGGTCCACGGCTTCATCCTTACTTGTGGGATATTCTCAATCCCTACAGGAAGTGGCAAAGAGAGCACACAGCAGAGCTGTCCATATAGCTCCCCTCAGGCTCCGCCCCCCCAGTCATTCGACCGACGGTTAGGAGAAAAAGGAGAACCATAGGGTGCAGTGGTGACTGTAGTTTACAAAAAATAAATTTAAACCTGACCAAAATGCCAGGGCGGGCCGTGGACCGGATACACCGTAGGAGAAAGAAATTTATCAGGTAAACATAAATTCTGTTTTCTCCTACATTGGTTTATCCGGTACACGGCTTCATCCTTACTTGTGGGAACCAATACCAAAGCTTTAGGACACCGATGAAGGGAGGGAACAAGTCAGGTAACCTAAACGGAAGGCACCACTGCTTGCAAAACCTTTCTCCCAAAAATAGCCTCCGAAGAAGCAAAAGTATCGAATTTGTAAAATTTGGCAAACGTATGCAGTGAAGACCAAGTCGCTGCCTTATAAATCTGTTCAACAGAAGCCTCATTCTTGAAAGCCCATGTGGAAGCCACAGCTCTGGTGGAATGAGCTGCAATTCGTTCAGGAGGCTGCCTTCCAGCAGTCTCATAAGCCAACCGGATGATGCTTTTCAGCCAGAAAGACAGAGTCGCAGTCGCCTTTTGACCTCTCCTCTTGCCAGAATAGACGACAAACAAGGACGATGTTTGTCTGAAGTCTTTAGTTGCTTTTAGATAAAACTTTAAAGCACGAACCACATCAAGATTGTGCAACAGACGTTCCTTGTTAGAAACTGGATTAGGACACAGAGAAGGAACAACTATTTCCTGGTTGATATTCTTATTGGAAACCACTTTTGGAAGAAAACCAGGTTTGGTACGTAAAACGACCTTATCTGTATGAAACACCAGATAGGGTGAATTACACTGCAAAGCAGACAATTCAGAAACTCTTCTAGCAGAAGAAATAGCTACTAAAAACAAAACTTTCCAAGATAGTAACTTAATATCTATGGAATATAGAGGTTCAAACGGAACCCCTTGAAGAACTGAAAGAACTAAATTTAGACTCCATGGAGGTGCCACAGGTCTGTAGACAGGCTCGATTCTGACTAAAGCCTGTACAAACGCCTGAATATCTGGCATGGCTGCCAGACGCTTGTGTAACAAAAAAGACAGAGCAGATATCTGTCCCTTTAAAGAACTAGCTGACAGACCTTTCTCCAATCCTTCTTGGAGAAAAGATAGTATCCTTGGAATCCTAATCTTACTCCATGAGTAACCCTTGGATTCGCACCAGCAAAGATATTTTCGCCATATCTTATGGTAAATTTTCCTGGTGACAGGCTTTCTAGCCTGGATCAGAGCATCTATAACTGATTCCAAAAACCCACGTTTAGCTAGAATCAAGCGTTCAATCTCCAAGCAGTCAGTTGCAGAGAAACTAGGTTTGGATGTTCGAATGAACCTTGAATTAGAAGGTCCTGCCTCAAAGGCAGCTTCCATGGTGGAACCGATGACATATTCACCAGGTCTGCATACCAAGTCCTGCGTGGCCACGCAGGAGCTATCAGAATTACCGAAGCCTTCTCCTGTTTGATCCTGGCTACTAGCAGGGGGAGAAGGGGAAACGGTGGAAAGACATAAGCTAGATTGAACGACCAAGGCGCTACTAAGGCATCTACCAATGTCGCCTTGGGATCCCTGGACCTGGACCCGTAACGTGCAACTTTGGAGTTCTGACGTGACGCCATCAGATCCAGATCTGGAATGCCCCATAGCTGGGTCAGCTGAGCAAAAACCTCCGGGTGGAGTTCCCACTCCCCCGGATGGAAAGTCTGACGACTCAGATAATCCGCTTCCCAGTTGTCCACTCCTGGGATGTGAATTGCTGATAGATGACAGGAGTGATCCTCTGCCCATTTGATGATCTTGGATACCTCCCTCATCGCCAGGGAACTCTTTGTTCCCCCCCGATGATTGATGTACGCTACAGTCGTCATGTTGTCCGACTGAAATCTGATGAATTTGGCCTCCGCTAGTTGAGGCCATGCCTGGAGCGCATTGAATATCTCTCTCAATTCCAAAATGTTTATCGGGAGAAGAGATTCTTCCCGAGACCATACACCGTGAGCCTTCAGGGACTTCCAGACCGCGCCCCAGCCTAAGAGGCTGGCGTCGGTCGTGACAATGATCCACTCCGGTCTTCGGAAACTCATTCCCTGAGACAGGTGATCCTGAGACAACCACCAGAGGAGTGAGTCTCTGGTTTGCTGGTCCATCTGAATCTGGGGAGACAAATCTGCATAATCCCCATTCCATTGTTTGAGCATGCACAGTTGCAATGGTCTTAAATGAATTAGAGCAAAAGGAACCACGTCCATTGCCACAACCATTAGTCCTATTACCTCCATGCACTGAGCTATGGAGGGTTGAGGAATGGATTGAAGAACTCGACAAGTGTTCAAAAGTTTTAATTTACTGACCTCTGTCAGAAAGATTTTCATTTCTACCGAGTCTATTATTGTTCCCAGGAAGGGAACCCTTGTGAACGGGGACAGAGAACTTTTTTCTATGTTCACCTTCCACCCGTGAGACCTTAGAAAGGCTAGAACAATGTCTGTATGAGCCCTTGCTTTGTGAAAGGACGACGCCTGTATTAAAATGTCGTCTAGGTAAGGTGCTACTGCAATGCCCCTTGGCCTTAGCACCGCTAGAAGGGACCCTAGCACCTTTGTGAAAATTCTGGGAGCAGTGGCCGATCCGAAGGGAAGAGCCACAAACTGGTAATGCTTGTCCGAATGGTTTCCATTTTGAATGATGGAACTCTGAGGAATTTGTTTAGGATCTTTAAATCCAGAATTGGCCTGAAAGTTGCTTCCTTTTTGGGAACTACAAACAGGTTTGAGTAAAATCCCAGTCCTTGTTCTGCTGTTGGAACTGGGTTTATCACTCCCATTTTTAAAAGGTCTTCTACGCAATGTAAATATGCCTGTCTCTTTATCTGGTCTAAAGATAAGCGAGACATGTGGAACCTTCCCCTTGGAGGAAGGTCCTTGAATTCTAGAAGATACCCCTGAGAGACAATTTCTATGCCCAGGGGTCCGGAACATCTCTTGCCCAGGCCTGAGCAAAGAGAGAAAGTCTGCCTCCTACTAGATCCGGTCCCGGATCGGGGGCTACCCCTTCATGCTGTCTTGGTAGCAGCAGCAGGCTTTTTGGCCTGTTTACCCTTGCAATGGTTTCCATGCTGGTTTGGGCTGGGGTGCATTACCCTCTTGCCTAGTGGCTGTAGAGGTAGAAGCCGGTCAGTTCCTGAAATTGCGAAAGGAACGAAAATTACTTATTTTTAGCTTTGAAAGGTCTATCCTGTGGAAGGGCATGGCCCTTTCCCCCAGTGATATCTGAAATAATTTCTTTCAACTCTGGCCCGAATAGGGTCTTATCCTTGAAAGGAATATTAAGCAATTTTGTTTTGTAAACCTTTTCTTAAGTAAACCTTCTAATTTTTTATCCATAGGATCTTTGAAAGCGCAACTGTCTTCTATTGGTATAGTTGTGCGCTTAGCTAGCGTTGAAACTGCCCCCTCTACCTTAGGGACCGTCTGCCATGCGTCCCTTCTGGGGTCAACAATGGGGAACATTTTCTTAAATATAGGAGGGGGAACAAAAGGTACACCTGGCTTCTCCCACTCCTTATTCACTATATCCGCCACCCTCTTAGGTATCGGAAACGCATCAGTGTGTACTGGGACCTCTAAGAATTTATCCATTTTACACAATTTTTCTGGGACCACCAAAGGATCACAATCATCAAGAGTAGCTAGGACCTCCTTAAGTAGAGCGCGGAGGTGTTCTAGCTTAAATTTAAATGCTATGGTATCAGGCTCTGCCTGCTGAGAAACTTTTCCTGCGTCAGAAATTTCTCCCTCAGACAGGCCCTCCCTCACCGCCAAGACAGATTGATGTGAGGGTACTACAGATAAATTATCCTCTGCGTCTGCTTGCTCATTTTCTGTATTTAAAACTGAGCAATCACGCTTCCTAGGAAAAGCTGGCAGTTTGGATAAAAATGCTGCGAGAGAATTATCCATTACTGCTGCTAACTGTTGCATAGTAATAGCAATTGGCGCGCTAGATGTACTGGGCATCGCTTGTGCGGGCATAGCTGGTGTTGACACAGAAGGAGAGGATAGTGAGCTATCCTCACTACCTTCAGCTAAAGAATCATCTTGGGCTATATCTTTAAGCGTGATTGTACTGTCCTTAAGCTGTTTGGACGCTATGGCACACTTCACACATAAATTTAATGGGGGAACCACCTTGGCCTTTGAACATACAGAACATAGGTTATCTGAAGGGTCAGACATGTTTGACAGACAAACAGATCTTCAATGCAATAAAAATTATTTTTGACAAAAACGTTACTGTGTCTTTAAATAATAAAAGTGCACACTTTATTACTAAAACATCAAAAAACCATCAAATAAACATCCGATTTTAATGAAATTTTCACCACAGTGTCTTAATGCTTTGAAAGGATTGCACACAAATTTTCAGACCAATTAACCCCTTAATGCCCAAACCGGAGCTAATAACAGCAATTAACCTGTTAAAAACACTACAGTACTATGCCACAGCTTCCACTGTGGCCTTTACCTTCCTTAGGGATTATTTTAGTAGGAAATAAGCCTCTCTGGAGTCTTTTCTGATGCCTCTGGTCTCCCCACGTGAAGCTGCAAGAACTGCCTAAGCAAAACAACTGCACAATTGAGGCTTGAAAATGAGGCCTCCTCCCTCTTCATTTCCAGAGTGGAGGGGCCTTTCTGACTAGAATAGGTGTCCAAATAAGTGCCAGGCGCAAAATAAAACCCCAAAAGTGTTTTAAAGTCTGAAAAAACACCTTATTTATAGTGAAAAACATGCTAAAAAGCAATCGATTAAGCCCACAATAGTGTCAACCAGCATAGAGCCCTTAATACAGTGCTTGAGAAATATGTTAAAAAATTAGGAGCCAGTAAGAATATTTAGGAGCCAAGCATATTTTTAGGAGCGAGACGGTTGGATTTGTATATAGATATATGGAGAATAACCCAAAAAGTTAGGAGCCAGGGGTAAAAATCTAGGAGCCAGTGGCTCCCAGGCTCCTGGGTTTGTCACACCCTGCCTTAATATAAGCCATAATTTTATACCGTCTAAGAAAAATGGCTTACCTATCCCAGAGGGGATTGCTGACAGTCTTCTAGCATTACTAGGTCTTGTTAGAAAAATGACTGGTCATACCTGAAGCAGTAAAGCCTGCAAACTGTTTCCCCCAACTGAAGCTCTCTGGTTTCAACAGTCCTGCGTGGGAACAGCAATGGATTTTAGTTACTGATGCTAAAATCATATTCCTCTCGGCAAAAATCTTCATCACTTTCTGCTGCAGAGTAAATAGTACAAGCCGGCACTATTTTAAAATAACAAACTCTTGATAGAAGAATAAAAAACTACAACTAAACACCACATACTCTTTACCACCCCCGTGGAGATGCTACTAGTTAGAGCGGCAAAGAGAATGACTGGGGTGGCGGAGCCTGAGGGGAGCTATATGGACAGCTCTGCTGCGTGCTCTCTTTGCCACTTCCTGTAGGGATTGAGAATATCCCACAAGTAAGGATGAAGCCGTGGACCGGATACACCAATGTAGGAGAAAGTAAGTTTTTAACCAAAACGGCTGCTTTGTAAACTTTAATGAGTGAAAAGTGCCCCTGTTTTTAATAGTATTTTTAAAAAACGGGCTTTCATTCTTTAAAGTTTACCTTCACTTTAAGTTTTACGCAATAAAAGCCTTCCAAACCTTGTGATACATTTTCTTGTCACAGGTTTACGTGCCTGAAACAAAGTTTCAATGATAGAATCCGGAAAAAAAACCTCAGTCTTAAAGGCACAGTCAAGTCCAAAAAAAACTTTCATGATTTAAAATGTAATTTTAAACAACTTTCCAGTTTACTTTTATCATCAATTTTGCTTTGTCCTCTTGCTATTCTTAGTTGAAAGATAATTCTATGATGTTCATATGCTAATTTCTTAGACCTTGAAGACTGCCTCTAATCTGAATGCATTTTAACCACTAGAGGGCATTAGTTTGTGTGTTTAATATAGATAACATTGAGCTCATGCACCTGAAGTTACCCTGGAGTGAGCACTGATTGACTAAAATGCAAGTCTGTCAAAATAACTGAAATAAGGGGGTAGTTTGCAGAGGCTTAGATACAAGGTAATCACAGAGGTAAAAAGTGTATTTCTGGGGGGCGGAGCCAGCTACAGAGGGGACAAGACGTGCAGATCATGGGCTCCTGATAATTAGATCGATTTAAGGCTATATTTCCCAGATTAAAGCAGAATTCCTGATCTATATTTACAAATTGGGAAAGTAGCTACTTCAGAAACCCAGCTGGCTAACGTTTGTATAACTATTACGGCAATCTTTGAGACTCTAACAGACCGGATTAGCCACGAGGCGATTGTGACTGTAGGCCTAGAAGCAGCAGCCTGATTTACATGGGACTCTTTTTCATAAGCCCAACCATGGATAATTTTTGCTCACAGGTACAAGCTCTACTCTATGACTTTCAAAAGAAGATGTTTCGCAGCTTAGATGAACTTCTCCCTACACCTGGGATTCACCCTATAAGGGAGGTCTATCCGATATTGGGAGCGGCGGAAGGTGCAGACCAGACGGCACACAACAGGAGCTCCCTGATGACTGCGAGAGGCTATGCCCCGCAGCAGAAGCCTGACCATTCTATACAGGTTCTCCGTGTGGGCAAGATGTGCAACCTGCAAGCCCCTTTCTTAGCCGTGGGAGACATGGATGTCTCTGGGAGTTGGCGTGGGCATACTGCACTGCAGTCTATGAAGTTTACCTCGCACGAGATCCAAGAGAGAGCGCCAATAGATCCCTCTACAGAGAAGAGATTGCCTTTTTCGAACATACTTGGGGACGGTCTTTACACAAGTGGCGATCCTTGGCAGTACGTTGTTGTCCCGACAGTGCTGCAATCTAGAACAAGTATTGGGGCGCTTAACTTCTACACAGCTCTGGCAAAGGATATGCAAGCATGGCTGCGCTTGCGAAATGCCCAGTGTCCAGTTTGTTGCTTCCTTCACGCAGTCGGCGTGGGTTAAAACAGCAAGGCTTTGCACAGCAAGCGAGTGAGGGTTTTTTCGTATGGTTCATTCCCCCTCCTTTGACTGTTAAACTACCAGACATTCACTGACAGTATTGTGGCTACTCTGATACAGGGTTCTTATGTTGCTGTCAGGTGGACTTATCAAGGTTTATCCTCTTGCTCCTTATATTTTTCTCTGTTGCGCCTGCAATATACTGAAAACGCTTAAGCTTTAAAGGACATTGATTATGTTTGTACTCCATATACATGTTTTGTGGCTGATCAAAGTATCTGTTATTTACAACTCATGCATTGTTATTTGTATCATCAGGAATATAGAGTTTAAGTCATACTATCTGTGGACCGGTAGCTCAGTGATGGGTGTTGAGATTTACCCCCTAGGAACACGCTGCTATAGATAGCTTATTAGCTTGATTGAGCTGCCTTAGGGTGATATTACTCATAACTACTCTAGTGTATACACAGTTCTTGCGTTCCAATCTAATTCCTCATTCTAGAACAAGCTTGAATTTAATATATAGACCCTTAGCACCGGCTCCACTATATAATAGTTAAAGGTTTCACAAAATACCTTGCTAATACAGACCTCCTGTGGGTATATCTAGCATGCTGTTAGTCACAAGTGCCCCCTCTAAGGGATATCTATCTAGCCCGGTATAACATATGTTGCAATGTATCTTACTTGGCCAAGTTAACTCTTTAATATTTTGGATAGTTGCTGGTCTGTCACGCTTAGTTGATTGTAATTGTAGAGTTAAAAAATATAGAAGGGTTGCAAGTTCTTTACATTTTTTTCAGCATTCTGACCTGAAGGTCTCTTATCCTATAGTGTTGATGACCGTATATATAAGTTATATATGAAAAGGCTTTCAGATCTGTTCCTGTTATTGAAATGTTTGATAATAGTATTTATCATGCCTCGTTTATAAATGCATGGGTATCATATGTTGGCGGTCAGTAAGGATCCAGCTGTCCGCCTATGGATCTATATATATATATATATACACACACACACACATTTACACTTCCCTGTATGCCCTGTATGGTTAATTGGCACTAAAGATTGAAACAAAATGGAATATGCGGTCCCCTACCATCCTGAATGCCCCTAAGGCTTGGGTGTCTGCGGCCGAGATCCCTGAGCCTCCTCATCTGCATTACTATGGACGACATAGACAACATATATATAGAAAGGAGACCAACTGGTTAGATGGGGAATACCAATATTCTTTATTAGATATATACCTAAATCCTTGCAGGTAGCTCTAGATTTTTGCTACTTATCAGAACTTATATACTATTATAGGTAACCTATCTACACATTTTGCATGCTCACTATCGCTGGCTGGCCCTGCATTTTATATTGTTTTATTGCGTTGTAAATTCTCTATTTACCTAATGTCGAAGCTATTACTTTAAGATCCCCCAGTTTCTTTTTGCAGGACATAGCATTGACCCACTATGCAATTAACCTGTTCCTGGTCACCCTCTAGCAACTCATGTGCCCTCGACACTCTTTTACACAGCCCTAGTGCTCTGATAATATATTTTGATCATCATCTCCATACTACCACCTCCTCCCCCCCCCCAACCCCCCACCTTAATGTACCTCCTAGTTTAGGAGGGTTAAATAAGCGGCTAATCTTGTCTATGCCGCACTTTTACAACTTTTCATATTACCTACAAATTGCATATGCTACATAGTTTTCTTTTTTCTCTCCACGCCGTGGGTTAATACATAGGTTAGGTCCAATAGTGGCCTATTGAGTTACAGTACTATAAAAATAAAAAATGAGGTTTACAAGATGTGGTCCATGAGTGGCCTATTCATCTCCAGACACCTTCTATAAATAAGTATTACAACTCAAACATCTGAGGTCCAAATGTGGCCTCCTTAATTCATCTTAGAGGGTTTATAAGTAGAATAATACCCACCATTAATGATGAGCACCACATTTTTCCTCTAACCTTTATTGAGCAATGTTACTTATCCAAAGATTTCTGTTATTTTAATATAATGTACGCATAGTCTTCTAACTGTATTGCATTCATATGTTGTGTTTTTTCTTTGTTTGCTCATCGTATACTTTTTGATTGTATATTTGTATTTAAACCTCAATAAAAAAAAATTAAAAAAAAAAAAAAAAGTGTATTTCTATAACCGTGTTGGTTATGCAAAACTGGGGAATGGGTAATAAAGGGATTATCTCTTTAAACAACAAAAATTCTGGTGTTGACTGTCCCTTTAAAGTGTTTAATCTTCAAGCCATCAAGCTTTGTTCTTGATAGGAAAAAAAGGACATTGAGACAGAAGGTCATGAAGCATAGGAAGAGGTCACGGCGAATAACTGGACATCTGCAGCAGATCCGCAAACCAAGCAATCAGGAGCAAATTATCTGGGGATTTTTTTCAAACGAGAAGCCATTGGATCTATTTCTGGAAGACCCAACAGGTCTAAAGTCTGACTAAATACTTCCAGATGAAGAGACCATTTTCTTGGATGAAGAGATTGGCAACTGAAAACATCTGCTTCCCAATTGATCACCACTGGTATACTAACAACAGAAAATAAAATAATTACTCTTTACCCAAGTCAGAATTTGGGACACCTCCCTCATCGCCAGAGAACTGCAAGTTCCCCCTTGATTGATGTAAGCCACTGCAGTGACATTGTCTGACTGGAATCACAGATAAGAATCTTATTCAGAAGAGGCCAACACTGACGAGTCCAAAATTTTTAATTGGCAAGCTCACCTCAAGAGGTAATTAAACTCCCTGTGCTCTCTGGGACCTCCAGATTGCACCTCAACCTGAGAGGCTTGCATCGGTCAAAATCATGGTCCAAAGGATGCCCCAGAACAATGAATCAATTATTGATCCACCAAGAAAGAAACTTTCTTGACTTGGCTAAGAAGTTTTTCTCTAGGTACCAACTGTGTAATCCCTGCACCATTGACAAAGCATACAAAGCTTAAGAGGTCTCATATGAAATTGAGCAAAGGACATAGCATCAGAAGCTGCTATCATTAAACCTAAAACTTCCATACAGAAGGAGAAGGAACTGACTAAAGATTAACATAAGCTGTGAGAAATTTCAACTACCTCTGGGCTGACAAAGAAGTCTTCTGGAGCCTGAATCGATTATCACCCCCAGAAAAGTAATCATGGACTAAGGGCAACAACAAATGTCTGTTGGTGTGAGATATTTCTAAAGTTGGAGCCTGTACCAAGATATCATCCAGGTAAGGAACCACTGAGACACCCTGAGCTCTTATCACAGATAAGAGTTCCCAGAATCTTTGTAAAAATTCCGGGAGCAGTAGCTAGACCATATGGATGGGCAACAAACTGAAAATGCTTGCCCAGGACAAAGCAAACCTTAGAAATAGATAATGATCCCCGTGAATAGGGATATGAAGATAAGCATACTTCAGATCTATAGACTACAAAAAACTGCCCTTGTTGCATAAGAGAAAGAATAGTCCTCCGATTTTGGGACTGGGACTATCATGCCCATAGATTACAGATTTGAAACTGAAACCAAGGCCCCTGAAAAAAAGGCCTAATCTGTCCCCTACTAGACGATATGGATCAGGGCTGCACCTTCATGCAGACTTAGAAGTGGAGACAGGCTTCTTAGACTGTTTAGACCTGTTATTTGGTTTCCAAGCTGTGAAGCGGGTTAGAGTGTGTGGACCTCAGAATGCAGGAACAGATACTACGAACAATGAGTCTTTTAAAAAGCTTTACTGATAGATGAGCAAAAGAACACCTGGAAGTTCAAATTGAAGATCACAAAAACAGCAAGTTTGAACATAGATTCAATGCAGAACACCAAAGTCCAATACAAAGCTCAGATTATTTAACTAGGTTGCAGTAACAAAGTCCAATGGACACTGGTACTTGAATACTGCAGTAAAGGTGAGGCTGTTACAGAATACCTGGTAGGTACAGCAGGCACAGCTGGTAAGAGAAAAGCAGACACAAGATTCTTATCAGGCACAGGATACCCAGCGGGTACTGTTGGTATACCAGATAGGTACAGCTGGTTTGAGAAAGGCTGTCACTGGTATAGAAGAGACAGGTTTCTCAGCAGGCACAGGATACCCAGCAGCTAACTGTTGGTGAGATGAGATACCAGATAGGTAAATATTCAGGAACAAGGCGAGAATACACAGATATCAGTCAAGTCTGGTTAGCATTCAGGAACCAGATAAGCATAAATACCTTGTACCTGCGTATGCTCGAGTCTCTGGAACAAAGTGAGCATACATAGGTTTCAGGTAAGTATGATTTAGCTTTGCAGGACCCAGGAACAAGGTAGAAAGGCAAAAACTCAGCTCAGAGTGAAGGGCAGAGTGAGCTTTTATAGGAACTCCCACACCTACGTCTTCCAGGTGGGAGTTCTGGTAATTAGTACATGGTTCTTTAAAAATCGTTGCAGCGCACGCCTAGGAAAATGCTTGCAGCAGGAGCAGGAAGAGGTGGGACACCAAAGGCTGAAGCAGTTACTCTCGCCATTCGCCGAGACCGGGAGTCAGTACTAGAGCTCCCGTTAGGTCCCTTACACAAGCAAACCAAGAAGAACCCTGTTTCTTGCATGAAAAGGAGGACTTCTGGGTCTTAGATTGACTAAAATGGATAGAAGCACAAAATTTACACTTAGACTTCTTATCCTGTGGGAGAAAGGCTCCTTTACCACCAGTCACAGTAGAAATAAATTAATTCAAGCCAGACCCTAACAAAACATTTCTATTAAAAGGAAGAGACAGAAGTCTAGAATTAGAAACTGTCAGCAGACAATGATTTCAACCACAATGCCCTCCTGGTCAACTACTAGAGCCATATTCTTAGCATTGATCTTAATATAAACAACATCATCACCCCAGAGGCAGAACTTTTATTCACTTTCTGCAATGAGATTTTGCTGCTTTGTAGCGCTACTGCATATTTTGGCTGCTCACTTCAAACAGCACTTTGCTCTGGATGCTCTGTGTTAAGGAAAACGTACACACTGCAACCAGAGCACAGCTTTGTTTGAAGAGAACTGTCTAATGTGGAGCAGCACTATAAAGTTCAAGTGCTAACAGTTCCTGCGTGTGTCCTGTTCTTTCTGCAGACATGCTGCATTTTCTGCGATGACATCTCAGATCACTGTATCTTCTGCCTTGGGGATCATCACAAATAAAAGCATTAGCTGTCTTCAAGCGTTCTAAGAAACCTTCACACAAAAGAGTAGGGGCCGCAGTAACACAAGCAATACAAATTGCTGGCCTAAAAAGAAACCGCCCACCCACCTTAGGAATAGTTTCCTGAAGCTCTAAATTAGAAGCAAAGGCAAAATGAAACATCCTTTTAAATCTTTGAAATGGATTAAAAATCCATACAAGGCTTAGACCACTCTCTAAATAGGAAATACTTCAGATGACTTAAAGGGACACTGAACCCCAAAAAATTCTGTTAAGCAACTTTCTAATATACTCCCATTATCAATTTTTATTCATTATCTTGCTATCTTTACTTGAAAAGCAAGAATGTAAGTTTAGATGCCGGCCCATTTTTGGTTCACAACCTGGGTTGTTCTTGCTTATTGGTTGCTAAATGTCAGCCACAATTAAACAAGTGCTGGCCAGGGTTCTAAACCAAAAATTGTCTGGCTCCTTAGCTTAGACAACTTCATTTTCAAATAAAGATAGCAAGAGCACAAAGAAAAAACAGAATTTATGTTTACCTGATAAATTACTTTCTCCAACGGTGTGTCCGGTCCACGGCGTCATCCTTACTTGTGGGATATTCTCTTCCCCAACAGGAAATGGCAAAGAGCCCAGCAAAGCTGGTCACATGATCCCTCCTAGGCTCCGCCTTCCCCAGTCATTCGACCGACGTAAAGGAGGAATATTGCATAGGAGAAATCATATGATACCGTGGTGACTGTAGTTAAAGAAAATAAATTATCAGACCTGATTAAAAAACCAGGGCGGGCCGTGGACCGGACACACCGTTGGAGAAAGTAATTTATCAGGTAAACATAAATTCTGTTTTCTCCAACATAGGTGTGTCCGGTCCACGGCGTCATCCTTACTTGTGGGAACCAATACCAAAGCTTTAGGACACGGATGAAGGGAGGGAGCAAATCAGGTCACCTAGATGGAAGGCACCACGGCTTGCAAAACCTTTCTCCCAAAAATAGCCTCAGAAGAAGCAAAAGTATCAAATTTGTAAAATTTAGTAAAAGTGTGCAGTGAAGACCAAGTCGCTGCCTTACATATCTGATCAACAGAAGCCTCGTTCTTGAAGGCCCATGTGGAAGCCACGGCCCTAGTGGAATGAGCTGTGATTCTTTCAGGAGGCTGCCGTCCGGCAGTCTCGTAAGCCAATCTGATGATGCTTTTAAGCCAAAAAGAGAGAGAGGTAGAAGTTGCTTTTTGACCTCTCCTTTTACCAGAATAAACAACAAACAAGGAAGATGTTTGTCTAAAATCCTTTGTAGCATCTAAATAGAATTTTAGAGTACAAACTACATCCAAATTGTGCAACAAACGTTCCTTCTTTGAAACTGGATTCGGACACAAAGAAGGCACGACTATCTCCTGGTTAATGTTTTTGTTAGAAACAACTTTCGGAAGAAAACCAGGTTTAGTACGCAAAACTACCTTATCTGCATGGAACACCAGATAAGGAGGAGAACACTGCAGAGCAGATAATTCTGAAACTCTTCTAGCAGAAGAAATTGCAACCAAAAACAAAACTTTCCAAGATAATAACTTAATATCAACGGAATGTAAGGGTTCAAACGGAACCCCCTGAAGAACTGAAAGAACTAAATTGAGACTCCAAGGAGGAGTCAAAGGTTTGTAAACAGGCTTGATTCTAACCAGAGCCTGAACAAAGGCTTGAACATCTGGCACAGCTGCCAGCTTTTTGTGAAGTAACACAGACAAGGCAGAAATCTGTCCCTTCAAAGAACTTGCAGATAATCCTTTCTCCAAACCTTCTTGAAGAAAGGATAGAATCTTAGGAATTTTTACCTTGTCCCAAGGGAATCCTTTAGATTCACACCAACAGATATATTTTTTCCATATTTTGTGGTAGATTTTTCTAGTTACAGGCTTTCTGGCCTGAACAAGAGTATCAATGACAGAATCTGAGAACCCTCGCTTTGATAAGATCAAGCGTTCAATCTCCAAGCAGTCAGTTGGAGTGAGACCAGATTCGGATCTTCGAACGGACCTTGAACAAGAAGGTCTCGTCTCAAAGGTAGCTTCCATGGTGGAGCCGATGACATATTCACCAGGTCTGCATACCAAGTCCTGCGTGGCCACGCAGGAGCTATCAAGATCACCGAAGCCCTCTCCTGATTGATCCTGGCTACCAGCCTGGGGATGAGAGGAAACGGCGGGAATACATAAGCTAGTTTGAAGGTCCAAGGTGCTACTAGTGCATCTACTAGAGTCGCCTTGGGATCCCTGGATCTGGACCCGTAGCAAGGAACCTTGAAGTTCTGACGAGAGGCCATCAGATCCATGTCTGGAATGCCCCACAATTGAGTAATTTGGGCAAAGATTTCCGGATGGAGTTCCCACTCCCCCGGATGAAATGTCTGACGACTCAGAAAATCCGCTTCCCAATTTTCCACTCCTGGGATGTGGATTGCAGACAAGTGGCAGGAGTGAGTCTCCGCCCATTGAATGATTTTGGTCACTTCTTCCATCGCCAGTGAACTCCTTGTTCCCCCCTGATGGTTGATGTACGCAACAGTCGTCATGTTGTCTGATTGAAACCGTATGAACTTGGCCTTTGCTAGCTGAGGCCAAGCCTTGAGAGCATTGAATATCGCTCTCAGTTCCAGAATATTTATCGGGAGAAGAGATTCTTCCCGAGACCAAAGACCCTGAGCTTTCAGGGGTCCCCAGACCGCGCCCCAGCCCACCAGACTGGCGTCAGTCGTGACAATGACCCACTCTGGTCTGCGGAAGCTCATCCCCTGTGACAGGTTGTCCAGGGACAGCCACCAACGGAGTGAATCTCTGGTCCTCTGATCTACTTGTATCGTCGGAGACAAGTCTGTATAGTCCCCATTCCACTGACTGAGCATGCACAGTTGTAATGGTCTTAGATGAATTCGCGCAAAAGGAACTATGTCCATTGCCGCTACCATCAAACCTATTACTTCCATGCACTGCGCTATGGAAGGAAGAGGAACAGAATGAAGTATTTGACAAGAGTTTAGAAGTTTTGATTTTCTGGCCTCTGTCAGAAAAATCCTCATTTCTAAGGAGTCTATTATTGTTCCCAAGAAGGGAACCCTTGTTGACGGAGATAGAGAACTTTTTTCTACGTTCACTTTCCACCCGTGAGATCTGAGAAAGGCCAGGACAATGTCCGTGTGAGCCTTTGCTTGTGGAAGGGACGACGCTTGAATCAGTATGTCGTCCAAGTAAGGTACTACTGCAATGCCCCTTGGTCTTAGCACCGCTAGAAGGGACCCTAGTACCTTTGTGAAAATTCTTGGAGCAGTGGCTAATCCGAACGGAAGTGCCACAAACTGGTAATGCTTGTCCAGAAATGCGAACCTTAGGAACCGATGATGTTCCTTGTGGATAGGAATATGTAGATACGCATCCTTTAAATCCACCGTGGTCATGAATTGACTTTCCTGGATGGAAGGAAGAATTGTTCGAATGGTTTCCATTTTGAACGATGGAACCTTGAGAAACTTGTTTAGGATCTTGAGATCTAAGATTGGTCTGAATGTTCCCTCTTTTTTGGGAACTACGAACAGATTGGAGTAGAACCCCATCCCTTGTTCTCCTAATGGAACAGGATGAATCACTCCCATTTTTAACAGGTCTTCTACACAATGTAAGAATGCCTGTTTTTTTATGTGGTCTGAAGACAATTGAGACCTGTGGAACCTCCCCCTTGGGGGAAGCCCCTTGAATTCCAGAAGATAACCTTGGGAGACTATTTCTAGCGCCCAAGGATCCAGAACATCTCTTGCCCAAGCCTGAGCGAAGAGAGAGAGTCTGCCCCCCACCAGATCCGGTCCCGGATTGGGGGCCAACATCTCATGCTGTCTTGGTAGCAGTGGCAGGTTTCTTGGCCTGCTTACCTTTGTTCCAGCCTTGCATTGGCCTCCAGGCTGGCTTGGCTTGAGAAGTATTACCCTCTTGCTTAGAGGACGTAGCACTTGGGGCTGGTCCGTTTCTGCGAAAGGGACGAAAATTAGGTTTATTTTTGGCCTTGAAAGACCTATCCTGAGGAAGGGCGTGGCCCTTGCCCCCAGTGATATCAGAAATAATCTCTTTCAAGTCAGGGCCAAACAGCGTTTTCCCCTTGAAAGGAATGTTAAGCAATTTGTTCTTTGAAGACGCATCCGCTGACCAAGATTTTAGCCAAAGCGCTCTGCGCGCCACAATAGCAAACCCAGAATTTTTCGCCGCTAATCTAGCCAATTGCAAAGTGGCGTCTAGGGTGAAAGAGTTAGTCAATTTGAGAGCATGAATTCTGTCCAAAATCTCCTCATAAGAAGAATCTTTATTGAGCGCCTTTTCTAGTTCATCGAACCAGAAACACGCTGCTGTAGTGACAGGAACAATGCATGAAATTGGTTGTAGAAGGTAACCTTGCTGAACAAACATCTTTTTAAGCAAACCCTCTAATTTTTTATCCATAGGATCTTTGAAGGCACAACTATCTTCTATGGGTATAGTGGTGCGTTTGTTTAGAGTAGAAACCGCCCCCTCGACCTTGGGGACTGTCTGCCATAAGTCCTTTCTGGGGTCGACCATAGGAAACAATTTCTTAAATATAGGGGGAGGGACGAAAGGTATGCCGGGCCTTTCCCATTCTTTATTTACAATGTCCGCCACCCGCTTGGGTATAGGAAAAGCTTCGGGGGGCCCCGGGACCTCTAGGAACTTGTCCATTTTACATAATTTCTCTGGAATGACCAAATTCTCACAATCATCCAGAGTAGATAACACCTCCTTAAGCAGAGCGCGGAGATGTTCCAATTTAAATTTGAATGTAATCACATCAGGTTCAGCTTGTTGAGAAATTTTCCCTGAATCTGAAATTTCTCCCTCAGACAAAACCTCCCTGGCCCCCTCAGACTGGTGTAGGGGCACTTCAGAACCAATATCATCAGCGTCCTCATGCTCTTCAGTATTTTCTAAAACAGAGCAGTCGCGCTTTCGCTGATAAGTGGGCATTTTGGCTAAAATGTTTTTGATAGAATTATCCATTACAGCCGTTAATTGTTGCATAGTAAGGAGTATTGGCGCACTAGATGTACTAGGGGCCTCCTGTGTGGGCAAGACTGGTGTAGACGAAGGAGGGGATGATGCAGTACCATGCTTACTCCCCTCACTTGAGGAATCATCTTGGGCATCATTTTCTCTAAATTTTGTGTCACATAAATCACATCTATTTAAATGAGAAGGAACCTTGGCTTCCCCACATACAGAACACAGTCTATCTGGTAGTTCAGACATGTTAAACAGGCATAAACTTGATAACAAAGTACAAAAAACGTTTTAAAATAAAACCGTTACTGTCACTTTAAATTTTAAACTGAACACACTTTATTACTGCAAATGTGAAAAAGTATGAAGGAATTGTTCAAAATTCACCAAAATTTCACCACAGTGTCTTAAAGCCTTAAAAGTATTGCACACCAAATTTGAAAGCTTTAACCCTTAAAATAACGGAACCGGAGCCGTTTTTATATTTAACCCCTTTACAGTCCCTGGTATCTGCTTTGCTGAGACCCAACCAAGCCCAAAGGGGAATACGATACCAAATGACGCCTTCAGAAAGTCTTTTCTATGTATCAGAGCTCCTCACACATGCATCTGCATGTCATGCTTCCCAAAAACAAGTGCGCAATAGAGGCGCGAAAATGAGGCTCTGCCTATGATTAGGGAAAGCCCCTAGAGAATAAGGTGTCCAATACAGTGCCTGCCGGTTATTTTACATAATTCCCAAGAATAAAATAATTCCTCAAAGCTATGAAGTATAAAATATGCTTATATATCAATCGTTTTAGCCCAGAAAATGTCTACAGTCTTAAAAGCCCATGTGAAGCCCTTTTTTTCTTTATGTAATAAAAATGGCTTTACCGGATCCCATGGGGAAAATGACAGCTTCCAGCATTACATCGTCTTGTTAGAAATGTGTCATACCTCAAGCAGCAAAAGTCTGCTCACTGTTTCCCCCAACTGAAGTTAATTCCTCTCAACAGTCCTGTGTGGAAACAGCCATCGATTTTAGTAACGGTTGCTAAAATCATTTTCCTCTTACAAACAGAAATCTTCATCTCTTTTCTGTTTCAGAGTAAATAGTACATACCAGCACTATTTTAAAATAACAAACTCTTGATTGAATAATAAAAACTACAGTTAAACACCAAAAAACTCTAAGCCATCTCCGTGGAGATGTTGCCTGTACAACGGCAAAGAGAATGACTGGGGAAGGCGGAGCCTAGGAGGGATCATGTGACCAGCTTTGCTGGGCTCTTTGCCATTTCCTGTTGGGGAAGAGAATATCCCACAAGTAAGGATGACGCCGTGGACCGGACACACCTATGTTGGAGAAATTGATGATAGTAGTAAATTAGAAAGTTGCTTAAAATTGCATGCTCTATCTGAATCATCAAAAAAAATGGGTTTAGTGTCCCTTTAAAGTGACACTCAAGTCAAAATTAAACTTTCATGATTCAGATAGAGTATGCAATTTTAAACAACTTTCAAATTTACTTCCATTAACAAAATGTGCGCAGTCTTTATATTTAAACTTTTTAAGTCACAGGCTCCTACTGAACATATGCAGGAATTCAAAGAATATATACGTATATGGATTTGTGATTGGCTGATGGCTGTAACATGATAAAGGAGTGGAAAAAGACCTAATTTAGAAATTTGTTGAACAAAAAAAAAAAAAAATCTACTTATGCAATTGAAATTTAGACTAAGTTCTATTGCATAGCCTTTTTATCATGCTTATGTTCATTATACAGATCTTTACTATAGCCTATGACCTTAACAAGTCAATTTCATGGCACTACGCCTTTAATGAAATATTTGCTAGGATATCATAACATTTGATCAAGTAAAAAATTTTTTTAGCCTAAAATGTAATTTAATTATTATATAGCAAAACAGATTTTCCAAGATGACTGCTCCCTATGGCAATGGTTGTGTTTTCCATGCCACTAGAAACAGAGAAACCAGTTGTCATACTTAAGAAAACATTTTTAAGAAAACATTTTTAAGAAGCCAATGTCCAGTGCTGCTTTTCCATCAAGAACAAATAGTCAAATATTTTCCTGTTTGCTTAGCGTTAGTCAGAGGAACATATTGAGAACATTTACAGAACTGCAAAGGAACAAATCTTTTTTTCCACCAATATTTCAGTAAACCGTTTTACGAGATGTAAGGGGAATAAAATGCAATTAAAACACATTTATAGTGTAAGCACCATACGAACTTCTAAAAACATTTTAGAACTCTAGTGGCTATTTTATTTATTCTCTGGCTCCAAAGCTCGCCCCAACCCTCTATGAAACCTGCATCAATGACAGAATGGAATTTTTTTTATGGGGGGGGGGGGGAGTAAATTGGGTAGAGGGTTAGTAAAATAGAATTAATGGACTTATACGATTATAAAATTATAAATATGTACTACTGTGTGCAAAGGTTATTAACAGGATTAGTACATTTCACTTTATACATAAACTTTATGGCCAAAAGAACGTGGATACCCCTAATAATTATTGAGTTCAGGTGGCCACATGCATTGCTAACATAGCCATTGGGTGTCAAGTAAGTGCTACCCTCCATAGGGATAGTCGTACGCCAGAGACGAAATAGCACCATCAACCTTAGGGATTGTTTCCCAAACTTCCACATTCTGTTCTGGAATGGAGTACATTTTCCTAAATCTTGTGGAAGGGGTGAAAGGTACACCTGAGTTTTTCCATTCCTTAGCAATATAGTCAGAGACCATATCAGGGAACGGAAACAATTCTGGAATTTTAGGTGGAGCTTTGAAAACTGTTTTCAGCAGGTTTATTCTCAGAAATTTCTAGAGTCTTTAATACCTTTTGCAATAAACTGTGGATTTGATCCACGTTACATTTAAAGGCATTATCATATTCAGGATTAGACAGAGGCTCCTGATCATCTGATGACCTTCCCCATCAGAACTGAATGCTTCCTCAGAACTCTGTAAGACAGCAGGAACTTGAGGGGAAGGATTTTGCACATTAACCTCTTTAACACTGAGACAAATCCTCAGATGTACTCTTGCTTACTTGGTTTGGAGATTACACCTGAATTAAAAAACAGCATGTATAAAATTGTGACAGATGTTTGGTGGCAAAGTCATCAGAGTCCCAGAGTTACAAGTATTGGGCAAACATCTCTTTGAAAAGTTAAAGGTTGTCTTTGTTTGCATGCAAAATCTGACGTACCCAATTCTCACAGATTTGGTTGACCTGGCAAATTGGAACAGATTTGCAAAATAAACATATATGTAACTAAAGGGATATCAGAAACTGACTTCTCTAAAGAAATAATTTGTTCCTTATTTGTACTTATATAAACAGTATACAAAGACACCTTCTATAATAAATAGTACAGAGAAAACTTGGTAGAGAGCCCTTAACACTATAGTAACACTCCCTCAGACACTTGTACAATCACCTAATTAATTAAAGGGACACTGTACCCAAAAAATGTCTTTTGTAATTCAGAAAGAGCATGCAATTGTAAGCAACTTTCTAATTTACTCCTATTATCAATTTTTCTTTGTTCTCTTGCTATCAATTAAAAAAGAAGGCATCTAAGCTTTTTTTTGGTTTCAGTACTCTGGACAGCACTTTTTTATTGGTAGATGAATTTATCCACCAATCAGCAAGGACAACCCAGGTTGTTCACCAAAAATGGGCCGGCATCTAAACTTACATTCTTGCATTTCAAATAAAGATACCAAGAGAAAGAAGAAAATTTGATAATAGGAGTAAATTAGAAAGTTGCTTAAAATTCCATGCTCAATCTGAATCACGAAAGAAAATTTTTGGGTACAGTGTCCCTTTAAGTTGAACAAGCCCCAAGAAATAAGTAAAGCACTTAAGTACCTCCTGGCCGCTCCTGTATGGTTACTCACACCCTTCCTGGGACTGGCAGGCACTAAAAATCAGACTAGAATCTGTTAAAGATCAGGCCCCAACTGTTGCAGGTGAAATCTAGTCACAGAGGCTCTAGATTGCGGAGAGAAAAGCCCAGAAACACAAAGGGGGTATGGCTACTGCCTGGGGTAAAGCTGCTGACTTAGAGATAATTTCCCATATGTTATGTAGTACTGTGGACCATCACCATTGTATGACAGAAAGCAATGTACCAATAATACCTTTAATGGCTAAGAGTGGATACGATTGCAAGCTTTCAGGACACTGAGGTCCCTTTATTATGCCTGACCGTAATCCCTCCACCACCTAACTTTACAGTAGGCACTATGCATTCTGGAAGGTATGTCCTGGCATCTGCCACACCCAGATTCTTCCGTTAGAGAAATGTGAATTTTCACACCAGAACACACATTTTTTTTGCACCAGAGTCCAGTGGCTTCACAATAACCCCACGAACAGTTGACTGCAAGGATTTAGTAGGGGTGAAATTTCACAAACTGACTTGTGGCAAAGACAGCATCTTATGATAGTGCACAAAGCTCTTCAGTACAATCTTTTGTACTGGCAATTGGTTCCTCTACATAGGCTAGTCGAGTTTGGCTATTGAAAAACTAATGCAGCAAACATGATGTTAAAGTGAGGGAAAACAAACTTTTTTTAGTTACAATATTTGTAATCATAAACTAAAATATGGGGACTTTCATTCATGAAAGGTTTTGGAAACGCTTAATTTTATTTTTTATTAATTACACTTTCTTGTTTTCCTATATGTCGCCGTTCCTCCATCCGTAACGGATAGTTTATTTCTAACTTCACTGACAATTCAGGCAGTAGCCAATCTGTTACAGGCAGAGGAACAGCGACATATAAGAAAACATGAAAGGGTAATTAATAATAAAAGTTGTGGCAGCCATCAACAAATCACAAAATGCTTATATGTTTATGTTGTGAATTCTTGCACACTCAGTAGGAGCTGGTGCCTTGCAAAGTGTGCCTAAAGTGTGCATATTTTGATAATGGAAGTGAACTGGAAAGTTGTTTGCAATTGCTCTAGAAGTACAGAACTGGTCAACTCAATCTGGCATTTAAAATGTTCTGAAAAAGGTAAAAAAAATTATGTGGAGAGATTAATATTTTAAAAATGGAAGTCATTAATGTGGAAATGTATTATACTATATTTGGTTGGTAAAAAGAAACTCATGTTATTAAATCGCACTACACAGATTTATTATGTCAACTAATTTGCTCAATAACAGGAAATAATCAGCTGTCGGAAGTTTGGTAGTGAATTTTAGGGTGTCTTAAAAAATAAACACTAATCTAATTTATAACAGAAAGCATGTTGGATTTCACCAGATTGATGATGTGGCATACTATTTTTAACTTGAAGAATTTAATTTTCCGTGCAATGATAGCTCCAGAAAATATGCAGACATGCAGAAACCTGCTTGATTTTAAACAGATGAGTAGAATTTTCATTCTTTAATAGATTATGTTGTTTTATAAAGAACATTTAGGTCATATTTATTGTGGTCTCAACAAACACAAAAACAGAATTTATGTTTACCTGATAAATTACTTTCTCCAACGGTGTGTCCGGTCCACGGCGTCATCCTTACTTGTGGGATATTCTCTTCCCCAACAGGAAATGGCAAAGAGCCCAGCAAAGCTGGTCACATGATCCCTCCTAGGCTCCGCCTACCCCAGTCATTCGACCGACGTTAAGGAGGAATATTTGCATAGGAGAAACCATATGGTACCGTGGTGACTGTAGTTAAAGAAAATAAATTATCAGACCTGATTAAAAAAACCAGGGCGGGCCGTGGCCCGGACACACCGTTGGAGAAAGTAATTTATCAGGTAAACATAAATTCTGTTTTCTCCAACATAGGTGTGTCCGGTCCACGGCGTCATCCTTACTTGTGGGAACCAATACCAAAGCTTTAGGACACGGATGAAGGGAGGGAGCAAATCAGGTCACCTAAATGGAAGGCACCACGGCTTGCAAAACCTTTCTCCCAAAAATAGCCTCAGAAGAAGCAAAAGTATCAAACTTGTAAAATTTGGTAAAAGTGTGCAGTGAAGACCAAGTCGCTGCCCTACATATCTGATCAACAGAAGCCTCGTTCTTGAAGGCCCATGTGGAAGCCACAGCCCTAGTGGAATGAGCTGTGATTCTTTCGGGAGGCTGCCGTCCGGCAGTCTCGTAAGCCAATCTGATGATGCTTTTAATCCAAAAAGAGAGAGAGGTAGAAGTTGCTTTTTGACCTCTCCTTTTACCAGAATAAACAACAAACAAGGAAGATGTTTGTCTAAAATCCTTTGTAGCATCTAAATAGAATTTTAGAGCGCGAACAACATCCAAATTGTGCAACAAACGTTCCTTCTTTGAAACTGGTTTCGGACACAGAGAAGGTACGATAATCTCCTGGTTAATGTTTTTGTTAGAAACAACTTTTGGAAGAAAACCAGGTTTAGTACGTAAAACCACCTTATCTGCATGGAACACCAGATAAGGAGGAGAACACTGCAGAGCAGATAATTCTGAAACTCTTCTAGCAGAAGAAATTGCAACTAAAAACAAAACTTTCCAAGATAACTTAATATCAACGGAATGCAAGGGTTCAAACGGAACCCCCTGAAGAACTGAAAGAACTAAATTGAGGCTCCAAGGAGGAGTCAAAGGTTTGTAAACAGGCTTAATTCTAACCAGAGCCTGAACAAAGGCTTGAACATCTGGCACAGCGGCCAGCTTTTTGTGAAGTAACACAGACAAGGCAGAAATCTGTCCCTTCAGGGAACTTGCAGATAATCCTTTTTCCAATCCTTCTTGAAGGAAGGATAGAATCCTAGGAATCTTAACCTTGTCCCAAGGGAATCCTTTAGATTCACACCAACAGATATATTTTTTCCAAATTTTGTGGTAAATCTTTCTAGTTACAGGCTTTCTGGCCTGAACAAGAGTATCGATAACAGAATCTGAGAATCCTCGCTTCGATAAGATCAAGCGTTCAATCTCCAAGCAGTCAGCTGGAGTGAAACCAGATTCGGATGTTCGAACGGACCCTGAACAAGAAGGTCTCGTCTCAAAGGTAGCTTCCAAGGAGGAGCCGATGACATATTCACCAGATCTGCGTACCAAGTCCTGCGTGGCCACGCAGGAGCTATCAAGATCACCGACGCCCTCTCCTGATTGATCCTGGCTACCAGCCTGGGGATGAGAGGAAACGGCGGGAACACATAAGCTAGTTTGAAGGTCCAAGGTGCTACTAGTGCATCCACTAGAGCCGCCTTGGGATCCCTGGATCTGGACCCGTAGCAAGGAACTTTGAAGTTCTGACGAGAGGCCATCAGATCCATGTCTGGAATGCCCCACAGCTGAGTGACTTGGGCAAAGATTTCCGGATGGAGTTCCCACTCCCCCGGATGCAATGTCTGACGACTCAGAAAATCCGCTTCCCAATTTTCCACTCCTGGGATGTGGATAGCAGACAGGTGGCAGGAGTGAGACTCCGCCCATAGAATGATTTTGGTCACTTCTTCCATCGCCAGGGAACTCCTTGTTCCCCCCTGATGGTTGATGTACGCAACAGTTGTCATGTTGTCTGATTGAAACCGTATGAACTTGGCCCTCGCTAGCTGAGGCCAAGCCTTGAGAGCATTGAATATCGCTCTCAGTTCCAGAATATTTATCGGTAGAAGAGATTCTTCCCGAGACCAAAGACCCTGAGCTTTCAGGGATCCCCAGACCGCGCCCCAGCCCATCAGACTGGCGTCGGTCGTGACAATGACCCACTCTGGTCTGCGGAATGTCATCCCTCGTGACAGGTTGTCCAGGGACAGCCACCAACGGAGTGAGTCTCTGGTCCTCTGATTTACTTGTATCTTCGGAGACAAGTCTGCATAGTCCCCATTCCACTGACTGAGCATGCACAGTTGTAATGGTCTTAGATGAATGCGTGCAAAAGGAACTATGTCCATTGCCGCTACCATCAACCGATCACTTCCATGCACTGAGCTATGGAAGGAAGAGGAACGGAATGGAGTATCCGACAAGAGTCTAGAAGTTTTGTTTTTCTGGCCTCTGTCAGAAAAATCCTCATTTCTAAGGAGTCTATTATTGTTCCCAAGAAGGGAACCCTTGTTGACGGAGATAGAGAACTCTTTTCCACGTTCACTTTCCATCCGTGAGATCTGAGAAAGGCCAGGACAATGTCCGTGTGAGCCTTTGCTTGAGGAAGGGACGACGCTTGAATCAGAATGTCGTCCAAGTAAGGTACTACAGCAATGCCCCTTGGTCTTAGCACTGCTAGAAGGGACCCTAGTACCTTTGTGAAAATCCTTGGAGCAGTGGCTAATCCGAAAGGAAGCGCCACGAACTGGTAATGTTTGTCCAGGAATGCGAACCTCAGGAACCGATGATGTTCCTTGTTGATAGGAATATGTAGATACGCATCCTTTAAATCCACCGTGGTCATGAATTGACCTTCCTGGATGGAAGGAAGAATAGTTCGAATGGTTTCCATCTTGAACGATGGAACCTTGAGAAACTTGTTTAAGATCTTGAGATCTAAGATTGGTCTGAACGTTCCCTCTTTTTTGGGAACTATAAACAGATTGGAGTAGAACCCCATCCCTTGTTCTCTTAATGGAACAGGATGAATCACTCCCATTTTTAACAGGTCTTCTACACAATGTAAGAATGCCTGTCTTTTTATGTGGTCTGAAGACAACTGAGACCTGTGGAACCTCCCCCTTGGGGGAAGTCCCTTGAATTCCAGAAGATAACCTTGGGAGACTATTTCTAGCGCCCAAGGATCCAGAACATCTCTTGCCCAAGCCTGAGCGAAGAGAGAGAGTCTGCCCCCCACCAGATCCGGTCCCGGATCGGGTGCCAACATTTCATGCTGTCTTGGTAGCAGTGGCAGGTTTCTTGGCCTGCTTTCCCTTGTTCCAGCCTTGCATTGGTCTCCAAGCTGGCTTGGCTTGAGAAGTATTACCCTCTTGCTTAGAGGACGTAGCACTTTGGGCTGGTCCGTTTCTACGAAAGGGACGAAAATTAGGTTTATTTTTTGCCTTGAAAGGCCGATCCTGAGGAAGGGCGTGGCCCTTACCCCCAGTGATATCCGAGATAATCTCTTTCAAGTCAGGGCCAAACAGCGTTTTCCCCTTGAAAGGAATGTTAAGTAGCTTGTTCTTGGAAGACGCATCAGCCGACCAAGATTTCAACCAAAGCGCTCTGCGCGCCACAATAGCAAACCCAGAATTCTTAGCCGCTAACCTAGCCAATTGCAAAGTGGCGTCTAGGGTGAAAGAATTAGCCAATTTGAGAGCATTGATTCTGTCCTTAATCTCCTCATAAGGAGGAGAATCACTGTCGACCGCCTTTATCAGCTCATCGAACCAGAAACATGCGACTGTAGCGACAGGGACAATGCATGAAATTGGTTGTAGAAGGTAACCCTGCTGAACAAACATCTTTTTAAGCAAACCTTCTAATTTTTTATCCATAGGATCTTTGAAAGCACAACTATCCTCTAAGGGTATAGTGGTGCGTTTGTTTAAAGTGGAAACCGCTCCCTCGACCTTGGGGACTGTCTGCCATAAGTCCTTTCTGGGGTCGACCATAGGAAACAATTTTTTAAATATGGGGGGAGGGACGAAAGGAATACCGGGCCTTTCCCATTCTTTATTAACAATGTCCGCCACCCGCTTGGGTATAGGAAAAGCTTCTGGGAACCCCGGCACCTCTAGGAACTTGTCCATTTTACATAGTTTCTCTGGGATGACCAACTTGTCACAATCATCCAGAGTGGATAATACCTCCTTAAGCAGAATGCGGAGATGTTCCAACTTAAATTTAAATGCAATCACATCAGGTTCAGCTTGTTGAGAAATGTTCCCTGAATCAGTAATTTCTCCCTCAGACAAAACCTCCCTGGCCCCATCAGACTGAGTTAGGGGCCCTTCAGAAATATTAATATCAGCGTCGTCATGCTCTTCAGTATCTAAAACAGAGCAGTCGCGCTTACGCTGATAAGTGTTCATTTTGGCTAAAATGTTTTTGACAGAATTATCCATTACAGCCGTTAATTGTTGCATAGTAAGGAGTATTGGCGCGCTAGATGTACTAGGGGCCTCCTGAGTGGGCAAGACTCGTGTAGACGAAGGAGGGAATGATGCAGTACCATGCTTACTCCCCTCACTTGAGGAATCATCTTGGGCATCATTGTCATTGTCACATAAATCACATTTATTTAAATGAATAGGAATTCTGGCTTCCCCACATTCAGAACACAGTCTATCTGGTAGTTCAGACATGTTAAACAGGCATAAACTTGATAACAAGTACAAAAAACGTTTTAAAATAAAACCGTTACTGTCACTTTAAATTTTAAACTGAACACACTTTATTACTGCAAATGCGAAAAAACATGAAGGAATTGTTCAAAATTCACCAAATTTTCACCACAGTGTCTTAAAGCCTTAAAAGTATTGCACACCAAATTTGGAAGCTTTAACCCTTAAAATAACGGAACCGGAGCCGTTTTGAACTTTAACCCCTTTACAGTCCCTGGTATCTGCTTTGCTGAGACCCAACCAAGCCCCAAGGGGAATACGATACCAAATGACGCCTTCAGAAAGTCTTTTCTAAGTATCAGAGCTCCTCTCACATGCGACTGCATGCCATGCCTCTCAAAAACAAGTGCGCAACACCGGCGCGAAAATGAGGCTCTGCCTATGCTTTGGGAAAGCCCCTAAAGAATAAGGTGTCTAAAACAGTGCCTGCCGATATTATTATATCAAAATACCCAGATAAAATGATTCCTCAAGGCTAAATATGTGTTAATAATCAATCGATTTAGCCCAAAAAAAGTCTACAGTCTTAATAAGCCCTTTTTGAAGCCCTTATTTACAATCGTAATAAACATGGCTTACCGGATCCCAGAGGGAAAAACAGAATTTATGTTTACCTGATAAATTTCTTTCTCCAACGGTGTGTCCGGTCCACGGCGTCATCCTTACTTGTGGGATATTCTCTTCCCCAACAGGAAATGGCAAAGAGCCCAGCAAAGCTGGTCACATGATCCCTCCTAGGCTCCGCCTACCCCAGTCATTCGACCGACGTTAAGGAGGAATATTTGCATAGGAGAAACCATATGGTACCGTGGTGACTGTAGTTAAAGAAAATAAAATATCAGACCTGATTAAAAAAACCAGGGCGGGCCGTGGACCGGACACACCGTTGGAGAAAGAAATTTATCAGGTAAACATAAATTCTGTTTTCTCCAACATAGGTGTGTCCGGTCCACGGCGTCATCCTTACTTGTGGGAACCAATACCAAAGCTTTAGGACACGGATGAAGGGAGGGAGCAAATCAGGTCACCTAAATGGAAGGCACCACGGCTTGCAAAACCTTTCTCCCAAAAATAGCCTCAGAAGAAGCAAAAGTATCAAACTTGTAAAATTTGGTAAAAGTGTGCAGTGAAGACCAAGTCGCTGCCCTACATATCTGATCAACAGAAGCCTCGTTCTTGAAGGCCCATGTGGAAGCCACAGCCCTAGTGGAATGAGCTGTGATTCTTTCGGGAGGCTGCCGTCCGGCAGTCTCGTAAGCCAATCTGATGATGCTTTTAATCCAAAAAGAGAGAGAGGTAGAAGTTGCTTTTTGACCTCTCCTTTTACCTGAATAAACAACAAACAAGGAAGATGTTTGTCTAAAATCCTTTGTAGCATCTAAATAGAATTTTAGAGCGCGAACAACATCCAAATTGTGCAACAAACGTTCCTTCTTTGAAACTGGTTTTGGACACAGAGAAGGTACGATAATCTCCTGGTTAATGTTTTTGTTAGAAACAACTTTTGGAAGAAAACCAGGTTTAGTACGTAAAACCACCTTATCTGCATGGAACACCAGATAAGGAGGAGAACACTGCAGAGCAGATAATTCTGAGACTCTTCTAGCAGAAGAAATCGCAACTAAAAACAAAACTTTCCAAGATAATAACTTAATATCAACGGAATGTAAGGGTTCAAACGGAACCCCCTGAAGAACTGAAAGAACTAAATTGAGACTCCAAGGAGGAGTCAAAGGTTTGTAAACAGGCTTGATTCTAACCAGAGCCTGAACAAAGGCTTGAACATCTGGCACAGCTGCCAGCTTTTTGTGAAGTAATACCGACAAGGCAGAAATCTGTCCCTTCAGGGAACTTGCAGATAATCCTTTTTCCAATCCTTCTTGAAGGAAGGATAGAATCCTAGGAATCTTAACCTTGTCCCAAGGGAATCCTTTAGATTCACACCAACAGATATATTTTTTCCAAATTTTGTGGTAAATCTTTCTAGTCACAGGCTTTCTGGCCTGAACAAGAGTATCGATCACAGAATCTGAGAATCCTCGCTTCGATAAAATCAAGCGTTCAATCTCCAAGCAGTCAGCTGGAGTGAAACCAGATTCGGATGTTCGAACGGACCCTGAACAAGAAGGTCTCGTCTCAAAGGTAGCTTCCAAGGTGGAGCCGATGACATATTCACCAGATCTGCATACCAAGTCCTGCGTGGCCACGCAGGAGCTATCAAGATCACCGACGCCCTCTCCTGCTTGATCCTGGCTATCAGCCTGGGAATGAGAGGAAATGGCGGGAACACATAAGCTAGATTGAAGGTCCAAGGTGCTACTAGTGCATCCACTAGAGCCGCCTTGGGATCCCTGGATCTGGCCCCGTAGCAAGGAACTTTGAAGTTCTGACGAGAGGCCATCAGATCCATGTCTGGAATGCCCCACAGGTGAGTGACTTGGGCAAAGATTTCCGGATGGAGTTCCCACTCCCCCGGATGCAATGTCTGACGACTCAGAAAATCCGCTTCCCAATTTTCCACTCCTGGGATGTGGATAGCAGACAGGTGGCAGGAGTGAGACTCCGCCCAAAGAATAATTTTGGTTACTTCTTCCATCGCTAGGGAACTCCTTGTTCCCCCCTGATGGTTGATGTACGCAACAGTCGTCATGTTGTCTGATTGAAACCGTATGAACCTGGTCCTCGCAAGCTGGGGCCAGGCCTGGAGAGCATTGAATATCGCTCTCAGTTCCAGAATATTTATCGGTAGAAGAGATTCTTCCCGAGACCAAAGACCCTGAGCTTTCAGGGATCCCCAGACCGCGCCCCAGCCTATCAGACTGGCGTCGGTCGTGACAATGACCCACTCTGGTCTGTGGAACATCATCCCTTGAGACAGATTGTCCAGGGACAGCCACCAACGGAGTGAGTCTCTGGTCCTCTGATTTACTTGTATCTTCGGAGACAAGTCTGTATAGTCCCCATTCCACTGACTGAGCATGCACAGTTGTAATGGTCTTAGATGAATGCGCGCAAAAGGAACTATGTCCATCGCCGCCACCATCAACCCGATCACTTCCATGCACTGAGCTATGGAAGGAAGAGGAACGGAATGAAGTATCCGACAAGAGTCCAGAAGCTTTGTTTTTCTGGCTTCTGTTAGAAAGATCCTCATTTGTAAGGAGTCTATAATTGTTCCCAAGAAGGGAACCCTTGTTGACGGGGATAGAGAACTCTTTTCCACGTTCACTTTCCAGCCGTGAGATCTGAGAAAGGCCAGGACAATGTCCGTGTGAGCCTTTGCTTGAGGAAGGGACGACGCTTGAATCAAAATGTCGTCCAGGTAAGGTACTACTGCAATGCCCCTTGGTCTTAGCACCGCTAGAAGGGACCCTAGTACCTTTGTGAAAATCCTTGGAGCAGTGGCTAATCCGAAAGGAAGCGCCACGAACTGGTAATGTTTGTCCAGAAATGCAAACCTTAGGAACCGATGATGTTCCTTGTGGATAGGAATATGTAGATACGCATCCTTTAAATCCACCGTGGTCATGAATTGACCTTCCTGGATGGAAGGAAGGATAGTTCGAATGGTTTCCATCTTGAACGATGGGACCTTGAGAAATTTGTTTAAGATCTTGAGATCTAGGATTGGTCTGAACGTTCCCTCTTTTTTGGGAACTATGAACAGATTGGAGTAGAACCCCATCCCTTGTTCTCTTAATGGAACAGGATGAATCACTCCCATTTTTAACAGGTCTTCTACACAATGTAAGAACGCCTGTCTTTTTATGTGGTCTGAAGACAACTGCGACCTGTGGAACCTCCCCCTTGGGGGAAGTCCCTTGAATTCCAGAAGATAACCCTGGGAGACTATTTCTAGCGCCCAAGGATCCAGAACATCTCTTGCCCAAGCCTGAGCGAAGAGAGAGAGTCTGCCCCCCACCAGATCCGGTCCCGGATCGGGGGCCAATATTTCATGCTGTCTTGGTAGCAGTGGCAGGTTTCTTGGCCTGCTTTCCCTTGTTCCAGCCTTGCATTGGTCTCCAAGCTGGCTTGGCCTGAGCAGTATTACCCTCTTGCTTAGAGGACGTAGCACCTTGGGCTGGTCCGTTTTTACGAAAGGGACGAAAATTAGGTCTATTTTTTGCCTTGAAAGGCCGATCCTGAGGAAGGGCGTGGCCCTTACCCCCAGTGATATCAGAGATAATCTCTTTCAAGTCAGGACCAAACAACGTTTTCCCCTTGAAAGGAATGTTTAGTAGCTTGTTCTTGGAAGACGCATCAGCCGACCAAGATTTCAACCAAAGCGCTCTGCGCGCCACAATAGCAAACCCAGAGTTCTTAGCCGCTAACTTAGCCAATTGCAAAGAGGCGTCTAGAGTGAAAGAATTAGCCAATTTGAGAGCATTGATTCTGTCCATAATCTCCTCATAAGGAGGAGAGTCACTATCGAGCACCTTAAGCAGTTCATCAAACCAGAAATATGCGGCAGTAGTGACAGGGACAATGCATGAAATGGGTTGTAGAAGGTAACCCTGCTGAACAAACATCTTTTTAAGCAAACCTTCTAATTTTTTATCCATAGGATCTTTGAAAGCACAACTATCCTCTATGGGAATAGTGGTGCGTTTGTTTAAAGTAGAAACCGCTCCCTCGACCTTGGGGACTGACTGCCATAAGTCCTTTCTGGGGTCGACCATAGGAAACAATTTTTTAAATATGGGGGGAGGGACGAAAGGAATACCGGGCCTTTCCCATTCTTTATTAACAATGTCCGCCACCCGCTTGGGTATAGGAAAAGCTTCTGGGAGCCCCGGCACCTCTAGGAACTTGTCCATTTTACATAGTTTCTCTGGGATGACTAAATTTTCACAATCATCCAGAGTGGATAATACCTCCTTAAGCAAAATGCGGAGATGTTCCAATTTAAATTTAAATGTAATCACATCAGATTCAGCCTGCTGAGAAATGTTCCCTAAATCAGTAATTTCTCCCTCAGACAAAACCTCCCTGGCCCCCTCAGATTGGGTTAGGGGCCCTTCAGAGATATTAATATCAGCGTCGTCATGCTCTTCAGTAACTAAAACAGAGCAGCCACGCTTACGCTGACAAGGGTTCATTTTGGCTAAAATGTTTTTGACAGAATTATCCATTACAGCCGTTAATTGTTGCATAGTAAGGAGTATTGGCGCGCTAGATGTACTAGGGGCCTCCTGAGTGGGCAAGACTCGTGTAGACGAAGGAGGGAATGATGCAGTACCATGCTTACTCCCCTCACTTGAGGAATCATCTTGGGCATCATTGTCATTATCACATAAATCACATTTATTTAAATGAATAGGAATTCTGGCTTCCCCACATTCAGAACACAGTCTATCTGGTAGTTCAGACATGTTAAACAGGCAAAAACTTGATCAGAAAGTACAAAAAACGTTTTAAAATAAAACCGTTACTGTCACTTTAAATTTTAAACTGAACACACTTTATTACTGCAATTGCGAAAAAACATGAAGGAATTGTTCAAAATTCACCAAATTTTCACCACAGCGTCTTAAAGCCTTGAAAATATTGCACACCAATTTTGGAAGCTTTAACCCTTAAAATAACGGAACCGGAGCCGTTTTAAGCTTTAAACCCCTTTACAGTCCCTGGTATCTGCTTTGCTGAGACCCAACCAAACCCAAAGGGGAATACGATACCAAATGACGCCTTCAGAAGTCTTTTATAAGTATCAGAGCTCCTCTCACATGCGACTGCATGCCATGCCTCTCAAAAACAAGTGCGCAACACCGGCGCGAAAATGAGACTCTGCCTATGCTTTGGGAAAGCCCCTAAAGAATAAGGTGTCTAAAACAGTGCCTGCCGATATTATTATATCAAAATACCCAGATAAAATGATTCCTCAAGGCTAAATATGTGTTAATAATCAATCGATTTAGCCCAGAAAAAGTCTACAGTTTAAATAAGCCCTTATGAAGCCCTTATTTACAATCGTAACAAACATGGCTTACCGGATCCCATAGGGAAAATGACAGCTTCCAGCATTACATCGTCTTGTTAGAATGTGTCATACCTCAAGCAGCAAGGGACTGCAAACTGTTCCCCCAACTGAAGTTAATTGCTCTCAACAGTCCTGTGTGGAACAGCCATGGATTTTAGTTACGGTTGCTAAAATCATTTTCCTCATACAAACAGAATTCTTCATCTCTTTTCTGTTTCTGAGTAAATAGTACGTACCAGCACTATTTGAAAATAACAAACTCTTGATTGAATAATGAAAAACTACAGTTAAACACTAAAAAACTCTAAGCCATCTCCGTGGAGATGTTGCCTGTACAACGGCAAAGAGAATGACTGGGGTAGGCGGAGCCTAGGAGGGATCATGTGACCAGCTTTGCTGGGCTCTTTGCCATTTCCTGTTGGGGAAGAGAATATCCCACAAGTAAGGATGACGCCGTGGACCGGACACACCTATGTTGGAGAAATGACAGCTTCCAGCATTACATCGTCTTGTTAGAATGTGTCATACCTCAAGCAGCAAGAGACTGCTCACTGTTCCCCCAACTGAAGTTAATTGCTCTCAACAGTCCTGTGTGGAACAGCCATGGATTTTAGTGACGGTTGCTAAAATCATTTTCCTCATACAAACAGAAATCTTCATCTCTTTTCTGTTTCTGAGTAAATAGTACATACCAGCACTATTTCAAAATAACAAACTCTTGATTGAATAATAAAAACTACAGTTAAACACTAAAAAACCCTAAGCCATCTCCGTGGAGATGTTGCCTGTACAACGGCAAAGAGAATGACTGGGGTAGGCGGAGCCTAGGAGGGATCATGTGACCAGCTTTGCTGGGCTCTTTGCCATTTCCTGTTGGGGAAGAGAATATCCCACAAGTAAGGATGACGCCGTGGACCGGACACACCTATGTTGGAGAAACTTTAATTACTAATTTTATCCTCTAAAATATAAAGATTCATATTTTCTGTTATAAACCAGTGCTCTGCTCTGTGTATTTAAAAAAAAATGCAATTTTTAAATGAAGTTTTTCTTATTGTTGTGAACACTATTAGTCAAATGCATGTATGGGCTTTATTTTTTCTTTTACAAAACCTAAGAAATAGGACAGATAATGTGGTCACATTTTTGACGCATGTGCTACGTTGAAGGCACCCATACATATATGCTGGCTTGTTTTATCAGCTTTCTGTTTAGTATATCACTCTGTCCCCTCTATCTAAAGCTCTGTCTCTTAATCTGAGGTCCTTTTCCTTGTTTTATCAACTATGCACACACTCAATGCTTGATTTCATTTTACTACAAGACCTCATGCCACTGCCTCGGTTTCCTGTTATGCTGCTTTTACATGTACTCACACAAAAAAAAATATGGCGCATCATCAAACTGGTGTAATCCAATTTGCTTTCTGTTATAATTTAGATTACCGTTTACTTTGTATAGAGCCTAAAATTCACTATCAAAATTACGACAACTGTTTACTTCCTTTTATTGTTGTTATTATCATAGGCTGACCATATTGCTGCTTTAAAAAGGGACACATATGAAAAAACATAATTTATGTAAGAACTTACCTGATAAATTCCTTTCTTTCATATTAGCAAGAGTCCATGAGCTAGTGACGTATGGGATATACATTCCTACCAGGAGGGGCAAAGTTTCCCAAACCTCAAAATGCTTACAAATACACCCCTCACCACACCCACAAATCAGTTTAACGAATAGCCAAGAAGTGGGGTGATAAGAAAAAAGTGCGAAAGCATAAAAAATAAGGAATTGGAATAATTGTGCTTTATACAAAAAAATCATAACCACCACAAAAAGGGTGGGCCTCATGGACTCTTGCTAATATGAAAGAAAGTAATTTATCAGGTAAGTTCTTACATAAATTATGTTTTCTTTCATGTAATTAGCAAGAGTCCATGAGCTAGTGACGTATGGGATAATGATTACCCAAGATGTGGATCTTTCCACGCAAGAGTCACTAGAGAGGGAGGGATAAAATAAAGACAGCCAATTCCGCTGAAAAATAATCCACACCCAAAATAATTTAAATTTTATAATGAAAAAAACTGAAAATATAAGCAGAAGATTCAAACTGAAACAGCTGCCTGAAGTACTTTTCTACCAAAAACAGCTTCAGAAGAAGAAAACACATCAAAATGGTAGAATTTAGTAAAAGTATGCAAAGAAGACCAAGTTGCTGCGTTGCAAATCTGATCAACCGAAGCTTCATTCCTAAACGCCCAGGAAGTAGAAACTGACCTAGTAGAATGAGCTGTAATCCTTTGAGGCAGAGTTTTACCCGATTCGACATAAGCATGATGAATTAAAGATTTCAACCAAGATGCCAAAAAAATGGCAGAGGCCTTCTGACCTTTCCTGGAACCGGAAAAGATAACAAATAGACTAGAAGTCTTTCGGAAAGTCTTCGTAGCTTCAACATAATATTTCAAAGCTCTAACTACATCCAAAGAATGCAATGATTTCTCCTTAGAATTCTTAGGATTAGGACATAATGAAGGAACCACAATTTCTCTACTAATGTTGTTGGAATTCACAACCTTAGGTAAAAATTCAAAAGAAGTTCGCAACACCGCCTTATCCTGGTGAAAAATCAGAAAAGGAGATTCACAAGAAAGAGCAGATAATTCAGAAACTCTTCTGGCAGAAGAGATGGCCAAAAGGAACAAAACTTTCCAAGAAAGTTATTTAATATCCAATGAATGCATAGGTTCAAACGGAGGAGCTTGAAGAGCCCTCAGAACCAAATTCAAACTCCAAGGAGGAGAAATTGACTTAACAGGTTTTATACGAACCAAAGCTTGTACAAAACAATGAATATCAGGAAGATTAGCAATCTTTCTGTGAAAAAGAACAGAAAGAGCAGAGATTTGTCCTTTCAAGGAACTTGCAGACAAACCTTTATCCAAACCATCCTGAAGAAACTGTAAAATTCTCGGAATTCTAAAAGAATGCGAGTAAAAATGATGAGAAAGACACCAAGAAATATAAGTCTTCCAGACTCTATAATATATCTCCCTAGATACAGATTTACGAGCCTGTAACATAGTATTAATCACAGAGTCAGAGAAACCTCTTTGACTAAGAATCAAGTGTTCAATCTCCATACCTTTAAATTTAAGGATTTGAGATCCTGATGGAAAAAGGGACCTTGCGACAGAAGGTCTGGTCTTAACGGAAGAGTCCACGGTTGGCAAGAAGCCATCCGGACAAGATCCGCATACCAAAACCTGTGAGGCCATACTGGAGCTACCAGCAGAACAAACGAGCATTCCTTCAGAATCTTGGAGATCACTCTTGGAAGAAGAACTAGAGGCGGAAAGATATAGGCAGGATGATACTTCCAAGGAAGTGACAATGCATCCACTGCTTCCGCTTGAGGATCCCTGGATCTGGACAGATACCTGGGAAGTTTCTTGTTTAGATGAGAGGCCAGCAGATCTATTTCTGGAAGTCCCCACATTTGAACAATCTGAAGAAATACCTCTGGGTGAAGAGACCATTCGCCCGGATGCAACATTTGGCGACTGAGATAATCCGCTTCCCAATTGTCTATGCCTGGGATATGGACCGCAGAAACTAGACAGGAGCTGGATTCCGCCCAAACCAGAATTCGAGATACTTCTTTCATAGCTAGAGGACTGTGAGTCCCTCCTTGATGATTGATGTATGCCAAAGATGTGACATTGTCTGTCTGAAAACAAATGAACGATTCTCTCTTTATAAGAGGCCAAGACTGAAGAGCTCTGAAAATTGCACGGAGTTCCAAAATATTGATTGGTAATCTCACCTCCTGAGATTCCCAAACCCCTTGTGCCATCAGAGACCCCACACAGCTCCCCAACCTGTAAGACTTGCATCTGCTGAAATTACAGTCCAGGTCGGAAGAACAAAAGAAGCCCCCTGAACTAAATGATGGTGATCTGTCCACCACGTCAGAGAGTGTCGTACAATCGGTTTTAAAGATATTAATTGAGATATCTTTGTGTAATCCCTGCACCATTGGTTCAGCATACAGAACTGAAGAGGTCGCATGTGAAAACGAGCAAAGGGGATCGCGTCCGATGCAGCAGTCATAAGACCTAGAATTTCCATGCATAAGGCTACCGAAGGGAATGATTGTGACTGAAGGTTTCGACAAGCTGATATCAATTTTAGATGTCTCTTGTCTGTCAAAGATAGAGTCATGGACAATGAATCTATCTGGAAACCCAAAAAGGTTACCCTTGTCTGAGGAATCAATGAACTTTTTAGTAAATTGATCCTCCAACCATGATCTTGAAGAAACAACACAAGTCGATTCGTATGAGATTCTGCTAAATGTGAAGACTGAGCAAGTACCAAGATATCGTCCAAATAAGGAAATACCACAATACCCTGTTCTCTGATTACAGACAGAAGGGCACCGAGAACCTTTGTAAAAATTCTTGGAGCTGTTGCTAGGCCAAACGGCAGAGCCACAAATTGGTAATGCTTGTCTAGGAAAGAGAATCTCAGAAACTGATAGTGATCTGGATTAATCGGAATATGCAGATATGCATCCTGTAAATCTATTGTAGACATATAATGCCCTTGCTGAACAAAAGGCAGGATAGTCCTACAGTTACCATTTTGAATGTTGGTATCCTTACATAACGATTCAATATTTTTAGATCCAGAACTGGTCTGAAGGAATTCTCCTTCTTTGGTACAATGAAGAGATTTGAATAAAACCCCAGCCCCTGTTCCAGAACTGGAACTGGCATAATTACTCCAGCCAACTCTAGATCTGAAACACATTTCAGAAATGCTTAAGCCTTCGCTGGATTTACTGGGACACAGGAAAGAAAAAATCTCTTTGCAGGAGGTCTTATCTTGAAACCAATTCTGTACCCTTCTGAAACAATGTTCTGAATACAAAGATTGTGAACGGAGTTGATCCAAATTTCTTTGAAAAAACGTAATCTGCCCCCTACCAGCTGAGCTGGAATGAGGGCCGCACCTTCATGTGGACTTAGGAGCTGGCTTTGATTTTCTAAAAGGCTTGGATTTATTCCAGACTGGAGATGGTTTCCAAACTGATACCGCTCCTGAGGATGAAGGATCAGGCTTTTGTTCCTTGTTGTGACGAAAGGAACGAAAACGATTATTAGACCTGAATTTACCTTTAGACTTTTTATCCTGTGGTAAAAAAGTTCCTTTCCCTCCAGTAACAGTTGACATAATAGAATCCAACTGAGAACCAAATAATGTATTACCCTGGAAAGAAAGGGAAAGCAGAGTAGACTTAGAAGACATATCAGCATTCCAAGTTTTAAGCCATAAAGCTCTTCTAGCTAAAATAGCTAGAGACATATACCTGACATCAACTCTAATGATATCAAAGATGGCATCACAAATAAAATTATTAGCATGTTGAAGAAGATTAACAATGCTATGAGAATTATGATCTGTTACTTGTTGCGCTAAAGCTTCCAACCAAAAAGTTGAAGCTGCAGCAACATCCGCCAAAGATATAGCAGGTCTAAGAAGATTACCTGAACACAAATAAGCTTTTCTTAGAAAGGATTCAATTTTCCTATCTAAAGGATCCTTAAAGGAAGTACCATCTGCCGTAGGAATAGTAGTGCGCTTAGCAAGAGTAGAGACAGCCCCATCAACCTTAGGGATTTTGTCCCAAAACTCTAATCTGTCAGATGGCACAGGATATAATTGCTTAAAACGTTTAGAAGGAGTAAATGAATTACCCAAATTATTCCATTCCCTGGAAATTACTTCAGAAATAGCACCAGGAACAGGAAAAACTTCTGGAATAACTACAGGAGATTTAAAAACCTTATCTAAACGTTTAGATTTAGTATCAAGAGGACCAGAATCCTCAATTTCTAATGCAATTAGGACTTCTTTAAGTAAAGAATGAATAAATTCCATTTTAAATAAATATGAAGATTTATCAGCATCAACCTCTGAGACAGAATCCTCTGAACCAGAAGAACCACTATCAGAATCAGAATGATGATGTTCATTTAAAAATTCATCTGAACAATGAGAAGTTTTAAAAGACTTTTTATGTTTACTAGAAGGAGGAATAACAGACATAGCCTTCTTAATGGATTTAGAAACAAAATCTCTTATGTTATCAGGAACACTCTGAGTATTAGATGTTGACGGAACAGCAACAGGTAATGGAACTTTACTAAAGGAAATATTATCTGCATTAACAAGTTTGTCATGACATTCAATACAAACAATAGCTGGAGGAATAGCTACCAAAAGTTTACAGCAGATACACTTAGCTTTGGTAGCTCCAGCACCAGGCAGCAATTTTCCAGAAGTATCTTCTGACTCAGTTGCAACGTGGGACATCTTGCAATATGTAATAGAAAAAAACAACATATAAAGCAAAATTAATCAAATTCCTTAAATGACAGTTTCAGGAATGGGAAAAAATGCCAGTGAACAAGCTTCTAGCAACCAGAAGCAATAAATAATGAGACTTAAATCATGTGGAGACAAAAGTGACGCCCATATTTTTTTAGCGCCAGATAAGACGCCCACATTATTTGGCGCCTAAATGCTTTTGGCGCCAAAAAATGACGCCACATCCGTAACGCCGACACTTTTGGCGCAAAAGAACGTCAAAAATGACGCAACTTCCGGCGACACGTATGACGCCGGAAACAGAAAAAAAAATTTGCGCCAAAAAAGTCCACGCCAAGAATGACGCAATAAAATGAAGCATTTTCAGCCCCCGCGAGCCTAACAGCCCACAGGGAAAAAGTCAAATTTTAAGGTAAGAAAAAAAATGATTGATTCAAATGCATTATCCCAAATATGAAACCGACTGTCTGAAATAAGGAATGTTGAACATCCTGAGTCAAGGGCAAATAAATGTTTGAATACATATATTTAGAACTTTATAAAAAAGTGCCCAACCATAGCTTAGAATGTCACAGAAAATAAGACTTACCTACCCCAGGACACTCATCTACATGTTGTAGAAAGCCAAACCAGTACTGAAATGAAAATCAGCAGAGGTAATGGTATATATATATATATATATATATATATATATATATATATATAAGAGTATATCGTCGATCTGAAAAGGGAGGTAAGAGATGAATCTCTACGACCGATAACAGAGAACCTATGAAATAGACCCCGTAGAAGGAGATCATTGAATTCAAATAGGCAATACTCTCCTCACATCCCTCTGACATTCACTGCACGCTGAGAGGAAAACCGGGCTCCAACCTGCTGCGGAGCGCATATCAACGTAGAATCTAGCACAAACTTACTTCACCACCTCCATAGGAGGCAAAGTTTGTAAAAACTGATTTGTGGGTGTGGTGAGGGGTGTATTTGTAGACATTTTGAGGTTTGGGAAACTTTGCCCCTCCTGGTAGGAATGTATATCCCATACGTCACTAGCTCATGGACTCTTGCTAATTACATGAAAGAAATACACATCTCAGGGCCGTTTAAAGAAATGCTTTAAATAATGTTCTGTTGTAAGAACCCTGACATATGTATTTTTCATGTGTCCCTTTTTAAAGTGGCAATATGTTCAGCCTATATTATCATCATCAGTTATTTGTTAAGTGCTCACAGATTCCACAGCGCTATAAAAAAAAAAAGGCTATGCACGGTAACATTTATAGGGAACAAGAGGGTAGATGGCGCTGCCAAGAGTTGCACTGTCGTAAATCGGATTTCATGAAGGTCATCTAAAAAAAGCTGGGCTTGTAGGCTTACATGCTAAGGGGTTCAAGGGATAAACAAAGGAGGAGAGAAACTGAGGTTAGAAAAGGTAAGTATGTTGTATGCATCCCTGAACAGTAGAGTCTTTAATGAGTACTAACTCTTAAACTAGGGGGGAGTCTTGTGGAGCGAGGCAGAGCGTTTCATAAAATAGTGGCCAGTCTGGAGAAGTCCTGTAGACAGGAATGTGCGGAGGTAACAAGAGAGGAGGAGTTCATGACCAGAGCGAAGGGGACGGGAGGGAGCAATGCTATTGAGGGTCTTGTATGTCAGAGTCAGAATTTTGTGTTTAATTCTGAAGGCTATAGGAAGCCAGTGAAGGGAATACCAGAGAGGTGCAGCCGAAGAAGAGTGACGTGAATGGAAGATAAGCCTGGCAGAGGCAGTCATTATGGAATGTAAAGGAGATAGACAGCAACTAGAGAGACAAAAGGTAATGGAGTTGCAATAGTCAAAGGCATGAAATGATGACAAAGTGGATTAAGCTCTTAGTTGTGTCTTGTTTAAGGAAGTGGCCAAATTTGGAGATATTTTTTTTAAGGAAGTTGGCCAAAGTTTGGATGTGAGGTTTGAAAGAGATCTAAGTCAAGTGTAACCCTAAAACATCAGGCGTGCACGGTTCCGGTAATGATGCTATTATCAACAGTAATAGAAACATTGGGTTGAGATTTTGGAAGATTTAGCTTAAAATAATGAGAGGTCATCCAAGAAGACATATGAGAAAGAGTTTGTGACACGAGTTAGCAATGAAGGTAATAGGTCTGGTGCAGAAAGGTATGTTTGGGTGTCATCAGAATAGAGATAATTTTGAAATCCGTGGGACTTTATTAGGGACAGTACGACGACTTATAGATTAAGATGATAAGGACAGAGCCTTGTGATTACCCAACAGAAAGTGGTAGAGGGGCAGAAGAACCACAAGAGAAGGCTACACTAAAGGTACACTTAGATAGGAGAAGAACCACGAGAGGGCTGTGTCACAAATGACGAAGGTTTGGAGCAAATTAAGGTGGTCAACAGTATCAAAGGCTGAAGACAGATCAAGAAGGATTAACAGAGAAGTGGCCTTTCTATTTTGCTTTAAGTAGGTCATTAGTAACCTTAAAGGGACAGTCAATGCCAAAATTGTTATTGTTTAAAAAGATAGACAACCCATTCCCCAGCTTTGCACAACCAACATACTTTATAAAATTTAGACCTCTAAATTTCTGTATATTTGTAAGCCACTACAGACAGCCTTTTATCACATGCTTTTTATTAGCTTTTCACAACAGGAGACTGATAGTTCATGTGGGCCATATAGATAACATTGTGCTCCCGCCCGTGGGTTGTGGATGACACTGCACTAATTGGCTAAAATGCAAGTCAATAGATAATAGCCATATGATCAGAGGGCTGTCAAAAGAGGCTTAGATACAATGTAATCTCAGAGGCAAAAAGTATATTAATATAACCATGTTGGCTGTGCAAAACTGAGGAATTGGTAATATAGGGGATATCTATATTTATATATTTATTGTTACTGTCCCTTTAACAAATGCTGTACCTGTGCAGTGCCGGGGGCAGAATCCAGATTGCAGTGAGTCAAGGTGGGAGTTTAATGTGAGAAGTAAATTTAAGAAATTTGGAGGCAAGGGGGAGTAGTTGGGAAAGTTGGATCAAGAGGCTTTTTGAGACTAGGTGTGACTAGTGCATGTTTAAGAGATGAGAGAAATATAACGTTGCTGAGGGAGAACTTGAAAATGTGTGCGAGGATAAGAAGAAAGGCAGAAACGTCTTCCTCAGTAACAGGGGCAAAAGAGCTGAATTTGTGGGTTTTGGATGATATTGAGCTGTTGAGGGGATTGAAGATAGGTAGTATGATGAATGATTTAATTTCTGATAGAATCAATTTTTGCTGAAGTGGCTGGAAAAATCTTGAGCAGAAAAAGAAGTTGTAGTAGGTGGTGGGCGGAGAAGGGTATTGAAAGTGAACATACGTTTTGGGTATGGAAAGAGAGTAGAGAAGTAGTCTTGCCTTGAGAGGTTAGGGGCAGAATAATAGAAGTTCAAGATGAACTTTCTTTTCCAATGTCGCTCAGCAGTATGGGAACATCTACGTAGGTGGCGGGTCATGGGAGTATGCCGGGGATGAGTGCATGACTTCCTATGGTAGAAGGTGACAAATTGTCAAGAGCTGATGTAAGAGTGGAGTTGCAGTGACGGATAGATTGATCAGAATAGGAAAAAGGAGGAGATGGAAGAGAGCAGAGGTTTGATAATGCTTGAGATATGTTGCTGATCTAGTGGGTGATCTAGTGACTTAATGCTTCTGTGGAGTTTGGTGTGAGGGTTAGATGGAGAGAGAATTGTAGGGAGTGCTGCAATGTTGCAAGTGAGGAGATAATGGTCAGAAAGAGAAAAAGGGGAATTTGTCAAGTTTGTGAGAGAGCATCGATAGCTGAAAATAAAATCAAGAGTATGTCCATCTTTGCAAGTGGGGAGTCAGTCCATTGTGACAGTCCGAAAGAGAAAGTGAGCTGTAGATGTTTTCTGCAGCGGGGGCAATTGGACTGTCAACAGGAACCAAAAAAAAAAAAGGCAAACACCCCCCACAAACACACACAATTAAGCAAAAATCTGTATAAAAACAATACTTTCATACTTTGTATAAAAGTGTATTTACTAATGAAGTGTTTTAAGGGGCTTTTTGTATAGTTTAAGAAGTTTGTACTATGTATGTAAAATACCCTTGTAGAACTTGTCAATGTAACTCTTGTACTGTTTGTACCTTAATAAACGTAATGTACCTTTGTATCACGCTGCATAAAATGTTGGAGCTTTATAAATAAATAATAGTTATTGTCGTCTGTAAACGTGATTCAGATATCAGACAAAAGAAAAATTGAATAAAGAAATTATTATGAACAAATTTTTAGCCACATTTTAGGAATAAAATAAATTAGCAAAATTACCAAAGGAAACCGATTTAAAGGGACATTGTACCCTGAATTTTCTTTTCTTTTTTTTAATACAATTGCATGAAAATTAAGTATATGAACTATGCCTGAGCTCTACTAGCAGCATGTATAAATTGTTATTGAAAAGTAAAGTGTCTGACTTTGAATGCACTTACTAGACCCGTCATTGCTCTATGTATATGTTTGTGACTTGTGTAAGTGTGCATGCGCAGGATTCCCCCAGGGATGTAAGCACTATTTTAGCATATGTGCCGAGCCCAAATAAGAGCTTGTTCACTTAAAGGGATACGAAACCCAAAAATTTGTTTCCAATTTAGTTCTATTATAAAATTTGCTTTAATCCCATGATATTCTGTGTTGAAGAGATACCTAGGTAGGTTTAACAAGAAATAGCACACTATTATTACTATATTGAAGCTATGGCCAGTAAATTCGAGACTGATAGACTAACAAGGGAGCAAAAAAGACTTGCAGACATGAATGAGGTTTTCAATAATTCAACAACCACCAGTACAGATACTACACCTAACAATTTAGATACCTTACTAAGAGAATTACATAAAAATCTCTACAAACAAGATAAACTCTGGTGGGACAAACAATTCTGTGAGCAGTATATTCAGAGGAACCTAATACCTAGGGGCCTAAGAATACAACTCTTCCCAGCATTCGAATTCAAACAAAAAAACTTAAGTATAGAATGGGAAGAAGCCCTAAGTGAATGCTCCATTAAATTAATGAAAATCCTCATCAAACATGATTCCTCAGAATATGAGAGACTGGAAGACATAATTAAAAGCCAAAATGAACAACTTAAACAATTTGAGCAAATGCAAGAATTTGAAAATACCTATAAAAAATATCAAAAAGAATTGGATAAGTACGAAAATGAAATTAAGACAACCAAAAAGGGCAAATTACAAAGAGACATACAGGATTTCAATAATGATAAAGTATATAAATGGAGAAACAAAACCAACTCAACAAACTTTAGATCTCAGAGAAGAGTAAATATTGTTGAAACTGACATATCTGATACTGACACTGAAGACACAGACCAGGAAACAGCTCCTCAAGCATCCACTTCCAGAAACACTAGTATAGTGGAAAATAGAAAAAGAAAAGCTTTTTTAGAGGAGGATTTAAGCACCGATTCAGAACCACCAGAAGAGGTGGGTGGAAAAAACAAAAGACAAACGAGAAACAAAAAAACTCAGAAAGACAAACAACAGACCAACAAACCACCCAAAAGGAATCCGAGCCCATTCTCCCTAATAAGGATGAGAAATTAAGAATTATAAATCTATCCAATCGGGTCTTAACCTCTCTCCACACAAACGTGTTATCAAAAGGTCTATCCTTCTGTCCACATAATAACCTGGACAAATTTGAGGTTATTAAAGATATACAATTGTTTCTGCGTAAACTTCTGCTAAAGAGACATTTTACTAACAACGAACCAGATATTCCATCTGCTGACTGGACTGAAGATGAATTGGAATCTTTACAAATACTAAATGATCTCAATTCAGAACAAGATGCCTGTGAAAAATTAAATTGGCGAAAGACGCTCAAAACTAAATCAAAATACGTTCCTCCCAATAACACATGTCCTAACATTGAAGTCTTCAATCAAATTGTATGTCAAAGTATCAACAAATTAGATATTACCTCTAAACAACAAAATCTATCTAAAAGAGAAAGAGAAACTCTTACTGAAATGGAATCCTGGAATGACGTTATAATCCGTAATGCCGATAAGGGCGGCAACATCGTAATATGGCCCATAGAAATGTATTTGGATGAGGCTAAATTGCAATTAAAGAACAAAACCTGTTATAAAGAACTATGGAGCAACCCTACAGGAGACTTTCATGTGCAATACAACAAACTGATAGACTCAGCCTTCCAAAATGGCATAATCAACACTAAAGAAAAAAAGTTTCTAACTATAACGCATCCAAAAGTGGCAACGTTTTATCTAATTCCTAAAGTCCACAAAAACAGCCACAAACCACCCGGCAGACCCATTGTGTCCGGGAATGAGAACCTAACAGAAAAGGCAAGTCAATACGTTGATTTTAGATTAAGACCATTTTTAACACAATTATCATCATATGTGAAAGACACCATGGAAGTGCTACAAATAATACAGGATATTAACATCTCCAAAGACACCTGGTTAGTCTCCTGTGACGTGGAATCGCTGTATACCAGTATTGATCACAAACTTGGATTACATGCCATCGAATACTTTCTTAACATGTCATCCGATGAAAATCCAGACCACAACCAATTCACACTCAATTTGCTCAAATTTGTGCTAACCAAAAACTATTTTCTGTTCAACAACAAATTTTACCTCCAAACTCAAGGCACCGCCATGGGCACAGCCTGTGCTCCCACCTACGCTAATCTATTTTTAGGGTGGTGGGAGCAAACCAAGGTATTCTGTGACACAAATGATGAGTATTCAGACAAAATCCCGATCTGGATTCGATACATAGACGACATCCTGTTCTTATGGGAGGGTACGGAAGAAGATCTTGATCTCTTTCTACTGAAATTAAATCAGAATAATCTGAACATCAGATTAACCCATCATAAAAGTCAGACAAATATCTCCTTTTTGGACTTATTAATCTGTAAGGAAGAAGATGGCTCTCTGAGCACAGATTTGTATCGAAAAGAAACAGCCACCAACAATGTTTTATTTGCCACCAGTGCCCATGCTCCAAATACCACAAAATCTCTACCAGTCGGTGAATTCTTGAGACTAAGGAGAAACTGCTCACAAGACATCACCTTTAAGAAAAGAGCTGCAGAATTGGAAAAACGCCTACTTCTGAGGGGCTATAGCAAGAGATCTATTCACAAGGCTAAAATCAGAGCATTAAAAACCGCTAGATCTGAACTATTAAAAACAAAAAACAAAAAATGTGACAACAAAACCAGACTGGTATTAACGTACAACCAGCAAACACAGCAAATTGTGAATATTATTAATAACAACTGGCATATACTTCAAGCGGACCCCCTTCTAAAAGACCTAATAGGAGAAAGGGTTCAACTCAGTTATCGCAGAAGTAGAAACCTAAAGGAAATGCTGAGCCCCAGTCATTTTGTACCAAAATCCAATTCTACTAGAGCTCCTGAAAAAGGTTCATTCTTATGTGGAAATTGCTCCTCATGCTACAACATGATCAAAAAGAAATCTATCACCGATAGATTTGGGAAAGATCGTCAAATTAAGAGTTACATTAACTGCAACTCTAGTGGAGTAATCTATGTCCTTCAGTGCAAATGTCCCAAAGTGTATATAGGTATGACGACAAGAACCATACACACCCGACTGATGGAACATTTGCGAAATATTCGTAATGCCCCGAAAGATCTATCTAAAGACAAAAAAATTACATCAGTAGCTTCACATTTCTTTAAACACCATCAATCCAAGACATCTGAATTAAAATGCTTTGGAATCCAGAAGATATCCCTGGGACTAAGAGGAGGCGACCTTGAGACAGCGTTACTCAAGGCTGAAGCAAAATGGATATACCTAATGGATAGCGTATACCCCAAAGGCATGAATGAACAGAACAATTACTCGATGTTCATATGAGCAAACCTAATATCTGTAATATATCCAATTATAAGAAAATAGTGCTGTAAACACTCTCTACAGTACCAAATGTAATTCAGGGTAAGATTTAAGACTCAGTTGCTCGATATAGATCCTTGAACCATAAATAAATATCATGCAAGGCTATACACTCAATACCTAAATTAAAATTAAAATAAATAAGTATCCAAACTATTAAAATATGTTTAGGGTAATTCAGCCCTTTTATTCTCTCTCACACTAGTACCCCTGGGATGGAAATTCAAAGAGAGACACCTTAATTATATAGTTCGCATTCACCACCTTTCACCATTTCCCACTGTATTTTCCTCCTCTAGTGTATAGCGTTTATACATCACTAGCATCACTCACAGCGCATAATCAGCCCCCTTTAAAATCACACGCAGCACAAAGTACACAACACCACTACATAACCACTTTTTCCCCCCCCTCCCCTTATTCCCAGCACATCAGTGCATTTCACCTTCACATCCTCATTCTTCAAATACATTAGGCATGGGGTATTCTATTATTCCATTTTTCTACTTTTTTATGCACCTGCACTCTCACCTACTACTTTTTCAATTTTGATAAGTAAAAACCCTAAATAACATCATTCACTTAATTGTATCCCCCAACAACATCAAGTATAAGGTATTCTATTTCCCTATGCACTTGCACTTGCACACATTTCCCCCTTCTTCAACCTTGATACACTATGTCATTATAAACGAAAATACAATCATTTATTTAAATGAACAAGACTCAGGGTAGAAAGTAAAACGAAGACTGTAAAAAGCTTCACATTCAGGCAATAAACTTACAATAAACTAAGGCGAACTAACACACCCTGCAATAGAGCAGGTGAGAGCCAAATGTAGATACGATAATCAATAGCCCCATATGATCGCACTTTAAATCCTGTTATTGTACACCACGCCAGTATTCAATTTTATTAAAACATACTGTATATAATCCCAATGTTTCCAAATGCACGTCCCGTACGTAAGTGCACTTCATCTGTCAAATACGGGATTGAGCTCTGAACATCCTAGACGTCAATCATGCCGAAAAAACGCCTCCTCAAACATTTCAGAGGATCTTTATTGGTTGAAATGTAGCCAATGGGTTTGCGCACACGCATTCAAATACCCTGAGACGCCGGCCCGCGTCACCTTTGAAAAAGCCGAAACGCTATCGGCGAAACATGTTAGGGATGGGTATCTGACAATACCCTGTTGTTTTTCTTTTTAATGGCATAGCCAACTTTAACAAGTAAACGTTTCGATACAGTGGCATCTGGGCAAAATTAGTATCAATAATTTGGGGGTATTTTGAAAACCGCTAGTGGCAATTGTCAGAAGCTATTCATAGGGTAATAGAAATAACAGCTTTAACGGTCAATCTGCGAAATCAATCGCACTGACATAGACTTTAAAAAGCTACATAATAATACCTTATAACTATAGCGGTCAGCTAGTGACAACTTTGAAAAGCTAATTACGGACCAATACTATAACTGTTAGCCACACATTCAGGCAGCTCAAAATTATACTACAACAATCACCTGTTAGCATAACTGCACAAAAGCTGGGTACTAGCAATAACAGTACCTTAAGACTACTTCAATTATTTTAGACGGTATAAAGTTGCAATAGCCAACTCTAAAAGAAATTAAAGACAGCCTCTTTAACACATAGCTAAGATTAATATTATGTGAATATTTTTATGCCACAATAGACAGAACCTACAACTGGCTACTTATACATACACTATAACCATTAGCGACAGGTTACTGATATACAAACCTGAGTAGGCTGCACAGAACATATTACTCTAAGTAAGTTGTCTATAAATACCGTCTCTCATGTATTACATTATGCAAGCAAAATTTGTCAAGGCTGCAAAGTGACTAAAAACAGTTGATAATATACTTAGTAAGACATACTGTTTGCCACTAAGTATAGACCATAGGAGGTTGTACACCAAAGCACCAACATTTGCCAGACTCCTAACCAAGATATCCTTTATAAAACCCTGTTGCAAAAATTGATTAATTTCACAATATATACTAAAGATATCTAAAGCACTTCTGATATTCATAAAGCTATATTATGTATACATATCTATAATATAATCTATTGCAACCCAAGGGATAATATACTAAGATAGAGTTTAAGCCGTATTAAGAACTTACATCTATCTGGAACTCAGTAATTGAACTGAAGGAGTTAATACCTACACAGATATTCATATATCCATCAAGTGAAAAACACGAAACTATTCAAATATACCAGTTACTAAAGTAACCTCCACTGATAGTACTTTATTATATATTTCCAATACGGTTTTTCAACTATATACTGGAATGTCTGCATGACAGATTGTTGAAATAATCAGCGGTGTAGAATACCCCAGAATACCAGCCAATTATTTATTTGATAGATTAATAATTCCTATTCAGATATTCCTGAATATTCTATAATAGAGGCAATCTATCCATTCGAAATTCAGTGCCACTTTCTTATATTCAGTAAAGTTGCTATGTGTTTTTAAAGTACACACACTTACATGCATATTGTTATTTTCGGGCGCGCTATGGGATTCTGAACTCGGGATAGTTTAGACACGTAGTTGTGTTAGACCCGGTCTAAATAGCTTGCATGCACTAAGCAGAAGGTTGACAGCGTGTGCAACACAACTGCGCACCTGAACTATATGCTGAAAGGGTTAAGATACAAAGCCCCATAAAAGTCCAGCAACATTTTATTATCATGGTACAGTATGCACAGTTTAGTAGCTCATAAGGCATATGACAATCTTGTTAGTGCTTTCTAAATGTTTATGTCTGTATTTATGGCTGTTGAAGAGCTCTGATGTGTTAGAATAACAAATTATGCTTAACAGATAATTTCCTTTCCTTCTGTCAACGGCTTCATTCTTTACTTGTGGGAAATACTGAACCTGGCCACCAGGAGGAGGCACCCCAGCCAAAGGCTTAAATACCTCCCCACTCCCCCTCATCCCCCAGTCATTCTTCCGAGGGAACAAGGAACAGTAGGAGAAATATCAGGATATAAATGGTGCCAGAACAAAACAACAAAAATCTAGGTCCGCCAAATAGCGAAAACGTGCGGGGGCCATGGACTCTCCTCATATTGACAAACTAATAAATGGCACGCATCCTGAAGCTACAAATGCGGATCAGGCACCACTAAAACAGCAAAGACCCAATATAGAGAAGTTCAATTTAAGACCTGTACCCCTCAATGTCGTTAAGAAACACCTCAATAATCTAAAAATGAAAAACCAGTCAGGACCTGATCAAATCCCAGCAATGCTGTTGAAGCTCAGTGCGCCGGCAATTGCTTAGCCTGTCACAACCCTAATTAACAAATCCTTGGTGTCTGGATACATACCCAAACTCTGGAAAACTGCAAGAGTAGTGCCTATTCATAAAAGTGGGGAGTTAACCTTGGTTTCTAACTATCACCCTATATCATTGCTCCCAGTATTGTCAAAAATCTTAGAAAAATGTGTCCATACGCAATTATGCGAGTATTATCAACTTTCTAACAATCTGACCCCTGATCAATCAGGTTTTAGACCGAATCACTACACTACAACTACCCTCCTAAAAGTTTGCAACAACATCCAAACTGGCATGGGACAAGGAGACCTAACTGGAGCTATTTTCCTTGATTTTGCTAAGGCTTTTGACACAGTGGACCATGACATACTACTTCTCAAACTAAAAAACTCTGGTATTGCTGATCGCTCTGTTTCTAACAGTGACTCCCTCCCTCTCCCAGTCACGTGTGGTGTTCCCCAAGGTTCCATTCTCGGCCCCCTACTATTCACATTATTTATAAATGATTTGCCTAATGTCTGCAAATCCTCAACTGTACACATGTACGCAGACGACACGGTAATCTATGCAAACAAATCTGATCTGCCGCAGCTTGAAGCAGTGCTCCAACACCAGTTCACAGAGGTAGAAAAGTGGATCTCGAAAAACAAACTCTTCCTAAACACTGACAAAACTGTCACAATGATCTTTGGAACGGACCTAAATTACAAAAATTACAAAATTCCCATCTTCGCATCAAAACAAAATCCAATTGCACGCTGACCGCAGTCCACTCTTTTAAATACTTAGGTATGTTGTTAGACCCCAATCTATCTTTTGGACTCCACATAGAAAAACTTGCCTCTAAACTTTATCCAAAACTAGGTACAGAAACAAATCCTGCCTCAGCCCTACAGTAAAGGAAAAGATTGTACAGCAAATGCTGATACCTATCTTGGATTATGGGGACATAGTATATGCACCTGCTCCGCAAACTCACCTTAATAAACTAAATACATTGTATAACTTGTTCTGCCGCTTTGTGCTACAATTTTACTACAGGACCCACCATTGTGACATGCTAAAAGAACTAAACTGGCTGTCGCTGGAATCCAGATGCACCCTCCATCTTTCCTGCCTTGTCTTTAAGAGCCTTTCTGGGAAGCTCCCACCCTACCTGAGCAGAATGCTCTCCCCTGCTATTCCCACCTCCTATAACCTCCGATCCAATAACAGCACATTATTTAGCTTGCCTCAATACAAAAAGAAAGCAGCTCGATCCTCCTTTTCCTACAGAGCGCCACAATTATGGAATGACCTCCCTCACACTTTAAAAACTTCCCCAAGCGTAAAATCCTTTAAGAGATCCCTCTATACATATCTCAAAACATAATGCTCCTGTCATGGTTGATTAAATATTTCGTACCTGCTCTATGTTAAATATTTGCATATATTGTGTATTATTGTTTTTGTATTTTATTGTACCCTATTGTATCAATGCAATGTTTTGTGGTCCCAGGAAATACTTGAAAACGAGAGAAATCTCAATGTATCCTTCCTGGTAAAATATTTTATAAATAAATAAATACAGAAAGTAAGTAAATTATCTTTAAAGCATAATTTGTGTTTTCCTTCTTAATATGAAGAGAGTCCAAGACTTCATTCCTTACTTGTGGGAAACATATACCCAAGCTCTAGAGGACACTGAATGAAAGGCGGACCTCTAATCTGAGGGCACCACAGCCTGTAAAACCTTTCTCCCAAAAGATGCTTCAGCCGAAGCTAAAACGTCAAACTTGTAAAATTTTGAAAAAGGTATGTAAGGTGGACCAGGTAGCAGCCTTACAAATCTGCTCCATAGAGACCTAATTCTTGAAGGCCCAAGAGGAAGCCACTGCTCTAGTTGAATGAGCCTTAATCCTCTGAGGAGGCTTATGTTCCGCTGTGTTTCATATGCTAAGCGAATAATGCTCCTCAACCAAAAAGATAAGTGGACAAGGCCTTCTGCCCCTTACGCTTCCCAGAATAGACGAGTTTAGATAGACTTCTTCTTTGTTTCTCTAAACTCCTTAGTAGTTTGAAGATAGAACTGCAAGGCCCGAACTACATACAAATTATGAAGTAACCACTCCTTCGAATAAGAAGTATTAGGACACAAGGAAGGAACAACAATCTCCTGATTGATGTTGCGATCTGAAACAACCTTAGGAAGAAAACCTAAACTCAATACGAAAAACAGCCTTATCAGCCTGGAATACTAGGTAAGGGGGCTCACATTGCAAGGCAGTCATCTCAGATACTCTGCATGCCGAAGCAATAGCCAGTAGAAAGAGAACCTTCCAAGATAGTAATTTAATGTCAAGCCCGTGCATAGGCACAAAAGGAGCCCTCTGCAAAACCTTAAGAACAAGATTTAAATTCCAAGGAGTGTTAGATCGAAACACAGGTCTGATTCTAGTCAGAGCCTGAACAAAAGACTGGACGTCTGAAAGCTCAGCGAGCCTCTTGTGTAGTAAAACAGATAGGGCCGAAATCTGTCCCTTAAGGGAGCTAGTCGAAATGCCCTTCGCCAGACCATCCTGGAGAAAAGAAAGAATCCTGGAAACCCTGACCCTATGCCAGGGAAATCCACACTCTTCACACCAGAAGTAGTAGGTCCTCCAAACCTTATGATAGATGCAATGAGTAACCGGTTTACGGGCTTGAATGAGAGTATCAATAACTCTCTCAGAAAAACCTCTTGCCTAGGACTAAGCGTTCAATCTCCATGCAGTCAGCCTCAGAGAATCTAGATTTTATGAACAAAAGGACCGTGTTCCAGCAGATCCCTGCGACAAGGTAACCTCCATGGAGGAGATGAGGACATCCCCAGAAGGTCCGCGAACCACATCCTCCGAGGCCACCATGAAGCAATTAGAATCACTGATGTTCACTCCTGCTTGATGCGGGCTACTACACAAGGTAGAAGACGTAATGGCGGGAAAATGTAGTTCAAACTGAACCTCTAAGGCACTGCTAATGCATCTATTAGCTCCGCCGGAAGATCCCTGGACCGCGACCCATAACTGGGTACCGTGGAATTGAGCCAGGATGCCATGAGATTTATCTCCGGTGTCCCCCATCTGCTGCAAATCTTTGCAAACACCTCGGGATGGAGAGACTATCCCCCCGGATGAAAGGATTGTCTGCTGAGGAAATCTGCTTCCCAGTTGTCCACACCGGGAATGTGGATCGCTGACAGCAAGCAGTTGTAAGCCTCTGCTCATTCCAGAATCCGAAATACTTCCCTCATTGCTAGAGAGCTCTTCGTTCCCCCCCCCCGATGTCAGATTGGAATCTGATAAACTGGGCGGAACCCAGAAGGGGCCAAGTCTTCAGAGAATTGAAGATCGCTCGAAGCTCCAAGATGTTGATCGGGAGGAGGGATTCCTCTTGAGTCCACAGGCCCTGTGCCTTTCTGGCACCCCAAACAGCTCCCCATCCTGTGAGACTCGCGTCCATAGTCACAATCTCCCAAGATGGTTTCAAAAAGGATGTCCCTTGGGACAGGTGATCTGGACAGAGCCACCAGGAGAGCGATTGTCTCGACCGGCTGTCCAGAGAAATCTGTTGAGACAGATCTGAATGATTGCCATTCCATTGTCTCAGCATGCACAGCTGAAGAGGTCTGAGATAGAATCTGGCAAAGGGGATGATGTCCATGCAGGACACCATGAGCCCAACTACCTCCATACACCGAGCCACAGAGGGCCTGAAGGAGGTCTGGAGGGCAAGAGAATTGGAAGTTAGCTTGTAACGTCTCTGGTCTGTAAGAAATATCCTCATGGATATGGAGTCTATTATCGTACCCAGGAACTCCACCCTGGTACTGGGAATAAGAGAACTCTTTTCTAAGTTTATCTTCCACCAATGAGATCAAAGAAGAGAAATAAGGGCTTTCAAATGGTCCTCTGCCAGACGACAGGACGGTGCTTGAACCAAAATATCATCTAAAAACGGCACCATTGCAATCCCTCTGGCTCTGGCTACTGCGGGCAGAGCCCCTAGAAGTTTCGTAAACACTCTTGGAGCAGTAGCTAGACCAAACGTAAGAGCAATAAACTGGAAGTGCTGACCCAGGAACGCAAATCTTAGGAACTTGAAGTGTTACTTGTGTATAGGGACGTGAAGGTAGACATCCTTCAGGTCTATGGTTGTCTTGAATTTACCTTCCTGGACTAAGGGAAGAATGGACCTTATTGTCTCCATCTTGAACCAGGGAAGAGACAGGAATTTGTTTAAGCACTTTAGGTCCAGAATCAGACAAAAAGTACCATCCTTCTTTGGTACCATAAAAAGGTTTGAGTAGTATCCCAGACCTCTCTCTGCTGGAGGTACGGCACAATGACCCCCAGTGAGGAGAGATCCCTCACACACCCTAGAAAAGCTTCTCTCTTTTCTGGTCTTGAAGACAGTTTTGATAAGAGGAATCTGCCCCTGGGAGGATGAGACTTGAAACCTATCCTGTATCCCTGAGCAATGATCTCTAGTACCCACAGGTACTGCACATCCCCAAACCAAGCTTCCGAAAATAGAGATAGTCTGCCCCTACCAGATCCAAGGCCAGATCGGGGGTGCCCCTTCATGCCCACTTCAGCTCGGCTGGATTCTTCTGCTTGGATTTATTCCAGGACTGAGAATGATTCCAAGTTCCCTTGGACTGCTCAGGCTTCGTAGAGGGCTGCTGTTGGGATTTGTCTGAACGAAAGGATCGAAAATTAGGACCTTGTCCCTTAGGTTGGTTTGTTCTTATCCTGTGGTAAAAAGGCACCCTTCCCTCCAGTAACTGTGGATATGATTGAGTCCAGGCCTGGACCAAAGAGAACTTAAATGGAAGTGAGAGAAGTTTAGACTTCAAAATCATGTCCGCAGACCAGGACTTTAGCCAGAGTGCCCTACGGGCTAGCACAGAAAAACCTGAAGCTTTGGCATTTAGGCGAATAATCTGCATATTAGCATCACAAATAAAATAATTAGCTACCCTTAAGTCCTTAATTCTTTCCTGGATCCCATCGAGGGGACCTTCCACCTCGATCAATTCAGATAAGGAGTCGCACCAGTAGGTCGCCGCTCCAGCAACCGCAGCAACAGCCACCACTGCCAGTTGAAACAAATATCTTGTATGTTGAATCGTCTTTTTTAACAGAGTTTCCAGCTTCTTATCCATGGGCTTCTTAAACAACCAACCTCAAGAGGAATAGTAGTGCGCTTAGCAAGTGTAGAGATAGCGCCATCCACCTTAGGAACGGAACCCCACAACAATTGAGAGTCCGGAAACAGAGAATAATAATTTCTTAAAAGAAGAAGGGGAAAAAGAAGAACCAAGTTTTTTTCCATTCATTCTTAATAATGTTTGCCATCTTTACGGGAACCGGGAAAGTCTGTGGTACAACCCTTTCCTCGTAGACCTTATCTAATTTAGGAATACAGGGTTCCTCAGGTAATTTAGGTTCTGCAACCTCTAAAGCAGAAAGTGTAAGTGTTCAATCCTAAATCTAAAGTCTGGTTCCTCTGCAGCTGGAGGTTTAGAGGCAGCAGATTCCGACCCAGAAAGAACATCTCCGAAGTATCAGAGGTGTCTTCATCAGCAGATAATCTAGTATCCGATAAATCCAAAAATGCTAGTAGATGACCCCTGGAAAGAAAAGCAATATTTAACCTTTCGCTTGCGCTTAGCATGGCGAGGTAAAGCAGTAAAGGTCGTAGACACTGCCGTCTAACTGTTCAGTAAAGTCTGGTGGTAAAAGGGCCCCACCACGTGGAGGATTAGGAGTGCTATGGGAAGCTGCCTGTAGGGTATGCACCTCACGGGACGGAGACTCCTCAGAGGTGAAAGGCCCAGTAGTACTAAACATAACTTTTTTAGATAAAATTACTTTATCAAGGCATGTGGAACATAATTGAGCAGACGGGTACATCATGGCCTCCTCACAATATAGACAGGTATTAGACTTGGGTAAAGAGGCAGTACCCTCTAACGCATCAGAGACCTCCATAGCTTGCGCTTATAAAAAGGACAATAGCTATAGCTAAAAGTGAGCCAAGCCTAAAAAGTGTTGACATTTCCTTTAAAGATATAGGACACATTAAAAGCATAATTTATGCTTACCTGATAAATTTATTTCTCTTGTAGTGTATCCAGTCCACGGATCATCCATTACTTGTGGGATATTCTCCTTCCCAACAGGAAGTTGCAAGAGGATCACCCACAGCAGAGCTGCTATATAGCTCCTCCCCTCACTGCCATATTCAGTCATTCGACCGAAACAAGCCGAGAAAGGAGAAACCATAGGGTGCAGTGGTGACTGTAGTTTAATTAAAATTTAGACCTGCCTGAAAAGGACAGGGCGAGCCGTGGACTGGATACACTACAAGAGAAATAAATTTATCAGGTAAGCATGAATTATGTTTTCTCTTGTTAAGTGTATCCAGTCCACAGATCATCAATTACTTGTGGGATACCAATATCAAAGCTAAAGTACAAGGATGATGGGAGGGACAAAGCAGGAACTTAAACGGAAGGAACCACTGCCTGTAGCACCTTTCTCCCAAAAACAGCCTCCGAAGAAGCAAAAGTATCAAATTTGGAAAATTTGGAAAAAGTATGATGCGAACACCAAGTCACAGCCTTGAAAATCTGTTCAACAGAGGCCTCATTTTTAAAGGCCCAGGTGGAAGCCACAGCTCTAGTAGAATGAGCTGTAATCCTTTCAGGAGGCTGCTGTCCAGCAGTCTCATAGGTTAAACGGATTATACTCCTAAGCCAAAAAGAAAGAGAGGTTGCCGAGGCCTTTTGACCTCTCCTCTGTCCAGAGAAAACAACAAACAGGTTAGATGTTTGACGAAAATCTTTAGTAGCCTGTAAGTAAAACTTCAAGGCACGGACTACGTCTAGATTATGCAAAAGACGTTCCTTCTTTGAAGAAGGATTAGGACATAATGATGGAACAACAATCTCTTGATTGATATTCTTGTTAGAAACCACCTTAGGTAAAAACCCAGGTTTTGCACGCAGAACAACTTTATTTGAATGAAAGATCAGATAAGGAGAATCACAATGTAAGGCAGATAACTCCGAGACTCTTCAAGCCGAGGAAAAAGCCATCAGAAAAAGAACTTTCCATGATAGAAGTTTGATATCAATAGAATGAAGGGGTTCAAACGGAACCCCCTGAAGAACTTTAAGAACCAAGTTTAAGCTCCATGGAGGAGCAACAGGTTTAAACACAGGCTTAATTTTAACTAAAGCCTGACAATATGCCTGAACGTCTGGAACTTCTGCCAGACGCTTGTGTAAAAGAATAGACAGAGCAGAAATCTGTCCCTTTAAAGAACTAGCTGATAATCCTTTGTCCAAACCCTCTTGGAGGAAGGACAATATCCTAGGAATCCTAACCCTACTCCATGAGTAATTCTTGGATTCAAACCAATGATGATATTTACGCCATATCTTGTGGTAAATTTTCCTGGTGACAGGCTTTCGTGCCTGTATTAAGGTGTCAATTACTGACTCTGAGAAGCCACGCTTTGATAGGATCAAGCGTTCAATCTCCATGCAGTCAGTCTCAGAGAAAGTAGATTCGGATGATTGAAAGGACCTTGTATTAGAAGGTCTTGTCTCAGAGGCAGAGTCCATGGTGGAGAGGATGACATGTCCACTAGGTCTGCATACCAGGTCCTGCGTGGCCACGCAGGCGCCATCAATATCACCAATGCTCTCTCCTGTTTGATTTTGGCAATCAGCCGAGGGAGCAGAGGAAACAGTGGAAACACAAAGCCAGGTTGAAGAACCAAGGCGCTGCTAGAGCATCTATCAGTGCCGCTTCTGGGTCCTTGGACCTGGATCCGTAACAAGGAAGCTTGGTGTTCTGGCGAGACGCCATGAGATCCAATTCTGGTTTGCCCCAACGGAGAACCAATTGAGCAAACACCTCCGGATGGAGTTCCCACTCCCCCAGATGAAAAATTAGAAAATCCACCTCCCAGTTCTCTACACCTGGGATATGGATCGCTGACAGGTGGCAAGAGTGAGTCTCTGCCCAGCGAATTATCTTGGAGACTTCTGACATCGCTAGGGAACTCCTGGTTCCCCCTTGATGGTTGATGTAAGCCACAGTCGTGATGTTGTCCGACTGAAATCTGATGAACCTCAGGGTTGCTAACTGAGGGCAAGCTAGAAGAGCATTGAATATTGCTCTTAACTCCAGAATATTTATTGGGAGGAGTTTCTCCTCCTGAGTCCATGAACCCTGAGCCTTCAGGGAGTTCCAGACTGCACCCCAACCTAGAAGGCTGGCATCTGTTGTTACAATTGTCCAATCTGGTCTGCGAAAGGTCATACCCTTGGACAGATGGACCCGAGATAACCACCAGAGAAGAGAATCTCTGGTTTCCTGATCCAGATTTAGTAGAGGGGACAAATCTGTGTAATCCCCATTCCACTGACTGAGCATGCATAATTGCAGCGGTCTGAGATGCAGGCGCGCAACTGGCACTATGTCCATCGCCGCTACCATTAAGCCGATTACTTCCATGCACTGAGCCACCGTGGGGCGCGGAATGGAGTGAAGAACACGGCAAGCATTTAGAAGTTTTGATAACCTGGACTCAGTCAGGTAAATTTTCATTTCTATAGAATCTATTAGAGTCCCTAGGAAGGAAACCCTTGTGAGAGGAGATAGAGAACTCTTTTCTTCGTTCACTTTCCACCCATGCGACCTCAGGAATGCCAGAACTATCTCTGTATGAGATTTGGCAATTTGAAAGCTTGATGCCTGTATCAGGATGTCGTCCAGGTAAAGAGCCACCGCTATGCCTCGCGGTCTCAGGACCGCCAGAAGTGAGCCCAGAACCTTTGTAAAAATTCTTGGGGCTGTAGCCAACCCGAAGGGAAGAGCTACAAATTGGTAATGCCTGTCTAGAAAGGCAAACCTCAGGAACTGATGATGATTCTTGTGAATCGGAATGTGAAGGTAGGCATCCTTTAAGTCCACTGTGGTCATGTACTGACCCTCTTGGATCATGGGTAAAATGGTTCGAATAGTTTCCATCTTGAATGACGGAACTCTGAGGAATTTGTTTAGGATCTTTAAATCCAAAATTGGTCTGAAGGTTCCCTCTTTTTTGGGAACCACAAACAGATTTGAATAAAACCCCTGTCCTTGTTCCGTCCGCGGAACTGGATGGATCACTCCCATTACAAGGAGATCTTGTACGCAACTGAGGAATGCCTCTTTCTTTATCTGGTTTGCAGATAATCTTGAAAGGTGAAATCTCCCTTGTGGGGGAGAAACTTTGAAGTCCAGAAGATATCCCTGAGATATGATCTCCAACGCCCAGGGATCCTGAACATCTCTTGACCACGCCTGGGCGAAGAGAGAGAGTCTGCCTTAGAGGCAGCAGCAGGCTTTCTGGCCTGCTTGCCCTTGTTCCAGGACTGGTTAGCTTTCCAGGCCTGCTTGGATTGAGCAAAAGTTCCCTCTTGTTTTGAAGCAGAGGAAGTTGATGCTGCACCTGACTTGAAATTTCGAAAGGCACGAAAATTAGACTGTTTGGCCTTTGATTTGGCCCTGTCCTGAGGAAGGGTATGACCCTTACCTCCAGTAATGTCAGCAATAATTTCTTTCAAACCAGGCCCGAATAAGGTCTGCCCCTTGAAAGGAATGTTGAGTAATTTAGACTTTGAAGTCACATCAGCTGACCAGGATTTGAGCCATAGCGCCCTACGCGCCTGGATGGCGAATCCGGAATTCTTAGCCGTTAGTTTAGTCAAATTAACAATGGCATCAGAAACAAATGAGTTAGCTAGCTTAAGAGTTCTAAGCTTGTCAACAATTTCAGTCAATGGAGCTGTATGGATGGCCTCTTCCAGGGCCTCAAACCAGAATGCCGCTGCAGCAGTGACAGGCGCAATGCATGCAAGGGACTGTAAAATAAAACCTTGTTGAATAAACATTTTCTTAAGGTAACCCTCCAATTTTTTATCCATTGGATCTGAAAAAGCACAACTGTCCTCAACCGGGATAGTGGTACGCTTTGCTAAAGTAGAAACTGCTCCCTCCACCTTAGGGACTGTCTGCCATAAGTCCCGTGTAGTGGCATCTATTGGAAACATTTTTCTAAATATAGGAGGTGGGGAAAAGGGCACACCGGGCCTATCCCACTCCTTACTAATAATTTCTGTAAGCCTTTTAGGTATTGGAAAAACATCAGTACTCACCGGCACTGCATAGTATTTATCCAGCCTACACAATTTCTCTGGCACTGCAATTGTGTCACAGTCATTCAGAGCAGCTAATACCTCCCCAAGCAATAGATGGAGGTTCTCAAGCTTAAATTTAAAATTAGAAATCTCTGAATCAGGTCTCCCCGATTCAGAGACGTCACCCACAGACTGAAGCTCTCCGTCCTCAGGTTCTGCATATTGTGACGCAGTATCAGACATGGCTCTTACAGCATCTACGTGCTCTGTATCTCGTCTAACCCCAGAGCTATCGCGCTTGCCTCTCAATTCAGGCAATCTGGATAATACCTCTGACAGGGTATTATTCATTATTGCAGCCATGTCCTGCAAAGTAATCGCTATGGGCGTCCCTGATGTACTTGGCGCCATATTAGCGTGCGTCCCTTGAGCGGGAGGCGAAGGGTCCGACACGTGGGGAGAGTTAGTCGGCATAACTTCCCCCTCGACAGACCCCTCTGGTGACAATTCTTTTATAGATAAAGACTGATCTTTACTGTTTAAGGTGAAATCAATACATTTAGTACACATTCTCCTATGGGGCTCCACCATGGCTTTTAAACATAATGAACAAGTATCCTCTGTTGCAGACATGTTTGTACAGACTAGCAATGAGACTAGCAAGCTTGGAAAACACTTTAAAGCAAGTTAACAAGCAATATAAAAAACATTACTGTGCCTTTAAGAGAAACAAATTTTGACAAAATTTGAAATAACAGTGAAAAAAGGCAGTTACACTAACGAAATTTTTACAGTGTATGTAACAAGTCAGCAGAGCATTGCACCCACTTGCAAATGGATGATTAACCCCTTAATACCAAAAACTGAAAAATAAATGACAAAAACATTTTTAAACACAGTCACAACAACTGCCAGAGTCTACTGTGGTTGTTACCCTCCTCAAACACGACTTTTGAAGCCTTTTGAGCCCTTCAGAGATGTCCTGTATCATGCAGAAGGAAGCTGAGTGTCTCAGTCTGTAATTCTAGCTAGGCCCCTCCCACTCATATTATAACAGTGGAAAGCCTCAGGAAACTGTTTCTAGGCAAAAATCAAGCCAGCCATGTGGGAAAAAAACTAGGCCCCAATAAGTTTTGTCACCAAACATATATAAAAACGATTAACATGCCAGCAAACGTTTTATATTACACTTTTATAAGAGTATGTATCTCTGTTAATAAACCTGATACCAGTCGCTATAACTGCATTTAAGGCTTAACTTACATTAATCCGGTATCAGCAGCATTTTTCTAGCAAATTCCATCCCTAGAAATATGTTAACTGCACATACCTTATTGCAGGAAAACCTGCACGCTATTCCCCCTCTGAAGTTACCTCACTCCTCAGAATATGTGAGAACGGCAGTGGATCTTAGTTACTTCTGCTAAGATCATAGAAATCACAGGCAGATTCTTCTTCTAATGCTGCCTGAGATGAAACAGTACACTCCGGTACCATTTAAAAATAACAAACTTTTGATTGAAGTTAAAAAACTAACTATAATACACCACTCTCCTCTTACTACGTCCATCTTTGTTGAGAGTTGCAAGAGAATGACTGGGTATGGCAGTGAGGGGAGGAGCTATATAGCAGCTCTGCTGTGGGTGATCCTCTTGCAACTTCCTGTTGGGAAGGAGAATATCCCACAAGTAATGGATGATCCGTGGACTGGATACACTTAACAAGAGAAAATGTTATTTAGTTACATTAAAGGGACATGAAACCCAAACATTTTCTTTCATGATTCAGATAGAAAACACAATTTTAAATAACTTTCCAATTTACATCTATTTAAATTTGCTTCATTCTCTTGCTATTCTTTGCTGAAAGGTTTATCTAAACAAGCTCAGGAGCAGCAGAAAACCTAGATTCTAGCTTTTGATTGGTGGCTGAATCTGAACGCATGGGTAAGCCAATCACAATCGATGAGAGAGATAGAGATATATATAGATATCTATATATATCATCGATTGTGATTGGCTTAACCATGCGTTCAGTTAGAAACCATTAGTGCATTGCTGCTCCTTCAATAAATACCAAGAGAATGAAACAAATTAGATAATAGAAGTAAACTAGAAAGTTGTTTAAAATTGTATTCTCTATCTGAATCATGAAAGAAAAAAATTGGGTTTCATTTCCCTTTAAGTAACACTACTCTCAAAGGGACACTGAACCCAAAAAAAAATTATATCATGATTCAGATAGAGCATGCAATTTTAAGCAACTTTCTAATTTACTCCTATTATCAAATTCTTTTCATTCTCTTGGTATTTTTATTTGAAATGCAAGAATGTAAGTTTAGATGCTGGCCCATTTTTGGTGAACACACAGTGTTGTTCTTGCTGATTGATAGATAACAAGGTGTTCACGCCCGGGGAGTTATTTAAGAGTCAATAGATAATAAATACAAAGTCATATGATCAGATGGCTGTCAGAAGATGCTTAGATACAAGGTAATCACAGGGGTAAAAAGTATATTAATATAACTGTTGGTTGTGCAAAACTTGGGAATGGGTAATAAAGGGATTATTTATCTTTTAAAACAATAAAAAATATATTGTAGACTGTTCCTTTAATTCAAACCTATTTTGATATCCTAGTTTGTCTAAAAAGTTGTCACGGAGTTGCAGCTGGTGATACCGGTCGTCTGACTGTTTTTAAAATTGCCACAGATCAATAAAAGTTACTGCCTAACCAAATTTAGATACTCTGACTTGCTTTAGGAATGTATATCCACTTGAGTAGTTCAAAGGAATTCCATTTGAAATAAAAGAAATAAATTTTTTTTAAATAAAACATCCCAGAAACTAGTTACCTCAGGACATATTAAAGGGGCATTGTACACTAGATTTTTCTTTGCATAAATGTTTTGTAGATGATCCATTTATATAGCCCATCTGGTAGTGCTTTTATTAAAAAAAAAATATGAAATAAGTATAGTTTTTCTTATTTTTTTAAGAACATTGTGCTGATTTTCAGACTCCTAACCAAGCCCCACAGTGCCAGATGTATACACACATTTACAGTCTCCTGCAGGCATCTGTTTGTGTTTTCTGCTTTTTCATATGCAGGGAAGGGGGGGGGGGGAATGGGGAGTGTCTTCTCATTTTGTTTACCCAGCTCCTTTTCAGTGGGTGTCCCCAGACTACCTCATCAGCAGTGCTAAACTGGGAGCTTCTCAGTTTTTAAAAGGTTTTATACTGGATTTTTAGAACATTATCTGTGAATAGTCTTCTTTATAGTGGTATCTATTACATTCAGTTATATGAAAATTGGTGTATACCGTCCCTTTAAAACACAGTCATGTCCGTATAAAGTGCATTGTTTATTATTGTTTTGTTATCAGCTGAAGTTAAGTAGGGAAAGATATATAGCAGGATTAGCCTTGAGAAGTCTGCAGTGTACATTCCCAGCTCTAAAAATGTGAAAACACAGAGAGAGATACATTTTATATAAAAATGTCAAGTTGTTTATGGTCCCTTGATGGGTTTTGAACTGCTAATCAGTCATTAACAAAACATTACAATAACATATTGAGCCACATTTATCAAGGGCTTGGAGCACCGTTGGCTGCAGGTTTGCATAAGCGAACCTGTACCTGAGGTTTAAGAAGCATTCTTAAACCACTGTTCCACCTATTATGTGGAGAAGTCAGTCCCCCCTGGACTTTTCTGACTAGGAAGATTGACAGCCCTTGCTCGATTGGCTGTCTGCGAGCAGTATTGCACACTAGTCATAGTGTGCAACGGTAAATTCTGTCAGCATATTGCTGGGCGCTATTAGCGAGGCCAGGTGGAGGCTTAAGAGGTCTCTTGTGGAATCAAGCAAATGGAATTGCATCTGATGCCGCAATCATCAGACCCAGGACCTCCATGCAAAGCCACAGTTGGATTGGCAATAGCCTAAAGCTTGGTACAAGCAGACTGTAATTTTACTCTTCTTTACTCAGTCAATTATTAGGACTCCTAGAAAAAGAGAGTGGTCTGAGGAGAAATAAAACTTTTTAGGAGGTTGATTTTCCAACTATGATAGCGAAGAAACTAAGATATTGTTGGTGTGAAAAATTACTAAAGGTAAAGATGGAGCTTGAACCAAGATATCGTCCAGGTATGGAGCTATTGAAATACTGAGGTTCAATTACAGATAGTAGCGAGCCCAGCACCTTTGTAAAAATTCTAGAAGCTGTAGCCAGACCAAAATGTAGAGCGACAAACTGAAAATGTTTGTTCATAAATGTGAAGCGAAGAAACAGATGATGATCTTTGTGAATAGGAATATGAAGGATCCGTCAAATCTATTGTGGACATAAAGGAAGGATAGAGTTAGGTTTTCTAGTCTGTAGAAGAACATCCACTACAGCATCTGAAAACCCCCTGTGCTTTAAAATTAAATGTGTAAACTCCACGCTGTCAAATCTAGAGATTTTAAGACTAGGAGGGCCTTGAGATAAGAGGTTCTTGCGTAGGTGAAGAAATCACAGAGGAAAGCTAGGCATTTGAATTAGATCTGCATACCAGATCCGGCGGGGACAGGTAGCAGCAAACAGAATAACAGAGAAAATCTCTTGTTTAATTTGAATTACAAGCCTGAGAATAAGAACAAATGGAGGGAATACATAGGCCATATGAAAGGTCCATGGAAACACTAGAGCATCTACTTAGTTCTACTCCAGTCCCTGTATCTGGCACAGAATCTGGGATCTTGAAATTGAGTCAAGGGCCATAAAGGTCTATTACTGGAAGATCACATTTAGAAACCAGCTGATTGAACAACTCCTGATTGAGATACTATTCTCCTGGATGTAAGAACTGATTACTAAGATAGTCCGCTTCTCAAATCTTTACCCCAAGAATGGCCAAAAATGGGGGCTATGACTGAAATCCCATCAGGAAATACTGCGTCACCACCCAATAATCCTATACCCCTGGAGCCAGATGGACAACGGTTCTCACAAAGAGGCAAAGAACAAAACTGAGTAGTATAGGGAGGTAGGAGGGTTTAAAAGCTCGTCTAGGGTTCTTTGCCTCCTCCTAGTGGCAGGAATTCAATAACACACGTCAAGGCTCGTGGACTCTCAGAACATTATGAAAGAAAGGAATACTTTATTATTCCCAAGCTTAAGAAGCCATGAATTCAGTTACTAGAGACCAAAGGCAGATCAATTTATATTTCAATCTAAAATGTTCATAGTGCAAAAAAAAGTGGGCGAGAAATGATAACATGAGATATGTATATAAAAACAGAATTTATGTTTACCTGATAAATTACTTTCTCCAACGGTGTGTCCGGTCCACGGCGTCATCCTTACTTGTGGGATATTCTCTTCCCCAACAGGAAATGGCAAAGAGCCCAGCAAAGCTGGTCACATGATCCCTCCTAGGCTCCGCCTACCCCAGTCATTCGACCGACGTTAAGGAGGAATATTTGCATAGGAGAAACCATATGGTACCGTGGTGACTGTAGTTAAAGAAAATAAATTATCAGACCTGATTAAAAAAACCAGGGCGGGCCGTGGACCGGACACACCGTTGGAGAAAGTAATTTATCAGGTAAACATAAATTCTGTTTTCTCCAACATAGGTGTGTCCGGTCCACGGCGTCATCCTTACTTGTGGGAACCAATACCAAAGCTTTAGGACACGGATGAAGGGAGGGAGCAAATCAGGTCACCTAAATGGAAGGCACCACTGCTTGCAAAATCTTTCTCCCAAAAATAGCCTCAGAAGAAGCAAAAGTATCAAACTTGTAAAATTTGGTAAAAGTGTGCAGTGAAGACCAAGTCGCTGCCCTACATATCTGATCAACAGAAGCCTCGTTCTTGAAGGCCCATGTGGAAGCCACAGCCCTAGTGGAATGAGCTGTGATTCTTTCGGGAGGCTGCCGTCCGGCAGTCTCGTAAGCCAATCCGATGATGCTTTTAATCCAAAAAGAGAGAGAGGTAGAAGTTGCTTTTTGACCTCTCCTTTTACCGGAATAAACAACAAACAAGGAAGATGTTTGTCTAAAATCCTTTGTAGCTTCTAAATAGAATTTTAGAGCGCGAACAACATCCAAATTGTGCAACAAACGTTCCTTCTTTGAAACTGGTTTCGGACACAGAGAAGGTACGATAATCTCCTGGTTAATGTTTTTGTTAGAAACAACTTTTGGAAGAAAACCAGGTTTAGTACGTAAAACCACCTTATCTGCATGGAACACCAGATAAGGAGGAGAACACTGCAGAGCAGATAATTCTGAAACTCTTCTAGCAGAAGAAATTGCAACTAAAAACAAAACTTTCCAAGATAATAACTTAATATCAACGGAATGTAAGGGTTCAAACGGAACCCCCTGAAGAACTGAAAGAACTAAATTGAGACTCCAAGGAGGAGTCAAAGGTTTGTAAACAGGCTTAATTCTAACCAGAGCCTGAACAAAGGCTTGAACATCTGGCACAGCTGCCAGCTTTTTGTGAAGTAACACAGACAAGGCAGAAATCTGTCCCTTCAGGGAACTTGCAGATAATCCTTTTTCCAATCCTTCTTGAAGGAAGGATAGAATCTTAGGAATCTTAACCTTGTCCCAAGGGAATCCTTTAGATTCACACCAACAGATATATTTTTTCCAAATTTTGTGGTAAATCTTTCTAGTTACAGGCTTTCTGGCCTGAACAAGAGTATCGATAACAGAATCTGAGAACCCTCGCTTCGATAAGATCAAGCGTTCAATCTCCAAGCAGTCAGCTGGAGTGAAACCAGGTTCGGATGTTCGAACGGACCCTGAACAAGAAGGTCTCGTCTCAAAGGTAGCTTCCAAGGTGGAGCCGATGACATATTCACCAGATCTGCATACCAAGTCCTGCGTGGCCACGCAGGAGCTATCAAGATCACTGACGCCCTCTCCTGATTGATCCTGGCTACCAGCCTGGGGATGAGAGGAAACGGCGGGAACACATAAGCTAGTTTGAAGGTCCAAGGTGCTACTAGTGCATCCACTAGAGCCGCCTTGGGATCCCTGGATCTGGACCCGTAGCAAGGAACTTTGAAGTTCTGACGAGAGGCCATCAGATCCATGTCTGGAATGCCCCACAGCTGAGTGACTTGGGCAAAGATTTCCGGATGGAGTTCCCACTCCCCCGGATGCAATGTCTGACGACTCAGAAAATCCGCTTCCCAATTTTCCACTCCTGGGATGTGGATAGCGGACAGGTGGCAGGAGTGAGACTCCGCCCATAGAATGATTTTGGTCACTTCTTCCATCGCTAGGGAACTCCTTGTTCCCCCCTGATGGTTGATGTACGCAACAGTTGTCATGTTGTCTGATTGAAACCGTATGAACTTGGCCCTCGCTAGCTGAGGCCAAGCCTTGAGAGCATTGAATATCGCTCTCAGTTCCAGAATATTTATCGGTAGAAGAGATTCTTCCCGAGACCAAAGACCCTGAGCTTTCAGGGATCCCCAGACCGCGCCCCAGCCCATCAGACTGGCGTCGGTCGTGACAATAACCCACTCTGGTCTGCGGAATGTCATCCCTTGTGACAGGTTGTCCAGGGACAGCCACCAACGGAGTGAGTCTCTGGTCCTCTGATTTACTTGTATCTTCGGAGACAAGTCTGTATAATCCCCATTCCACTGACTGAGCATGCACAGTTGTAATGGTCTTAGATGAATGCGCGCAAAAGGAACTATGTCCATTGCCGCTACCATCAACCCGATCACTTCCATGCACTGAGCTATGGAAGGAAGAGGAACGGAATGAAGTATCCGACAAGAGTCTAGAAGCTTTGTTTTTCTGGCCTCTGTCAGAAATATCCTCATTTCTAAGGAGTCTATTATTGTTCCCAAGAAGGGAACCCTTGTTGACGGAGATAGAGAACTCTTTTCCACGTTCACTTTCCATCCGTGAGATCTGAGAAAGGCCAGGACTATGTCCGTGTGAGCCTTTGCTTGAGGAAGGGACGACGCTTGAATCAGAATGTCGTCCAAATAAGGTACTACAGCAATGCCCCTTGGTCTTAGCACAGCTAGAAGGGACCCTAGTACCTTTGTGAAAATCCTTGGAGCAGTGGCTAATCCGAAAGGAAGCGCCACGAACTGGTAATGCTTGTCCAGGAATGCGAACCTTAGGAACCGATGATGTTCCTTGTGGATAGGAATATGTAGATACGCATCCTTTAAATCCACCGTGGTCATGAATTGACCTTCCTGGATGGAAGGAAGAATAGTTCGAATGGTTTCCATCTTGAACGATGGAACCTTGAGAAACTTGTTTAAGATCTTGAGATCTAAGATTGGTCTGAACGTTCCCTCTTTTTTGGGAACTATGAACAGATTGGAGTAGAACCCCATCCCTTGTTCTCTTAATGGAACAGGATGAATCACTCCCATTTTTAACAGGTCTTCTACACAATGTAAGAATGCCTGTCTTTTTATGTGGTCTGAAGACAACTGAGACCTGTGGAACCTCCCCCTTGGGGGAAGCCCCTTGAATTCCAGAAGATAACCTTGGGAGACTATTTCTAGCGCCCAAGGATCCAGAACATCTCTTGCCCAAGCCTGAGCGAAGAGAGAGAGTCTGCCCCCCACCAGATCCGGTCCCGGATCGGGGGCCAACATTTCATGCTGTCTTGGTAGCAGTGGCAGGTTTCTTGGCCTGCTTTCCCTTGTTCCAGCCTTGCATTGGTCTCCAAGCTGGCTTGGCTTGAGAAGTATTACCCTCTTGCTTAGAGGACGTAGCACTTTGGGCTGGTCCGTTTCTACGAAAGGGACGAAAATTAGGTTTATTTTTTGCCTTGAAAGGCCGATCCTGAGGAAGGGCGTGGCCCTTACCCCCAGTGATATCAGAGATAATCTCTTTCAAGTCAGGGCCAAACAGCGTTTTCCCCTTGAAAGGAATGTTAAGTAGCTTGTTCTTGGAAGACGCATCAGCCGACCAAGATTTCAACCAAAGCGCTCTGCGCGCCACAATAGCAAACCCAGAATTCTTAGCCGCTAACCTAGCCAATTGCAAAGTGGCGTCTAGGGTAAAAGAATTAGCCAATTTGAGAGCATTGATTCTGTCCATAATCTCCTCATAAGGAGGAGAATCACTATCGACCGCCTTTATCAGCTCATCGAACCAGAAACATGCGGCTGTAGCGACAGGGACAACGCATGAAATTGGTTGTAGAAGGTAACCCTGCTGAACAAACATCTTTTTAAGCAAACCTTCTAATTTTTTATCCATAGGATCTTTGAAAGCACAACTATCCTCTATGGGTATAGTGGTGCGTTTGTTTAAAGTGGAAACCGCTCCCTCGACCTTGGGGACTGTCTCTAAGCCATCTCCGTGGAGATGTTGCCTGTACAACGGCAAAGAGAATGACTGGGGTAGGCGGAGCCTAGGAGGGATCATGTGACCAGCTTTGCTGGGCTCTTTGCCATTTCCTGTTGGGGAAGAGAATATCCCACAAGTAAGGATGACGCCGTGGACCGGACACACCTATGTTGGAGAAAAGGTATTAATATATACTAGGCAATTGCAAAACAGTTACAAAGAATTAAAAGGATTCAAATTCACAGAAACCCCAGATGATATAGTTCTTGCTGTATAAATGGAAGTCTGTCAGTGTTAAAATCAAGCACTATTTTATACCCACACCAGGAACTTTTTTTTTTTTGGGTACGGCTCAAGTTATATTATTTTACACTGGTCTGGTTTGCCGTAGAAAAACAGATAAACATCCCTAATGTTTATTATGCCTAATAAATGAAAAATTATGTCATACTATTGTTCATGACTGGATTACTAATAACTAATTCATAAATACCAAACATCAAACTCCCCAGTTAAAGAGGCTGACATTTCCCATGTTGTAACCCTGCCCCTTAGCTAGACATATTTGAGCTCAATGAATCTTCTTTTGCCAGCATCTGGATAACAATGTTTTGAGCATATTTAGTGCTGGCTATGGAGTTATTATTCAGTGATTTCAGCAGAGGCTGGAATCACAACTCAAGTCTGCCCTTTGTTGTCTGCTAAAAACATTGGCCAGTGTGAAACACAGAGAAACAGAGACCAAAAGTAATAACATTTGTTTACCTCTTTAGTCACAAGTTTTCTGCATTAACCTCTGAGGAGCTAGTAAGAGCAACTATACATGGCATATCACAAAGGTTTATAACACCTTTAGCCAATAGTAGGAGATTAATTTTCTTTGGAATTCCATTTTAATTTCATAGATTCTGGATGTTTTCCAGTATGGCACAATTATGTGTTTTTTTCCATTAGTTCCCTAAAAGTTCAGGTGTCTGCACTCTGTTATTTCACAGCACAATATATCCATCTCTGGGACAAGTATTCTGACTGGCTGCTTAAAGAACCATTCAATGAAGTAGAATTACATTATTAACAAGTGCAAAATAAAAAGACAATGCAATATCACTTACTCTGAATTTCAAATAAGCAGTAGATTATTTTTCTGCCAAATTAATTTTTTCCCTCAATTTCCAGCCCCTCTATATCATGTGACAGACATAAGCCAATCACAGGCTAGTATACATATTCCCTGGGAGCTTATGCACATGCTCAGTAGGATCTTGTTCCCCAGAAAGTGTGTATATAAAAACCACATTTTGATAATGGAAGTAAAATGGAAAGTGTCTTAAAACCGCTGCTCTTTCTGAATCATAAATGTTTATTCTGACTTGAGTTTCCCTTTAAAGTCTTTTTTACAGTAGGATGTGAATACTTAGAAATTTGAGGTAAAATATCTTCCTTTTTTACAAAGAGATGTTCAGGTGATATTTTCTAGTCAGCTTTTTACAGCTATGCTGCCTCACTTTCATATATTTTTAAACATGTAAAGGGACAGTATACACCAATTTTCATATAACTGCATGTAATAGACTAATATAAAGAAGAATATGTGAAGATACTGATCTAAAAATCCAGTATATAACCTTTAAAAAAAAAAACTTACTTAGAAGGTTTAGCACTGTTGACAAGGTTATCTGAAACACCAAGTGAAAGGGGCTGGGAGCAGACACCCCCTCCCCTCTCATGCATATATAAAGACAGATTTGACAAGCAGGGGTCTGTAAACCCATGTATACATGTGACACATGGGGCTTGGTAAGGAGTCTAAAAATCAGCACAATGTTATTAAAAAAAAAAAGCAAAAACTATACATTGTTACAAAAACACTCCCAGATGGGCTATATAAATGGATAATCTACAAAACATTTATGCAAAGAAAAACCTAGTGCACAATGTCCCTTTAAAGGGACAGTAAACACTCCAAATAAATTTACCTTATTCAATAGTAGTGAACCTGCTGATTATTCTGCAAGGTTTTAAATATACCTCTTCACATCGCATTGTGTATCCTTGTAAATTCAAACAGTGCATCCAGACCGTTAAAAATGTCCCCCAAACTCAGCCCCTAAGGATACTTCTTCCTAACCTGGATTCCACATGCCCCTTTAGTAAGCGACTCGCAAATTATTTTATCATTCCGTTCACAGACTGTTACGCTTGCGTCATCGTATCTGATCACGCAATGCCCTGAATTTGCGCATGCGCGACGTCTAGGGGGAACTAAAAAAACGGAACTATCAGATAACCACTTTTCTGTGCTTGAAATTGAATGCTACAGACAGATTCTGCTACTGAGAAATGGGCGGGAGCAGTGGACTCTCCTCCCACAGATGGAAATTAAATTATCAGGTAAGCATAATTTATGTTTTACATCTTAATGGGAGGAGAGTCCACTGCTTCATTCATTACTTGTGGGACAAGCTCTAGAGGACACTGAATGAAAAACACGGGAGGGCAAAAGGAGGCGGACCCTAAACTAAGAGCACCAGAGCCTGCAGAACCTTTCTCCCAAAAGCTGCTTCCGCCGAAGCAAAAACGTCAAATTTATAAAACTTTGCAAAAGTATGTAAGGAAGACCAAGTGGCCGCCTTACAAATCTGCTCCATAGAGGCCTCATTCTTAATGGCCCAAGAAGAGGCCACAGCTCTAGTTGAGTGAGCCGTAATCTTCTGAGGAGACTTGTGTCCCACTGTCTCATATGCAAGACACATGATACTCATCAACCAAAAGGATAGAGAAGTGGCAGAGGCCCTTTGCCCCCTGTGCTTCCCTGAATACACAACAAATAAGGACGAAGTCTGTCTGAACTTCTTTGTGGCCTGAAGATAAAACTTCAAAGCGCGAACCACATCCAAATTATGAAGTAACCTCTCCTTTGAAGAAGAAGGGTTAGGACACAAAGAAGGAACTACTATTTCCTGATTGATGTTACAACTTGACACCACTTTGAGAAGGAATCCTAAACCAGTGCGAAAAACAGCCTTATCGGCGTGAAAAACTAAGTAGGGAGGCTCACATTGCAAGGCCGCCAACTCAGAGACTCTGCGTGCCGATGCAATAGCCAGAAGGAATAAGACTTTCCATGAAGGAGTCATAATGTCAAGCACATGCATAGGCTCAAACAGAGCCCTCTGCAATACCTTAAGAACCAAGTTTAAGCTCCAAAGAGGAGCCGAAATTCCTAAAGACAGGCCTGATCCTAACCAGAGCCTGAACAAAGGACTGAATGTCAGGAAGCTCTGCAAGCTTCTTATGCAACAGTACAGATAATTGTGAGATTTGTCCCCTTAGAGAGTTGGCAGCAAAACCCTTATCCAGACCATCCTGGAGGAAGGCCAAAATCCTGGATACCCTGACCTTGTGCCAGGGGTATCCTAGTTCCTCACACCCGGACAAGTAGGTCCTCCACACCTTGTGATAGATGCGTTGAGTGACCAGCCTCCTGGCCTGAACGAGAGTGAATCACTTTCCCAAAATCCTCTCTTGGCTCAGACTAGATGTTTAATCTCCACGCAGTCAGCCTCAGAGAATCGAGATTTTGGTGTAGAAAAGGACCTTGAACCAGCAGATCCCTGCGACAAGGTAACCTCCACGGAGGAGATGATGACATCCCGCCCAGATCCACAAACCACATCCTCTGTGGCCACGACGGAGCAATCAGAATAGCTGACTTGCTCCTGCTTGATGTGGGCCACTACACAAGGTAGAAGAGGCAACGGTGGAAATATGTAAATTAAGTTGAAGTCCCAGGGCACAGCCAAAGCATCTATCAGTTCCGCCTGGGGATCTCTGGATCGCGACCCGTATCTGGGTAGCTTGTAATTGAGTCTGGACGCAATGAGATCTATCTCCGGTGTCCCCCATCTGTTGCAGATCTCCTCGAACACCTCGGGATGGAGAGACCATTCCCAGGGTGAAACGTCTATCTGCTCAGAAAATCCGCTTCCCAGTTGTCCACACCCGGAATGAGGATCGCTGAGAGTGAACAATTGTGAGTCTCTGCCCATTCCAGAATCCGAGATACTTCCCTCATGGCTAGGGAACTTCTCGTTCCCCCCTGATGGTTTATGTAAGCCACCAAGGTAAATGTTGTCCGACTGGTATCTGATGAATTGGGACAACCCCAGGGGGGGCCGAAGTTCTCAGAGCTTGAATATCGTTAGAAGTTCCAGAATATTTATAGGTAGACTCGATTCTTCTCTGGTCCATCTGCCCTGTGCCTTTCTGGCACCCCAAACAGCTCCCCATCCCCATAGACTTGCATCCGTGGTCACAATCTCCCAGAATGGTCTCAAGAAGGATGTCCCCTGTGACAGCTGCCCCGGCCGGTTCCACCAAGATAGGGACTCCCTCACCGGTCTGTCCAGAGATATCTGTTGGGACAGATCTGAATGATCACCGTTCCATTGTCTCAGCATGCACAGCTGAAGAGGTCTGAGACGGAACCTTGCGAATGGAATGGCATCTATGCTGGATACCATGGAGCCCGATCACCTCCATACACCTGGCTACAGATGTCCTGGAGGATGTCTGGAGAGCTAGACAGTTGGGCGGGAGCTTGCAACGTCTCTGATCTGTCAAGAATATCTTCATGACTGAAGAATCTATTATCATACCCAGGAATTCCACCCTGTTGCTGGAGACCAAGGAACTCTTCCCTTTGTTTAAATTCCCCCCGTGGGAATGAAGAAGAGCCTTTGAGTGATCCTCCACAAGACTGTAGGACGGAGCCTGTACCAGGATATCGTCCAGATAAGGTGCCACTGCAATCCCTCTGGCTTTCGCTACCACGAGTAGAGCTCCCAGAACTTTTGTAAAGACTCTTGGGGCAGTCAGACCAAAAGAAGGGCCACAAACTGGAAGTGCTGGTCCAGGAAGGCGAATCTTAGAAACCTGAAGTGATCCTTGTGGATTGAAACGTGAAGGTAAGCGTCCTTCAGGTATATAGTCGTCATGAATTGCCCCTCTTGAACCAGGGGCAAAATTGACTTTATTGTCTCCATCTTGAACGATGGCACTGACAAGAACTTGTTTAGAGCCTTTAGGTCCTAAATTGGACGAAACATGTCCTTTTTTGGGACCACGGAAAGTTTTGAATAATTCCCCAAGACCTCTTTCCGCCAGAGAGACTGGGACGATTACTCAGAGAGATGAGATCCCTCACACACCCCAGGAAGGCGTCTCTCTTCTCTGGTCTTGAAGAGATGTTTGACAGAAGGAACCTGCCTCTGGTCGGATATGACTTGATTCCTATCCTGTAACCCTGGGCTACGACCTCCAGAACCCAAGGGTCTAACACGTCTCTTCTCCAGGCCTCCGCAAAAAGAGATAGTCTGCCCCTACCTGATCCGAGGACGGAACGGGGGCAGCCCCTTCATGCCGACTGACTCCACGGGCTTCTTGTTCTGCTTGGACTTGTTCCAAGAGTTAGCTGGCTTCCAAGATCCTTTGGACTGCTAAGACTTTGCGGCAGGCTGCTGGCGCTGAGACTTGTCTGCACGAAAGGGGCGGAAAGTAGACCCCTTAGGTTTAGTCTTCTTATCCTGAGGCAAGAAGGCACCCTTGTCACCGTGACCGTAGATATGATCCAGGCCAAACAAAACTTTCCCCTTGAATGGGCTAGAACAGAAAAACCTGCGGGCTAGAACAGAAAAACCTGAAGTCTTAGCATTCAGGTAAATAATCTGCATGTTAGCATCACAAATGAACAAATATGCTACCCTTAAGGCCTTAATTCGTTCTTGAATCTCTTTGAGGGGAGTCTCCACCTCGACCATCGCTGACAGAGCATCACACCAGAAGGTAGCCGCCCCTGCCACCGCAGCGACTGCCGCCGCCGGTTGAAAAACGAACCCCGTGAGTTGGAACATCTTCCGCAACATGGACTCAATCTTTTTTTTCATGGGTTCCTTGAAAGAAGAGCTATCCTCAAGCGGAATAGTCGTTCTCTTAGCGAGCATGGAGATAGCACCATCCACCTTAGGGGCGGTTTCCCACAGTTGAAGCTTCGAGTCCGGAACGGGGAATAGCTTTTTAAAAGAAGAGGGGGAAAAGAACGAGCCAAGTTTCTCACATTCATTCTTAATATTAGCCATCTTGATGGGAACCGAGAAGGCCTGAGGCACTACCCTGTCCTCGTAAGCTATCAAGTTTAGGGATCGAAGTTTCCTCCGGTAATTTCAGTTCCGGAACCTCCAATGTAGCAAGCACCTCCTTCAGCAGGAAGCGCAAATGCCCCATTTTAAACTTAAAATCTGGTTCTTCGAGGACGGAGGCCTAGAAGTATCCGATTCCAACCCAGAAGTGACATCCTCCGACATCCTCAGATAATCTGAAACATTCAGTGGAGTCGAAGACCCCCGAAACGGATAGCAGTGCCATACCTTCCACTTAGTAGGGTGAGGCATTGTATTAATGGCCGCAGAAACCGCCGTCTGTAACTGATCGACAAAGTCTGGCGGCCAAAAGGCCCCTCCCGCAGGAGGATTAGTATTGAGCTGGGGAACTGCTTGTGTAATCGGAGAGGAGTGCAGGGAACGCATTTCGCGAGGCGGAGAACCCTCAGAGGTGGACGGCTCAGTCGTACTAAATATCCTATTCTTTTTAGATATAGCAATATTGTCAAAGCATGTGTTAAAGAGTTGAGTAAGCAGTTCAACTGGAACCTCCTCACAATATACACAGTTAACCGGTTTAGATAAAGAGGGAGCCTTTATTGCAGACTTGATAAAAAGTTTAACAGCACCTTTATATCCCAATGGCCGGGGCACTCATCACCTCCTATAACCCGGACTACAAAAAAAACAGCTTTGTCTCCTTCGAACGCAGGTCAAGAAAGAGGAAGTTACAGAGGCCACATCCGGTCACATGGAGTGCCATACAGGACGACTCCTGCACTCGAGAGAGGAACGCATCAAAAAAAGCCTGCCTCAATCTCTTGCTAAGTGAACTGATTGTTCCACACTGACAGAGCCTCATCTCACACAAGTGCAGCATAAAACACAATAAACAAAATTATGCACAATAAAATACCCCCTGTTCAATAACCCCCTTCTGAGGGTATTACCCTAGATTCTATAAAGATAAAGGAGCCACACTGTGACACTGTTTTCTTACGTTATTATATAAATGTATATACATATATATATATATATATATATATATATATATATATACATACACACACACACACACATATATATATGAAATGATCTTACCAGAATCAACGCCGTGGAACAGGAACACAGCCATTCAAGTGTAACAGGGTAGTAGTATCGCTCCTGACATGGACTTGAGAGCATAAAAGCAGGCAGCGAAACTTGTCATTGCTGATTGCTAATGGAGCTGTTAATCTGAGTCGGAATGGGTTTTCAAAAAGACTCTCCCTGCATCTCTGGACTCTAACATTCATCCATGCTCTCACTGAGAGGCTGACAGGACTACTTAAAACTCCAGTCCCATTTTGAAGAGTACTACCCTCTATAAAAAACTACTCTAAATCTTCCGACAATTCTCTGCAAACCTCCTGTGACGAAAGGCAAAGAATGACTGGGGAGTGGGGGAGGTATTTAAGCCTTTGGCTGGCGTGTCTTTGCCTCCTACTGGTGGCCAGGTTCTTAATTCCCACAAGTAATGAAGCATTGCACTCTCCCTCCCATGAGGTGACACTTCCACCTAACCATGCACACTACATTTATATATAATAGTTTTTGTTGCACAAATTATCATTAAATTAATTTATGCATTAGTGTGTGCTTTTGATAGCTTAAGTAACATTTATAAATTGAGAAATTTGTATTATTTAGCAAATGTTTTATTATTGCAAAGTACAGTGCCCCCACGCACTATTTCACAATGCCACCCAGAGATGGCAACATTTTCTGTGGAGAACACTGTGCATGTATATTATATATAGATAGACAGAGAGAGAGAAAGAGAGAGGGAAATTTAGATTATATAAGCTGACTAAAGAAACTATTTTGCTTACACAGACAAAAGAAACTCGTGCTCTGGCATTTACCTCATCCATGGCAAAACATGTGATCTCCACACAGAGTGACCAATTAACTAAGCAAAAAGGCTAAATAGATCAAATACCAAATAATGGTTTACAAAACAGAATTCTCTTGACATAATTTATATATATATCTATCTTTTGGTTACCATGCATGTAAAGCTGCACACAAAAGTGTGTTATATGAAAAGTAGCAATCTATGAGGAATTAGCTATAGCGTGTTTATGCAAGCTACAAACTTAAGGAATAAATGCAAATATAACAATAATTATAAATATTTATGCCTGCAGAGATTTTATTCGCATTACAGTGCAACTGATAGCTTAGTTTAACTTAAAAGGGACAGTAAAGTCAAAATTAAACTTTCAGGATTCAGACAGATCACGCAATTTTAAACAGGTTTCTAATTTACTTCTGTTTGCTTTGTTCTTGTGGTATCTTTTATTGAAAAGTTATACTAGGTAAGCTCAAAAGAGCTCAGGAGTGGGCACGTGTCTTTAGTACTCTATGGCAGCAGTGTTTTGCAACATTGTATAACAAAGCTACAAATACTGTTGCAAAACATTACTGCTATAGAATTACTAAAGACATGTGCACACTCCTGAGCTCTTATGAGCTTACCTAGTTTTACTCTTCAATAAAAGATACCAAGAGAACAAAGCAAATTTGATAATAAAAAAAAGTCAATTGGATAGGGGTTTAAAATTGCATGCTCTATCTGAATCATGAAAAGTTTAATTTTGACTTCACTTTTCCTATTAAAAACTGAAAAATGGTTAGTTAAAGTGATGGTAAAGTCATCTGTTGTGCAGTACATAATCCTTTTTCTTTTACCTTAACTAGCACATTGATGTGCTTATATAAATAAAAAACAATTTATTCACTCTGTAATGATGACTTTATTTCCCCTCCGTAGAGTTTTTTAAACAGCCTCTCTATAATTTTTTCACCGGTGCAGCTTTGATTGACAACGCTTTTAGCCAATCATCAGCTCACCATGCGCCCTATGTAAAATATGAACCGCACGCTCCCGGCATCTACACTAACTCTTTGCTACTTACTGCGCATGCGCACTTCTTACGCTAACTGCGCATTGCTATCTGAGAATACTCAGCTCCTGGTTTTAGCCGATGTAAGTAAACAGTAAATCATTCCTTTCGTAATGATTCACTGTTTGCTTTCATTTCTCTCATCAGCCAGATATTTTTCGATGTCTATATGTTTCAATGTTTGCTTTAATTTCTACCATCAATAATTTCTCTCTTCATATATAAAATAATTGTAAGTATTTTTTGGGCAAAAAAATACTTCAATAATTTCTCTCTTCATATATAAAATAATTGTAAGTATTTTTTGCCCAAAAAATACTTACAATTATTTTATATATGAAGAGAGAAATTATTGATGGTAGAAATTAAAGCAAACATTGAAACATATAGACATCGAAAAATATCTGGCTGATGAGAGAAATGAAAGCAAACAGTGAATCATTACGAAAGGAATGATTTACTGTTTACTTACATCGGCTAAAACCAGGAGCTGAGTATTCTCAGATAGCAATGCGCAGTTAGCGTAAGAAGTGCGCATGCGCAGTAAGTAGCAAAGAGTTAGTGTAGATGTCGGGAGCGTGCGGTTCATATTTTACATAGGGCGCATGGTGAGCTGATGATTGGCTAAAAGCGTTGTCAATCAAAGCTGCACCAGTGAAAAAATTATATAGAGGCTGTTTAAAAAACTCTACGGAGGGGAAATAAAATCATCATTACAGAGTGAATAGTTTTTTATTTATATAAGCACATCGATGTGCTAGTTAAGGTAAAAGAAAAAGGATTATGTACTGCACAACAGGTGACTTTACCATCACTTTAATTTACTTTTTACTTCTGTGATTACCTTGTATCTAATCATCTTCTGACAGCCACCTGATCATATTACTTTTTATTTATTATCTATTTACTTGCATTTAGTACTGTGTTGTGCTAACTCATAAATAACTCCTCGGGCGTGAACACAATGTTATCTATATGGCCCACATGAACTAGCTGTCTCCTGTTGTGAAAAGCAAATTAAAAAAAACGTGATAAAAAGCTGTCTATAGTGGGTTAGAAAAAGGCAGAAATTTAGATGTTTAAATGTTATAAAGTACATTAATATATCAATATTGGTTGTGCAAAGATGGGGAATGGGTAGTAAAGGCATTATCTATCTTTTTAAACAATACGTTTTAGTGTAGACTGTCACTTTAAGGCTGCATAAAAACAAGGATAGTTACAGTCATATTGATAGTATACAATGCATTGTTTTGCAGTTATCAGTTAAAGCACCAGTAAATGCAGTAGATTTGCAAAATCAATAAATTCATGATAACAAGACAATGCTATAACACTCAGTCTGAACTTTAATTGAGTAGACTTTTTTTTCTGACAATTTTCAAAGTTATGTTTATTTCCACTCCTCTTGTATCATGAGACAGCCATCAGCCAAACACAAATACATAAACGTTCCTTCCGTAAATTCTTGAACATGCTCAGTAGGAGCTGTGATTTAAAAAGCAAAAAACATAAATTATGCTTACCTGATCATTTCATTTTCTTCCGTGGGAAAGAATCCAGTCGCATTCATTACTTGTGGGAAATAAGAACCTGGCCACCAGGAGGAGCCAAAGACACACCAGCCAAAGGCTCAAATACTCCTCCCACTTCCCCTATCCCCCAGTCATTCTGCCGAGGAACAAGGATCAGTGGAAAAAATATCAAGGTGAAAGGGTGCCAGTAGACTATACACGAAAACGACTAAAAAAAAAAAAACAGGCGGGGGCTGTGGACTCTTTCCCACGGAAGAAAATGAAATGATCAGGTAAGCATAATTTATGTTTTTCTTCCTAATGGGAAAGAGTCCACAGCCAAATTCATTACTTGTGGGAAAATTATACCCAAGCCAAAGAGGACACAATGCCAAGTACGGGAGGATAAGAGGCAGCCCAATCTGAGGGCACCAGTACTCAACCACATCCCATAAATAAAGTCCCGCTTCATCCAAAAGCAGGAAGCAAAATCAAAGAAAAAAGGGCCTCAAGGACAAAAACGACAGTCCCAAGCCTGGGTAAAAACCACATGCAACACCACCGAGCCATCAGGACTCTAAGCACACTATCGCCCAAAGGCAGATCCCATACACACGCTCCCATAAGGGAACCCTGACCACAACTCCCCAAAGGAAGAAGCAAGGTAAAGGGATAACTAACTAGAACCCTGTCTTCCAAAAGACAAATCAAACTGGGAGACTCCAGAAAGTCTCACTATATGCCAGAAAAAAGGACATCATCAGCCAAACGTGACCAAGTCAGAGACCCAAAGAGAAAAAAAATTATCTTGAAACAGAAAACCGCAGACACAACTAAGTAGCACACTATAGTGCAGCCACAGATAAAGGGGGGGGGGGGGACCTTGTCCAGCTCCCCAGCTGGAGGGAACCAAGGAGTTTGTCTGAAACCGAAAAGAAGGCCGAGGCGCCTCCCTACGAGAACCCCGCAGCTCTGGAGAAAAGGAACCAGCAAAAACCAAGTTCCTAGACAAAACACCCCTCCATGGAGGGATAAGTCAGAGATCCAAACACCCCCGAAAGCACCTCAACAGGGACCCACTGCTTCCAAAAGAAACAGCAGCAGCTGAAAAGTCAAAAGATGACCAGAACCACAGCATAGGATCCTGAGAGAAAACAGGGATGTCCTCAACTACCGAAGAACCGCCGCAACGAGGACCGCCCACACACGGAAGACCAACCTGTCAACAACAGTGAAAAGTCCAGGGACAATGTTCCACCCCCCTGAACGAGAGGGAGGAAACACCACCAGCCACTTTCGAAAGAGTGTGACCAGAAAAACGGGCAGAGTCCCACCAGAACCAGAGGAACACCGAACCCAGAAGTCCATTCCCAAGGGCATCTTCATCCCTGAACCAGGGACAAAGACAATAAGTCCCCCAAGGGAAGACGGAGGACAAGGGAAACCTTGCCCCCCGGACACGAAACTCAACACAGTAGTCAAAACTAGCCCAAAATGAGCCAGCACCCAAAGGAGCAGAGACTACCCGAGGTAGCAATTTCGGGGCCCCACAACGGATACCGGTGTGGAAGATATAAGGACAAAGTGACCCTTACCAAGGCACTACACAGGAATGCCGATGCAAGGTCAGAGCACCAGAACGGACACTAAAAAGAAGTCCAGAACACATTCCTTTACACAAAATAAAGGCCCTGAGCAGCCATAAGAAGGGGACCAGGCTCTCTAAAGAGAGAAAAAGAACCCCTTCCAGACGCAACCCGATACCAGAGGGAAAAACCGGGACAAGCATAGACAGAGCTATACCAACACCACCCGTAACCCCAGCCCTATTCCAGATCTACAAATAGACCTAAAGAAGAGGACCTTGACCAAAATTCCGGTCAGACACTCCTCACCCGAAAAAAACGTGAACTCTAGCAAAACCCTAAGAAAAGAACCGCGAAAAACACAGAACCGATCTCAAGGTGATAGAACCCACGACACAGAGCTAAACTCTGTGACATTCAGAAACTAGGGTCCCACGTTGGCGCCCGACACTGAGAGGGTGGATAAAATTCTGGAAAAAAACAGAACCGAAACGAACAAGGTGACCACAATAAATCCGTGTTCCAGCTAGAAGAGACCTCCAGCAGTGAAGAAGGCGAATCAGGCCCCCGCGTGGCAAGTCACAGGCTAGCCACCCCACACAGTACCGATGCTGGATCACAGAGAATGCAGGCATGATCCCGCTATGTTTCGCATACCAATCAAGTGCTCAACCGTTAATCCACGAAGAGGATCCATTAAAAGCGGAACAAAACGAGATCCAGAGAACCTAGGAGTCTAAACCACCCAAAGGGTAGCAAGCCTGCCCCCTTGAAAGGAGAGCCAGAGCGACACGGCGGAAGCCACTGTCCAAGCCCCAGGAAGAGAGTGGCATGCCCAATCTCTCCCGGTATACGGACCCAAAGGTCAGGATTTAGATGTATAGTGTAGTTTGTGAAAACAAACAATAAAACAAAAACACTCAAGGTCCCGCCAAGTGCAACATGCGTCACTGACAGCTCAATAAAGTGCATACAAACTCTGTACCCAACAGTCCGCAAACAACTTCCAAGGAAGTAACTAAAGGCAAGTCCATCACAGAAATTCCAGAAGTAATAATCAAATAAAAAAATATCCTTACCGGATGAAAAAAATAAGGCAGCCCAAAAGCATACACCAAAAAAAAAAACTATGGGAAAGGACACGAGCGACCGACAGGAGACGATCAACATCCCCAATAGTCTAGCTCGAAGCACCATTCGAGGACACATTCCCCGACTGATAGAGGAGAGGGTCCCCTAATACGTCGAAAAGACAAGTAGAACGCGCAGCCGCGCTCTGATAACGAAAGGTACAACATGAAGGAATATTCACCCCCGGAGGAAACTGAATAGACCCACCCGAAGTCTGGACAACCGGTATAGTCGGGCAAGAACACAACCGCGCAGAAACCTCCGGGTCCTGCAGGTGAACAAGCGCCATCAATATATTGAAGTGGAAATAACCCACAATCTCCAGGGGAAACAAACCCCCCTGTGCAGAGGGAGAAACAGAATTTATGTTTACCTGATAAATTACTTTCTCCAACGGTGTGTCCGGTCCACGGCGTCATCCTTACTTGTGGGATATTCTCTTCCCCAACAGGAAATGGCAAAGAGCCCAGCAAAGCTGGTCACATGATCCCTCCTAGGCTCCGCCTACCCCAGTCATTCGACCGACGTTAAGGAGGAATATTTGCATAGGAGAAACCATATGGTACCGTGGTGACTGTAGTTAAAGAAAAAAATTATCAGACCTGATTAAAAAAACCAGGGCGGGCCGTGGACCGGACACACCGTTGGAGAAAGTAATTTATCAGGTAAACATAAATTCTGTTTTCTCCAACATAGGTGTGTCCGGTCCACGGCGTCATCCTTACTTGTGGGAACCAATACCAAAGCTTTAGGACACGGATGAAGGGAGGGAGCAAATCAGGTCACCTAAATGGAAGGCACCACGGCTTGCAAAACCTTTCTCCCAAAAATAGCCTCAGAAGAAGCAAAAGTATCAAACTTGTAAAATTTGGTAAAAGTGTGCAGTGAAGACCAAGTCGCTGCCCTACATATCTGATCAACAGAAGCCTCGTTCATGAAGGCCCATGTGGAAGCCACAGCCCTAGTGGAATGAGCTGTGATTCTTTCGGGAGGCTGCCGTCCGGCAGTCTCGTAAGCCAATCTGATGATGCTTTTAATCCAAAAAGAGAGAGAGGTAGAAGTTGCTTTTTGACCTCTCCTTTTACCGGAATAAACAACAAACAAGGAAGATGTTTGTCTAAAATCCTTTGTAGCATCTAAATAGAATTTCAGAGCGCGAACAACATCCAAATTGTGCAACAAACGTTCCTTCTTTGAAACTGGTTTCGGACACAGAGAAGGTACGATAATCTCCTGGTTAATGTTTTTGTTAGAAACAACTTTTGGAAGAAAACCAGGTTTAGTACGTAAAACCACCTTATCTGCATGGAACACCAGATAAGGAGGAGAACACTGCAGAGCAGATAATTCTGAAACTCTTCTAGCAGAAGAAATTGCAACTAAAAACAAAACTTTCCAAGATAATAACTTAATATCAACGGAATGCAAGGGTTCAAACGGAACCCCCTGAAGAACTGAAAGAACTAAATTGAGACTCCAAGGAGGAGTCAAAGGTTTGTAAACAGGCTTAATTCTAACCAGAGCCTGAACAAAGGCTTGAACATCTGGCACAGCGGCCAGCTTTTTGTGAAGTAACACAGACAAGGCAGAAATCTGTCCCTTCAGGGAACTTGCAGATAATCCTTTTTCCAGTCCTTCTTGAAGGAAGGATAGAATCCTAGGAATCTTAACCTTGTCCCAAGGGAATCCTTTAGATTCACACCAACAGATATATTTTTTCCAAATTTTGTGGTAAATCTTTCTAGTTACAGGCTTTCTGGCCTGAACAAGAGTATCGATAACAGAATCTGAGAACCCTCGCTTCGATAAGATCAAGCGTTCAATCTCCAAGCAGTCAGCTGGAGTGAAACCAGATTCGGATGTTCGAACGGACCCTGAACAAGAAGGTCTCGTCTCAAAGGTAGCTTCCAAGGTGGAGCCGATGACATATTCACCAGATCTGCATACCAAGTCCTGCGTGGCCACGCAGGAGCTATCAAGATCACCGACGCCCTCTCCTGATTGATCCTGGCTACCAGCCTGGGGATGAGAGGAAACGGCGGGAACACATAAGCTAGTTTGAAGGTCCAAGGTGCTACTAGTGCATCCACTAGAGCCGCCTTGGGATCCCTGGATCTGGACCCGTAGCAAGGAACTTTGAAGTTCTGACGAGAGGCCATCAGATCCATGTCTGGAATGCCCCACAGCTGAGTGACTTGGGCAAAGATTTCCGGATGGAGTTCCCACTCCCCCGGATGCAATGTCTGACGACTCAGAAAATCCGCTTCCCAATTTTCCACTCCTGGGATGTGGATAGCAGACAGGTGGCAGGAGTGAGACTCCGCCCATAGAATGATTTTGGTCACTTCTTCCATCGCCAGGGAACTCCTTGTTCCCCCCTGATGGTTGATGTACGCAACAGTTGTCATGTTGTCTGATTGAAACCGTATGAACTTGGCCCTCGCTAGCTGAGGCCAAGCCTTGAGAGCATTGAATATCGCTCTCAGTTCCAGAATATTTATCGGTAGAAGAGATTCTTCCCGAGACCAAAGACCCTGAGCTTTCAGGGATCCCCAGACCGCGCCCCAGCCCATCAGACTGGCGTCGGTCGTGACAATGACCCACTCTGGTCTGCGGAATGTCATCCCTCGTGACAGGTTGTCCAGGGACAGCCACCAACGGAGTGAGTCTCTGGTCCTCTGATTTACTTGTATCTTCGGAGACAAGTCTGTATAGTCCCCATTCCACTGACTGAGCATGCACAGTTGTAATGGTCTTAGATGAATGCGTGCAAAAGGAACTATGTCCATTGCCGCTACCATCAACCCGATCACTTCCATGCACTGAGCTATGGAAGGAAGAGGAACGGAATGAAGTATCCGACAAGAGTCTAGAAGTTTTGTTTTTCTGGCCTCTGTCAGAAAAATCCTCATTTCTAAGGAGTCTATTATTGTTCCCAAGAAGGGAACCCTTGTTGACGGAGATAGAGAACTCTTTTCCACGTTCACTTTCCATCCGTGAGATCTGAGAAAGGCCAGGACAATGTCCGTGTGAGCCTTTGCTTGAGGAAGGGACGACGCTTGAATCAGAATGTCGTCCAAGTAAGGTACTACAGCAATGCCCCTTGGTCTTAGCACAGCTAGAAGGGACCCTAGTACCTTTGTGAAAATCCTTGGAGCAGTGGCTAATCCGAAAGGAAGCGCCACGAACTGGTAATGTTTGTCCAGGAATGCGAACCTCAGGAACCGATGATGTTCCTTGTGGATAGGAATATGTAGATACGCATCCTTTAAATCCACCGTGGTCATGAATTGACCGTCCTGGATGGAAGGAAGAATAGTTCGAATGGTTTCCATCTTGAACGATGGAACCTTGAGAAACTTGTTTAAAATCTTGAGATCTAAGATTGGTCTGAACGTTCCCTCTTTTTTGGGAACTATAAACAGATTGGAGTAGAACCCCATCCCTTGTTCTCTTAATGGAACGGGATGAATCACTCCCATTTTTAACAGGTCTTCTACACAATGTAAGAATGCCTGTCTTTTTATGTGGTCTGAAGACAACTGAGACCTGTGGAACCTCCCCCTTGGGGGAAGTCCCTTGAATTCCAGAAGATAACCTTGGGAGACTATTTCTAGCGCCCAAGGATCCAGAACATCTCTTGCCCAAGCCTGAGCGAAGAGAGAGAGTCTGCCCCCCACCAGATCCTGTCCCGGATCGGGGGCCAACATTTCATGCTGTCTTGGTAGCAGTGGCAGGTTTCTTGGCCTGCTTTCCCTTGTTCCAGCCTTGCATTGGTCTCCAAGCTGGCTTGGCTTGAGAAGTATTACCCTCTTGCTTAGAGGACGTAGCACTTTGGGCTGGTCCGTTTCTACGAAAGGGACGAAAATTAGGTTTATTTTTTGCCTTGAAAGGCCGATCCTGAGGAAGGGCGTGGCCCTTACCCCCAGTGATATCAGAGATAATCTCTTTCAAGTCAGGGCCAAACAGCGTTTTCCCCTTGAAAGGAATGTTAAGTAGCTTGTTCTTGGAAGACGCATCAGCCGACCAAGATTTCAACCAAAGCGCTCTGCGCGCCACAATAGCAAACCCAGAATTCTTAGCCGCTAACCTAGCCAATTGCAAAGTGGCGTCTAGGGTGAAAGAATTAGCCAATTTGAGAGCATTGATTCTGTCCATAATCTCCTCATAAGGAGGAGAATCACTACCGACCGCCTTTATCAGCTCATCGAACCAGAAACATGCGGCTGTAGCGACAGGGACAATGCATGAAATTGGTTGTAGAAGGTAACCCTGCTGAACAAACATCTTTTTAAGCAAACCTTCTAATTCTTTATCCATAGGATCTTTGAAAGCACAACTATCCTCTATGGGTATAGTGGTGCGTTTATTTAAAGTGGAAACCGCTCCCTCGACCTTGGGGACTGTCTGCCATAAGTCCTTTCTAGGGTCGACCATAGGAAACAATTTTTTAAATATGGGGGGAGGGACGAAAGGAATACCGGGCCTTTCCCATTCTTTATTAACAATGTCCGCCACCCGCTTGGGTATAGGAAAAGCTTCTGGGAGCCCCGGCACCTCTAGGAACTTGTCCATTTTACATAGTTTCTCTGGGATGACCAACTTTTCACAATCATCCAGAGTGGATAATACCTCCTTAAGCAGAATGCGGAGATGTTCCAACTTAAATTTAAATGCAATCACATCAGGTTCAGCTTGTTGAGAAATGTTCCCTGAATCAGTAATTTCTCCCTCAGACAAAACCTCCCTGGCCCCATCAGACTGGGTTAGGGGCCCTTCAGAAATATTATTATCAGCGTCGTCATGCTCTTCAGTATCTAAAACAGAGCAGTCGCGCTTACGCTGATAAGTGTGCATTTTGGCTAAAATGTTTTTGACAGAATTATCCATTACAGCCGTTAATTGTTGCATAGTAAGGAGTATTGGCGCGCTAGATGTACTAGGGGCCTCCTGAGTGGGCAAGACTCGTGTAGACGAAGGAGGGAATGATGCAGTACCATGCTTACTCCCCTCACTTGAGGAATCATCTTGGGCATCATTGTCACATAAATCACATTTATTTAAATGAATAGGAATTCTGGCTTCCCCACATTCAGAACACAGTCTATCTGGTAGTTCAGACATGTTAAACAGGCATAAACTTGATAACAAAGTACAAAAAACGTTTTAAAATAAAACCGTTACTGTCACTTTAAATTTTAAACTGAACACACTTTATTACTGCAATTGCGAAAAAACATGAAGGAATTGTTCAAAATTCACCACAGTGTCTTAAAGCCTTAAAAGTATTGCACACCAAATTTGGAAGCTTTAACCCTTAAAATAACGGAACCGGAGCCGTTTTGAACTTTAACCCCTTTACAGTCCCTGGTATCTGCTTTGCTGAGACCCAACCAAGCCCCAAGGGGAATACGATACCAAATGACGCCTTCAGAAAGTCTTTTCTAAGTATCAGAGCTCCTCTCACATGCGACTGCATGCCATGCCTCTCAAAAACAAGTGCGCAACACCGGCGCGAAAATGAGGCTCTGCCTATGCTTTGGGAAAGCCCCTAAAGAATAAGGTGTCTAAAACAGTGCCTGCCGATATGATTATATCAAAATACCCAGATAAAATGATTCCTCAAGGCTAAATATGTGTTAATAATGAATCGATTTAGCCCAGAAAAAGTCTACAGTCTTAATAAGCCCTTTTTGAAGCCCTTATTTACGATCGTAATAAACATGGCTTACCGGATCCCATAGGGAAAATGACAGCTTCCAGCATTACATCGTCTTGTTAGAATGTGTCATACCTCAAGCAGCAAGAGACTGCTCACTGTTCCCCCAACTGAAGTTAATTGCTCTCAACAGTCCTGTGTGGAACAGCCATGGATTTTAGTGACGGTTGCTAAAATCATTTTCCTCATACAAACAGAAATCTTCATCTCTTTTCTGTTTCTGAGTAAATAGTACATACCAGCACTATTTCAAAATAACAAACTCTTGATTGAATAATAAAAACTACAGTTAAACACTAAAAAACTCTAAGCCATCTCCGTGGAGATGTTGCCTGTACAACGGCAAAGAGAATGACTGGGGTAGGCGGAGCCTAGGAGGGATCATGTGACCAGCTTTGCTGGGCTCTTTGCCATTTCCTGTTGGGGAAGAGAATATCCCACAAGTAAGGATGACGCCGTGGACCGGACACACCTATGTTGGAGAAATTAACATTAGGGTTAACAGCAAATGTAGAGGAAGGGTGCTGTTGGGAATCCGCTGTTTGAGGGACAGAGCCCCAGAGGCCGATGGCTCAATAGGTCCCAGGTTCCCCGAGCCAGAGGAACCAGATGCTCTAAGAAGGCACAAGAGACAGGACTGATAAACTTGCGTCAGTGGGGCCGAAGCACCTTCCTCAGAGGAAGATTCTGAATCAGAAACGACAGTCAGCTTCAAAATCCTCCATGGTTAAAACCAAAGAGAAAAATAGGACTATATAAAAAAAAAAACGAACGGCGCCTGACACCCACAATGGCTGGGGCACTCACCACCTCCTATGACCAGATCCAATCTAAGCAAAAAATCCTTGTCGCCACACGGTCAGGAATGCAGAAGCATAACAACCCAGCGTAACAACGCCCGGTTAAAAGGTGAACCGTAAAGTCCAACAAAAGCGCACCAGAAAAATGCGGCAACTAAGCCCCACTAAATCCTTCAAGCAATTCTCCTGTCTCAGCCCCAGAGCCAATACCCACTACACAAAGCAGGGAGATAACAAACATGATAAAGGAACCCCACCCTGTTCACAAGTCCCCCTAAGGAAGGAATTATCCCATGATTCCCAGATCCGTACAGAGGAGTCTCACTGAGAGCCATACCTATCTGTCACATAACATAATATTCATATGGATAAAAATTAAACGATCTTACCGGAATCTACGCCGTGGAACAGGAACAGGGCCCTTCAAGTGTGACGGATACTAGCATCACCTCCGCCATGGATTTGAGAGAAGACAGCAGGTAGCGAAGCGAAGGATCGGCAACGCCAAGTGCTAGGGGAGCTGTTAATACGAATCGGGATGTCGTTGCAGAGAGAACTCCCACTGCATCACGGACTCTAACATTCTTCCAGGCCCTCACTGAGAGACTAATAGGACTACTTAAAACTCCTGTCCCATTGTGAAGAGTACTACCCTCCATGAGAGACACACTTTATGTAAAAATTAATAAAAGTACTTTCTTTAAAAAAAAAATAAAGCTTCTGACACTTCTCTGCCAACCTCCTGGGACGAAAGGCAAAGAATGACTGGGGGATAGGGGAAGTGGGAGGAGAATTTGAGCCTTTAGCTGGTGTGTCTTAGCCTCCTCCTGGTGGCCAGGTTCTTATTTCCCACAAATAAATGGAAGTAAATTGGAAAGTTGTTTAAAATAGCATGTGCTGAGTCATAACAGTTAAATTTTGACTTGAGTGTCCCTTTAAAGTACCACTAAATACAGTTGAGTTGACTAATTGACAAATAGACAATACAAAGACAATGCAAATTACTTTGAATTTGAAATGAGAAGTAGAATATTTTCTGGCATATTTCTTTTCCCTTCCCCGTATCATGTGACAGCCATCAGCAAATCACAATGCATATACATATATACTGTGCACTTTTGCACATGCAAAGTAGGAAGTGGAGCCTCAAAGTGTGCTCGTGTTGATATAATAGAAGTATTTTGGAAGGGGTTTTATTTTTATATAAATTGCATTCTTTATCTGAATCATGAAACCTTAATTTTAACTTTAGTGGCCCTTTAAATGGATATTATAGTCAAGTATCCTATCAAATCCCATCCATAGTTAAAAACAATAGTAGACTTAATATAAACCTATTAAACATTTGGAACACTTTAGAAGATAATATATATTTAAATTTACTGCCCACAAAAATAAACATACCAAGGTCCAACAATATGTACGACCAATGCGTAGTAAGGAGCATGCGCAGTTCTTTTACACCGCAGCTCCATACACGTAATGTGTGTTTGAGATATTGTTTATAATATGTCAATCAACGACTAAGCCTGCCTATCTATGCAAGTGCACAGCTTTGCAGGAACTATACCAACCATTAAATATTTCCCGTGTCAATAGCTTCTGCAATAAAACATAATTTATGTAAGAACTTACCTGATAAATTCATTTCTTTCATATTAGCAAGAGTTCATGAGCTAGTGACGTATGGGATATACATTCCTACCAGGAGGGGCAAAGTTTCCCAAACCTCAAAATGCCTATAAATACACCCCTCACCACACCCACAAATCAGTTTAACGCATAGCCAAGAAGTGGGGTGATAAGAAAAAAGTGCGAAAGCATAAAAAAAGGAATTGGAATAATTATGCTTTATACAAAAAAAATCATAACCACCACAAAAAAAGGGTGGGCCTCATGGACTCTTGCTAATATGAAAGAAATGAATTTATCAGGTAAGTTCTTACATAAATTATGTTTTCTTTCATGTAATTAGCAAGAGTCCATGAGCTAGTGACGTATGGGATAATGAATACCCAGGATGTGGATCTTCCACGCAAGAGTCACTAGAGAGGGAGGGATAAAAAAAAGACAGCCAATTCCGCTGAAAATAATCCACACCCAAAACAAAGTTTAAATCTTATAATGAAAAAAACTGAAATTATAAGCAGAAGAATCAAACTGAAACAGCTGCCTGAAGTACTTTTCTACCAAAAACTGCTTCAGAAGAAGAAAACACATCAAAATGGTAGAATTTAGTAAAAGTATGCAAAGAAGACCAAGTTGCTGCTTTGCAAATCTGATCAACCGAAGCTTCATTCCTAAACGCCCAGGAAGTAGAAACTGACCTAGTAGAATGAGCTGTAATCCTTTGAGGCGGAGTTTTACCCGACTCGACATAAGCATGATGAATCAAAGACTTTAACCAAAACGCCAAAGAAATGGCAGAGGCCTTCTGACCTTTCCTAGAACCGGAAAAGATAACAAATAGACTAGAAGTCTTTCGGAAACTTTTAGTAGCTTCAACATAATATTTCAAAGCTCTAACTACATCCAAAGAATGCAACAATCTTTCCTTAGAATTCTTAGGATTAGGACACAATGAAGGAACAACAATTTCTCTACTAATGTTGTTAGAATTCACAACCTTAGGTAAAAATTTAAAAGAAGTTCGCAACACCGCCTTATCCTGGTGAAAAATCAGAAAAGGAGACTCACAAGAAAGAGCAGATAATTCAGAAACTCTTCTAGCAGAAGAGATGGCCAAAAGAAACAAAACTTTCCAAGAAAGTAATTTAATGTCCAGCGAATGCATAGGTTCAAACGGAGGAGCTTGAAGAGCCCCGAGAACCAAATTCAAACTCCAAGGAGGAGAAATTGACTTAACAGGTTTTATACGAACCAAAGCTTGTACAAAACAATGAATATCAGGAAGACTAGCAATCTTTCTGTGGAAAACAACAGAAAGAGCAGAGATTTGTCCTTTCAAGGAACTTGCAGACAAACCTTTATCCAAACCATCCTGAAGAAACTGTAAAATTCTAGGAATTCTAAAAGAATGCCAAGAAAAATGATGAGAAAAACACCAAGAAATGTAAATCTTCCAGACTCGATAATATATCTTCCTAGATACAGATTTACGAGCCTGTAACATAGTATTAATCACAGAGTCAGAGAAACCTCTATGACTGAGAATCAAGCGTTCAATCTCCATACCTTCAAATTTAAGGATTTGAGATCCTGATGGAAAAAAGGACCTTGCGATAGAAGGTCTGGTCTTAACGGAAGAGTCCACGGTTGGCAAGTGGCCATCCGGACAAGATCCGCATACCAAAACCTGTGAGGCCATGCTGGAGCAACCAGCAGAACAAACGAGCACTCCTTTAGAATCTTGGAAATCACTCTTGGAAGAAGAACTAGAGGCGGAAAGATATAGGCAGGATGATACTTCCAAGGAAGTGACAATGCATCCACTGCCTCCGCCTGAGGATCCCTGGATCTGGACAGATACCTGGGAAGTTTCTTGTTTAGATGAGAAGCCATCAGATCTATTTCTGGAAGTCCCCACATTTGAACAATCTGAAAAAATACCTCTGGGTGAAGAGACCATTCGCCCGGATGTAACGTTTGGCGACTGAGATAATCCGCTTCCCAATTGTCTATACCTGGGATATGAACCGCAGAAATTAGACAGGAGCTGGATTCCGCCCATACTAGTATTCGAGATACTTCTTTCATAGCCAGAGGACTGTGAGTCCCTCCTTGATGATTGACATATGCCACGGTTGTGACATTGTCCGTCTGAAAACAAATGAACGAGACTCTCTTTAGAAGAGGCCATAACTGAAGAGCTCTGAAAATTGCACGGAGTTCCAAAATGTTGATTGGTAATCTCACCTCCTGAGATTCCCAAACCCCTTGTGCTGTCAGAGACCCCCAAACAGCTCCCCAACCTGTCAGACTTGCATCTGTTGAAATCACAGTCCAGGTCGGAAGAACAAAAGAAGCCCCCTGAACTAAACGATGGTGGTCTGTCCACCACATCAGAGAGTGTCGTACAATCGGTTTTAAAGATATTAATTGAGATATCTTTGTATAATCCCTGCACCACTGGTTCAGCATACAGAGCTGAAGAGGTCGCATGTGAAAACGAGCAAAGGGGATCGCGTCCGATGCAGCAGTCATAAGACCTAGAATTTCCATGCATAAGGCTACCGAAGGGAATGATTGAGACTGAAGGTTTCGACAAGCTGAAACCAATTTTAGACGTCTCTTGTCTGTCAGAGACAGAGTCATGGACACTGAATCTATCTGGAAACCTAAAAAGGTTACCCTTGTCTGAGGAATCAATGAACTTTTTGGTAAATTGATCCTCCAACCATGTTCTCGAAGAAACAATACAAGACGATTCGTATGAGATTCTGCTAAATGTGAAGACTGAGCAAGTACCAAGATATAGTCCAAATAAGGAAATACCACAATACCCTGTTCTCTGATTACAGACAGAAGGGCACCGAGAACCTTTGTAAAAATCCTTGGAGCTGTTGCTAGGCAAAACGGCAGAGCCACAAACTGGTAATGCTTGTCTAGGAAAGAGAATCTCAGAAACTGATAGTGATCTGGATGAATCAGAATATGCAGATATGCATCCTGTAAATCTATTGTGGACATATAATGCCCTTGCTGAACAAAAGGCAGAATAGTCCTTATAGTTACCATTTTGAATGTTGGTATCCTTACATAATGATTCAATATTTTTAAATCCAGAACTGGTCTGAAGGAATTCTCCTTCTTTGGTACGATGAAGAGATTTGAGTAAAACCCCAGCCCCTGTTCCAGAACTGGAACTGGCATAATTACTCCAGCCAACTCTAGATCTGAAACACATTTCAGAAATGCTTGAGCCTTCACTGGATTTACTGGGACACGGGAAAGAAAAAATCTTCTTGCAGGAGGCCTTGAAGCCTATTCTGTACCCTTGTGAAACAATGTTCTGAATCCAAAGATTGTCCAAATTTCTTTGAAAAATCGTAATCTGCCCCCTACCAGCTGGGCTGGAATGAGGGCCGCACCTTCATGTTGACTTGGGAGCTGGCTTTGGCTTTCTAAAAGGCTTGGATTTATTCCAGACTGGAGATGGTTTCCAAACTGATACCGCTCCTGTAGGGGAAGGATCAGGCTTTTGTTCCTTATTGTGACGAAAGGAACGAAAACGATAAGTAGACCTAAATTTACCTTTAGATTTTTTTATCCTGTGGTAAAAAAGTTCCTTTCCCCCAGTAACAGTTGAAATAATAGAATCCAACTGTGGACCAAATAATTTATTGCCCTGGAAAGAAAGGGAAAGCAAAGTTGACTTGGAAGACATATCAGCATTCCAAGTTTTAAGCCATAAAGCTCTTCTAGCTAAAATAGCTAGAGACATATACCTGACATCAACCCTAATGATATCAAAGATGGCATCACAAATAAAATTATTAGCATGTTGAAGAAGATTAACAATGCTATGAAAATTATGATCTGTTACTTGTTGCGCTAAAGCTTCCAACCAAAAGGTTGAAGCTGCAGCAACATCCGCTAAAGATATAGCAGGTCTAAGAAGATTACCTGAACATAAGTAAGCTTTTCTTAGAAAGGATTCAATTTTCCTATCTAAAGGATCCTTAAAGGAAGTACTATCTGCCGTAGGAATAGTAGTACGTTTAGCAAGAGTAGAGATAGCCCCATCAACCTTAGGGATTTTGTCCCAAAACTCTAATCTGTCAGATGGCAAAGGATATAATTGCTTAAAACGTTTAGAAGGAGTAAATGAATTACCCAAATTATTCCATTCCCTGGAAATTACTTCAGAAATAGCATCAGGGACAGGAAAAACTTCTGGAATAACTACAGGAGATTTAAAAACCTTATTTAAACGTTTAGATTTAGTATCAAGAGGACCAGATTCCTCAATTTCTAATGCAATTAAGACTTCTTTAAGTAAAGAACGAATAAATTCCATTTTGAATAAATATGAAGATTTATCAGCATCAACCTCTGAAACAGAATCCTCTGAACCAGAGGAATCATTATCAGAATCAGAATGATGATGTTCATTTAAAAATTCATCTGAAAAATGAGAAGTTTTAAAAGACCTTTTACGTTTACTAGAAGGAGGAATAACAGACATAGCCTTCTTAATGGATTTAGAAACAAAATCTTTTATGTTAACAGGAACACTCTGAGTATTAGATGTTGATGGAACAGCAACAGGTAATGTAACATTACTAAAGGAAATATTATCTGCATTAACAAGTTTGTCATGACATTCATTACAAACAACAGCTGGAGGAACAGATACCACAAGTTTACAGCAAATACACTTAACTTTGGTAGATCCAGCATCAGGCAGCGATTTTCCAGAAGTATCTTCTGATTCAGGGTCAATCTGAGACATCTTGCAATATGTAATAGAAAAAACAACATATAAAGCAAAATTGATCAAATTCCTTAAATGACAGTTTCAGGAATGGGAAAAAATGCCAGTGAACAAGCTTCTAGCAACCAAAAGCAAATAAACAATGAGACTTAAATAATGTGGAGACAATAATGACGCCCATATTTTTTAGCGCCAAAAAAAGACGCCCACATTATTTGGCGCCTAAATGCTTTTAGCCCCAAAAATGACGCCACATCCGGTAACGCCGACACTTTTGGCGCAAAAACGTCAAAAATGACGCAACTTCCGGTGACAAGTATGACGCCGGAAATAACAAAGAAATTTTTTTGCGCCAAAAAAGTCCGCACCAAGAATGACGCAATAAAATGAAGCATTTTCAGCCCCCGCGAGCCTAACAGCCCACAGGTAAAAAAATTAAATTTTAAGGTAAGAAAAAATTGATTATTGAAATGTATTATCCCAAATAATGAAACTGACTGTCTGAAATAAGGAAAATTGAACATCCTGAATCAAGGCAAATAAATGTTTAAACACAAATATTTAGAACTTTATATAAAAGTGCCCAACCATAGCTTAGAGTGTCACAAAAATAAGACTTACTTACCCCAGGACACTCATCTACATGTAGTAGAAAGCCAAACCAGTACTGAAACGAGAATCAGTAGAGGTAATGGTATATATAAGAGTATATCGTCGATCTGAAAAGGGAGGTAAGAGATGAATCTCTACGACCGATAACAGAGAACCTATGAAATAGACCCCGTAGAAGGAGATCATTGAATTCAAATAGGCAATACTCTCTTCACATCCCTCTGACATTCACTGCACGCTGAGAGGAAAACCGGGCTCCAACCTGCTGCGGAGCGCATATCAACGTAGAATCTAGCACAAACTTATTTCACCACCTCCACGGGAGGCAAAGTTTGTAAAACTGATTTGTGGGTGTGGTGAGGGGTGTATTTATAGGCATTTTGAGGTTTGGGAAACTTTGCCCCTCCTGGTAGGAATGTATATCCCATACGTCACTAGCTCATGGACTCTTGCTAATTACATGAAAGAAAAGTAGCTACGTAAGGCGTACACAGGTGAAAACGCTGCAAATCGTATGCATTTTTTTCTTCAATAGTATACACAGCATCAAAGATTTTAACTTTGAGTTACTCTGCATTTTCGTTATATTTACATCAGTACATGGATTGATTACTAAGATTTTAAGGGCGTGTACACTTTTTTTGTCTGTATTTATACATATACGTATGTGGTGAATATAAGATTATTGTGCAAATTCTTTGTCTACACCATTTTCTGTGTCACTACAGATACCACAGCAGAGGAAGGAGCTGTAGCGCTAATGCGTGCACGCTCCCCAAGGAAGAGAGGCAGGTCAATCAAGACAAGAGGCATGTCAAATCAGTGGTGGAAGGCAGTTCCTGTTGTCACTGGACAAGGAGGGGAAAAAACACCCATTTTCAGGGTGTTATGAAATAAAATTTAAAAAAAAAAAAAAAAAATCAGACTATTTTCCATTAATAAGTTCAGAAAATCAGAAAAGCCTCACTTTTCAGAGCTAAATGACATGAAAAGGGAGTAAAATAAATATTGACGTACATCGCAAAGTTGTTTCATTACGCATTACTAAACATTTTAAATAAAAAGCTGAATGTGTTTACTGTCCCATTAAATCACATGGATGCTCAAACATTTTTGGCTCCTACATTTTTAGATTGGTCCCTGGATTATTAACAAATTTGACAAAGCTCTACTCTAAGACTTATTTTAAAAAAAAAAATTGTACACAAGCAAACTCCTTATTCAGGTTATCTTCACAGAACATCTTTTTGCCCATAAAAAAAGATTTACAGATGATTTCTGTTTATGGTTTAAGTTTAGAACATCTGAGTGATACATGACTGTCCGTAAACCAACAGCCTTGACTTCTCTTGCAAAATATCTTTAAATAGAATTTTGTTTCTGCACATTGTTTAACCACAATTTTCATTCCCCATTTGATTTCCTATTTCTTAATTTCTACATTCACTATTTAATTTTTTTTAGATATTAACAAACAATTAAAAGCTGGTAAAAAATGGCTTTACTGCTGAATCTTGCATCTCTGGACAAAAAGATGGTAACACAATGTCTTGGGATTTATGAAAATTAGATATGTATGTGGTGTGTTCAAAACGCCTAAAAGGCAAGGTAGGTGTGCAATAGATCTCAAGTGCAATAGCTCTGGCGATACGAGTCAAACATAAAAAAAAAAAAAAAAGTAAACATTTTTAAAAAAAAATTAAATTTTCTTAAATTTTTAAATTTTAAAATGACTGTTTATTACATACAATAAATTAGTATGGATCCATACTAGACAGGTTAAAATTATATATATATATATATATATATATATATATATATATATATATATATATATATATATATATATATATATATATACATACATATATATATATACACACACATTTCACAACTTCTTAGCAAAATTTAATGAGTGTGTGTGTGGGGAATACACTCTGAAAGGGGCTCCGGAAGGCAGTTGTTGGGTTCATTACGTGTGGACGTAATGTGGAAATGCACGTGCATAAAAATAAAAAATAGAAAAATAATAAAAAATATATGATGGAAAAAAAGAATTAAAAAAATGGGAAAATGTGAATAATCAAATAGGTGCAATGATCTGTGCAAAAAAAATATATCAGTCAGTGTCACAATCCAGGCGAATTATCAAACAATGTATGACAAAAGAAAAAAGTGGGGGAAAAAAAAAAAAAAGTATTCCATATTCTGTAATAGGTTGAAGAAGTGATTTTCTTTCTAGCCTGAAGTAAAGTTTGAATCACCAAATCTGATATTTATCTATCTCTTCTATCTCTTGTGATCTCAGCAACCATACTGTCAGGTTCAAATGTTTCGCTGCCGGATGCAGGATTTTACCCTGAAACAACATGTCTGGAGACTGTGGAAGGAGCCACGGAGGTTCCACTAAAAGATGTAACAGCAGAGGAAACCATGGTCTGCAAAGCCAAAAGGGAATTACTGCCACAAAACGCTCTCTCCCTTTGAATTCTTTGAAGTAGACCTGAGAGAAAGCATCCATTCCCAAAGATTGTGGTGTTGGCAGAGAGCTGTAAAATATAGGCAACTGGTGATTGCGACAGGAAGCCATCAGATCTATTTCTGGCAATCCCCATCTGTCCACAATCATCCTGAAAAGGTTTCTGCTCAACTGCCACTCCGTATGTGAAAGAGGAACTCAGCTCAGATTATCTGCCTGAACATTCTGTAGACCAGGAAGGTGAGAGGTGGATAACTTCAGATAATTCTGGGCCCAAATGAAAATGGTTGACCTCCTTGAGAGCTTGTAGACTCCTTATTCCTCCCTGAAAATAAATGCACGACCTTGCCATCCTGTTGTCAGTCAAAGCCTTTATTGTATTTTCCCTGAAGTTGTTTTTAAAAGTGAAGAAGTGCCTGATAGACTGCCTTTTGCAGGAAGAGACTGAAGACTTCTGTGCCAGGACCCCTGGCACATAAGCTCTCCAACCGAGCTTCTGGAATCGGGGTCGATTTATTAAATCTTTTCGTCAGGCTTTGCCTGCCTACGACTGCAGGTTCTCACAAGAGAACCTACAGTTTGTATTTAACAAGCAGTTGTCATCAGCTCGCTGCTTCCCCAACATTTAGCCACCTCTTATGTGACGAATTACAATCACACAATAGTGCTCGTGTGCCATGCTGAATTCTGGCAGCGGAATGTGCTCTCCTGTCCGCCGCAGCTTGATAAATCAACCCCTATGATTATCCAATTTGGCTCCCCAGAGAAAATCCCCAAGAAAGGTTCTCCTCCAAAAACCACCAACGTAGGCATCTTCTTAGCTCCACAGAAAAATGGATTTGCTGACAGTTCTTAGGTAACATCTTGGAAAATGGATCTGAAATGGGCGCATCCTCCATCTAGCCCATTTCATCTGGTGTATGAGAGGACATATTACCCAAGATTTGCATCCAGACTTGAGCTGTCAGACAGGAAGCTTTTTGAAGCTTTTCAAAGTAATCAAAATCTTCCTTCTCTGTGGGGACACAGAGACTAGAGCATTCATTGCATCGAACTGTGCCCCCAGGAAAGTGATAGACTGAGTTGGCTGGAGCTGATTTACCAACCATCCAAACTCCTGCAGGGTATGAAGTAAGTGTTCCTAGTTTTATCTATTGTACCTGCTGATGTATAATTTAAAATGGTTTACAAATTGTTCCTTTTACTTTATTTTTGCATTTAAAAATGCATTTAATTTTTTTCCTGTGGATATCCCTACCTTTTCTGAACGTTTCTATCCGTAAGCATAGGTTAAAGAAAACCTGTGTAAACATAGCCAGCAGAAGGCATTGTACTCCCAGTAGGAGGTAGAAGAGATGAGCAATAAAATGAGGGTAAACTTATTTTCTCTTGTTAAGTGTATCCAGTCCACGGATCATCCATTACTTATGGGATATTAACTCCTCCCCAACAGGAAGTGCAAGAGGATTCACCCAGCAGAGCTGCTATATAGCTCCTCCCCTAACTGCCATTACCAGTCATTCTCTTGCACCCAACGAATAGATAGGATGTGTGAGAGGACTGTGGTGATTATACTTAGTTTCATACCTTCAATCAAAAGTTTGTTATTTTATAATAGCACCGGAGTGTGTTATTCCTTCTCTGGTAGAATTTGAAGAAGAATCTACCTGAGTTTTTCTATGATTTTAGCCGGAGTAGTTAAGATCATATTGCTGTTTCTCGGCCATCTGAGGAGAGGTAAACTTCAGATCAGGGGACAGCGGGCAGATTAATCTGCAAAGAGGTATGTAGCAGCTTATTATTTTCTGACAATGGAATTGATGAGAAAATTCTGCCATACCGATATAATGTAAACTCAGCCTTAAATGCAGGAGCAGCAACTGGTATCAGGCTGTCATGTATGTATATTTTACACTTCAGTATTCTGGGGAATGGCACTTCACTGGAATTATACTGTATGCATAAAACTTTAGCCTAATTTGCAGGGACTAGCAACAGGCTTTTTAATAACACTCAATTTATTAATGTTAAACGTTTTTTTCTGGCATGTAAAATCGTTTAATTTTCTGAGGTACTGGGTGAAAAAATGTTTTGGGCACTATTTTTTTCCACTTGGCAGTCGTTTTATTTAATTTATGACAGTTTACTGATCTCTCTCACTCACAGCAGAGCTGTGAGATTGTAGTTGACTGTGATAAAAAAACGTTTATTTCTGTATTTTTTTTTATTATTTTTTTCTGCTATCAGGGTTAGCTTTGCTAATGGGAGCAATCCTTTGCTAAAATTGTGTTTTTTACAAAGATTTGATGCTATAACTTTTCAGTTTATTAATTTTCAACTGTCATAACTTTTTCTGTGCTTCTTATAGGCACAGTACGTTTTCATATTATAGTAAATTACTTGAAAAGTATTTCCAAGTTGCTAGTTTATTTGCTAGTGTGTTAAACATGTCTGATTCAGAGGAAGATATCTGTGCTATATGTGCTAAAGCCAAAGTGGAGCCCAATAGAAATTTATGTACTAACTGTATTGATGCTACTTTAAATAAAAGTCAATCTGTACAAATTGAACATATTTCACCAAACAACGAGGGAAGAGTTATGCCGACTAACTCGCCTCACGTGTCAGTACCTGCATCTCCCGCTCGGGAGGTGCGTGATATTGTAGCGCCGAGTACATCTGGGCGGCCATTACAAATCACATTACAGGATATGGCTACTGTTATGACTGAAGTTTTGGCTAAATTACCAGAACTAAGAGGTAAGCGTGATCACTCTGGGGTGAGAACAGAGTGCGCTGATAATATTAGGGCCATGTCAGACACTGCGTCACAATTTGCAGAACATGAGGACGGAGAGCTTCATTCTGCGGGTGACGGTTCTGATCCAAACAAACTGGATTCAGATATTTCAAATTTTAAATTTAAGCTGGAAAACCTCCGTGTATTACTAGGGGAGGTGTTAGCGGCTCTGAATGATTGTAACACAGTTGCAATACCAGAGAAAATGTGTAGGTTGGATAAATATTTTGCGGTACCGGCGAGTACTGACGTTTTTCCTATACCTAAGAGACTTACTGAAATTGTTACTAAGGAGTGGGATAGACCCGGTGTGCCGTTCTCACCCCCTCCGATATTTAGAAAGATGTTTCCAATAGACGCCACCACACGGGACTTATGGCAAACGGTCCCTAAGGTGGAGGGAGCAGTTTCTACTTTAGCTAAGCGTACCACTATCCCGGTGGAGGATAGCTGTGCCTTTTCAGATCCAATGGATAAAAAGTTAGAGGGTTACCTTAAGAAAATGTTTGTTCAACAAGGTTTTATATTGCAACCTCTTGCATGCATTGCGCCTGTCACGGCTGCAGCAGCATTTTGGTTTGAGTCTCTGGAAGAGACACTTGAATCAGCTCCATTAGATGAGATTACACACAAGCTTAAAGCCCTTAAGTTAGCTAACTCATTTATTTCAGATGCCGTAGTACATTTAACTAAACTTACGGCTAAGAATTCCGGATTCGCCATTCAGGCACGCAGAGCACTGTGGCTAAAATCCTGGTCAGCTGACGTTACTTCTAATCTAAATTGCTTAATATACCTTTCAAAGGGCAGACCTTATTCGGGCCCGGGTTGAAAGAAATTATCGCTGACATTACAGGAGGTAAAGGCCATGCCCTGCCTCAAGACAGAGCCAAACCTAAGGCTAGACAGTCTAATTTTCGTTCCTTTCGTAATTTCAAAGCAGGAGCAGCATCAACTTTCTCTGCACCAAAACAGGAAGGAGCTGTTGCTCGCTACAGACAAGGCTGGAGACCTAACCAGTCCTGGAACAAGGGCAAGCAGGCCAGGAAACCTGCTGCTGCCCCTAAGATAGCATGAATCGAGGGCCCCCGATCCGGGAACGGATCTAGTGGGGGGCAGACTTTCTCTCTTCGCCCAGGCTTGGGCAAGAGATGTCCAGGATCCCTGGGCGTTAGAGATCATATCTCAGGGATACCTTCTAGACTTCAAATTCTCTCCCCCAAGAGGGAGATTTCATCTGTCAAGGTTGTCAACAAACCAAATAAAGAAAGAGGCGTTTCTACGCTGCGTACAAGATCTTTTATTAATGGGAGTGATCCATCCGGTTCCGCGGGTCGGAACAAGGACAAGGGTTTTACTCAAATCTGTTTGTGGTTCCCAAAAAAGAGGGAACTTTCAGGCCAATCTTGGATTTAAAGATCCTAAACAAATTCCTAAGAGTTCCATCGTTCAAAATGGAAACTATTCGGACAATTTTACCCATGATCCAAAAGGGTCAGTACATGACCACAGTGGATTTAAAGGATGCTTACCTTCACATACCGATTCACAAAGATCATTACCGGTATCTAAGGTTTGCCTTTCTAGACAGGCATTACCAGTTTGTAGCTCTTCCATTCGGATTGGCTACGGCTCCGAGAATCTTCACAAAGGTTCTGGGTGCTCTTCTGGCGGTACTAAGACCGCGAGGAATTGCGGGTAGCTCCGTACCTAGACGACATTCTGATACAAGCTTCAAGCTTTCAAACCGCCAAGTCTCATACAGAGTTAGTACTGGCATTTCTAAGGTCGCATGGATGGAAGGTGAACGAAAAGAAGAGTTCTCTCTTTCCACTCACAAGAGTTCCCTTCTTGGGGACTCTTATAGATTCTGTAGAAATGAAGATTTACCTGACAGAAGACAGGTTAACAAAGCTTCAAAATGCATGCCATGTCCTTCATTCCATTCAACACCCGTCAGTAGCTCAATGCATGGAGGTGATCGGCTTAATGGTAGCAGCAATGGATATAGTACCCTTTGCACGTCTACATCTCAGACCGCTGCAATTGTGCATGCTAAGTCAGTGGAATGGGGATTACTCAGACTTGTCCCCTACTCTGAATCTGAATCAAGAGACCAGAAATTCTCTTCTATGGTGGCTTTCTCGGCCACATCTGTCCAGGGGGATGCCATTCAGCAGGCCGGACTGGACAATTGTAACAGATGCCAGCCTACTAGGTTGGGGCGCTGTCTGGAATTCTCTGAAGGCTCAGGGACAATGGAATCAGGAGGAGAGTCTCCTACCAATAAACATTCTGGAATTGAGAGCAGTTCTCAATGCCCTTCTGGCTTGGCCCCAGTTAACAACTCGGGGGTTCATCAGGTTTCAGTCGGACAACATCACGACTGTAGCTTACATCAACCATCAGGGAGGGACAAGAAGCTCCCTAGCAATGATGGAAGTATCAAAGATAATTTGCTGGGCAGAGTCTCACTCTTGCCACCTGTCAGCAATCCACATCCCGGGAGTGGAGAACTGGGAGGCGGATTTCTTAAGTCGTCAGACTTTTCATCCGGGGGAGTGGGAACTTCATCCGGAGGTCTTTGCCCAAATACTTTGACGTTGGGGCAAACCAGAGATAGATCTCATGGCGTCTCGACAGAACGCCAAGCTTCCTCGTTACGGGTCCAGATCCAGGGATCCGGGAGCGGTTCTGATAGATGCTTTGACAGCACCTTGGACCTTCGGGATGGCTTATGTGTTTCCACCCTTCCCGATGCTTCCTCGATTGATTGCCAGAATCAAACAGGAGAGAGCATCAGTGATTCTAATAACGCCTGCATGGCCACGCAGGACTTGGTATGCAGATCTAGTGGACATGTCATCCTGTCCACCTTGGTCGCTACCTCTGAAACAGGACCTTCTGATCCAGGGTCCCTTCAAACATCAAAATCTAATTTCTCTGAAGCTGACTGCTTGGAAATTGAACGCTTGATTTTATCAAAAACAGAATTTATGTTTACCTGATAAATTACTTTCTCCAACGGTGTGTCCGGTCCACGGCGTCATCCTTACTTGTGGGATATTCTCTTCCCCAACAGGAAATGGCAAAGAGCCCAGCAAAGCTGGTCACATGATCCCTCCTAGGCTCCGCCTACCCCAGTCATTCGACCGACGTTAAGGAGGAATATTTGCATAGGAGAAACCATATGTTACCGTGGTGACTGTAGTTAAAGAAAATAAATTATCAGACCTGATTAAAAAAAACAGGGCGGGCCGTGGACCGGACACACCGTTGGAGAAAGTAATTTATCAGGTAAACATAATTTCTGTTTTCTCCAACATAGGTGTGTCCGGTCCACGGCGTCATCCTTACTTGTGGGAACCAATACCAAAGCTTTAGGACACGGATGAAGGGAGGGAGCAAATCAGGTCACCTAAATGGAAGGCACCACGGCTTGCAAAACCTTTCTCCCAAAAATAGCCTCAGAAGAAGCAAAAGTATCAAATTTGTAAAATTTAGAAAAAGTGTGCAGTGAAGACCAAGTCGCTGCCTTACATATCTGATCAACAGAAGCCTCGTTCTTGAAGGCCCATGTGGAAGCCACAGCCCTAGTGGAGTGAGCTGTGATTCTTTCAGGAGGCTGCCGTCCGGCAGTCTCATAAGCCAATCGGATAATGCTTTTAATCCAGAAGGAGAGAGAGGTAGAAGTTGCTTTTTGACCTCTCCGTTTACCAGAATAAACAACAAACAAAGACAAAGTTTGTCTGAAAACCTTAGTAGCTGCTAAGTAAAATTTGAGAGCACGAACTACATCCAAGTTGTGCAACAAACGTTCCTTCTTTGAAACTGGATTAGGACACAAAGAAGGCACAACTATCTCCTGGTTAATGTCTTTGTTAGAAACAACTTTTGGAAGAAAACCAGGTTTAGTACGCAAAACCACCTTATCTGCATGGAACACCAGATAAGGAGAAGAACACTGCAGAGCAGATAATTCTGAAACTCTTCTAGCAGAAGAAATTGCAACCAAAAACAAAACTTTCCAAGATAATAACTTAATATCAACGGAATGTAAGGGTTCAAACGGAACCCCCTGAAGAACTGAAAGAACTAGGTTGAGACTCCAAGGAGGAGTCAAAATTTTGTAAACAGGCTTGATTCTAACCAGAGCCTGAACAAAGGCTAGAACATCTGGCACAGCTGCCAGCTTTTTGTGAAGTAACACAGACAAGGCAGAAATCTGTCCCATCAAGGAACTTGCAGATAATCCTTTTTCCAATCCTTCTCGAAGGAAGGATAGACTCTTAGGAATCTTAACCTTGTCCCAAGGGAATCCTGCAGATTCACACCAACAGATATACCAAATTATGTGGTAATTTTCTGGTTACAGGCTTTCAGGCCTGAACAAGAGTATTAATAACAGAATCTGAGAACCCTCGCTTTGATAAGATCAAGCGTTCAATCTCCAAGCAGTCAGCTGGAGTGGGTCGAACGGACCTAGAACAAGAAGGTCTCGTCTCAAAGGTAGCTTCCATGGTGGAGCCGATGACATATTCACCAGATCTGCATACCAAGTCCTGCGTGGCCACGCAGGAGCTATCAAAATCACCGACGCCCTCTCCTGATTGATCCTGGCTACCAGCCTGGGGATGAGAGGAAACGGCGGGAACACATAAGCTAGTTTGAAGGTCCAAGGTGCTACTAGTGCATCCACTAGAGCCGCCTTGGGATCCCTGGATCTGTACCCGTAGTAAGGAACTCTGAAGTTCTGACGAGAGGCCATCAGATCCATGTCTGGAATGCCCCACGGTTGAGTGACTTGGGCAAAGATTTCCGGATGGAGTTCCCACTCCCCCGGATGCAATGTCTGACGACTCAGAAAATCCGCTTCCCAATTTTCCACTCCTGGGATGTGGATAGCAGACAGGTGGCAGGAGTGAGACTCCGCCCATAGAATGATTTTGGTCACTTCTTCCATCGCTAGGGAACTCCTTGTTCCCCCCTGATGGTTGATGTATGAACTTGGCCCTCGCTAGCTGAGGCCAAGCTTTGAGAGCATTGAATATCGCTCTCAGTTCCAGAATATTTATCGGTAGAAGAGATTCTACCCGAGACCAAAGACCCTGAGCTTTCAGGGATCCCCAGACCGCGCCCCCAGCCCATCAGACTGGCGTCGGTCGTGACAATGACCCACTCTGGTCTGCGGAAGGTCATCCCTTGTGACAGGTTGTCCAGGGACAGCCACCAACGGAATGAGTCTCTGGTCCTCTGATTTACTTGTATCTTCGGAGACAAGTCTGAATAGTCCCCATTCCACTGACTGAGCAGGAACAGTTGTAATGGTCTTAGATGAATGCGCACAAAAGGAACTATGTCCATTGCCGCTACCATCAAACCTATCACTTCCATGCACTGCGCTATGGAAGGAAGAGGAACGGAATGAAGTATCCGACAAGAGTCTAGAAGTTTTGTTTTTCTGGCTTCTGTCAGAAAAATCCTCATTTCTAAGGAGTCTATTATAGTTCCCAAGAAGGGAACCCTCGTTGACGGAGATAGAGAACTCTTTTCCACGTTCAATTTCCATCCGTGAGATCTGAGAAAGGCCAGGACAATGTCCGTGTGAGCCTTTACTTGAGGAAGGGACGACGCTCGAATCAGAATGTCGTCCAAGTAAGGTACTACAGCAATGCCCCTTGGTCTTAGCACCGCCAGAAGGGACCCCTAGTACCTATGAGAAAATCCTAGGAGCAGTGGCTAATCCGAAAGAAAACGCCACGAACTGGAAATGCTTGTCCAGGAATTCAAACCTTAGGAACCGATGATGTTCCTTGTGGATAGGAATATGTAGATACGCATCCTTGAAATCCACCTTGGTCATGAATTGACCTTCCTGGATGGAAGGAAGAAGTGTTCGAATGGTTTCCATCTTGAACGATGGAACCTTGAGAAACTTGTTCAAGATCTTGAGATCTAAGATTGGTCTGAACGTTCCCTCTTTTTTGGGAACTATGAACAGATTGGAGTAGAACCCCATCCCTTGTTCTCCTAATGGAACAGGATGAATCACTCCCATTTTTAGCAGGTCTTCTACCCAATGTAAGAATGCCTGTCTTCTTATGTGGTCTGAAGACAACTGAGACCTGTGGAACCTCCCCTTTGGAGGAAGCCCCTTGAACTCCAGAGAATAACCTTGGGAGACTATTTCTATCGCCCAAGGGTCCAGAACATCTCTTGCCCCAGCCTGAGCGAAGAGAGAGAGTCTGCCCCCCACCAGATCCGGTCCCGGATCGGGGGGCCCGCATTTCATGCTGTCTTGGTAGCAGTGGCAGGTTTCCTGGCCTGCTTTCCTTTGTTCCAGCCTTGCATAGGTCTCCAGGCTGGATTGGCTTGAGAAGTATTACCTTCCTGCTTAGAGGACGTAGCCCTTGGGGCTGATCCGTTTCTGCGAAAGGGACGAAACTTAGGTTTATTTTTGGTCTTGAAAAGACCTATCCTGAGGAAGGGCGTGGCCCTTGCCCCCAGTGATATCAGAGATAATCTCTTTCAAGTCAGGGCCAAAGAGTGTTTTCCCCCTTGAAAGGAATGTCAAGCAATTTGTTCTTGGAAGACGCATCCGCTGCCCAAGATTTTAACCAAAGCGCTCTGCGCCACAATAGCAAACCCAGAATTTTTTCGCCGCTAACCTAGCCAATTGCAAGGTGGCGTCTAGGGTGAAAGAATTAGCCAATTTAAGAGCACGAAGTCTGTCCATAATCTCCTCATAAGAAGAAGAATTACTAATAATCGCCTTTCCTAGCTCATCAAACTAGAAACACGCGGCTGCAGTGACAGGGACAATGCATGCAATTGGTTGTAGAAGGGAACCTTGCTGAACAAACATCTTTAGCAGACCTTCTAATTTTTTATCCATAGGATCTTGGAAAGCACAACTATCTTCTATGGGTATAGTGGCGCGCTTGTGTAGAGTAGAAACCGCCCCCCTCGACCTTGGGGACTGTCTGCCATCAGTCCTTTCTGGTGTCGACTATAGGAAAACAATTTTATAAATATGGGGGGAGGTACTAAAGGTATACGGGCCTGTCCCATTCTGTACTAACAATGTACGCCACCCGCTTGGATATAGGAAAAGCTTCGGGGGGCCCCGGGGCCTCTAAGAACTTTTCCATTTTACATAGTGGTTCTGGAATGACCAGATAATCACAATCATCCAAATTGGATAACACCTCCTTAAGCAGAGCGCGGAGATGTTCCAACTTAAATTTAAAAGTAATCACATCAGGTTCAGCTTGTTGAGAAATGTTTCCTGAATCTGAAATTTCTCCCTCAGACAAAACCTCCCTGGCCCCCTCAGACTGGTGTAGGGGCCCTTCAGAAACCATATCATCAGCGTTCTCATGCTCTACAGAATTTTCTAAACAGAGCAGTCGCGCTTTCACTGATAAGTGGGCATATTGGCTAAAATGTTTTTGATAGAATTATCCATTACAGCCGTTAAATGTTGCATAGTAAGGAGTATTGGCGCACTAGATGTACTAGGGGCCTCCTGTATGGGCAAGACTGGTGTAGACGAAGGAGGGGATGATGCAGTACCATGCTTACTCCCCTCACTTGAGGAATCATCTTGGGCATCATTTTTACTAAATTTTTTTATGACATAAAATACATATAGTTAAATGAGAAGGAACCTTGGTTTCCCCACAGTCAGAACACAATCTATCTGGTAGTTCAGACATGTTAAACAGGCATAAACTTGATAACAAAGCACAAAAAACGTTTTAAAATAAAACCGTTACTGTCACTTTAAATTTTAAACTAAACACACTTTATTACTGCAATTGCGAAAAAGTATGAAGGAATTGTTCAAAATTCACCAAAATTTCACCACAGTGTCTTAAAGCCTTAAAAGTATTGCACACCAATTTGGAAGCTTTAACCCTTAAAATAACGGAACCGGAGCCGTTTTTATATTTAACCCCTTTACAGTCCCTGGAATCTGCTTTGCTGAGACCCAACCAAGCCCAAAGGGGAATACGATACCAAATGATGCCTTCAGAAAGACCTTTCTATGTATCAGAGCTCCACACACATGCAGCTGCATGCCATGCTGTCCTCAAAAACAAGTGCGCCATACCGGCGCGAAAATGAGGCTCTGACTATGATTAGGGAAAGCCCCTAAAGAATAAGGTGTCAAAAACAGTGCCTGCCGATATAATCATATCAAAATACCCAGAATAAATGATTCCTCAAGGCTAAATATGTGTTAATAATGAATCGATTTAGCCCAGAAAAAGTCTACAGTCTTAATAAGCCCTTGTGAAGCCCTTATTTACTATCTTAATAAACATGGCTTACCGGATCCCATAGGGAAAATGACAGCTTCCAGCATTACATCGTCTTGTTAGAATGTGTCATACCTCAAGCAGTAAGAGACTGCACACTGTTCCCCCAACTGAAGTTAATTGCTCTCAACAGTCCTGTGTGGAACAGCCATGGATTTTAGTTACGGTGCTAAAATCATTTTCCTCATACAAACAGAAATCTTCATCTCTTTTCTGTTTCTGAGTAAATAGTACATACCAGCACTATTTTAAAATAACAAACTCTTGATTGAATAATAAAAACTACAGTTAAACACTAAAAAACTCTAAGCCATCTCCGTGGAGATGTTGCCTGTACAACGGCAAAGAGAATGACTGGGGTAGGCGGAGCCTAGGAGGGATCATGTGACCAGCTTTGCTGGGCTCTTTGCCATTTCCTGTTGGGGAAGAGAATATCCCACAAGTAAGGATGACGCCGTGGACCGGACACACCTATGTTGGAGAAACGTGGTTTTTCTGAGTCAGTTATTGATACCTTAATACAGGCTAGGAAGCCTGTTACCAGAAAGATTTACCATAAGATATGGCGCAAATACTTATATTGGTGCGAATCCAAGAGTTACTCATGGAGTAAGGTTAGGATTCCGAGGATATTGTCTTTTCTACAAGAAGGTTTAGAAAAGGGTTTATCCGCTAGTTCCTTAAAGGGACAGATTTCAGCTCTGTCCATTCTTTTACACAAACGTCTGTCAAGTTCCGGACGTTCAAGCTTTTTGTCAGGCTTTAGCTAGGATCAAGCCTGTGTTTAAAACTGTTGCTCCACCATGGAGTTTGAACTTAGTTCTTAATGTTTTACAGGGGGTTCCGTTTGAACCCCTTCATTCCATTGATATCAAGTTGTTATCTTGGAAAGTTCTGTTTTAATGGCGATTTCCTCGGCTCGAAGAGTCTCTGAGTTATCTGCCTTACATTGTGATTCTCCTTATCTGATTTTTCATTCAGACAAGGTAGTTCTGCGTACTAAACCTGGGTTCCTACCTAAGGTGGTCACTAACAGGAATATCAATCAAGAGATTGTGGTTACATCTTTGTGTCCTAATCCTTCTTCGAAAAAAGGAACGTCTGCTACACAATCTAGATGTAGTCCGTGCCCTGAAATTTTATCTACAGGCAACTAAGGATTTTCGACAAACGTCTTCCCTGTTTGTCGTTTATTCTGGTCAGAGGAGAGGTCAAAAAGCTTCGGCTACCTCTCTCTCCTTTTGGCTTCGTAGCATAATACGGTTAGCCTATGAGACTGCTGGACAGCAGCCTCCTGAAAGAATTACAGCACATTCTACTAGAGCTGTGGCTTCCACTTGGGCCTTTAAGAATGAGGCTTCTGTTGAACAGATTTGCAAGGCTGCAACTTGGTCTTCTCTTCATACTTTTTCCAAATTTTACAAATTTGACACTTTTGCTTCTTCGGAGGCTGTTTTTGGGAGAAAGGTTCTTCAGGCAGTGGTTCCTTCCGTATAAAGAGCCTGCCTGTCCCTCCCGTCATCCGTGTACTTTAGCTTTGGTATTGGTATCCCATAAGTAATGGATGATCCGTGGACTGGATACACTTAACAAGAGAAAACATAATTTATGCTTACCTGATAAATTTATTTCTCTTGTAGTGTATCCAGTCCACGGCCCGCCCTGTCACTTTAAGGCAGGTCATTTTTCCATTAAACTACAGTCACCACTGTACCCTATGGTTTTCCTTTCTCTGCATGTTTTCGGTCGAATGACTGGTAATGGCAGTTAGGGGAGGAGCTATATAGCAGCTCTGCTGGGTGAATCCTCTTGCACTTCCTGTTGGGGAGGAGTTAATATCCCATAAGTAATGGATGATCCGTGGACTGATACACTACAAGAGAAATAAATTTATCAGGTAAGCATAAATTATGTTTTACAGTTCACTGTCCCTTTAACTAAAAGCGAACTAGATTATCCCCAGTTTACAATTGTAAAAATGAAAGAGCAAAATGCCAAAGAAGCTGTAGGAGCTTCGTGTGATGACTAAACCGGGTGACAGAATGAACAACAAAAGGATAAGAAGTCTTCCAAACAAATAATACTTGAGAAATCTGACCATATTCAATTTGTGAACTATAAAATCAATTACAACTGTCTTTTTAGTCCGATTTGCTAGCAGAGATACACCACTTGGAAAGCCCTGAGCATGCTTATTTTTGTGGTCGATACCCTGTTGGTCGATTAGGGTGAGAAACTATACAAAACTCAAGTGTCCTATGATAGCCTACATAAGGTAAAAGGGCGTTGAAGGGACATAAAATCCTCCAAAAAATATTTCAAGATGCAGATAGAGCATACCATTTCAAATTTGCTTTGTTCTCTTGCTATTGAAAAGTATACCAACAGTAGGTAGGCTCAGGAGCAGCAATTCATTACTGGGAGCTATATTGCACATATAAGCCACTTGTGATTGGTTCACCTGCTCCCAGTAGTGCATTGCTGCTCTTTCAACATAGGATACCAAAGAAAATAAATCAAATTTGATAATAAATTGGAAAGTTGTTTTAAATCATATGTTCTATCTGAATAATGAAAGAAATGTGCTTTAATTTAATAGAAATAAATTGTTTTTCAAAATGGAGCAAATTGCCTAAACAAGCTATTTCATGTGCAGGTTACAGAATCTGCTTTTGGTCTCTAAACACTTTCTTCTTTTTTTTTTTCCCCTTTTTCTTTTTTACTTAAATACTTTTTTTTTTTTTAATTGTAAGAGGTATTTAAGGTCCCTTTAATGCAAATTGCAACTATTCAACATTACAAGACAGATGCAACCACTGATAAAAATGATTCACTACTACAACGTAAATGGTCTAACAGGTTTTTTACTAGCATGTAACCATATCTTGTAACCAGAGCAACGGAGAACTGTGAAAAAAACACTCCTCCTGGAGATGGAAGAATCATCATCATGTGGAATGCCAGCCAACCCAACCTTACCACATCCTGCTGCGTAATCATAAGTCATCTTTAGATGAAGACATGAAATGAATACACTATTATGTTCAATGTGCAAATGGAAGATAAAGTCAGTATTATACATTTGATGCATATGTTAACCTGTCCAGACATATTTACTAAGTATTCAAAACTCTCAGTTAACACCAACTGAATAGATATTAAAAAAAAAAAAAAAAAAAGACACACACACACCCACAGACAGAGAGAATGCCACAAATGTAACTCAAAATATAAATTTAAAGCTGTTCTGTTCTCCCTCTCTCTTTACGCATCTTATTTAAAACTTTAAGGAGAAAACTGGAGGATACAAAGTATCTCCTTTAAAGTGATGGTAAATTCACCCCAACAGTTTCACATATTATGAAAGGTCTTCTCCTAACTAGCATATCGATATGCTTGTTTAGCACAAAAGTCAGCTGTACTTCAATTTATCAGAGTTTTATTCACTCTATATTAGCTCATCTAATGCAGCCTCTCACTACGATTTTCATTTGGCTTACTTGACTGGCAGCTGTTGTAGCCAATCGCAGCCTCACCATGCGCCCCATGTAAATGAATTACCGCACGCTCCCGTGCTTGGAACTCTGCCTATAATTTAAAATGTGCATGCGCGACCCTCTACACTATTTGCGCAACATAAACAGTGATGCTGATAATCTACACACATACATACACACATACATTATGGTCACGTATTGACCCCTTCCAAAAGTATGAAGCACCTTGTAAAATAGAAATGTATTGTTCCTCTTAAAGGATTATAAAACTGTCTGTAAAGTAAACATGCACATTAGCTAATATTAAATAAATCCTACTTACTGTTTCTCAAATGAAGTCTCTAAGTAATAAAAATGTAAGCCCACAAACGACAGCCCACAAAATAGGGCTGTCCAACACACACTCTAACTGACCAATCCAAATCACTAAATTGGCATATTAACATTTCCAGAGTGCACTCCTCAACGCATGCGCACTCAAGTCTTTGGTTTCCCTGAAGACTATTGCCAGGTCTTGGGATGTAAATATAGCATGCGCATAACTTTAATGGTTTCAGTGCGTATCTTTACAAAAGCGTTGTTCCGTGTTAGTTGAGAGATGTCCTGTTAAAGATACAATGATTTATGTTTATTCTCGTGGTCACATTACAAATGAGTTATTATTATCGGTTATTTGTAGAGCGCCAACAGATTCCGCAGCGCTATACGAGTTAAAAACAGAACCAAAAGAAATTTCAGTGTATTTTCATTTCAGCCACTGAATTTGAGGTTCTATTTTCATCTCATGATTTCATCATTTCAAGCTTTGCTTGAATACAGGTATTTGCTTACAAAATGTATTTGGTAATATATTTACATGCAAATAAAAAAAATTAGTTTGAAAGAGAACCTTCAGTTAATACTTGGAAGCCTGTTCACAATAACACATTGACATTCCATTGCGCATGTGTGGGTATGTGTGCGCTACTATGAAGTATTTGAGCATATTTTCAATAGATATTAACCTAGACAATGAAACATTTAACATGTTTGCCTTTACTATCCCTTTAAGGAAGACAAAACACAGAAAGGGGGGAAAAGCAGTTTTCTTTAAAGAGACCGTCGACCCAGAATTGTTAAGGTTTAAAAAGATAGATAATGCCTTCACTACCCATTCCCCAGCTTTGCACAACCAACATTGTTATATTAATATACAGTACTTTTAACATTTAACCTCTAAATTTCTGCCTATTTCTAAGCCACTACAGACAGCCTCTTTTCACAACCTTTATTAGCTTTTCACAGCAAAATACTGCTAATTCATGTGTGTAATATAGGTAACATTGTGTTCTCTACCATGGAGTTGTGCATGGCACTGCACTTATTGGCTAAAATGCAAGTCAATAGATTATTAATAAATAGCCATGTGATAAGGGGCTATCAGAAGAGGCGTAGATACAAGGTAATCGCAGAGGTAAAAAGTATATTAACATAACCATGTTGGCTGTGCAAAACTGGGGAATAGGTAATAAAGGGATTACCTATCTTTTTAAACAATAAAAAGTTTGGAGTAGACTGCCCTTTTAAGGTAAAGGCTGACATTCCTTTGCAAGCAAATATTCACCCAATCAGCAGCAGACCTGACAGGAGTCACCTTTACTATGACATGAACCACCCTACAAGTAACATTCATATGTTTTGCTCTGGTTGCAATGTCCCTCTTAGCCTACAGGTTTAGTACAACCTTAAACAATTTAAACAGGCACTTTTTAGAAATAAGACATTTTTTGATAATTGTAACATTTTCCCCCTTGACAACTTATACATTGAGAAAATAGGCAAATTACATTTGAACCATGCATATCATCAGTTCATCATTAAGATTGTTTAGAATTAATCATCCAGCAATAATAAAATAGTACTACATTTTACCTCTTGTATTAATGGCCATATCAGCTATTTTCTGAAAAGCATCCAAGAAGGATCCAGTTACAACGGTTGTAGTCCTAAAACAAAACAAGGGATTATTAATATATTTCTTCACAAACACAGGGCACAATAATCAAGCTAATCAATAGACACATACTGATAAAATAAATACATATCATGATATCTACAATGGGTAGATAATCAAATATGTATAATTAGGTACAGGAGGTTGTTAATAAATCAGTGTCATATTTCCGCTTTTCTTATTATCAATTATTTATTGAACCAACCGATTACACAGTTTTGAACAGAGTTATAAGGACAAAAGAAAGATCTTACTAAATCTAAACACATTTGTTACCTGTGCAATACAGTAGTAATGGAACAAATTGAGTTGCAGACAGGAGTAATATTGGGTTTTACAAGGCGGAGATCATCAACAAAACATTAAAGTCAAAACGTAACTTTCATGATTCTGATGGAGCATACAATTTTAAACAACTTTCCAATTCACTTCTATTAACAAAATGTGCACAATAATTTTATACGCACATTTTCTGAGGCAACAGCTCCTACTGACCATGTGCAAGAACTAGGAAAAAGGAAAGGAAAAAGGAAAGGAAAATTGAACTGACATACAAAACATTTTTTTGAAATTCAGAATAAGTGCTACTGCATTTTCTTTTTTACTATTCATTTGTTGATTACGCAATTCCACTGTTCAATGGTCCTTTAAAGGGTCAGTTTACTCAAACATTTTCTCCCCTTTATTTTTTTCTCAATGATCCACTTTACCTGCTAGAGTGTATTAAATTGTTAACAAGTATTTCATTTACCCTTATATTGGCATTTGAAATAGTTGATTAAGCCTGTGATATCCCCACCTATTCTGAAAGTTTTTGGCCTTAGGTCAAGCTATATATAATCTGTGTAAACACAGCCATCAGAAGAAATTACACTCCCAGTGGGGTATAGAAGAGATAAGGTAATACAATGTTTATTCTCTCCAAGTATTGATCTTTGGTTTACGGATATATATAAGATAAAGAAGCAGGTATATGTTCATAATGTGATAAAGTAATGAGATCTGATTGTACCTACAAGCTAGACCCATTTTTATTAGGTTGTGGCTTCAAAAGACAAAACCAGCTAATTCATATCTATACCATAATTGCGTTTGTAATGCGTCCGTCGCCGTCGGCAGTTGCGCACACATCCTCAAGGGAATGTTGGGAGTGCGAGGCAGCCAAGAGTGTTTGCTGGGCGCGCAGTCAAAAGAATTCACCTGGATGCAGCAAAGTTGCATCCAGGTGGATTCCGAAAATGGTTAGGGTGGTGAAAGAATCCATTGGCTGACATTTTCACATCAGCCAATAGGATCAAATGGTGAACAGCCAATCGGATGAGAGCAACTGAAAACTTATTGAAAGAATCCAATAAGATTTCAGTTGCTCTAATCCTATTGGCTGTTCACCAGCCAATAAGATTTCACTTGCTCTGATCTTATTGGCCGATGTGAAAATGTCAGCCAATAGGAATGCAAGATACCCCAATAAATATGGGGTACCTTGCATTTAATCTTCACTGTGTAGCGGATGATCGCTTGAAGAGGAGCCTCCACTCCGCAAGAGGAGCGCCGCTGAGGAGCACCACGTCTGGAAACACCGCTCCGCATCACCTTCGCTGGTGGATGATGAACCCGCCTGGAAGACCTTTTCCCGCCTGGACATCAGGAACCGCGAGTACCTATTTGGGGGTTTAGTGTTTTTTTTTAAAAAAAAAAACATTTTGTTGTGTTTTTTATTTTTTATTTGGGGCAATCTGAAAAAGAGCCGAATGCCCTTTTAAGGGCAGTAAAAAAGAGCCGAATGCCAACTTAAGCCCAATGCCAATACAAATGCCCCTTTAGGGGCAATGGGTAGTTTAGGTTTATTAGTGATAGGTTTTTTTCATTTGGGAGGGTTTGATGGGTGGGGGGTTTTAATGTTAGAGGGGGGATTAGTATTTTTTTTAGGTAAAAGAGCTGTTTAACTTAGGGCAATGCCCTACAAAAGGCCCTTTTAAAGGCTATTGGTAGTTTAGATTGGGGTTTTATTTTGGGGTGGGTTTTTTTTTTTTTTTTTTTTTTTTTAAAGGGGGTATTAGATTAGGAATATTTATTTTTATTTTTGGATAATGTGATCTTAGCTTTTTTATTTTTTGTAATTTTAGTTATTGGAAAGGGGGATAGGGACAGGGACAAATCCTGTGTGCTGAAACTTTTTTTTTTTTTTTTTTTTTTAACAGAGTTTCTAGCTTCTTATCCATGGGCTTCTTAAACGACAAACTATCCGCAAACGGCATAGTGGTGCGCTTAGCAAGCGGGGAGATAGCTCCATCCACCTTAGGGACCCCCACAACCGAAATTGGGAGTCGGGAACAATTTCTTAAAGGAAGAAGGGGAAAAATTGAGGACCCAAGCCTTAAAGGGACACTGAACCCAAAATTTTTCTTTCGTGATTCAGATAGAGCATGTCATTTTAAGAAACTTTCGAATTTACTCCTATTATCATTTTTTCTTCGTTCTCTTGCTATCTTTATTTGAAAAAGAAGGCATCTAAGCTTTTTTCTTGGTTCTGAACTATGGATAGCTCTTTTTTATTGGTGGATGAATTTATCCACCAATCAGCAAGGACAACCCAGGTTGTTCACCGAAAATGGGCCGGCATCTAAACTTACATTCTTGCATTTCAAATAAAAATACCAAGAGAATAAAGAAAATTTTATAATAGGAGTAAATTAGAAAGTTGCTTAAAATGTCATACTCTATCTAAATCACAAAAGAAAAATTTTGGGTTCAGTGTCCCTTTAACCATTTATTCGTAATAATATTTGCCATCTTAACGGGAACCGGGAAACTTTGTGGCACCACCCTGTCCTCAAACCTTATAAAGCTTAGGAATAGGGTCGGGGCTCCGCTCCGGTGACTGCCAGGTTCAGTGCCGCAATCGCCCCTAACACAGCTGTCACCCAGGAGCTGTCAGCAACTGCCGAGACCGGCTTAGGACAGGGGCTACATCCCTACACGGCCACGGAGAGAGAGACAAGTCGACCCACTTGGTGGGGAGCTGGAGAGATCCGGAGGCAAGCTACACGTAAGACCCTCTCTTTACTTCTGGCCAGAACATAGCAAGAGATTTTGGGGGACATTTAAACACACTCACTATTAACCGGAGGGGTCCGGGCGGCACCATTGCAAGTGATAAAGGCACAGCTTGGCAGGGACACACGGTGTGCAGCTTTTCAGACGGCGGGAAAGACGCCATTTTAAACCCACGCTCCATACCCTCACCTAAAGGACTTGCACAGTGCGAGCATCAGCATGATCCAAAACTTTAAAATTTAATAAGCAATAAACAAACCCTCTCCATAGGCTCATCAGACCTGATCTCTCTACCCGGGAGGCTACACTTATTAGGGGCGGCCTGGGAAAATTGGGAGAGACTCATTTGGGGCCTATAAGTCAATTGACGAGAGGGACAATATAACACCTTCTTCAGCTCTAGACTACTGTCACTAGTCGCCTTAATGTGAGAACAGAGAAGCGGAGCAAGGCAATAAACCTTTATAGCATGTAACTCCAATTTTTTATTGGACAACAGCAGGCATGTGCATAGTAAGTTAACTCCTAAGCCAAATCCTGAGAATTAAAAGGGAACCAGCATCCTTTATTACACTCACGAGTTTCCTACCCTACTGTTTCTTATTGCACTCCCTTGAAACAAGACAGTATGAAAAATAAGTCCCAAACCGTTAAAGAGTGCCTTTCTAGGTCACAAATGAAACAGAAAAGCACAGATAAAAATAGCCCAGCTAAAGCCATTAGCCCGTCAACGAGCAACTTAAGGGACCCCGAGGCCGCTCACCCGGAAGACCCCAACAGAGATCTACTGTCTCAGATTAAATCCTTGTTCCAGGAAGATTTAAAACAGCTTTACAAGAGATAGACAAGATATCAAAGAAATAGGTGGGAGAACGGCAGAAATTGAGGAAAGACTTGACACTATGGCTGAAGAAATCCCAGTTATTAAAAACTCCATTCAGGACAATACATCCTACATAACTAAACTGGAAGACCAGCTTGAAGATCTTGAAAACAGATCCCGCAGATCCAATCTACGAATCAGGGACCTCCCAGAATCCTATAAAGACCTCGAAGCAACTATGACAGATCTGTTTCAACAGCTGGTGCCCGACCTTGACCTGCACCTATTATTAATGGACAGAGTACACAGAGCCCTCACAAGGCTCAGCAAAATACAAATAGGGACGTAGTTCTTAAGATGCATTACTACCATGTGAAAGAGCTCATCATGAAAGCTGCCAGAGAAAAAAAATGCATTGAGTTCGAAGGTAATAACATACAGATTTTTGCAGACCTTGCCCCCATTACCTTAAGGAAGAGAAGAAATTTGAAACCTATAACCACAGCCCTCACCAAGGAACACATCAAATACAGGTGGAATTTCCCCTTCAAGCTAACCTTTTCCTATCAAAACAACAACTACGCATGCTCCACTCTGGAGGAAGGAAAAGCCATACTGGACCGACTAAAAATCCAGACAGACCTCCAAACATCACCCACTATTCCAGAAGCCCAGAAGAAATCTATCCAAAGAGAATGGACTCCAGTGGGGAAAAATAGTAAAGCAAAGAGACAGAAAACGAAGCTGAGCAGTACTACACAGGCAGCCCACCTTACCGATGATGAGGACTCCTCCACTTAATTAAGAGGTTTAGTATATAGACTTTCAAGTTTCTGAATTGTTCCACAGACTGATTGAACTGATTTGAGCCACACGAAAATTTGCTCCTACTTGTCATCTTCAGTTAACAGTTTGACCCTGTTTTTCTTATTTACAGTTCTAGTGTTTTAAAGTTCAATAATAATTACTGGAAGAGATTACCTCCTCCGGTTTTGGACTGATAGCACCATTTTAGAATATAGTCCATCTCGCATTCTAAATTGTTGTCACCACCTTTATTGCTGGACTAAATGTTGCATATAAAAAACATACTTAAATTCTCAGGATTTTACCCTTCCCCTCTAATCCCTTTGCCCTTCCTCCATACCTTCCCCCACCCCTCACCCCCCCTTAATTTTTCCTGCCCCCGTCTAACTACAAAGAATTGCACATGTTCACATTAAAGAATATAGGTTTATTTGTCAAATAATGATTTCTCCTGTTCACCTGTTTGATATAATCTTCAACATTGCTCAACTTTTTGTTACATGTTTTTTTATCTTTACTGAAATTTTTGAACTTTGCTCTCTCATTACTAGGTATCTCTCATTGTCATATATTAAACTTTGCCTTCCCTCTGCTCGCAAAACAGATTTGGTACATTCTCCGAATGAGGAGACAACATATAGGACGGTCCGCACTGCTCTCCCCCAGGAGTCCAGAATTTGGGTTCCTCGAGTATATGATCACAGGTACCGTTTAAGCTACCCCCCCACATAACCGCATCATGTCAATAAACATCATCTCACATAATGTAAGAGGCTTAAATTCAGATGTCAAGAGGAAGAAAGCAATTCTAGAATATAAAGCTCTAAATGCGCACATAGTAATGTTGCAGGAAACACACTTCACACCTAAATTCACTCCCAAATACTGGGATAAAGCTTTTCCCACCCAATACCACGCTATAGGACCTAAAAAAAAATGTGGGGTCTCAATACTAATCCACTCCACTTTGAACTTTCACGAAGAATCGGTTGTGAAGGATAGGGAGGGGAGATTCTTAATAATAAAGGGAACGATTCAAAACACTCCTGTCCTCATAGTCAACATATACGCCCCAAATGATCAACAGGTAAATTTCATCTCCAAGTTAAGCAAACATCTCACATTGTGGAAAAGACATAAAATGATTGTAGGAGGGGATTTCAACTGCACTATGAATGATAAAGTAGACAGATCGAATCAAGCCTTTTCACAAAGTATCTCGCCCAAAAAGAGGAGTAGAGTCCTGTTGGACTTTACCACAGACCATAACCTGATTGATAGTTGGCGATCATTGAACCAGAATGTCAGAGATTACACATACTACTCCCCAGCACACACAACACACTCCAGAATAGACTACATCCTCATCAGTCAAATTCTAATGCCTCTGCTAACCAGAGCCTCAATTAAAAATTGCTCATGGTCTGACCACTCTATTGTGACAGTGACTCTGGCAGGAATGCTTAACCCACTTAGATGTAAAACTTGGACCTATGACCCCATTTTGCTCCAGGATAGTGTGATTTTGGATAAGGTACAACAACAAGTTAGGGAATTTATTGAACTTAACGATGGCTCTACTGATAACCCAATCCTCGAGTGGGGAGCCTTGAAAGCATATATTAGAGGGCTTTTGATTGCAGAATCAGCCAAGCAACGTACACTCATAGAAGCTACCAAAACAAAACTAAGATTAGAAGCAAATGCATTGAGATTACAACTTAGCACATACCCTACAAACACCATAGCTAAACAATTAAAAACAATAAATGAGGAATTAGATAAACTCCTAAACAAAGAGGCACTTAGATCAATAAGGGTAATTGACACCCAATACTACATCTACGGAAACAAACCAGATAAAATGCTTGCTAATAAACTGAAGGAAATTACTAGAACCACTACAATCCCCCAGCTGCAAACACCAGACAACAAAATCACCAATGATCCCCAAGCCATAGCGAACATATTTGCAGACTACTACAGTAGATTATATAACTTAAAGACCAGCAATACACGAAAGGACATGACTACAGAATTAATAAACTTTCTAGGAGACAGTCCCTTCCCAGCCATTACCGTAGAAGATCGTGACTCCCTAAATAGACCCATAACCCACGAGGAAATAAAATTTAGTATTAAAAACCTCAAAGGCTCAAAAGCCCCAGGCCCTGACGGTTACTCTGGTCTTTTCTATAAAACCCTGCAACCTTTATTAGTTCCGCAACTAGCTAAGGTGTTTAATTCAATGCTTCAGGGAAAGGAAATACCCAAGGAATTGTTAATGGCGAGAATCTCAGTTATACCTAAACCAGGAAAAAATAAAAACCACTGTCAAAATTACAGGCCCATCTCACTAATTAATCAAGATATTAAACTATTCACCAAAATTTTAGCAAATCGTCTCAACCCCCTCCTCACCAAACTAATACACCCTGATCAAGTGGGGTTTATCATGCAAAGGGAAGCTCCAGACAACACAAGAAAAATAATAGACTTAATCAATATAGCCACAGTTAAGGGAACGCCTTCTCTGTTCCTATCTCTGGACGCAGAGAAGGCGTTCGATAGGATTGATTGGGACTTTATGTTTGCAGTGCTGGGTAGGGCGGGAATTAAGGGTCCTTTCGCTGATGCATTGAAATCATTGTATTCGTGCCCTACTGCATATGTCAAACTTTCCGGATACCAGTCCCACTCAATACACATCAATAATGGCACACGTCAGGGTTGCCCGCTTTCCCCACTGCTATTTGCGTTAAGTATAGAACCCTTAGCAATCAAAATACGAGACAATCGAGACATTTCTGGAATCACAGTAGGACAGACTGACCACAAAATTTCTTTATTTGCGGATGACTTAATACTAACACTGACCAAACCATTGCTCTCCCTACCCCCAGTGTATGACCTAATACAGCATTTTGGACGCATTTCAGGCTACAAAATAAACGAGAGTAAATGCGAAGCATTCGGTATTAAATTGCCACAGCACACCCAAAAATTAATGAAATTAAATTTCTCATTTAGTTGGCCAAAAAAGTCCATCAAATACCTTGGAATTAATCTATCCAGCAATATACATTCCCTTTATTACCTGAATTATTTACCAATATTCTCACATGCCAGAGAGCTGTTAGCGAAGTGGATGAAACTGAAACTATCCTTATATGGAAGAATTATATCTATAAAGATGTCTTTACTCCCCAAACTACTATACTTATTCCGCTCTCTGCCAATAACACTACCACTCACGGAACTGCACAAACTCCAGAGGGACATTCTTCACTTTATATGGCAGGGCAAAAGGGCGAGGATTAATAAAAAAATCATGTGCACTGACAGGAAGGGGGGGGTGGGATTACCAAACCTAGTCCCATACTACTATTCGGCCCGTATGGCGCAAACCTTAAAGTGGTTCCACACCAGTAACATACCACAATGGGTTCATATTGAATCTAAGGCCCTAAACATTTTCCCAGTATCTAACTTATTATGGACCCCACATAACACTGCGCCACATAAAAAATATGAATACATTGCTATACAACATACTATATACATATGGAAAAAACTAAATTTAAAATTTCCTCTACTCAGTAAAAAATCGAAAATAACCCCTTTGATAACTCAACATTCTCTTATTGATACAGCTACACAACAGAAATGGAGCAACAGGGGGTTGTATAGGATAGCAGATGCATATAAAGAAGGGTCACTGATGACCTATGATCAATACCAAGCCCTTGACCCTGAGGATAAACATATTTGGTACCATTACCTACAACTAAAATCTAGGGTTCAACAGATAATGGGGAGTGAAAGAGCCCCACCCTGCACTACACTAGAAACATTAGGTTTATCGACCCATCATATAAGGGGAGGCATCTCAACCCTATACAAAATCTTCAACCGGCCACCGAAAGCTGACAAATCTCACCTCATGTTAAAATGGGAACAGGACACGGGGAAAACGTGGTCAGTCGAACAGTGGACAGAGAACCTTATGGGTGGGTTATCATTCTCACAAAACGCAACACTCAAGGAAAATTTTATAAAAGTGGCCTTTAGGTGGTACCTTTATCCGGCTAGATCGGGAGGGGGGAATGACCCACTAACTAAATTGTGTTACAGGGGGTGCGGAGAAACAGGGACCTACACTCACATGTGGTGGAGTTGTAGATACGCAAAGGAAATTTGGGACCATACCTCCAACCTCATTAGCGAGATCTTTCAGAAGAGGGTGACTTTAACTATGGAACAGGCCTTACTCCACTTCCCGATTGGGGAATTCACCAAACATAACAACAGACTAGTTATGTGGATTTGCACTATAGTTAGGTTGAGTGTTGCCCAATTTTGGAAGAGTGCCCCACCCAGTTTTGATAGGGTAAAGCAAAAAATATCTTACCACTTCGAGAAAGCAAGCGCAGTAGCTGAAACCCTAAATAATAGGGAAGCATTCTTGTTGCAATGGGAACCTTACATTCACTACTATGAGGCCTCCAAAAGGGGGGGGAGAGCAGGAAATGTGGATCATGCCATAGATAGAGAGCAATAAAAGATATAAAAGTGTTTTTCTCTTTATTTTTCTTTTATTTTTATTTTTATACTTAACTACTTTACAAGTGAGAGTTGAGCATAAGTAATGTTGGATTCATTAGATTATTATTTGTTTTGTTTTATGTATGTATGTACAAAAACCTAAATAAAAATATTTCAAAATAAAGCTTAGGAATAGAAGGTTCCTCGGGTAACTTAGGTTCAGGAAACTTCAACGTAGCCAACACTTTCTTTAACAGAAAGCGTAAGTGCTCTATCCTAAATCTAAAGTCTGGTTCGTCCGCAGCCGGTGGCTTAGAGGCAGCCGATTCAGACCCAGAAAGAGCCTCCTCTGAAGTATCAGAGGTGTCTTCATCAGCGGATAATCTAGCATCAGATAAATCCATCAAGTTGGTAGATCACCCCTGGGAAGGATAGCAGTATTTAACCTTTCGCTTGCGCTTAGCAGGGCAAGGTAAAGCACTAAAGGCCGCAGACACTGCCGCTTGCAACTGTTCCGAAAAGTCTGGCGGTAAGAGGGCCCCTCCCAAAGAAGGATTAGTCGTACAATTGGGAGCTGCATGTGTAATCGGAGATGATTGCAGAGAACGCACCTCACAGGACGGAGACGGCTCAGTTGTACTAAACATCTTAGTCTTTTTAGATATAACTACTTTATCAAGGCATGTGGAACATAGTTGAATAAATACAAAAATTGGATGCGCCAAATATTCTGCACGTATACTATATAGATAGTATATCGTGTATTGGGTGGAATATTCTCACAATATTGCTCAATAGTGTGTAAAAAACTGACTAATCAGCTAACTTGTGTAACACTACCCAATGTGTGAGTTGAAAAATATTAAACACACCTATTCTTTAAAAGTGCAATATCACTAATGAGGTGCTGTTACCAAAACATACAATCAAAAATTGCAGCCATAAAAAATAAAAAAACTTAAATAATAACTGTGCAACAATCAGTGGCAATAAAATATTCTAAAAAATCCATAATGTTGTTTATCATACACAGACGCTCAGGACTGCAACAAATAAAGGTTATATCACTTAGAGTGTATGGCAATCTTATTGTCCCGGATGAGGGTGTGAAGTCTCGCACACTGGATATAGTGTTGGGGTGATCCCCTCTATTGCCAGTGATGGGTGGAAGGGATTCATCTATCAGATAAAGGACCAATTTGTGGCTTGCTGCTTCTTCAAGATTTTAGTTGGTATACAGTTCTGCAGTATTAAATATAGAAAGAAAAGAAGGCGCCACAATAGTGTAACATCAGTGGTGTGTACACAATCCCCCACTCCAAACAGTTGTACTTACAAGAAACAGAATTTATGTTTACCTGATAAATTACTTTCTCCAACGGTGTGTCCGGTCCACGGCGTCATCCTTACTTGTGGGATATTCTCTTCCCCAACAGGAAATGGCAAAGAGCCCAGCAAAGCTGGTCACATGATCCCTCCTATGCTCCGCCTACCCCAGTCATTCGACCGACGTTAAGGAGGAATATTTGCATAGGAGAAACCATATGGTACCGTGGTGACTGTAGTTAAAAAAATAAATTATCAGACCTGATTAAAAAACCAGGGCGGGCCGTGGACCGGACACACCGTTGGAGAAAGTAATTTATCAGGTAAACATAAATTCTGTTTTCTCCAACATAGGTGTGTCCGGTCCACGGCGTCATCCTTACTTGTGGGAACCAATACCAAAGCTTTAGGACACGGATGAAGGGAGGGAGCAAATCAGGTCACCTAAATGGAAGGCACCACGGCTTGCAAAACCTTTCTCCCAAAAATAGCCTCAGAAGAAGCAAAAGTATCAAACTTGTAAAATTTGGTAAAAGTGTGCAGTGAAGACCAAGTCGCTGCCCTACATATCTGATCAACAGAAGCCTCGTTCTTGAAGGCCCATGTGGAAGCCACAGCCCTAGTGGAATGAGCTGTGATTCTTTCGGGAGGCTGCCGTCCGGCAGTCTCATAAGCCAATCTGATGATGCTTTTAATCCAAAAAGAGAGAGAGGTAGAAGTTGCTTTTTGACCTCTCCTTTTACCGGAATAAACAACAAACAAGGAAGATGTTTGTCTAAAATCCTTTGTAGCATCTAAATAGAATTTTAGAGCGCGAACAACATCCAAATTGTGCAACAAACGTTCCTTCTTTGAAACTGGTTTCGGACACAGAGAAGGTACGATAATCTCCTGGTTAATGTTTTTGTTAGAAACAACTTTTGGAAGAAAACCAGGTTTAGTACGTAAAACCACCTTATCTGCATGGAACACCAGATAAGGAGGAGAACACTGCAGAGCAGATAATTCTGAAACTCTTCTGGCAGAAGAAATTGCAACTAAAAACAAAACTTTCCAAGATAATAACTTAATATCAACGGAATGCAAGGGTTCAAACGGAACCCCCTGAAGAACTGAAAGAACTAAATTGAGACTCCAAGGAGGAGTCAAAGGTTTGTAAACAGGCTTAATTCTAACCAGAGCCTGAACAAAGGCTTGAACATCTGGCACAGCAGCCAGTTTTTTGTGAAGTAACACCGACAAGGCAGAAATCTGTCCCTTCAGGGAACTTGCAGATAATCCTTTTTCCAATCCTTCTTGAAGGAAGGATAGAATCCTAGGAATCTTAACCTTGTCCCAAGGGAATCCTTTAGATTCACACCAACAGATATATTTTTTCCAAATTTTGTGGTAAATCTTTCTAGTTACAGGCTTTCTGGCCTGAACAAGAGTATCGATAACAGAATCTGAGAACCCTCGCTTCGATAAAATCAAGCGTTCAATCTCCAAGCAGTCAGCTGGAGTGAAACCAGATTCGGATGTTCGAACGGACCCTGAACAAGAAGGTCTCGTCTCAAAGGTAGCTTCCAAGGTGGAGCCGATGACATATTCACCAGATCTGCATACCAAGTCCTGCGTGGCCACGCAGGAGCTATCAAGATCACCGACGCCCTCTCCTGATTGATCCTGGCTACCAGCCTGGGGATGAGAGGAAACGGCGGGAACACATAGGCTAGTTTGAAGGTCCAAGGTGCTACTAGTGCATCCACTAGAGCCGCCTTGGGATCCCTGGATCTGGACCCGTAGCAAGGAACTTTGAAGTTCTGACGAGAGGCCATCAGATCCATGTCTGGAATGCCCCACAGCTGAGTGACTTGGGCAAAGATTTCCGGATGGAGTTCCCACTCCCCCGGATGCAATGTCTGACGACTCAGAAAATCCGCTTCCCAATTTTCCACTCCTGGGATGTGGATAGCAGACAGGTGGCAGGAGTGAGACTCCGCCCATAGAATGATTTTGGTCACTTCTTCCATCGCTAGGGAACTCCTTGTTCCCCCCTGATGGTTGATGTACGCAACAGTTGTCATGTTGTCTGATTGAAACCGTATGAACTTGGCCCTCGCTAGCTGAGGCCAAGCCTTGAGAGCATTGAATATCGCTCTCAGTTCCAGAATATTTATCGGTAGAAGAGATTCTTCCCGAGACCAAAGACCCTGAGCTTTCAGGGATCCCCAGACCGCGCCCCAGCCCATCAGACTGGCGTCGGTCGTGACAATGACCCACTCTGGTCTGCGGAATGTCATCCCTTGTGACAGGTTGTCCAGGGACAGCCACCAACGGAGTGAGTCTCTGGTCCTCTGATTTACTTGTATCTTCGGAGACAAGTCTGTATAGTCCCCATTCCACTGACTGAGCATGCACAGTTGTAATGGTCTTAGATGAATGCGCGCAAAAGGAACTATGTCCATTGCCGCTACCATCAACCCGATCACTTCCATGCACTGAGCTATGGAAGGAAGAGGAACGGAATGAAGTATTCGACAAGAGTCTAGAAGTTTTGTTTTTCTGGCCTCTGTCAGAAAAATCCTCATTTCTAAGGAGTCTATTATTGTTCCCAGGAAGGGAACCCTTGTTGACGGGGATAGAGAACTCTTTTCCACGTTCACTTTCCATCCGTGAGATCTGAGAAAGGCCAGGACAATGTCCGTGTGAGCCCTTGCTTGAGGAAGGGACGACGCTTGAATCAGAATGTCGTCCAAGTAAGGTACTACAGCAATGCCCCTTGGTCTTAGCACAGCTAGAAGGGACCCTAGTACCTTTGTGAAAATCCTTGGAGCAGTGGCTAATCCGAAAGGAAGCGCCACGAACTGGTAATGTTTGTCCAGGAATGCGAACCTTAGGAACCGATGATGTTCCTTGTGGATAGGAATATGTAGATACGCATCCTTTAAATCCACCGTGGTCATGAATTGACCTTCCTGGATGGAAGGAAGAATAGTTCGAATGGTTTCCATCTTGAACGATGGAACCTTGAGAAACTTGTTTAAGATCTTGAGATCTAAGATTGGTCTGAACGTTCCCTCTTTTTTGGGAACTATGAACAGATTGGAGTAGAACCCCATCCCTTGTTCTCTTAATGGAACAGGATGAATCACTCCCATTTTTGACAGGTCTTCTACACAATGTAAGAATGCCTGTCTTTTTATGTGGTCTGAAGACAACTGAGACCTGTGGAACCTCCCCCTTGGGGGAAGTCCCTTGAATTCCAGAAGATAACCTTGGGAGACTATTTCTAGCGCCCAAGGATCCAGAACATCTCTTGCCCAAGCCTGAGCGAAGAGAGAGAGTCTGCCCCCCACCAGATCCGGTCCCGGATCGGGGGCCAACATTTCATGCAGTCTTGGTAGCAGTGGCAGGTTTCTTGGCCTGCTTTCCCTTGTTCCAGCCTTGCATTGGTCTCCAAGCTGGCTTGGCTTGAGAAGTATTACCCTCTTGCTTAGAGGACGTAGCACCTTGGGCTGGTCCGTTTCTACGAAAGGGACGAAAATTAGGTTTATTTTTTGCCTTGAAAGGCCGATCCTGAGGAAGGGCGTGGCCCTTACCCCCAGTGATATCAGAGATAATCTCTTTCAAGTCAGGGCCAAACAGCGTTTTCCCCTTGAAAGGAATGTTAAGTAGCTTGTTCTTGGAAGACGCATCAGCCGACCAAGATTTCAACCAAAGCGCTCTGCGCGCCACAATAGCAAACCCAGAATTCTTAGCCGCTAACCTAGCCAATTGCAAAGTGGCGTCTAGGGTGAAAGAATTAGCCAATTTGAGAGCATTGATTCTGTCCATAATCTCCTCAAAAGGAGGAGAATCACTATCGACCGCCTTTATCAGATCATCGAACCAGAAACATGCGGCTGTAGCGACAGGGACAATGCATGAAATTGGTTGTAGAAGGTAACCTTGCTGAACAAACATCTTTTTAAGCAAACCTTCTAATTTTTTATCCATAGGATCTTTGAAAGCACAACTATCCTCTATGGGTATAGTGGTGCGTTTGTTTAAAGTGGAAACCGCTCCCTCGACCTTGGGGACTGTCTGCCATAAGTCCTTTCTGGGGTCGACCATAGGAAACAATTTTTTAAATATGGGGGGAGGGACGAAAGGAATACCGGGCCTTTCCCATTCTTTATTAACAATGTCCGCCACCCGCTTGGGTATAGGAAAAGCTTCTGGGAGCCCCGGCACCTCTAGGAACTTGTCCATTTTACATAGTTTCTCTGGGATGACCAACTTGTCACAATCATCCAGAGTGGATAATACCTCCTTAAGCAGAATGCGGAGATGTTCCAACTTAAATTTAAATGCAATCACATCAGGTTCAGCCTGTTGAGAAATGTTCCCTGAATCAGTAATTTCTCCCTCAGACAAAACCTCCCTGGCCCCATCAGACTGGGTTAGGGGCCCTTCAGAAATATTAATATCAGCGTCGTCATGCTCTTCAGTATCTAAAACAGAGCAGCCGCGCTTACGCTGACAAGTGTTCATTTTGGCTAAAATGTTTTTGACAGAATTATCCATTACAGCCGTTAATTGTTGCATAGTAAGGAGTATTGGCGCGCTAGATGTACTAGGGGCCTCCTGAGTGGGCAAGACTCGTGTAGACGAAGGAGGGAATGATGCAGTACCATGCTTACTCCCCTCACTTGAGGAATCATCTTGGGCATCATTGTCATTATCACATAAATCACATTTATTTAAATGAATAGGAATTCTGGCTTCCCCACATTCAGAACACAGTCTATCTGGTAGTTCAGACATGTTAAACAGGCATAAACTTGATAACAAAGTACAAAAACGTTTTAAAATAAAACCGTTACTGTCACTTTAAATTTTAAACTGAACACACTTTATTACTGCAATTGCGAAAAAACATGAAGGAATTGTTCAAAATTCACCAAATTTTCACCACAGTGTCTTAAAGCCTTAAAAGTATTGCACACCAAATTTGGAAGCTTTAACCCTTAAAATAACGGAACCGGAGCCGTTTTAAACTTTAACCCCTTTACAGTCCCTGGTATCTGCTTTGCTGAGACCCAACCAAGCCCAAAGGGGAATACGATACCAAATGACGCCTTCAGAAAGTCTTTTCTAAGTATCAGAGCTCCTCTCACATGCGACTGCATGCCATGCCTCTCAAAAACAAGTGCGCCACACCGGCGCGAAAATGAGGCTCTGCTTATGCTTTGGGAAAGCCCCTAAGGAATAAGGTGTCTAATACAGTGCCTGCCGATATTATTATATCAAAATACCCAGATAAAATGATTCCTCAAGGCTAAATATGTGTTAATAATGAATCGATTTAGCCCAGAAAAAGTCTACAGTCTTAATAAGCCCTTGTGAAGCCCTTATTTACAATCGTAATAAACATGGCTTACCGGATCCCATAGGGAAAATGACAGCTTCCAGCATTACATCGTCTTGTTAGAATGTGTCATACCTCAAGCAGCAAGAGGCTGCACACTGTTCCCCCAACTGAAGTTAATTGCTCTCAACAGTCCTGTGTGGAACAGCCATGGATTTTAGTTACGGTTGCTAAAATCATTTTCCTCATACAAACAGAAATCTTCATCTCTTTTCTGTTTCTGAGTAAATAGTACATACCAGCACTATTTCAAAATAACAAACTCTTGATTGAATAATAAAAACTACAGTTAAACACTAAAAAACTCTAAGCCATCTCCGTGGAGATGTTGCCTGTACAACGGCAAAGAGAATGACTGGGGTAGGCGGAGCCTAGGAGGGATCATGTGACCAGCTTTGCTGGGCTCTTTGCCATTTCCTGTTGGGGAAGAGAATATCCCACAAGTAAGGATGACGCCGTGGACCGGACACACCTATGTTGGAGAAATTAAAGCACTTGATAAGTGCCACGACGACAGTCTGAGCTCTTATAGTCGCTCAGCAGACTACTCCTCGGTTTTCCTGGATGCCTCTGCGGAATTTTGATGTCTTTATCCACAAACCAGTGTACATGGAGACCAAAGGGTGCTTACAGAATCAGACCAAACCAATACTGTGTTTAGCCGTTTCAATATGATTTCCCCAAGCTCCAACTGAATCTGGTATTAGGGCTATATGTTCAAATAAAGTCTGTGTAAAGTCTCAAATATATAAAAAGACTTATTAAAATAGTGCTAAAACACAACACGACGTTTCATGGTCTTACACCGACCGTTTCATCAGGTGAATTACATGCTTCAATTAACCACAGACTTAAATGTATTTCTGAGCGTTTTAAGGGAAACAATGTGCATGCGTGAAACTTTCTGTTAGCAGGGAGACCAATCATCTTGCAGGCTGCATTGGCCAATCAGGATCGTATTAGAATCACACACCTCCAAGCTAAAGAAACTCTATAGGATATCAATCATAATTTGATACATTTCAGTAACAGGCTATCTATACATAGAGATGTTAATAAACAGTAGCCAATATGTTTATATTTCTGTTTAATTCGATTTGCCAAAAATGACTCACGCTCGCACATTGCTATTACCCCGTACAATCTAATCACAATAAAATATCAAAATCAGGATATAAATAAACCTGATATGCAAGGTTATTTCTCCTATATCTATCTACAACTATAGAATACAATATAACTAAAAAAATGATACACATAATTTTGTTCTAATTCTCGATGTCCATATACTAAAACATTATGTTAGTGTTATTGCGCTAATAGACTAAACTGACCTAGACACAGGGAAAATATAAAAAATAGAAAATATAAAAAACAATAACACAAACATGACCGGACCCCTTTAGCAATATCTCAGTAATCGCCTGACAGAATTGCGGGCCAACGACTAATATAAATGTAGTTATAATCCTATACTAGACCAGATTATATAATATACTATTGACCAAACTGTATAAGTTCCCCTAATCAAAAATGGTCTGATGTACTTGCCATACAGTTTATATAGCCAATTAGAAGGGAGGTGCTTACCAAATGATGGGAAATAATGTACTGATCTACTAATCAGACTCTACTCCCCCTATTCCTCAACAGTCATCTATCTATTGTGTACCTTAATTGGATCTATATACCCAAAAAGTCCAACCCTAACAAGCCGGTTCAAAATCTCAAGTATTCCAAAATTGGTTTGATGTATATATGAATTTATTAATTATTGGAATGTTCAGCCTCACTTTCAAACCCTGATATACATAGTTTCCTATTCCTATGTGTGTAGTGGAGTATATATTATATCTCATTATCGTAATCGGTATTTAACTTTCTAATGGTCCCAATTTAGAGTATATATATATATATATATTTTATATATATTATATATATATATATATATATATATATATATATATATATATATATATATATATATATATATATCTCTATCTATCTCTCTTAGATGTTGATTCTCAATAATGGACCACACAGTACCCCAAAAAAACATTTTTGTACTAGACCCCTTAGTTATTACTGTAAAATTTCTATATACCCTTAATTGTTAATATACGAATATATGTACCCTTTTGCATGTGAGTGCGTCATAAGCATTATTATTATTATCAAGTGCTTTAATTCTTGTAAGTACAACTGTTTGGAATGGGGGATTGTGTACACACCACTGATGTTACACTATTGTGGCACCTTCTTTCATTTCTATATTGGAACATAGTTGAGCAGGCGGGTTTACCGTAGCCTCCTCAAAATACAGGTATTAGATCTTGGTAAAGAGGGAGTACCCTCTAACGTGTCAGAGTCCTCCATAACGTGCACTTTTAAAATGAACTATAGAAGAAAAAAAAATGGCACCTTTATACCCCAATGGCCGGGGCACTCACTACCTCCTATGACACAGGCCCCACAGAGAAACCACTTCTCCTGTAAACCGCACAGTCAGGAAAGAGGAAGTCAATGAGGCCACACCTGGTCACATGGAGTGCAATGAAGGACCGCCCCTGCTGCAGGAAGAAAAGCGCGCCAAACTGACAGGCTGCGCAGTCTATCCAAAACGAAAGTAAAATCTCAATGTTCTCTACATCTGCTAGAGCCTCATCTCACACCATGTCGCAGCATAAACATAATAAATCAAACCATGTATAAAGCCCCCCTATTCAATAATCCCCTTCCGGAGATATTAATCCTTGATTCCATACAGATAAAGGAGTCACACTGTGACCCTGTCTTCTTACGTTATCATATAATATAAAATTAAACTATCTTACCGGAATAGTCGCTGTGAAACAGACAAACAGCCTCTCAAGTTTGACTGTCTTGTAGCATTGCACCTGACATGGACTTGAGTGATAGCAGGCATTGAAACTCATCAACACTGATTGCTTAGGGAGTTGTTATACGAGTCTGGGATGGTTTCGCAGAAAGACTCTCCCTGCATCTCCAGAACCTAACATTTGTCAATGCTCTCACTGAGAGGCTGACAAGACTACTTAAAAACAGAATTTATGTTTACCTGATATAATTACTTTCTCCAACGGTGTGTCCGGTCCACGGCGTCATCCTTACTTGTGGGATATTCTCTTCCTCAACAGGAAATGGCAAAGAGCCCAGCAAAGCTGGTCACATGATCCCTCCTAGGCTCCGCCTACCCCAGTCATTCGACCGACGTAAAGGAGGAATATTTGCATAGGAGAAACCATATGATACCGTGGTGACTGTAGTTTAAAGAAAATAAATTATCAGACCTGATTAAAAAACCAGGGCGGGCCGTGGACCGGGACACACCCGTTGGAGAAAGTAATTTATCAGGTAAACATAAATTCTGTTTTCCTCCAAACATAGGTTGTCCGGTCCCACCGGCGTCATCCTTACTTGTGGGAACCAATACCCAAAGCTTTAGGACACGGATGAAGGGAGGGAGCAAATCAGGTCACCCTAAATGGAAGGCACCACGGCTTGCAAAACCTTTCTCCCAAAAATAGCCTCAGAAGAAGCAAAAGTATCAAAACTTGTAAAATTTGGTAAAAGTGTGCAGTGAAGACCAAGTCGCTGCCCTACATATCTGATCAACAGAAGCCTCGTTCTTGAAGGCCCATGTGGAAGCCACAGCCCTAGTGGAATGAGCTGTGATTCTTTCAGGAGGCTGCCGTCCGGCAGTCTACATAAGCCAATCTGATGATGCTTTTAATCCAAAAAGAGAGAGAGGTAGAAGTTGCTTTTTGACCTCTCCTTTTACCAGAATAAACAACAAACAAGGAAGATGTTTGTCTAAAATCCTTTGTAGCATCTAAATAGAATTTTAGAGCGCGAACAACATCCAAATTGTGCAACCAAACGTTTCCTTCTTTGAAACTGGATTCGACACAAAGAAGGCACGGACTATCTCCTGGTTAATGTTTTTGTTAGAAACAACTTTCGGAAGAAAGCCAGGGTTTAGTACGTAAATACCACCTTATCTGCATGGAACACCAGATAAGGAGGAGAACACTGCAGAGCAGATAATTCTGAAACTCTTCTAGCAGAAGAAATAACTTTCCAAGATAATAACTTAATATCAACGGAATGTTAAGGGTTCAAACGGAACCCCCTGAAGAACTGAAAGAACTAAGTTGAGACTCCAAGGAGGAGTCAAAGGTTTGTAAACAGGCTTGATTCTAACCAGAGCCTGAACAAAGGCTTGAACCTCTGGCACAGCTGCCCAGCCCTTTTGTGAAGTAACACAGACAAGGCAGAATCTGTCCCTTCAAGGAACTTGCAGATAATCCTTTCTCCAATCCTTCTTGAAGAAAGGATAGAATCTTAGGAATTTTTACCTTGTCCAAGGGAATCCTTTAGATTCACACCAACAGATATATTTTTTCCATATTTTGTGGTAAAATTTTCTAAGTTACAGGCTTTCTGGCCTGAACAAGAGTATGAATAACAGAATCTGAGAACCCTCGTTTTGATAAGATTCAAGCGTTCAATCTCAAGCAGTCAGTTGGAGTGAGACCAGATTCGGGATGTTCGAACGGACCTTGAACAAGAAGGTCTCGTCTCAAAGGTAGAGTCTCCATGGTGGAGCCGATGACATATTCACCAGATCTGCATACCAAGTCCTGCGTGGGCCAACGCAGGAAGCTATCAAGATCACCGATGCCCTCTCCTGATTGATCCTGGCTACCAGCCTGGGGATGAGAGGAAACGGCGGGAATACATAAGCTAGTTTTGAAGGTCCAAGTGCTACCTAGTGCATCTACTAAAGTCGCCTTGGGATCCATGATCTGGACCCGTAGCAAGGAACCTTGAAGTTCTGACGAGAGGGCCATCAGATCCATGTCTGGAATGCCCCACAGTTGAGTAATTTGGGCCCAAAGATTTCCGGATGGAGTTCCCACTCCCCCGGATGTAATGTCTGACGACTCAGAAAATCGCTTCCCAATTTTCCCTCTGGGATGTGGATTGCAGACAGGTGGCAGGAGTGAGTCTCCGCCCATTGAATGATTTTGGTCACTTCTTCCATCGCCAGGGAACTCCTTGTTCCCCCCTGATGGTTGATGTACGCAACAGTCGTCATGTTGTCTGATTGAAACCGTATGAACTTGGCCTTTGCTAGCTGAGGCCAAGCCTTGAGAGCATTGAGTATCGCTCTCAGTTCCAGAATATTTATCGGTAGAAGAGATTCTTCCCGAGACCAAAGACCCTGAGCTTTCAGGGGTCCCCAGACCGCGCCCCAGCCCATCAGACTGGCGTCGGTCGTGACAATGACCCACTCTGGCCTGCGGAAGTTCATCCCTTGTGACAGGTTGTCCAGGGACAGCCACCAACGGAGTGAATCTCTGGTCCTCTGATTTACTTGTATCGTCGGAGACAAGTCTGTATAGTCCCCATTCCACTGACTGAGCATGCACAGTTGTAATGGTCTTAGATGAATGCGCGCAAAAGGAACTATGTCCATTGTCGCTACCATCAAACCTATTACTTCCATGCACTGCGCTATGGAAGGAAGAGGAACGGAATGAAGTATTTGACAAGAGTTTAGAAGTTTTGTTTTTCTGGCCTCTGTCAGAAAAATCCTCATTTCTAAGGAGTCTATTATTGTTCCCAAGAAGGGAACCCTTGTTGACGGAGATAGAGAACTCTTTTCTACATTCACTTTCCATCCGTGAGATCTGAGAAAGGCCAGGACTATGTCCGTGTGAGCCTTTGCTTGAGGAGAGGGACGACGCTTGAATAGAATGTCGTCCAAGTAAGGTACTACTGCAATGCCCCTTGGTCTTAGCACCGCTAGAAGGGACCCTAGTACCTTTGTGAAAATCCTTGGAGCAGTGGCTAATCCGAAAGGAAGTGCCACGAACTGGTAATGCTTGTCCAGGAATGCGAACCTTAGGAACCGATGATGTTCCTTGTGGATAGGAATATGTAGATACGCATCCTTTTAAATCCACCGTGGTCATGAATTGACCTTCCTGGATGGAAGGAAGGAATTGTTCGAATGGTTTCCATTTTGAACGATTGGAACCTTGAGAAACTTGTTTAGGATCTTGATATCTAAGATTGGTCTGAACGTTTCCCCTCTTTTTTGGGAACTACGAAACAGATTGGAGTAGAACCCCATCCCTTGTTCTCCTAATGGAACAGGATGAATCACTCCCATTTTTAACAGGGTCTTCTACACAATGTAAGAATGCTGTTTTTTTATGTGGTCTGAAGACAATTGAGACCTGTGGAACCTCCCCTTGGGGGAAGCCCCTTGAATTCCAGAAATAACCTTGGGAGACTATTTCTAGTGCCCAAGGATCCAGAACATCTCTTGCCCAAGCCTGAGCGAAGAGAGAGAGTCTGCCCCCCACCAGATCCGGTCCCCGGAGTAGGGGGCCAACATTTCATGCTGTCTTGGTAGCAGTGGCAGGTTTCTTGGCCTGCTTTCCCTTGTTCCAGCCCTTGCATTGGTCTCCAAGCTGGCTGGCTTGAGAAGTATTACCCTCTTGCTTAGAGGACGTAGCACTTGGGCTGGTCCGTTTCTACGAAAGGGACGAAAAACAGAATTTTATGTTTACCTGATTAAATTACCTTTCTCCAACATAGGTGTGTCCGGGTCCCACGGCGTCATCCTTACTTGTGGGAAACCAATTACCAAAGCTTTAGGACACGGATGAAGGGAGGGAGCAAATCAGGTCACCTAAATGGAGAGGCACCACGGCTTGCAAAACCTTTCTCCCAAAATAGCCTTCAGAAGAAGCAAAAGTATCAAAACTTGTAAAATTTTGGTAAAAGTGTGCAGTGAAGACCAAGTCGCTGCCCTACATATCTGATCACAGAAGCCTCGTTCTTGAAGGCCCATGTGGAAGCCACAGCCCTAGTGGAAATGAGCCGTGATTCTTTCGGGAGGCCTGCCGTCCGGCAGTCTCGTAAGCCAATCTGATGATGCTTTTAATCCAAAGAGAGAGAGAGGTAGAAGTTGCTTTTTGACCTCTCCTTTTACCGGAATAAACAACAACAAGGAAGATGTTTGTCTAAAATCCTTTGTAGCATCTAAATAAGAATTTTAGAGCGCGAACAACATCCAGATTGTGCAACAAACGTTCCTTCTTTGAAACTGGTTTCGGAACACAGAGAAGGTACGATAATCTCCTGGTTAATGTTTTTGTTAGAAAACAACTTTTGGAAGAAAACCAGGTTTAGTACGTAAAACCACCCTTATCTGCATGGAACACCAGATAAGGGAGGAGAAACACTGCAGAGCAGATAATTCTGAAACTCTTCTAGCAGAAGAAATTGCAACTAAAAAACAAAACTTTCCAAGATAACAACTTAATATCAACGGAATGCAAGGGTTCAAACGGAACCCCCTGAAGAACTGAAAGAACTAAATTGAGACTCCAGGAGGAGTCAAAGGTTTGTAAACAGGCTTAATTCTAACCAGGAGCCTGAACAAAGGCTTGAAACATTCTGGCACAGCGGCCAGCTTTTTGTGAAGTAACACAGACAAGGCAGAAATCTGTCCCTTCAGGGAACTTGCAGATAATCCTTTTTCCAATCCTTCTTGAAGGAAGGATAGAATCCTAGGAATCTTAACCTTGTCCAAGGGAATCCTTTAGATTCACACCAACAGATATATTTTTTTCCAAATTTTGGTGGTAAATCTTTCTAGTTACAGGCTTTCTGGCCTGAACAAGAGTATCGATAAACAGAATCTGAGAATCCTCGCTTCGATAAGATCAAGCGTTCAATCTCCAAGCAGTCAGCTGGAGTGAAACCAGATTCGGATGTTCGAACGGACCCTGAACAAGAAGGTCTCGTCTCAAAAGGTAGCTTCCAAGGAGGAGCCGATGACATGTTCACCAGATTGCGCTACCAAGTCCTGCGTGGCCACGCAGAGCTATCAAGATCACCGACGCCCATCTCCTGATTGATCCTGGCTACCAGCCTGGGGATGAGAGGAAACGGGCTGGGAACACATAAGCTAGTTTGAAGGTCCAAGGTGCTACTAGTGCATCCACTAGAGCCGCCTTGGATCCCCTGGATCTGGACCCCGTAGCAAGGAACTTTGAAGTTCTGACGAGAGGCCATCAGATCCATGTCTGGAATGCCCCACAGCTGAGTTGGACTTGGGCAAAGATTTCCGGATGGAGTTTCCCACTCCCCCGGGATGCAATGTCTGACGACTCAGGAAAATCCGCTTCCCAATTTTTCCACTCCTGGGATGTGGATAGCAGACAGGTGGCAGGAGTGAGACCTCGCCCATAGAATGATTTTGGTCACTTCTTCCATCGCCAGGGAACTCCTTGTTCCCCCTGATGGTTGATGTACGCAACAGTTGTCATGTTGTCCTGATTGAAACCGTATGAAACTTGGGCCCTCGCTAGCTGAGGCCAAGCCTTGAGAGCATTGAATATCGCTCTCAGTTCCAGAATATTTATCGGTAGAAGAGATTCTTCCCGAGACCAAAGACCCTGAGCTTTCAGGGATCCCCAGACCGCGCCCCAGCCCATCAGACTGGCGTCGGTCGTGACAATGACCCACTCTGGTCTGCGGAATGTCATCCCTCGTGACAGGTTGTCCAGGGACAGCCACCAACGGAAGTGAGTCTCTGGTCCTCTGATTTAATTGTATCTTCGGAGACAAGTCTGTATAGTCCCACATTCCACTGACTGAGCATGCAAGTTGTAATGGTCTTAGATGAATGCGTGCAAAAGGAACTATGTCCATCTGCCGCTACCATCAAACCCGATCACTTCCATGCACTGAGGCTATGGAAGGAAGAGGAAACGGAATGGAGTATCCGACAAGAGTCTAGAAGTTTTGTTTTTCTGGCCTTCTGTCAGAAAAATCCTCATTTCTAAGGAGTCTATTATTGTTCCCAAGAAGGGAACCCTTGTTGACGGAGATAGAGAACTCTTTTCCACGTTCACCTTCCATCCGTGAGATCTGAGAAAGGGCCAGGACAAATGTCCGTTGTGAGCCTTTGCTTGAGGAAGGGACGACCGATTGAATCAGAATGTCGGTCCAAGTAAGGTACTACAGCAATGCCCCTTGGTCTCTTAGCACAGCTAGAAGGGACCCTAGTACCTTTGTGAAAATCCTTGGAGCAGTGGCTAATCGAAAGGAAGCGCCACGAACTGGTAATGTTTGTCCAGGAATGCGAACACTCAGGAAACCGATGATGTTCCTTGTGGATAGGAATATGTAGATACGCATCCTTTAAATCCACCGTGGTCATGAATTGACCTTCCTGGATGGAAGGAAGAATAGTTCGAATGGTTTCCATCTTGAACGATGGAACCTTGAGAAACTTGTTTAAGATCTTGAGATCTAAGATTGGTCTGAACGTTCCCTCTTTTTTGGGAACTATAAACAGATTGGAGTAGAAACCCCATCCCTTGTTCTCTTAATGGAACGGATGAATCACTCCCATTTTTAACAGGTCTTCTACCACAATGTAAGAATGCCTGGTCCTTTTTATGTGGTCTGAGACAACTGAGAACTGTGGAACCTCCCCTTGGGGGAAGTCCCTTGAATTCCCAGAAGATAACCTTGGGAGACTATTTCTAGCCCCCAAGGATCCAGAACATCTCTTGCCCAAGCCTGAGCGAAGAGAGAGAGTCTGCCCCCACCAGATCCGGTCCCGGATCGGGGGCCAACATTTCATGCTGTCTTGTAGCAGTGGCAGGTTTCTTGGCCTGCTTTCCCTTGTTCCAGCCTTGCATTGGTCTCCAAGCTGGCTTCGGCTTGAGAAGTATTACCCTCTTGCTTAGAGGACGTAGCAACTTTGGGCTGGTCCGTTTCTACGAAAGGGACGAAAATTAGGTTTATTTTTTTGCCTTGAAAAGGCCGTATCCTGAGGAAGGGCGTGGCCCTTACCCACCAGTGATATCCGAGATAATCTCTTTCAAGTCAGGGCCAAACAGCGTTTTCCCCTTGAAAGGAATGTTTTAAGTAGCTTGTTCTTGGAAGACGCATCAGCCGACCAAGATTTCAACCAAAGCGCTCTGCGCGCCACAATAGCAAACCCAGAAATTCTTAGCCGCTTAACCTAGCCAATTGCAAAGTGGCGTCTAGGGTAGAAAGAATTAGCCAATTTGAGATTATTGTATTCTGTCCTTAATCTCCTCATAAGGAGGAGAATCACTGTCGACCCGCCTTTATCAGCCTCAATCGAACCAGAAACATGCGGCATGTAGCGACAGGGACAATGCATGAAATTGGTTGTAGAATGTAACCCTCTGCTGAACAAACATCTTTTTTAAAGCAAACCTTCTAATTTTTTAATCCATAGGATCTTTGAAAGCACAAACTATCCTCTATGGGTATAGTGGTGCGTTTGTTTAAAGTGGAAAACCGCTCCCTCGACCTTGGGGACTGTCTGCCATAAGTCCTTTCTGGGGTCGACCATAGGAAACAATTTTTTAAATATGGGGGGAGGGACGAAAGGAATAACGGGCCTTTCCCATTCCTTTATTAACAATGTCCGCCACCCGGCCTTGGGTATAGGAAAAGCTTATGGAGCCCCGGGCACCTATAGGAAACTTGTCCATTTTACATAGTTTCTCTGGGATGACCAACTTGTCACAATCATCCAGAGTGGATAATACCTCCTTAAGCAGAATGCGGAGATGTTCCAACTTAAATTTAAATGCAATCACATCAGGTTCAGCTTGTTGAGAAATGTTCCCTGAATCAGTAATTTCTCCCTCAGACAAAACCTCCCTGGCCCCATCAGACTGAGTTAGGGGCCCTTCAGAAATATTAATATCAGCGTTGTCATGCTCTTCAGTATCTAAAACAGAGCAGTCGCGCTTACGCTGATAAGTGTTCATTTTGGCTAAAATGTTTTTGACAGAATTATCCATTACAGCCGTTAATTGTTGCATAGTAAGGAGTATTGGCGCGCTAGATGTACTAGGGGCCTCCTGAGTGGGCAAGACTCGTGTAGACGAAGGAGGGAATGATGCAGTACCATGCTTACTCCCCTCACTTGAGGAATCATCTTGGGCATCATTGTCATTGTCACATAAATCACATTTATTTAAATGAATAGGAATTCTGGCTTCCCCACATTCAGAACACAGTCTATCTGGTAGTTCAGACATGTTAAACAGGCATAAACTTGATAACAAGTACAAAAAACGTTTTAAAATAAAACCGTTACTGTCACTTTAAATTTTAAACTGAACACACTTTATTACTGCAAATGCGAAAAAACATGAAGGAATTGTTCAAAATTTACCAAATTTTCACCACAGTGTCTTAAAGCCTTAAAAGTATTGCACACCAAATTTGGAAGCTTTAACCCTTAAAATAACGGAACCGGAGCCGTTTTGAACTTTAACCCCTTTACAGTCCCTGGTATCTGCTTTGCTGAGACCCAACCAAGCCCCAAGGGGAATACGATACCAAATGACGCCTTCAGAAAGTCTTTTCTAAGTATCAGAGCTCCTCTCACATGCGACTGCATGCCATGCCTCTCAAAAACAAGTGCGCAACACCGGCGCGAAAATGAGGCTCTGCCTATGCTTTGGGAAAGCCCCTAAAGAATAAGGTGTCTAAAACAGTGCCTGCCGATATTATTATATCAAAATACCCAGATAAAATGATTCCTCAAGGCTAAATATGTGTTAATAATCAATCGATTTAGCCCAAAAAAAGTCTACAGTCTTAATAAGCCCTTTTTGAAGCCCTTATTTACAATCGTAATAAACATGGCTTACCGGATCCCAGAGGGAAAATGACAGCTTCCAGCATTACATCGTCTTGTTAGAATGTGTCATACCTCAAGCAGCAAGAGACTGCTCACTGTTCCCCCAACTGAAGTTAATTGCTCTCAACAGTCCTGTGTGGAACAGCCATGGATTTTAGTGACTGTTGCTAAAATCATTTTCCTCATACAAACAGAAATCTTCATCTCTTTTCTGTTTCTGAGTAAATAGTACATACCAGCACTATTTCAAAATAACAAACTCTTGATTGAATAATAAAAACTACAGTTAAACACTAAAAAACTCTAAGCCATCTCCGTGGAGATGTTGCCTGTACAACGGCAAAGAGAATGACTGGGGTAGGCGGAGCCTAGGAGGGATCATGTGACCAGCTTTGCTGGGCTCTTTGCCATTTCCTGTTGGGGAAGAGAATATCCCACAAGTAAGGATGACGCCGTGGACCGGACACACCTATGTTGGAGAAATATAAAACCAACATTGGCCAAGTCCATTATCCAATACCTCCAATGAAGCCTCTTTACTAATGGCACAAGACAGAGGGGAGGGATTCCTTTGTGCCAAGTGCCATGCTGGCTGAAGAGGTCAGTAACATGATTGAGAGTCAAGCAAGCCAGGAGAGTGTGAGCATATACAGTGGATATAAAAAGTCTACACACCCCTATTAAAATATCAGGTTTCTGTGATGTAAAAAAAAATGAGACAAAGATAAATAATTTCAGATCTTTTTCTACCTTTAATATGACCTATAAACTGTACAACTCAATTGAAAAACAAACTGAAATCTTTTAGGTGGAGGGAAGAAAACAAAAAAAACTAAAATAATGTGGTTGCATAAGTGTGGATGTAGCTGTGTTCAGAATTAAGCAATCACATTCAAAATCATGTTAAATAGTAGTCAGCATACGCCTGCCATCATTTAAAGTGCCTCTGATTAAACACAAATAAAGTTCAGCTGCTCTAGTTGGTCTTTCCTGAAATTTTCTTAGTCGCATCACACAGCAAAAGCCATGATCTGCAGAGAGCTTCCAAAGCATCAGAGTGATCTCATTGTTAAAAGGTATCAGTCAGGAGAAGGGCACAAAAGAATTTCCAAGGCATTAGATATACCATGGAACACAGTGAAGACAGTCATCATCAAGTGGAGAAAATATGACGCAACAGTAACATTACTAAGAACTTGACGTCCCTCCAAAATTGATGACAAGACGAGAAGAAAACTGGTCTGGGAGGCTACCAAGAGGCCTACAGCAACATTAAAGGAGCTGCAGGAATATCTGGCAAGTACTGGCTGTGTGGTACATGTGACAACAATCTCACATATTCTTCATATGTCTGGGCTATGGGGTAGAGTGGCAAGACGGAAGCCTTTTCTTACAAAGAAAAACATCCAAGCCAGGCTACATTTTGCAAAAACACATCTGAAGTCTCCCAAAAACATGTGAGAAAAGATGTTATGGTCTGATGAAACCAAGGTTGAACGTTTTGGCCATAATTCCAAAAGCTATGTTTGGCGCAAAAACACTGCACATCACCAAAAGAACACCATACCCACAATGAAGCAGGGTGGTGGCAGCATCATGCTTTGGGGCTGTTTTTCTTCAGCTGGAACTGGGGCCTTAGTTAAACTAGAGGGAATTATGAACAGTTCCAAATACCAGTCAGTATTGGCACAGAACCTTCAGGCTTCTGCTAGAAAGCTGAACATGAAGGGTAAGTTCATCTTTCAGCATGACAACGACCCAAAGCATACATCCAAATCAACAAAGGAATGGATTCACCAGAAGAAGATTAAAGTTTTGGAATGGCCCAGCCAGAGCCCAGACCTTAATCAGATTGAAAATATGTGGGGTGAGCTGAAGAGGGCTGTGCACAGGAGATGCCCTCGCAATCTGACAGATTTGAAGTGTTTTTGCAAAGAAGAGTGGGCAAATCTTGCCAAGTCAAAATGTGCCATGTTGATAGACTCATACCCAAAAAGACTGAGTGCTGTAATAAAATCAAAAGGTGCTTCAACAAAGTATTAGTTTAAAGGTGTGCACACTTATGCAACCATATTTTATTTTTATATTTTTTCTTCCCTCTACCTAAAACATTTCAGTTTGTTTTTCAATTAGGTTGTACAGTTTATAGTTCACATTGAAGGTGGAAAGAGTTCTGAAATTATTTATCTTTGTCTTATTTTTTTACATCACAGAAAGTTGACATTTTAACAGGGGTGTGTAGACTTTTTATATCCACTGTATGTAGCCCTGCTCATGCTTGCACTCTATGGCAGGGATTTGCTGCATGTTAATTGCATGTTAATTGCTGTCAGTTTTAACTTGTTATTTATAGGGGGGGGTTGGACACATTTTATTAAATATCCAGGATTTAAGAATTTTTAAAAATATTTATTCTTTTTTTCTGAAAATTTGTGACAGCATCTGTTAGTGTGTATTAATGCAGTAGCAAGTTAGCACAGAGGGCGACAGATTCATTTTTCTCACACACCATAGGAATGGCAAAATATTTCTAGTTCCTAAATCTATGGTCTGGCTCCTAGATTTTGTTTAAAAAAAAAAAAGTCAAACCCTGGTCAACATGTAGGTAATGATACAGTTCCAGGGTCAGGTGCGTTGGACTTAGGTTCCCAGTCAGCGACATTTAGGGTGTGGCTTAGTAGCTTTCTGCCGCTTACAAGTCCCAGAGTAGTGAAAAAACAAGCTAGAAGTTTGTCTGAAATCTTTAGTAGATTGGAAATAGAATTTCAAAGGGCTAACTACATCAATATTATGTAATAGCCGCTACTTAGAGTTATCAGGATCTGAACACAGGGAACAATTTCTTGATTGGTATTATCGCAAAAAATACCATAGGAAGAAAATCATATTTAGTACAAACTACAGTCTTCTCCTTTTGAATATTAAGATATGGAGAATCACAAGACAAGGTTGACAACTCAAACTCTGCTTGCTGAATAAATTGCTAATAGTAAGAGTACTTTTAAAGATAATAGTAGATATCGATGGGAAGCATTGGTTTAAAGGAATGGTAGACTCTGTTTTGTCATCTCTCATTATAAAATAGTTTGTACCACAATCAATTAGCATATATATTTTCTCTAAATGAAGTATATGTAAACATTTTTATAAATCTATAATTTACTTCAATATTAGTCTCATTCCCCCGCCGGCCCCCCTCGCTAGAAGAAATCAATGGATCGGACACGTCCAATGAAAATATGTGTCTACGGGCTTGTTTGCATATGTCATTATGGGAGGCAACTATCCCCGCGGTTAGATATGCGCATGCACAAACGTCATTCATTATCTTCAGCAAATCACAAACATGCTGTTACTTCTACCACAATGCGCGTTCACGATTTTTTAGCGCACTGCGTATAACCGAACAATCTAAATTGTATGGCTTGTCGTTTGTGCTTGGGTAAGATAAGCTACACAGCGTTCTTGTTCCCTATCCATGAACGAAGTAAACAATGAATCTTGTGAATCAACGTTTAACTTTGTTCATTGGCAATTTCCGAATTTGCGCAATGTGCTTTTTACCTTGCCATATTGGTGAGCGCGCCTAGGCAAGTGACGTTATAAAGCCGGTGAAACATATCGGACCAAGATTAGAAGAGACGAATATAAGATAATGCAAGTAAATAAAAAATAAATAACATAGCGTTTCAACTTGTATTTATATATAGTTTAGATTTTTTGCATCTCTCACATTACATTGACTTTACCACTCCTTTAAATAAAATAACCTTGTAATACAGAGATACCTAGATGCAGAGTCCAGAATGGAGAAATAAGTTTTATAACCTGCCTAATGCTAGCCAACCGTCAGAAAAGTGGACCGCACTCTGACTGGACAGGGTACACATCCCAAGTGGACAGTGAATCTCACAGCCTGAATACTAACAGACAGCTGCAAAGTTCCCAGCAAACCCAGGCAGTTAACCCTGAGCAGCCTGGGTGGACAGGTGCAAAGGGAAAATTACAAAGGATTAATAACACCACAACACACAGAAAACCTGGCACTCACAACAAAAACACAGTAATATTTCAAAGCAAAAATGAGAGAGTCAGTTGCAGCTGTCTGAAAGTATTCAGGGCTGTAGGGTACATAGTGACTTGGGATGTGTACCCTGTCTGTTGTTGGTCCTTTTGTTTAAAAAGTATGAGGGGAGAGACCTTGACATGGTCCTGGGCTTATACCGTTTGGCGCCAAATGCAACTGACCCACATACATCATATTAGAAAAGTATTACACACGGCTCCCATCCGACTACTTTATAATGCTACCCCAACTTGCATAATTTTCTTGGAGAGAACACTGCACACTACTGTGCAAAAGTTATAGGCAGGTGTAAAAAAAATCAATGTAAAGTGAGAATCCTTTAAAAAATAAAGAAAATATAAATTATGCTTACCTGATAATTTTATTTCCATCGAGGGGAGGAGAGTGCACGGCTTCATTCATTACTTGTGGGAATTGAGAAACCTGGCCACCAGGAGGAGGCAAAGACACCCCAGTCAAAGGCTTAAAAGGGACACTGAACCCAAAATTTTTTATTTCGCGATTCAGATAGAGCAGGCAACCTTCAAGCCAACTTTCTTATTCGGCTCCTATTATCAATTTTTTTCATTCTCTTGTTATCTTTTATTTGAAATGCAAGAATGTAAAGTTTAGATGCGGTCCATTTTTGGTGAACAAACTGGGTTGTCCTTGCTGATTGTTGGTTAAATTAATCCACCAATAAAAAAGTGCTGCCCAGAGTTCTGAACCAAACAAAACGCTTAGATGCCTTCTTTTTCAAATAAAGATAGCAAGATAATTAAGAAAATTGATAATAAGGAGTAAATTAGAAAGTTGCTTAAAATTGCATGCTCTATCTGAATCAAGAAAGAAAAAAAAATGGTTTCAGTGTCCCTTTAAATACCTCCCTCACTTCCCTCATCCCCAGTCATTCGGAGAAATATCAGGGTATATAAATAGTGCCAGAAGAACAAAAACTAAATTTAGGTCCACGCACCAGAGCAACAGGCAGGAGCCGTGGGACTCTACTCCCCTCAAAGGAAATAAAATAATCAGTTAAGCATAATTTATGTTTTCCATCTGAAGGGGAGGAGAGAACACGGCTTCATTCATTAAAAAATAAATACCAAAACACTAGAGGACACTGAATGTTAAATAAAAACGGGAGGGCAAAAAGAAAATGTACCCTAATCTCAGAGCACCACAGCCTGTAAAACCCTGTCTCCCAAAAAAAAACTGCTTCCCGCCGAAGCAAAAACGTCAAATTCTCAAAACTTTGTAAAGGTATGTAAGGAGGACCAACGTAGCGGCCTTACAAATCTGCTCCATAGATGCCCTCATTCTTGAAGGCCTAAGAAAGAAACGGACAATCTCTAGTCGAATGAGCCGTGATCCTCTGAGGAGGGCTTTATGTCCCGCTGTGTCATAGGCTAAGCAAATCATGCTCCTCAACCAAAAGAAAACCAAATAAGTAGAAGAGGCTTTCTGTCCCTTGCGCTTCAATGCATATACCACAAAAAGAGAAATAGATTGTCTGAAATCCTTTGTAGCCTGAAGATAAAACTTCAAGGCTCGAACCACGTCCAAAATTATGAAGTAACCGCTCTTTAGGAGAAGAGGATTAGGACACAAAGGAGGAACTTACTATTTCCGAATTGCTGTTACGGTTAGACACAACCTTGAGAAGAAACCCCAAACCAGAGCGCCAAAACAGCCTTATCAGCGTGAAAGACCAAATAAGGAGGCTCAAATTGCAAGGCCACCAACTCAGACACTCTGCAAACCGATGCAATCACCAACAGAAAGGGAACCTTCCAGGAAGAATCTTAATGTTAATAGAGTGCATAATTTCAAACGGAACCCTCTGCAATACCCTCAGAACCAAGTTCAAGCTCCATGGAGGATAGACTGTCTAAAAACAGGCCTGATTCTAGACAGAGCCCTTAACAAAGGACTAAATATCAGGAAGCTCAGCGAGCCTCTTGTGCAACAAAATAGATAATCCCGAAATTCTGTCCCTTCAAGGAAACCGGCGGCAAGTCCCTTTTCCAAACCATCCTGGAGAAAGGACAGAATCCTGAATACCTTAACCTTGTGCCAAGGATATCCATGCTTCTCACACCAAGGACAAGCAAGTCCTCCACACCTTATGATAGATGCGACGAGTGACCGACTTCCTAGCCTGAACGCGAGTATCAATCGCTCTCTCAGAAAAACCCTCTCATGGACAAGACTAAGCGTTCAATCTCAACGCAGTCAGCCTCAGAGAATCTAGATTTTAATGTTGAAAGGGAACCTGTACCAACAGATCCCTGCGACCAGAGTAACCTCCATGGTGGAGAAGAGGACATCTCCACCAGATCTGCAAACCAAGTCCTCTGGGGGCACGACGGAGCAATCAGAATAGCCAAAGCTTGGTCCTGCTTGAAACGGGCCACTACACGAGGTAGAAAACGGTGGGAAAATGTAAACTGGTTTGAACCCCCCAAGGCACCGCTAAAGCAGCTATCAGCTCTGCCTGGGGATCCCTGGACCGCAACCGTATCTGGGTAGCTTGCAATTGAGTCTGGACACCATGAGGTCTATCTCCGGCACCCCCCATCTGTGAAAAATCTCTGCAAACACCAAGGGATGGAGGGATTGTCTGCTGAGGAAATCCGCTTCCCAGTTGTCCACACCCGGAATGTGGATTGCTGAGAGCAAACAGATGTGGGACTCCCCCTGGTGGTTGATGTAAGCCACCGAGGGTAATGTCTGTCTGAATCTGATGAAGCTGACGACCCCAGAAGAGGTCACGCCTTCAAAGCATTGTAGATCATTTGAAAGTTCCAGAATATTGATTGGGAGTAGAGACTCCTCTCTAGACTATTTTCCCTGTGCCAACCTGACTCCCCAAACAGCTCCCCATCCTGCCAGACTCACATCCGTAGTCAATCTCTCAGTACGGTCTCAAAAGGATTTTCCCTGGGACAGTTCCGGACGGATCCACCAAGAGAGGGATTCCCTCGTCCGATCGTCCAAGGAAATCTGTTGGGATAGGTCTGTATGATCGCTGTTCCACTGTCTGAACATGGCATAACTAAAGAGGTCTGAGGTGGAAACTTGGTGAATGGAATAACATAGATGCTGCATACCATGAGCCCGATCACCTCCAAACTCTGAGCCACCGAGGGACTGGAGGAGGACTGAAGGACAAGACAGGTGGACACAATCTTCCTGCGTCGCTGATCTGTGAGAAATAACCTCATGGATATAGAATCTATTATCGTTCCCAGGAACTCCACCACTGTTCCTGGGAATCAGGGAGCTCTTTCCTGAGTTTTCTTTAACCATGGGATTGGAGCAAAAGAAGAAGAGCCCTCGAGTGATCCTCTGCTAGACCTGAACAACGGCGCCGCTGGACTAGGATGTCGAACAGGTAGGGCGCCACAGCAATGCCTCTGGATCTGGCCACTGCAAGTAGCACCCCCAGAACCTTTGTGAAGACTCTGTGGGCTGTCGCCAGACCACAAACTGGAAATGTTGGTCCAGGAATGCAAATGGTCCCTGTGGATTGACACATGAAGGTAGGCATCCTTCAAGTCTATTGTCGTCATGAACTGACCCTCTTGAACTAGAGGCAGAATAGTTCTGATTGTTTCCATTTTGAACGATGGAACAGCCAGAAATTTGTTTAAACATTTTGTGTCCAGGAATCGGGTGGAACGTGCCTCCTTCTTTGGGACCACAAAAAGGTTTGAATAGTACCCTAGAACCCTTTCTGCTGGGGGGTACCGGTACAATTACTTTGACAGAAGAGAGATCCCTCACACATTCTAGAAAGGGCGTATCTTTTTTTCTGGTCTGGAAGACAGGTTTGACAGGAGGAATCTGCCCCTGGGCGGATGAGATCTGAACCCTATCCTGTTTCCTTGGGCGATAACCTCCAGAATGCAAGGGTCCTGAACATCCTGCAACCAGGCTTCTGAGAAGAGAGATAATCTGCCCCCTACTTAGTCCGGAGGACCGGTCGGGTGGGGCCCGCCCCTTCATGCCAACTTTGTTTCGGAGGGGTTCTTATTCTGCCTTGGAGCTGGTTTCCAAGTGCCCTTCCTGGGGAAGGAAAACGCCCTTTGCCTCCCGTAACCGTGGATATGATCGAGTCCAATCCTGGACCGAACAGGATCTTTCCCTGAAATGGAAGGGATAGCAGTCTAGTCTTAGAGATCATGTCGCAGACCATGACTTTAGCCACAGAGCCCCTGTGGACCTAATACGGAAAAACCCGACACCTTAGCGTTCAGGTGAATATTTTGCATATTGGCATCCAAATAAAAGAATAAGCAACCCTCAAGGACTTCATTCTCTCCTGTATCTCATCGAGGGGAGTCTCCCTCTCGACCATGTCAGAGCAAGCTTCGCATCAATATCTCGCAGCTCCGGCTACTGCCGCTGCCGTCTGAAAAACAAACCCCATGTGTTGAAACATTCTTAACATGTTCTCTAACTTTTTATCCATGGGCTCTTTAAACGACGAACTATCCTCAAGAGGAATCGCCGTCCGCTTCGCAAGCCTAGAGATAGCACCATCCACCTTAGGGATAGTCCCCCATAGCTCGAGCTGAGAGTCCGGGACGGGGAAAAGCTTCTTAAAGGAAGAAGGGGAAAAGGAAGAACCTAATCTCTCCCATTCATTCTTAATAATGTTAGCCATCTTAACAGGAACCGGGAAGGTCTGAGGCACCACCCTGTCCTCATATACTTTATCAAGCTTAGGAATCGATGGGTCCTCCGGTAGTTTCGGTTCTGGAACCTCAAGGGTAGCAAGCACTTGCTTCAGCAAAAAGTCCAACATTTTCAAATCCTAAACCTAAAGTCAGGCTCCTGTGCAGTCGGAGCTTTAGATGACAGACTCCGACCCAGAAGGAACGTCCTCCGAAGAGTCGGAAGTCGTCCTCGCCAGTGGATAATCTTTCAGAAATATCCATTGAGTAGATGACCCTTGGGGTCGATCGCCATATTTTACCTTACGCTTAGCAGAACATGGTAAAGCACTAATCACCTTAGACACTACCATTTGTAGTTGATCCGCAAAATCTGGCGGCCAACGGATCTCTCCCGTAGGAGAAATAGTCGTGCTCTGGGGCGCTGCATGTGTAAATCGGAGATTCATGTAGGGAACGCACCTCATGGGACGGAGAACCCTCAGAGGTGGACGGCTCAGTAGTACTAGACAGTCTATTCTTTCTAGATGTCATAACTTTATCAAGGCATGTGGAACATAGTTGAGCAGGCGGGTCAACCAGAACCTCCTCACAATAAACACAGGCACTAGACTTTGTTAAAGAGGGAGTACCATCTAACGCATCAGAGTCCTCCATAGCTTGCGCCTTTATTACGGACAAGATATACAATATATAAAATGGAACCTTTATAGCCTCCAATGGCCAGGGCACTCACCACCTCCTATGACCCGGACCACAGAAACTGTTACGTCTCCTGCAAAAGCTGGACAAGCAGAGGAAGTCGATTAGGCCACACCCGGTCAGAAGGAATGCCTCGCAGGACCACCCCTGCACTAGAGAAAAAAATCCGCCAAATCGGCCGCTCAAATACTCCCGGAAATGAAACTAAAAGTACAACCATTGCCAGAGCCTCATCTCACACATCGCAACAATGACACAAATAAAATCATGTACAAACCCCCCCCCCCCCCCGTTCAATAATCCCCCTACAGGGATATTAACCCTTGATACTATAAAGATAAAAGGTATCGCATTGCGACCCTGTCTTCTGCGTTTTAATTACATGTATAAAAAAATTAAACGATCTTACCAGAATCTATGCCGTGGAACAGGAACACGGCCTCTCAAGTGTGACAGTGTAGTAGTGTCGCTTCTGACATGGGCTTGAGTGAGGAAGCAGGCAGCGAAACTCATCAACGCTGATTGCTTATGGAGCTGTTAAAATTAGTCGGGATGGTTTTGGAGAAAGACTCTCCTTCATCTCCAGACTAACATTCACCCAAGTTCTCACTGAGAGGCTGACAGGACTTCTTAAAACTCCAGTCCCATTTCAAAGAGTATTACCCTCCATAAGAGACTAATCCGAATCTTCCGACACTTCTCTGCCAACCTCCTGTGACAAAAGGCAAAGAATGACTGGTTTGTGCCTTAAAGTTCTATCTTCAGGCTACAAAGGACTTCATACAGTCTACATCTATTTATGTGGTGTATTCAGTGAAGCGCAAGGGGCAGAAAGCCTCTTCTACTTATTTGTTCTTTTGGTTGAGAAGCTTGATTCGCTTGGCCTATGAGACAGCGGGACATAAGCCTCCTCAGAGAATCACGGTTCATTCAACTAGAGCTGTGGCTTCGTCTTGGGCCTTCAAGAATGGTGCCTCTATGAAGCAAATTTGTAAGGTGGCTACCTGGTCCTCCTTACACACTTTTACAAAGTTTTACAAATTTGACGTTTTTGCTTCTGCGGAAGCTGTTTTTGGGATAAAGGTTTTGCAGGCTGTGGTGTCCTCATATTAGGGTCCGCCTTTTACCCTCCCAGTTTCATTGTGTCCTCTAGAGCTTGGGTATATATTCCCAACAGTAATGAATGAAGCCGTGGACTCTCCTCCCCTTTAGATGGAAAACATAAATTATGCTTACCTTATAATTTAATTTCCATTGTGGGGAGGAGAGTCCACGGCTCCCGCCCGTATCTCGGACCCAAAATTAATTAATCTTCTTGCACCATTTATACCCTGATATTTCTCCTACTGTTCCTTGTTCCCTCGGCAGAATGACTGGGGGATGAGGGAAGAGGGGGAGGTATTTAAGCCCTTGGCTTGGGTGTCTGTCTCCTCCTGGTGGCCTGGTTCTAAATTCCCACAAGTAATGAAGGAAGCAGTTGACTCTCCTCCCCTTTAGATGGAAATGTTATTTTTTTATTTAATTTTTATTAACAAAATGCAAAGTGAGTGAACAGAAGAAAAATCTAAATCAAATCAAACTACCCTTTGCATTCAAAATAGTATAAATTCTTCTAGGTAAACTTGCACACAGTTTTTAAAAAGAACGGTATACACCAATTTTCATAAAGACATAAAGATGAATATGCACAGATACTGATCTAAAAATCCAGTTTAAAACTTACTTAGAAGCTCCCAGTTTTAACACTGTTGAGTAGGTTGACTGGGACACCAAGATAAAGGGGCTGGAAAAACAAAAAGAGCAGACACTATCCCCCCCCCCCCCTCGCTTCCTGCATATGAAAAGACAGATAAACTGGAGCAAGCAGGAGTCTGTAAACAAGTGTATACATCTGACACTGTGGGGCTTGGTTAGGATACACAAAATCATCACAATGTTATTAAAAAAAAAAATTAAGCAACACTATACATTGTTACAAAAATACCAGATGGGCTATATAAATGGATCAACTACAAAACATTTATGCAAAGAAAAATGTGTACAATGTCCCTTTAAGGAACTCAGCAGGTAGGTGGTTCCAAACATCTTGGAGAACTAACAACAGTTCTGTTTATTTAGTCAGCCTGTTGCTTTTTCTCTTCATGTAACTCCAAACTTTTACTTCCAGGACTCCTTGTTCTTTACATTAAAAAGATAGTTCTTAATGACTTTGGCTGTAAGTTTATTTTTATTTTCTTTCATAAGGTGGTGAGAATCTATGAGCCATTACACCTAGGATTCAACTCCGGTACACTAGGAGGAGGCAAAGATACCCAACATTCCACAAGCTTTTAATCCTTCTGGTATCAAAGTTTTCCAACAGTCTTTTTAGACAATATTTTCCCACTGAGAGCAGTCTTGAGTTGGAGGGGTGGGGAAGTCTGGGATTGAGGAGAGCACAAGGAGTTGGTTTCCTCAAGAGGCAAGGTTACTGTTTATTATTTTTGTACTTCTTTCTTCTCAGGCTTCTCAGACTAGTAGCCAATCACTACTCTTGGCACGGACTGATGTCACCAGATACACGCGAGTGCCCATTGCCGATCGAGTAACCATCACAAAAGGAGGACGCCAGTACAAGCTGGTAACCATAAGGCAAAGCTATTCCGTTATACCTCACAAGAGTTGCTGTTAAGCGACTGACACATAAGGAAGACGCCAGAAGGCTCTGGTAACCATGAGCCAAACAGCTTTTTAAGATCCAAAAGGAGTGGCTGGTAAGCTACCTGTTTCTTATTATTAACACGCAGAAGTGTTGATATATTTCTTTCCTCCAAGTCTCATAAGGTGACACAGATCACTGCAAGGCCTCCACATCCCTCCCCATAAAGGTGTTCATATAACAGAAACTGCTATGTGGGTGTTACAATCAGTAGTGTGGATATGCCACACACTCACTACTGATCTTTGTCGTCGAATTTAACAGTCATCACTTAAAGGGACACTGAACCCAAATTTTTTCTCTCATGATTCAGATAGAGCAGGCAATTTTAAACAACTTTCTAATTTACTCCTATTATCAATTTTTCTTCATTCTCTTGCTATCTTTATTTTAAAAAAAGGCATCTAAGCTTTTTTTCTTGGTTCAGAAGACAGGACTTTATTATTGGTGGATGAATTTATCCACAAATCAGCAAGGACAACCCAGGTTGTTCATCAAAAATGGGCCGGCATCTAAACTTACATTCCTTGCATTTCAAATAAAAGATACCAAGAAAATAAAGAAAATTTGATAAGAGTAAATTAGAAAGTTGCTTAAAAATTTCATACTCCGATTCATGAAAGAAAAAATTTGGGTTCAGTGTCCCTTTAAGACTCTTGGACTTTTAAATGTGGATGTGTGGTATTTGTATTTTATCTATATCAGTATGAGTATTTTAGGGGGGAAACATGTATGTATGTATGTGCGTGTTTGTGTGTTTATATTTGTTAGTTATCAATGTGTATTGTATATTAAATTTGCATATTTTTAATTTTCTCCAGGTATCCATGCTATTTAAGTGCTCCATCTCTACCTTTTTAATCTGTACACTTCTGCATGTGACATCCTAGGAATGGATTTTGCGAGGCTGATTGCTTAATTTTACTATTGCTTCATCTGAGAAAATGGTTTCGCCTTCAAAGTTTGTGCATCCGTCTCTCAGTTTCACTTTTAGACCTTTATGGTCTTGTTTAATTCTCTCTATTCCAGATGCTTTGCCAAACAAGGGATATTTAATCTCAGTTTCTGAAGGTTTCTACACATATTTGGTATTTCATCCAGCTTTCCTTTTTATTTCTTCATCTGTTGTACCACTCAGTCATTGTTATTATCTAGCACTTTTGTTCATCATTATTTCTGTATGCTTTACAGTGATCATGCAGATCTAGTTATGCAATCCTAAAAAGAATGTTAAAAAGGGACATTAAAACACTAAACACATTTTATAAGCATAGTATTGAGGTTATTCCCAGACTCCCTCTAGTCATGGGTGAAGTCATGCTGAAACATTTCACTACATTCCAGTGCTGACCTATTTGCACATGTGCAGCAACTCTTCTTGGGTACCTACAGTGTAATCTAGGTTCCATAACAACAGCACCTTTGATTAGAGGGAGGTGCATGTGCATGAGTGTTTAGTGTCCCTTTAAGTTTTTCCTTTTTGGTCTTTAGTCAATACTCTTATCTCAGGCTTATACATTTAACAGCACATAGGTTGAATTCTTGATTCATAATATGTTTTTGAACAAGATAGTTGAGACTTTTCTTCAGGCAAGGCAGCCTGTAACAAGCACTTTTATCACCAGGTTTGATTTTATTTTCCCTCTTCCCTAGTGTGATTAACAAGGCTTTACAAGTATTTTAGAGTTTTCAGGAATATTTCAAATTTACAAAATAATCTAAAGTACTGTGAATTTAATAGTTGAGATTTTCTCTTTGTAAGAACCTTACTGGTTTCAAGAGTTTTTAAAACTCATCTTTTGAACCTATAAATGGTTTAAACATTCAGCTTATTTTGAAAGTATAGCAGAGTACTTTTCAACTTCTGAGAATTAGAAGATCCACTCCCCAGAATTTTCAGAGCAATTACATGACATGTGGGCAAAATGAAAGTATAGGGCAAAGGTTTTTACTATAAATACCTTGATAGATATGTTAAATCAAAGTACACATACAAAGAAGCAGACTGGCTGCAAAAATTATCATCGGATAAGTTGTTTGCTGTTTAACACAAAGTCCTCTACTGACCATAGGCAAGAAACTGACTTCCTATTGCAGGTAAAATCTCCTCCCTTGACTTCCTGTAAAGACCACAACCCCCTTGTGAGGATGTGACAGGAAGTAATGGTCCCTGAACAAATGAAGTTTAAATAATAAAATAAATAAAATCCTTTTAAAATTATGAATACATACATACTGCAATGATTTTTATTAAACCCACTGCTTAGTGCTTTTTTACTACAATGAAAGACATACATCTCTTTAAGTGAACGCTTAAACACAAATTATTTGCACTTCTGCACCTACATTCCCTAAAGCGGTTTTATTTGCACCCCTTTTGCTTCCTCCATTTTATATTTGTGTTTAGCCACACACACACTACGTTGCATCAACTTCAACAGATTCTAAAAAAGAAACATTTGCTATTAATCTGTGCAGGTTTCCTTTATTTCTGTATAAAAATCATCCCAAAAGTGTTCTAGAACTTCACTATCTCAGATTAGTCTGTAGTTGATAATGTTAAAATATGGTGAAAAAGTACAAAATATATACGTGTATTTAACCCCTAGACATAGTTAGGACACTCCATGCCGTCCTAAAAGCACAGGGTTTAAACGCCTTTAGGATGGCACGGAAAGTCCTAACTTTTACGGCGTCCTGCTCCATTCTAAAAACAAACAGCGATTGACCAGCCTGGGGGACGTGCCTAGCAGTGCAGGCAGTTCCCCGGGAGCAAATCAGTGCCATTATTGAAGCACATGATCGCAGTAACGATCATGTGGTTCATTTTCATTTATTTTTTTTACACGATCAGAACTTGGATGGATGGGTCCGTCCTGAAGCAGTTAAAGGACCAGTTCACTCACTGTCTCCTGAAAGTAGTTGGCTAAGTAATAAAATAAAGTTATTAAAAACAAGTAATTTTTTTCAATAAATTATTATTTTACATTGCTGTGGCTATGCAGCTTGATGCAGGACCACCCTAATAGAAGGGCAGAGTAAACATTACCCGAGATCACGTTCCCTCTGCCAATCAACATAGCTTATTCTAAATAGGTAACAACGTTTGACTGAGGGGATTGCGCATGCACACACAATTGGCCCTTCACTACTTGTTCTTTTTCAACCTGACTATAGGCTGTGTATGAAAAGGAAAGAGCAATTAAGCCCTCAGCTGCTAGGATGAACACTTCAACACTTGGAAGCTCTGTATATTCCAAGAAAATAGTTTGTGACAAGAGGTCACAATTTAAGGCCGGAGGAAAGGAGATTTAATCTCCTGCAACAGAAACATTTTTTTTCCCTGTAAGCGCAATAAAAATGTGGAACTCATTACCAAAGGAGGTAGTGAATGCCAATACCTTAGAAACATTTAAAAATGGTTTGGATACATTTCTAGCTAGAAACAGCATTCATGGATATGATTGCTTGTGGTAAATTGGTCACCTTTTAATGGGATTAATTTAAGCTCAACTGGAGTTTTTTTGTAAGTATATTATATTTGTATAGGTTGAACTTGATGGACTTCGGTCTTTTTTCAACCTCAACTACTATGTAAAATATGCAGTTACCATTGACTGTGTGATGTAAAACATTGAATGCTCCAGTCCTAGAGCGTGCACATGCTGTTTACCCAGCAACATATCAAAGTGTGTGTGTGTACGCCATCTCCCAAGCATGATGGAGAATTAAGATGCATTGTAAAAACATTGTAAAGCTTTGGATGATCTGCACATTAAATACATCAGGTATCCCCCTCTCTAAGTGTTCCAGCCATTAATATAAGATTATATAAAGAGGGACAAGCTTTTATTCAGCTCAGCTCCGTGTTCACGCTATGGGTGTAATGTCACCAGCAAAACTCACACATGTGCTGTAACAGACCAGGGAGTGAGACTGCAACTTCATAGACAAAAAGCCCTTTACGTGCGTATAGAAGTTTTAGCATGGGAAAGAGTTAAACTATCAAAAACACGCTGGATAAAAATACTCAAATAAGTAAACTGGATTATAGAGAGATATACACATTTACATACATATAAACGACTTATGATCTTTCTGTTAAAATACATTATTTTTTAAAATGCCTATAAATACACCCCTCACCACACCCACAAATCAGTTTAACGAATAGCCAAGAAGTGGGGTGATAAGAAAAAAAGTGCGAAGCATATAAAATAAGGAATTGGAATAATTGTGCTTTATACAAAAAAATCATAACCACCACAAAAAAGGGTGGGCCTCATGGACTCTTGTTAATATGAAAGAAATGAATTTATCAGGTAAGTTCTTACATAAATTATGTTTTCTTTCATGTAATTAACAAGAGTCCATGAGCTAGTGACGTATGGGAATAATGACTACCCAAGATGTGGATCTTTCCACACAAGAGTCACTAGAGAGGGAGGGATAAATAAAGACAGCCAATTCCTGCTGAAAATAATCCACACCCAAAATAAAGTTTAACAAAAAACATAAGCAGAAGATTCAAACTGAAACCGCTGCCTGAAGAACTTTACTACCAAAACTGCTTCAGAAGAAGAAAATACATCAAATGGTAGAATTTAGTAAAAGAATGCAAAGAAGACCAAGTTGCTGCTTTGCAGATCTGGTCAACCGAAGCTTCATTCCTAAACGCCCAGGAAGTAGATACTGACCTAGTAGAATGAGCTGTAATTCTTTGAGGCGGAGTTTTACCCGACTCAACATAGGCAAGATGAATTAAAGATTTCAACCAAGATGCCAAAGAAATGGCAAGAAGCTTTCTGGCCTTTCCTAGAACCGGAAAAGATAACAAATAGACTAGAAGTCTTACGGAAAGATTTCGTAGCTTCAACATAATATTTCAAAGCTCTAACAACATCCAAAGAATGCAATGATCTTCTCCTTAGAATTCTTAGGATTAGGACATAATGAAGGAACCACAATTTCTCTACTAATGTTGTTGGAATTCACAACTTTAGGTAAAAATTCAAAAGAAGTTCGCAACACCGCCTTATCCTGATGAAAAATCAGAAAAGGAGACTCACACGAAAGAGCAGATAATTCAGAAACTCTTCTAGCAGAAGAGATGGCCCTAAAGGAACAAAACTTTCCAAGAAAGTAATTTAATGTCCAATGAATGCATAGGTTCAAACGGAGGAGCTTGAAGAGCTCCCAGAACCAAATTCAAACTCCAAGGAGGAGAAATTGACTTAATGACAGGTTTTATACGTACCAAAGCTTGTACAAAACAATGAATATCAGGAAGAATAGCAATCTTTCTGTGAAAAAGAACAGAAAGAGCAGAGATTTGTCCTTTCAAAGAACTTGCGGACAAACCCTTATCCAAAACCATCCTGAAGAAATTGTAAAATTCTCGGTATTCTAAAAGAATGCCAAGAAAATGATGAGAAAGACACCATGAAATATAAGTCTTCCAGACTCTATAATATATCTCTCGAGATACAGATTTACGAGCCTGTAACATAGTATTAATCACGGAGTCAGAGAAACCTCTATGACCAAGAATCAAGCGTTCAATCTCCATACCTTTAAATTTAAGGATTTCAGATCCGGATGGAAAAAAGGACCTTGTGACAGAAGGTCTGGTCTTAACGGAAGAGTCCATGGCTGGCAAGATGCCATCCGGACAAGATCCGCATACCAAAACCTGTGAGGCCATGCCGGAGCTATTAGCAGAACAAACGAGCATTCCCTCAGAATCTTGGAGATTACTCTTGGAAGAAGAACTAGAGGCGGAAAGATATAGGCAGGATGATACTTCCAAGGAAGTGATAATGCATCCACTGCCTCCGCCTGAGGATCCCGGGATCTGGACAGATACCTGGGAAGTTTCTTGTTTAGATGAGAGGCCATCAGATCTATCTCTGGGAGCCCCCACAATTGAACAATCTGAAGAAATTACCTCTGGGTGAAGAGACCATTCGCCCGGATGCAACGTTTGGCGACTGAGATAATCCGCTTCCCAATTGTCTACACCTGGGATATGAACCGCAGAGATTAGACAGGAGCTGGATTCCGCCCCAAAACCAAAATTCGAGATACTTCTTTCATAGCCAGAGGACTGTGAGTCCCTCCTTGATGATTGATGTATGCCACAGTTGTGACATGTCTGTCTGAAAACAAATGAACGATTCTCTCTTCAGAAGAGGCCAAAACTGAAGAGCTCTGAAAATTGCACGGAGTTCCAAAATATTGATCGGTAATCTCACCTCCTGAGATTCCCAAACTCCTTGTGCCGTCAGAGATCCCCACACAGCTCCCCAACCTGTGAGACTTGCATCTGTTGAAATTACAGTCCAGGACGGAAGAACAAAAGAAGCCCCCCTGAATTAAACGATGGTGATTTGTCCACCACGTTAGAGAGTGTCGAACAATCGGTTTTAAAGATATTAATTGAGATATCTTCGTGTAATCCCTGCACCATTGGTTCAGCATACAGAGCTGAAGAGGTCGCATGTGAAAACGAGCAAAGGGGATCGCGTCCGATGCAGCAGTCATAAGACCTAGAATTTCCATGCATAAGGCTACCGAAGGGAATGATTGTGTCCTGAAGGTTTCGACAAGCTGTAATCAATTTTAGACGTCTCTTGTCTGTTAAAGACAGAGTCATGGACACTGAATCTATCTGGAAACCCAGAAAGGTTACCCTTGTTTGAGGAATCAAAGAACTTTTTGGTAAATTGATCCTCCAACCATGATCTTGAAGAAACAACACAAGTCGATTCGTATGAGACTCTGCTAAATGTTAAAGACGGAGCAAGTACCAAGATATCGTCCAAATAAGGAAATACCACAATACCCTGTTCTCTGATTACAGACAGAAGGGCACCGAGAATCTTTGTGAAAATTCTTGGAGCTGTAGCAAGGCCAAACGGTAGAGCCACAAATTGGTAATGCTTGTCTAGAAAAGAGAATCTCAGGAACTGATAATGATCTGGATGAATCGGAATATGCAGATATGCATCCTGTAAATCTATTGTGGACATATAATTCCCTTGCTGAACAAAAGGCAATATAGTCCTTACAGTTACCATCTTGAACGTTGGTATCCTTACATAACGATTCAATAATTTTAGATCCAGAACTGGTCTGAAGGAATTCTCCTTCTTTGGGTACAATGAAGAGATTTGAATAAAACCCCATCCCCTGTTCCGGAACTGGAACTGGCATAATTACTCCAGCCAACTCTAGATCTGAAACACAATTCAGAAATGCTTGAGCTTTTCACTGGATTTACTGGGACATGGGAAAGAAAAAATCTCTTTGCAGGAGGTCTCATCTTGAAACCAATTCTGTACCCTTCTGAAACAATGTTCTGAATCCAAAGATTGTGAACAGATTTGATCCAAATTTCTTTGAAAAAACGTAACCTGCCCCCTACCAGCTGAACTGGAATGAGGGCCGTACCTTCATGTGAACTTAGAAGCAGGCTTTGCCTTTCTAGCAGGCTTGGATTTATTCCAGACTGGAGATGGCTTCCAAACTGAAACTGCTCCTGAGGACGAAGGATCAGGCTTTTGTTCTTTGTTGAAAACGAAAGGAACGAAAACGATTGTTAGCCCTGTTTTTACCTTTAGATTTTTTATCCTGTGGTAAAAAAGTTCCTTTCCCACCAGTAACAGTTGAAATAATAGAATCCAACTGAGAACCAAATAATTTGTTTCCCTGGAAAGAAATGGAAAGTAGAGTTGATTTAGAAGCCATATCAGCATTCCAAGTCTTAAGCCATAAAGCTCTTCTGGCTAAGATAGCCAGAGACATAAATCTAACATCAACTCTAATAATATCAAAAATGGCATCACAGATGAAATTATTAGCATGCTGGAGAAGAATAATAATATCATGAGAATCACGATTTGTTACTTGTTGCGCTAGAGTTTCCAACCAAAAAGTTGAAGCTGCAGCAACATCAGCCAATGATATAGCAGGTCTAAGAAGATTACCTGAACATAGATAAGCTTTTCTTAGAAAAGATTCAATTTTCTATCTAAAGGATCCTTAAACGAGGTACCATCTGACGTAGGAATGGTAGTACGTTTAGCAAGGGTAGAAATAGCCCCATCAACTTTAGGGATTTTGTCCCAAAATTCTAACCTGTCAGGCAGGAACAGGATATAATTGCTTAAAACGTTTAGAAGGAGAAAATGAATTACCCATTTATCCCATTCCTTAGCAATTACTGCAGAAATAGCATTAGGAACAGGAAAGACTTCTGGAATAACCGCAGGAGCTTTAAAAACCTTATCCAAACGTATAGAATTAGTATCAAGAGGACTAGAATCCTCTATTTCTAAAGCAATTAGTACTTCTTTAAGTAAAGAGCGAATAAATTCCATCTTAAATAAATATGAAGATTTATCAGCATCAATCTCTGAGACAGAATCCTCTGAACTAGAAGAGTCCAAAGAATCAGAATGATGGTGTTCATTTAAAAATTCATCTGTAGAGAGAGAAGATTTAAAAGACTTTTTACGTTTACTAGAAGGAGAAATAACAGACAAAGCCTTCTTTATGGATTCAGAAACAAAATCTCTTATGTTATCAGGAACATTCTGCACCTTAGATGTTGAGGGAACTGCAACAGGCAATGGTACATCACTAAAGGAAATATTATCTGCTTTAACAAGTTTGTCATGACAATTAATACAAACAACAGCTGGAGAAATAGCTACCAAAAGTTTACAGCAGATACACTTAGCTTTGGTAGATCCAGCAGGCAGTGGTTTTCCTGTAGTATCTTCTGGCTCAGATGCAACGTGAGACATCTTGCAATATGTAAGAGAAAAAACAACATATAAAGCAAAATAGATCAAATTCCTTATAAGACAGTTTCAGGAATGGGAAAAAAATGCCAAACATCAAGCTTCTAGCAACCAAGAAGCAAATGAAAATGAGACCTGAAATAATGTGGAGACAAAAGCGACGCCCATATTTTTTGGCGCCAAATAAGACGCCCACATTATTTGGCGCCTAAATGCTTTTGGCGCCAAAAATGACGCTACATCCGGAACGCCGACATTTTTGGCGCAAAATAACGTCAAAAAATGACGCAACTTCCGGCGACACGTATGACGCCGGAAACGGAAATGAATTTTTGCGCCAAAAAAATCCGCGCCAAAAATGACGCAATAAAATGAAGCATTTTCAGCCCCCCGCGAGCCTAACAGCCCACAGGGAAAAAAGTCAAATTTTTGAGGTAAGACAAAATATGATAATTTAAAGCATAATCCCAAATATGAAACTGACTGTCTGGAAATAAGGAAAGTTGAACATTCTGAGTCAAGGCAAATAAATGTTTGAATACATATATTTAGAACTTTATAAATAAAAGTGCCCAACCATAGGCTTAGAGTGTCACAGAAAATAAGACTTACTTACCCCAGGACACTCATCTACATGTTTGTAGAAAGCCAAACCAGTACTGAAACGAGAATCAGTAGAGGAAATGGTAAATATAAGAGTATATCGTCGATCTGAAAAGGGAGGTAAGAGATGAATCTCTACGACCGATAACAGAGAACCTTATGAAATAGACCCCGTAGAAGGAGATCACTGCATTCAATAGGCAATACTCTCCTCACATCCCTCTGACATTCACTGCACGCTGAGAGGAAAACCGGGCTCCAACTTGCTGCGGAGCGCATATCAACGTAGAATCTAGCACAAACTTACTTCACCACCTCCCTTGGAGGCAAAGTTTGTAAAACTGATTTGTGGGTGTGGTGAGGGGATGTATTTATAGGCATTTTAAGGTTTGGGGAAACTTTGCCCCTCCTGGTAGGAATGTATATCCCATACGTCACAAGCCATGGACTCTGTTAAATACATTATTTTTAGTGTAAACTGTCCCTTTAAAACAAATAAATAAATAAATAAAAAGCAACAGACACACGAACAAAGCAAGGGGAGCTAAAAGTTAGACATCTAATAATATAAAGTAATAATTTCAGTATAAAACAACATCCCCACCAGATCCGCAAACCATGTCCTCCGCGGCCATGATAAAGCAATCAGAATGGCCGAAGCTCGCTCCTGTTTGATGCGTGCCACTACACGAGGTAGAATTGGTAACGGTGGAAAAAAGTAAGCTAGGCTGAACCCCCAAGGCCCCGCCAAGACATCTATCAGCTCTGCCTGGGGATCCCTGGACCTCAACCCTTATCGGGGTAGCTTGCAATTGAGTCTGGACGCCATGAGATCTATCTCCGGTGATCCCCACCTGAGACAAATCTCCACCCTAAAGTGTTTGCGGACCACAGCAATGCCTCTGGATCTGGCCACTGCAAGTAGCGCCCACAGAACCTTCGTGAAGACTGTCGGGGCCATTGCCAGACCGAAGGGAGGGGCCATCGCCAGACCAAAGGGAAGGGCCACAAACTGGGAGTGTTGGTCCAGAAACGCAAATCTTAGGAACTTGAAGTGGTCCCTGTGAATTGGCACATTAAGGTAAGCGTCCTTCAAGTCTATAGTTGTCATGAACTGTCCCTCTTGAACTAGGGGCAGAATAGATCTGATTGCTTCCAATTTGAACGATGGAACACTCAGAAACTTGTTTAAACACTTTAGGTCCAGAATCGGGTGGAACGTGCCCTCCTGAATAGTACCGTAGACCCCTTTCCTTTCTGCTTGGGGTACTGGTACAATAACGCAGAGAGAGGAGAGATCCCTCACACACTCTAGAAAGGCTTCTCTCTTTTCCGGTCTTGAAGACAGGTTTGACAGGAGGAATCTGCCCCTGGGCGGATGGGATCTGACTCCCTATCCTGTAACTATGGGCGACAACATCCAGAACCCAAGGGTCCTGAATGTCCTGTAACCAGGCTTCAGAGAAGAGTGATAATCTGCCCCCTAGTTGGTCTGGAGACCGGTCAGGGGCAGCCCCTTCATGGCGATTTTGTCTCGGCGGGCTTCTTGCTCTGCTTAGACTTTTTCCAAGAATGAGCCGGATTCCAAGTTCCCTTGGACTGGTCCGCTTTTGTGGCGGGCTGCTGGCGCTGGGCCTTGTCTGCACGAAAGGGACGAAAAGTAGATCCTTTAGGCTTAGCCTTCTTATCCTGCAGTAGAAAAGCTCCCTTGCCTCCCGTAACCATGGATATGATCGAATCCAATCCTGGACCGAACAGAATCTTTCCTTGATAAGGAAGGGACAACAGCCTCGACTTAGAGGTCATGTCCGCAGACTTTAGTCACAGAGCCCTGTGCGCTAAAACCTGACACCTTAGCGTTCAGGCGATTAATCTGCATATTGGCATCACAGATGAAAGATGTGGCGCACTTAAACGCCTTAATCTTATCCTGTATCTCGTCGATGGAAGTCTCCCCCTCGACCATGTCACACAGGGATTCACACCAATATGTTGCAGCTCCGGAAACCGCGGCTACGGCCGCTGCCGCCTAAAAAACAAACCCTGTGTTGAAACATCTTCCTTAACATGTTTTCCAACTTTTTATCTATGGGCTCTTTTTTTAATTACGGTGGTATATTTTTTAACGTAAGCAAATCTAAAAAGGGAGACGTCCCTGTTTTTTAGAACATTGTATTTCTTTGCTTAATACTTTTTGAAATATATGAATGTGCTAGTAAACATAAAAGGTTTATTTTTTTGCTGCATAATTAGTGCTGTATAAACTGACAATTGTGCTGTTTAGACTAACACAGATACAATGCTGCTATTTTATCGTTGTTGAGATATTGCTACGGTTTGTTAAAATTGTTGCTACAAACACTGCTATTACATTGTTGTTGATATACTGCAACTGTTTTTTAAAATTTGAATACATTTTTTATATATATATATATATATATATATATATATATATGTTTTTTTATGCTTAATACCTCTTGAAATATAAAAAACTTTTTTAGTTAACATAAGGTTTATTTTTTGCTGCATAATAAGTGCTGTATAAACTGACACAGTTGTGCTGTTTAGACTAACAGATACATTATTGCTATAAATGCTGCTATTACATTGTTGATATATTGCTACGCAATATATATATATATATATTTTTTTTTTTTTTTTTTTTAAATTATACTTTTTTCTATACATAAAATTGAAATTATCTTTATAGTCAGAAGTGTTTTGGATTTATTTAAAATTGTTTAGAAAAACTTTGATATTTACTCCTTGTCAGCTGTGGAAGCGCCCTTTTTCATTCTCTAAAACCTGTGTGAAATTTGGAAATTTGTATGTTAAGCTTGTGGGGAGCTTACTGGAAAAGTGGCTAGGACACCTTCTGCTCCTTTAATTTCTTAATTGCTCTTTAAACGACGAACTATCCTCGAGGGGTATAGTTGTCCACTTCGAGAACATGGAGATAGCACCATCCACCTTAGGGACAGTACCCCACAGCTCAAGCTGAGAGTCAGGAACGGGGAACCGTTTCTTAAAAGGAAGAAGGGGAAAAGGAAGAACCTAATCGCTCCCATTCATTCTTAATAATATTAGCTATCTTATCAGGAATCGGAAAGGCCTGAGGCACCAACCTGTCCTCATATACCTTATCAAGCTTAGGAAGCGCAGGTTCCTCCGGAAGCTTTGGTTCCGGAACCTCCAGAGTAGCAAGCACTTGCTTCAGCAAAAAGCTCAAATTCTCTATCCTAAACCTAAAATCAGGCTCTTCTGCAGCTGGAGGTTTAGATGACACGGACTCTGACTGAAGAGTCGGAGTGGGCCTGGTCATCTTATAATGCCTCCGATATTTCCATAGGCGTAGACAACCCCTGGGCCGGGGCGCCATGATACCCCCTACGCTTGCGCTCAACAGAACGTGGTAAGGCATGGATCATTTTCGATACCGCCATTTGCAGTTGATCCGCAAAATCTGACAGCCAACGAATCTCTCCTGCAGGAGTAATGGTTGGACCCTGGGGCGCTGCATGTGCAATTGGAGATGAATGCAGGGAACCCACCTCACGGGACGCGGAACCCTTAGAGGTGGACGGCTCAGTAGTACTAGACATCCGTTTACTTTTAGATGTTGCAACTTTATTAAAGGCATGTGGAACATAGTTGAGCAGGTTGTTCTACCAGAACCTCCTCACAATAAACACAGGAATGAGACCTTGTTAAAGAGGGAGAACCCTCTAATGCGTCAGAGTCCTCCATAGCTTGCACTGTTATTACGGACTAGATTAAACTTAATAAATAAATAGGCACCTTCATACATCCAATGGCCAGGGCACTCACCACCTCCTATGACCCGGCTGAGAAACACGTTGCTAGCAATTTTATCTTTTTTAAATAAAACAGAATTTATGTTTACCTGATAAATTACTTTCTCCAACGGTGTGTCCGGTCCACGGCGTCATCCTTACTTGTGGGATATTCTCTTCCCCAACAGGAAATGGCAAAGAGCCCAGCAAAGCTGGTCACATGATCCCTCCTAGGCTCCGCCTACCCCAGTCATTCGACCGACGTTAAGGAGGAATATTTGCATAGGAGAAACCATATGATACCGTGGTGACTGTAGTTAAAGAAAATAAAATATCAGACCTGATTAAAAAACCAGGGCGGGCCGTGGACCGGACACACACTGTTGGAGAAAGTAATTTATCAGGTAAACATAAATTCTGTTTTCTCCAACATAGGTGTGTCCGGTCCACGGCGTCATCCTTACTTGTGGGAACCAATACCAAAGCTTTAGGACACGGATGAAGGGAGGGAGCAAATCAGGTCACCTAAATGGAAGGCACCACGGCTTGCAAAACCTTTCTCCCAAAAATAGCCTCAGAAGAAGCAAAAGTATCAAACTTGTAAAATTTGGTAAAAGTGTGCAGTGAAGACCAAGTCGCTGCCCTACATATCTGATCAACAGAAGCCTCGTTCTTGAAGGCCCATGTGGAAGCCACAGCCCTAGTGGAATGAGCTGTGATTCTTTCAGGAGGCTGCCGTCCGGCAGTCTCGTAAGCCAATCTGATGATGCTTTTAATCCAAAAAGAGAGAGAGGTAGAAGTTGCTTTTTGACCTCTCCTTTTACCGGAATAAACAACAAACAAGGAAGATGTTTGTCTAAAATCCTTTGTAGCATCTAAATAGAATTTTAGAGCGCGAACAACATCCAAATTGTGCAACAAACGTTCCTTCTTCGAAACTGGTTTCGGACACAGAGAAGGTACGATAATCTCCTGGTTAATGTTTTTGTTAGAAACAACTTTTGGAAGAAAACCAGGTTTAGTACGTAAAACCACCTTATCTGCATGGAACACCAGATAAGGAGGAGAACACTGCAGAGCAGATAATTCCGAAACTCTTCGAGCAGAAGAAATTGCAACCAAAAACAAAACTTTCCAAGATAATAACTTAATATCAACGGAATGTAAGGGTTCAAACGGAACCCCCTGAAGAACTGAAAGAACTAAGTTGAGACTCCAAGGAGGAGTCAAAGGTTTGTAAACAGGCTTGATTCTGACCAGAGCCTGAACAAAGGCTTGAACATCTGGCACAGCTGCCAGCTTTTTGTGAAGTAACACAGACAAGGCAGAAATCTGTCCCTTCAGGGAACTTGCAGATAATCCTTTTTCCAATCCTTCTGGAAGGAAGGATAGAATCTTAGGAATTTTAACCTTGTCCCAAGGGAATCCTTTAGATTCACACCAACAGATATATTTTTTCCAAATTTTGTGGTAAATCTTTCTAGTTACAGGCTTTCTGGCCTGAACAAGAGTATCGATAACAGAATCTGAGAACCCTCGCTTCGATAAGATCAAGCGTTCAATCTCCAAGCAGTCAGCTGGAGTGAGACCAGATTCGGATGTTCGAACGGACCCTGAACAAGAAGGTCTCGTCTCAAAGGTAGCTTCCATGGTGGAGCCGATGACATATTCACCAGATCTGCATACCAAGTCCTGCGTGGCCACGCAGGAGCTATCAAGATCACCGATGCCCTCTCCTGATTGATCCTGGCTACCAGCCTGGGGATGAGAGGAAACGGCGGGAACACATAAGCTAGTTTGAAGGTCCAAGGTGCTACTAGTGCATCCACTAGAGCCGCCTTGGGATCCCTGGATCTGGACCCGTAGCAAGGAACTTTGAAGTTCTGACGAGAGGCCATCAGATCCATGTCTGGAATGCCCCACAGTTGAGTGACTTGGGCAAAGATTTCCGGATGGAGTTCCCACTCCCCCGGATGCAATGTCTGACGACTCAGAAAATCCGCTTCCCAATTTTCCACTCCTGGGATGTGGATAGCAGACAGGTGGCAGGAGTGAGACTCCGCCCATAGAATGATTTTGGTCACTTCTTCCATCGCTAGGGAACTCCTTGTTCCCCCCTGATGGTTGATGTACGCAACAGTTGTCATGTTGTCTGATTGAAACCGTATGAACTTGGCCCTCGCTAGCTGAGGCCAAGCTTTGAGAGCATTGAATATCGCTCTCAGTTCCAGAATATTTATCGGTAGAAGAGATTCTTCCCGAGACCAAAGACCCTGAGCTTTCAGGGATCCCCAGACCGCGCCCCAGCCCATCAGACTGGCGTCGGTCGTGACAATGACCCACTCTGGTCTCCGGAAGGTCATCCCTTGTGACAGGTTGTCCAGGGACAGCCACCAACGGAGTGAGTCTCTGGTCCTCTGATTTACTTGTATCTTCGGAGACAAGTCTGTATAGTCCCCATTCCACTGACTGAGCATGCACAGTTGTAATGGTCTTAGATGAATGCGCGCAAAAGGAACTATGTCCATTGCCGCTACCATCAAACCTATCACTTCCATGCACTGCGCTATGGAAGGAAGAGGAACGGAATGAAGTATCCGACAAGAGTCTAGAAGCTTTGTTTTTCTGGCTTCTGTCAGAAAAATCCTCATTTCTAAGGAGTCTATTATTGTTCCCAAGAAGGGAACCCTTGTTGACGGAGATAGAGAACTCTTTTCCACGTTCACTTTCCATCCGTGAGATCTGAGAAAGGCCAGGACAATGTCCGTGTGAGCCTTTGCTTGAGGAAGGGACGACGCTTGAATCAGAATGTCGTCCAAGTAAGGTACTACGGCAATGCCCCTTGGTCTTAGCACAGCTAGAAGGGACCCTAGTACCTTTGTGAAAATCCTTGGAGCAGTGGCTAATCCGAAAGGAAGCTCCACGAACTGGTAATGCTTGTCCAGGAATGCGAACCTTAGGAACCGATGATGTTCCTTGTGGATAGGAATATGTAGATACGCATCCTTTAAATCCACCGTGGTCATGAATTGACCTTCCTGGATGGAAGGAAGAATTGTTCGAATGGTTTCCATCTTGAACGATGGAACCTTGAGAAACTTGTTTAAGATCTTGAGATCTAAGATTGGTCTGAACGTTCCCTCTTTTTTGGGAACTATGAACAGATTGGAGTAGAACCCCATCCCTTGTTCTCCTAATGGAACAGGATGAATCACTCCCATTTTTAACAGGTCTTCTACACAATGTAAGAATGCCTGTCTTTTTATGTGGTCTGAAGACAACTGAGACCTGTGGAACCTCCCCCTTGGGGGAAGCCCCTTGAACTCCAGAAAATAACCTTGGGAGACTATTTCTAGCGCCCAAGGATCCAGAACATCTCTTGCCCAAGCCTGAGCGAAGAGAGAGAGTCTGCCCCCCACCAGATCCGGTCCCGGATCGGGGGCCAACATTTCATGCTGTCTTGGTAGCCGTGGCAGGTTTCTTGGCCTGCTTTCCCTTGTTCCAGCCTTGCATTGGTCTCCAAGCTGGCTTGGCTTGAGAAGAATTACCCTCTTGCTTAGAGGACGTAGCACTTTGGGCTGGTCCGTTTCTACGAAAGGGACGAAAATTAGGTTTATTTTTGGCCTTGAAAGGCCGATCCTGAGGAAGGGCGTGGCCCTTACCCCCAGTGATATCAGAGATAATCTCTTTCAAGTCAGGGCCAAACAGCGTTTTCCCCTTGAAAGGAATGTTAAGTAGCTTGTTCTTGGAAGACGCATCAGCTGACCAAGATTTCAACCAAAGCGCTCTGCGCGCCACAATAGCAAACCCAGAGTTCTTAGCCGCTAACCTAGCCAATTGCAAAGTGGCGTCTAAGGTGAAAGAATTAGCCAATTTGAGAGCATTGATTCTGTCCATAATCTCCTCATAAGGAGGAGAATCACTATCGACCGCCTTTACCAGCTCATCGAACCAGAAACACGCGGCTGTAGCGACAGGGACAATGCATGAAATTGGTTGTAGAAGGTAACCCTGCTGAACAAACATCTTTTTAAGTAAACCTTCTAATTTTTTATCCATAGGATCTTTGAAAGCACAACTATCTTCTATGGGTATAGTGGTGCGTTTGTTTAAGGTGGAAACCGCTCCCTCGACCTTGGGGACTGTCTGCCATAAGTCCTTTCTGGGGTCGACCATAGGAAACAATTTTTTAAATATGGGGGGAGGGACGAAAGGAATTGCGAAAAAATATGAAGGAATTGTTCAAAATTCACCAAAATTTCACCACAGTGTCTTAAAGCCTTAAAAGTATTGCACACCAAATTTGGAAGCTTTAACCCTTAAAATAACGGAACCGGAGCCGTTTTTAACTTTAACCCCTTTACAGTCCCTGGTATCTGCTTTGCTGAGACCCAACCAAGCCCAAAGGGGAATACGATACCAAATGACGCCTTCAGAAAGTCTTTTCTAAGTATCAGAGCTCCTCACACATGCGACTGCATGTCATGCCTCTCAAAAACAAGTGCGCAACACCGGCGCGAAAATGAGGCTCTGCCTATGATTTGGGAAAGCCCCTAAAGAATAAGGTGTCTAAAACAGTGCCTGCCGATATAATCTTATCAAAATACCCAGATTAAATGATTCCTCAAGGCTAAATATGTGTTAATAATGAATCGATTTAGCCCAGAAAAAGTCTACAGTCTTAATAAGCCCTTGTGAAGCCCTTATTTACTATCTTAATAAACATGGCTTACCGGATCCCAGAGGGAAAATGACAGCTTCCAGCATTACATCGTCTTGTTAGAATGTGTCATACCTCAAGCAGCAAGAGACTGCTCACTGTTCCCCCAACTGAAGTTAATTGCTCTCAACAGTCCTGTGTGGAACAGCCATGGATTTTAGTAACGGTTGCTAAAATCATTTTCCTCATACAAACAGAAATCTTCATCTCTTTTCTGTTTCTGAGTAAATAGTACATACCAGCACTATTTTAAAATAACAAACTCTAAGCCATCTCCGTGGAGATGTTGCCTGTACAACGGCAAAGAGAATGACTGGGGTAGGCGGAGCCTAGGAGGGATCATGTGACCAGCTTTGCTGGGCTCTTTGCCATTTCCTGTTGGGGAAGAGAATATCCCACAAGTAAGGATGACGCCGTAGACCGGACACACCTATGTTGGAGAAAGTTTGCTATACTTACCACTTGCTGCCATATATCTTCTTTATCTAACCATCTATATTTCCTGGATTGCTGGGAGTTCCTGTTTGCCGAATATCAGTCTACTGGGTGACTGTTTGATCCCAGTTTGTCTTTAATGCACCAAGGGAGGTGCTTCAACAAATGTGAGTAACTTTACCACACTACACCTCTCTTATTTAAACAATACTAGGCCATATTGGCACCCTTGTTGTTTTTTGTTCACATCACCTATATTACTGAACACCTACCGGAGGTCAGCCTGCTGGGTGACTGAATTAGATCCAAGCCTGCTCCATCTGTACCACTAGGGGTGCTTCACCTAATGTGAGTGTATCCGTTACACAAATTAATTATTGTATCAAACAATATTGGGCCATGTGGTGCTTCTGTCGTCTTATGTTATCTGCCGATTGCTTGTGGAGCTGTTAATATGAGGTCGGGATTGTTTCGCAGAAAGACTCTCCCTGCATCTCCGGACTCTAACTTTCGCCCAGGCTCTCACTCAGAGGCTGACAGGACTACTTAAAACTCCAGTCCCAATGCGAAGAGTACTACCCCTCCATAAGAGACTACTCCAATCTTCGGCACTTCTCCAACGTCCTCCTGTGATGAAAGGCAAAGAATGACCGGGGGATGAGGGAAGTGGGGGAGGTATTTAAGCCTTTGGCTGGGGTGTCTTTGCCTCCTCCTGGTGGCCAGGTTCTTAATTGTTAAATTGTGCTCAAAAAGAAAAATAAATTAAATCTCTAACATTACAAATATCACCCAAAATAAATGGTTACACAAAACACCAGAGGATAAGCAAAACTAAATTGCTTGCTTAATGGGGAGTACCCACTAATTTTATAGCCACTCACTCACTAGTGCTGTAGACAAGGGTAGACTGGAATCTTCCAAAACAAGCAATTCTCTTGTACACAAACAGAAAACTCTAAGCATACGTTTAGGCTTGTTGGGCCTCATCTGTGCCTTATGAGACAGTGTGAATTTAGTTCATATCAGGATTCCACTGTGACCCGGGAATCACAAATGCAAAGGATCATTGAAATATGCATTTCAAAAAATGAGTACTAAGCAACTCTACTGTATGCACCATGCTAGGAAGGTGTCTAAGGGAGCTTTTAAATAAATTCTGAATTTCGGAAATCACTTTTTTTCTCCCATTTTAGGCTACTAAAATCACTATTCACCAGACTGCTATATTTAGTATATTTTGACTATATGTCGTTTCAACCAAATATTCCATTTCAAGCTCAAAGAAAATGTGGTTAGGAAACTGGACAAAAAATGAAAATCTATTATGTCTATAATCACTTTTCCATCTCTTAACTTAATCCCAGTCAAGACACCGAAGGCTGCCTGCTGTCATGGGATTTCTGTTTTGAAAGAAAGTGAATGATTTTCCGTCTGACCCACTTAATTTTGTGCTTCTGTCCAAACAAACACTGTTAACACTAAACAACTGGCACCCACAGACCCTAAAGGGGCAATACATAAATCCATGCAATAAAACCCAAACAGCAGCACAATATACCCTGCACGTTGCATGTCATTAATAGTTTGGGTCTCGCCACCAGCAATGAGACGCACTATTAATTCTTGCCTAACTCCAGGAGACATTCGGCTATAGCGCATTCTCAATACTGCCAGCGAGACCAAACTACGAATGGAATAAAGTACAGGGTACGTTGGCCATCAAGGGGTTAAAGGAACATTTTAGGGTAGAACTAAATTTCTTGATATCATTAGTGCATTTTATTTTTAATCAAATTTATTTTACAGTTTAACAAAAAAGTTGTGCTACAGTGGCATTCAAAAACAGAATTTATGTTTACCTGATAAATTACTTTCTCCAACGGTGTGTCCGGTCCACGGCGTCATCCTTACTTGTGGGATATTCTCTTCCCCAACAGGAAATGGCAAAGAGCCCAGCAAAGCTGGTCACATGATCCCTCCTAGGCTCCGCCTACCCCAGTCATTCGACCGACGTTAAGGAGGAATATTTGCATAGGAGAAACCATATGGTACCGTGGTGACTGTAGTTAAAGAAAATAAATCATCAGACCTGATTAAAAAAACCAGGGCGGGCCGTGGACCGGACACACCGTTGGAGAAAGTAATTTATCAGGTAAACATAAATTCTGTTTTCTCCAACATAGGTGTGTCCGGTCCACGGCGTCATCCTTACTTGTGGGAACCAATACCAAAGCTTTAGGACACGGATGAAGGGAGGGAGCAAATCAGGTCACCTAAATGGAAGGCACCACGGCTTGCAAAACCTTTCTCCCAAAAATAGCCTCAGAAGAAGCAAAAGTATCAAACTTGTAAAATTTGGTAAAAGTGTGCAGTGAAGACCAAGTCGCTGCCCTACATATCTGATCAACAGAAGCCTCGTTCTTGAAGGCCCATGTGGAAGCCACAGCCCTAGTGGAATGAGCTGTGATTCTTTCGGGAGGCTGCCGTCCGGCAGTCTCGTAAGCCAATCTGATGATGCTTTTAATCCAAAAAGAGAGAGAGGTAGAAGTTGCTTTTTGACCTCTCCTTTTACCGGAATAAACAACAAACAAGGAAGATGTTTGTCTAAAATCCTTTGTAGCATCTAAATAGAATTTTAGAGCGCGAACAACATCCAAATTGTGCAACAAACGTTCCTTCTTTGAAACTGGTTTCGGACACAGAGAAGGTACGATAATCTCCTGGTTAATGTTTTTGTTAGAAACAACTTTTGGAAGAAAACCAGGTTTAGTACGTAAAACCACCTTATCTGCATGGAACACCAGATAAGGAGGAGAACACTGCAGAGCAGATAATTCTGAAACTCTTCTAGCAGAAGAAATTGCAACTAAAAACAAAACTTTCCAAGATAATAACTTAATATCAACGGAATGCAAGGGTTCAAACGGAACCCCCTGAAGAACTGAAAGAACTAAATTGAGACTCCAAGGAGGAGTCAAAGGTTTGTAAACAGGCTTAATTCTAACCAGAGCCTGAACAAAGGCTTGAACATCTGGCACAGCGGCCAGCTTTTTGTGAAGTAACACAGACAAGGCAGAAATCTGTCCCTTCAGGGAACTTGCAGATAATCCTTTTTCCAATCCTTCTTGAAGGAAGGATAGAATCCTAGGAATCCTAACCTTGTCCCAAGGGAATCCTTTAGATTCACACCAACAGATATATTTTTTCCAAATTTTGTGGTAAATCTTTCTAGTTACAGGCTTTCTGGCCTGAACAAGAGTATCGATAACAGAATCTGAGAATCCTCGCTTCGATAAGATCAAGCGTTCAATCTCCAAGCAGTCAGCTGGAGTGAAACCAGATTCGGATGTTCGAACGGACCCTGAACAAGAAGGTCTCGTCTCAAAGGTAGCTTCCAAGGAGGAGCCGATGACATATTCACCAGATCTGCGTACCAAGTCCTGCGTGGCCACGCAGGAGCTATCAAGATCACCGACGCCCTCTCCTGATTGATCCTGGCTACCAGCCTGGGGATGAGAGGAAACGGCGGGAACACATAAGCTATTTTGAAGGTCCAAGGTGCTACTAGTGCATCCACTAGAGCCGCCTTGGGATCCCTGGATCTGGACCCGTAGCAAGGAACTTTGAAGTTCTGACGAGAGGCCATCAGATCCATGTCTGGAATGCCCCACAGCTGAGTGACTAGGGCAAAGATTTCCGGATGGAGTTCCCACTCCCCCGGATGCAATGTCTGACGACTCAGAAAATCCGCTTCCCAATTTTCCACTCCTGGGATGTGGATAGCAGACAGGTGGCAGGAGTGAGACTCCGCCCATAGAATGATTTTGGTCACTTCTTCCATCGCCAGGGAACTCCTTGTTCCCCCCTGATGGTTGATGTACGCAACAGTTGTCATGTTGTCTGATTGAAACCGTATGAACTTGGCCCTCGCTAGCTGAGGCCAAGCCTTGAGAGCATTGAATATCGCTCTCAGTGCCAGAATATTTATCGGTAGAAGAGATTCTTCCCGAGACCAAAGACCCTGAGCTTTCAGGGATCCCCAGACCGCGCCCCAGCCCATCAGACTGGCGTCGGTCGTGACAATGACCCACTCTGGTCTGCGGAATGTCATCCCTCGTGACAGGTTGTCCAGGGACAGCCACCAACGGAGTGAGTCTCTGGTCCTCTGATTTACTTGTATCTTCGGAGACAAGTCTGTATAGTCCCCATTCCACTGACTGAGCATGCACAGTTGTAATGATCTTAGATGAATGCGTGCAAAAGGAACTATGTCCATTGCCGCTACCATCAACCCGATCACTTCCATGCACTGAGCTATGGAAGGAAGAGGAACGGAATGGAGTATCCGACAAGAGTCTAGAAGTTTTGTTTTTCTGGCCTCTGTCAGAAAAATCCTCATTTCTAAGGAGTCTCTTTTCCACGTTCACTTTCCATCCGTGAGATCTGAGAAAGGCCAGGACAATGTCCGTGTGAGCCTTTGCTTGAGGAAGGGACGACGCTTGAATCAGAATGTCGTCCAAGTAAGGTACTACAGCAATGCCCCTTGGTCTTAGCACAGCTAGAAGGGACCCTAGTACCTTTGTGAAAATCCTTGGAGCAGTGGCTAATCCGAAAGGAAGCGCCACAAACTGGTAATGTTTGTCCAGGAATGCGAACCTCAGGAACCAATGATGTTCCTTGTGGATAGGAATATGTAGATACGCATCCTTTAAATCCACCGTGGTCATGAATTGACCTTCCTGGATGGAAGGAAGAATAGTTCGAATGGTTTCCATCTTGAACGATGGAACCTTGAGAAACTTGTTTAAGATCTTGAGATCTAAGATTGGTCTGAACGTTCCCTCTTTTTTGGGAACTATAAACAGATTAGAGTAGAACCCCATCCCTTGTTCTCTTAATGGAACGGGATGAATCACTCCCATTTTTAACAGGTCTTCTACACAATGTAAGAATGCCTGTCTTTTTATGTGGTCTGAAGACAACTGAGACCTGTGGAACCTCCCCCTTGGGGGAAGTCCCTTGAATTCCAGAAGATAACCTTGGGAGACTATTTCTAGCGCCCAAGGATCCAGAACATCTCTTGCCCAAGCCTGAGCGAAGAGAGAGAGTCTGCCCCCCACCAGATCCGGTCCCGGATCGGGGGCCAACATTTCATGCTGTCTTGGTAGCAGTGGCAGGTTTCTTGGCCTGCTTTCCCTTGTTCCAGCCTTGCATTGGTCTCCAAGCTGGCTTGGCTTGAGAAGTATTACCCTCTTGCTTAGAGGACGTAGCACTTTGGGCTGGTCCGTTTCAACGAAAGGGACGAAAATTAGGTTTATTTTTTGCCTTGAAAGGCCGATCCTGAGGAAGGGCGTGGCCCTTACCCCCAGTGATATCCGAGATAATCTCTTTCAAGTCAGGGCCAAACAGCGTTTTCCCCTTGAAAGGAATGTTAAGTAGCTTTGTAGCATCAGCCGACCAAGATTTCAACCAAAGCGCTCTGCGCGCCACAATAGCAAACCCAGAATTCTTAGCCGCTAACCTAGCCAATTGCAAAGTGGCGTCTAGGGTGAAAGAATTAGCCAATTAGAGAGCATTGATTCTGTCCATAATCTCCTCATAAGGAGGAGAATCACTGTCGACCGCCTTTATCAGCTCATCGAACCAGAAACATGCGGCTGTAGCGACAGGGACAATGCATGAAATTGGTTGTAGAAGGTAACCCTGCTGAACAAACATCTTTTTAAGCAAACCTTCTAATTTTTTATCCATAGGATCTTTGAAAGCACAACTATCCTCTATGGGTATAGTGGTGCGTTTGTTTAAAGTGGAAACCGCTCCCTCGACCTTGGGGACTGTCTGCCATAAGTCCTTTCTGGGGTCGACCATAGGAAACAATTTTTTAAATATGGGGGGAGGGACGAAAGGAATACCGGGCCTTTCCCATTCTTTATTAACAATGTCCGCCACCCGCTTGGGTATAGGAAAAGCTTCTGGGAGCCCCGGCACCTCTAGGAACTTGTCCATTTTACATAGTTTCTCTGGGATGACCAACTTGTCACAATCATCCAGAGTGGATAATACCTCCTTAAGCAGAATGCGGAGATGTTCCAACTTAAATTTAAATGCAATCACATCAGGTTCAGCTTGTTGAGAAATGTTCCCTGAATCAGTAATTTCTCCCTCAGACAAAACCTCCCTGGCCCCATCAGACTGAGTTAGGGGCCCTTCAGAAATATTAATATCAGCGTCGTCATGCTCTTCAGTATCTAAAACAGAGCAGTCGCGCTTACGCTGATAAGTGTTCATTTTGGCTAAAATGTTTTTGACAGAATTATCCATTACAGCCGTTAATTGTTGCATAGTAAGGAGTATTGGCGCGCTAGATGTACTAGGGGCCTCCTGAGTGGGCAAGACTCGTGTAGACGAAGGAGGGAATGATGCAGTACCATGCTTACTCCCCTCACTTGAGGAATCATCTTGGGCATCATTGTCATTGTCACATAAATCACATTTATTTAAATGAATAGGAATTCTGGCTTCCCCACATTCAGAACACAGTCTATCTGGTAGTTCAGACATGTTAAACAGGCATAAACTTGATAACAAGTACAAAAAACGTTTTAAAATAAAACCGTTACTGTCACTTTAAATTTTAAACTGAACACACTTTATTACTGCAAATGCGAAAAAACATGAAGGAATTGTTCAAAATTCACCAAATTTTCACCACAGTGTCTTAAAGCCTTAAAAGTATTGCACACCAAATTTGGAAGCTTTAACCCTTAAAATAACGGAACCGGAGCCGTTTTGAACTTTAACCCCTTTACAGTCCCTGGTATCTGCTTTGCTGAGACCCAACCAAGCCCCAAGGGGAATACGATACCAAATGACGCCTTCAGAAAGTCTTTTCTAAGTATCAGAGCTCCTCTCACATGCGACTGCATGCCATGCCTCTCAAAAACAAGTGCGCAACACCGGCGCGAAAATGAGGCTCTGCCTATGCTTTGGGAAAGCCCCTAAAGAATAAGGTGTCTAAAACAGTGCCTGCCGATATTATTATATCAAAATACCCAGATAAAATGATTCCTCAAGGCTAAATATGTGTTAATAATCAATCGATTTAGCCCAAAAAAAGTCTACAGTCTTAATAAGCCCTTTTTGAAGCCCTTATTTACAATCGTAATAAACATGGCTTACCGGATCCCAGAGGGAAAATGACAGCTTCCAGCATTACATCGTCTTGTTAGAATGTGTCATACCTCAAGCAGCAAGAGACTGCTCACTGTTCCCCCAACTGAAGTTAATTGCTCTCAACAGTCCTGTGTGGAACAGCCATGGATTTTAGTGACGGTTGCTAAAATCATTTTCCTCATACAAACAGAAATCTTCATCTCTTTTCTGTTTCTGAGTAAATAGTACATACCAGCACTATTTCAAAATAACAAACTCTTGATTGAATAATAAAAACTACAGTTAAACACTAAAAAACTCTAAGCCATCTCCGTGGAGATGTTGCCTGTACAACGGCAAAGAGAATGACTGGGGTAGGCGGAGCCTAGGAGGGATCATGTGACCAGCTTTGCTGGGCTCTTTGCCATTTCCTGTTGGGGAAGAGAATATCCCACAAGTAAGGATGACGCCGTGGACCGGACACACCTATGTTGGAGAAATGAGGATACAGGTGAGTGTAAAAGTTGTAGGCATACATTCTTATGCTCCAATTGGTTGCTAAAACCTCTTCTGAAGTGGTTTCATTAAAGAGACATTATAGAATGTGTCTTCTTTCAATTATATTCTAGAAGGATATGATTGAAATGCACTCAGGCACATTTTGTTGTAAATCATTTTGAAAAGAAGCATATTTGCAATATATTTCTTTGAGCCAAAATGTTTCTACTAAAAAGGGACATGAAACATTTTGAGATTTACAACATATTCATATTACAAACAACTTTGCAATAAACTATTTATTTTGCGCCACCCCCTTTCCTATAATTTAAATAAGAGCTTACCAATTTTGTGAGCCAATAGTGCACATGGCAGGCTTTGTATACCTAAACCCTGCTACTTATATGTCCCTATGTGGCTTTAGAAGATGACTAGCTAAGAAACTTCAAAACAAACCCTTACTAACAAAATTATATTGGCTAGCTTTGTCTACCCAGTAACAAGTCTGGATTGGCTCCTCAAAACGAGGCAAGTGGGTGCAGTGTGACTATTGAAAAACAATGGCAGCAAAGTTGTTACCCCCTTAAGGACGGAGCCAAGTTTCCAAGTTATGGACGTAAACAAAACCTAGAATATGTTTGTTAAACCATAATTTTTACCTCTTTCACAATAAGTGCACCCACACTTATATATCGTTTTTTAGAGGACAAATATAGATTTTGTTTTACATCAAATATTTTTATATGTACTATAATTTATTATAAATAAAATGAAGTGTGAGAAATTTTATTTTTTCCACATTTTTTTGTGGGACTATTATAACCCTGATAGGATTTACTGCAATAAAACACCCATATTTGTATTTTGCAATGTCCCACGAGTACAGCAATACCCCCCATGTATAGGTTTTACTGGTATTTGGGAAGTAACAGGGTCAAATATTGGTCCTGCCCACTTCAGTCTTCATAAATGAAAACGTATTCACACCCCACTGTAAAGAGACTTTAAGCAGCCAGTCAGGATGCTTGTCCCAGGACTTGCTAGGGAATGTGCATCTGTCATGTGCGGGCACAGTCATGTTATTTTCCTATTCAGTTTAAAGGGATAGTATAGTCAAAATTAAACTTTCATGATTCAGATAGAGCATGCAATTTTAAGCAACTTTCTAATTTACTCCTACTTGCTGATTGGATGGCTACATTTAGACACCAATGAACAAAGGCTACCCAGGTTCTGAAACAAAAATAGGATGGCTTCTAAGCTTACATTCCAACTTTAAAATAAAAAAGAAACCAAGAGAACGAAGAAAAATTGATAAACTGAGTAAATTAGAAAGTTGCTTAAAATTGCATGCTCTACGCAGATTGGAAACGGATGATACCTCAGTCTAATATTGACACTAAATTCATACAATCATCTATTCAGAAAGTTGCACAGGTTACCCTATCAGCTACCTGGCGGGAGATCCATGTTAAACTCTTGCACAACTCACTCTTTACCCCTGAAAAAGGCTGCAAAATTCGCAATTTTAGCTTCAACAAATGCCCGAAATGTTCACTCCCTGCAGCAGACTTAATGCACATGCTATGGAATTGCCCTAAGATTAGATACCTCTGGTGGAAACTAGAGTTCTGGCTTAGCAAATCCCTTAAAGTCTCCCTTCCGGGGTTAACACAGACACAGATTATATTCGGTTTAAAGAACAAAAATGGACATCAACCAAATGATAAAGTGATAACTATGTCCATTTTGGCAGTCAGATATCTTATTTTCAAAAAATGGAAAATGAGAACAATTCCATCTATCCCAGAGATTAAAAATTGTTTGAAAAAACAATGCTTATCAGAACATAGGGACACTAACCTTGACAATGAATCAGATATCAGGCAATTTTTTAGTAAAAGGTCAGTGTTCATTAAATCACTGCCTTCCACTGAGATAAATGATTTGATATTCCCATTTAGAAACTCCGAATTAGTACTCTTGGGTATCTGGTAATAACCTTGGAAAGTTGGATAACGAGTAAAAAGGCTAACTTAGCCTTATCGGTTCCCCCTCTCTACTCTCTGTTATTTGAACTCATAGTTTCCTCGTTTCTCTCCCTCAGAGGGTGGGATCAGGGGGGGAAGGAAGGAATTTTTTTTTTTTTGGGGGGGGGGGGGGGGGTTAGGCCATAATGATAGAAAATGATCTTAGCAGCACACAGCAGAAGTATAAGCCTAACTTCAAGAGTCATGTTCTTTTTTTCTCTTTTTATTACTGTGAATCATTAGAATTAACAGAATAGTTTTCTTTTTTTTCTTTTTTTCTCTTCTGTGTATTGATTAATGGCCTTGCAAGGCATGAACTGTTGGTTTATGTTTATTTTTTTAATGTTGTACTGCTGGATCTATAATAAAAAATAAATATATAAAATTTCATGCTCTAAATAATGAAAGTTTATTTTTGACTAGACTATGCCTTTAAGTAAATTCTATGAAATCTCATGAGATCACAGTAAAAGGCAAAGCATTACCTCAGCTGCTCAGCACTGCTGATGGTTTTTTTTTTTTTTTTTTTTTTTTAACAACTTGTATCTGGACAGCAGCTGAAGTATAGAGAATTCCAGAGTAACAAAGTGATGAGCTGCACCAGGGTACTTGTTAAAAACTTTTATTGTCGGTCACAAAAACTTCCTTCCAGAAGCATCATTTCACAACAATAATACAGGACATTGTGATGTGTATAGAAGTCACCCAAAGAGCTTATTGCTGACGCGTTTCAGCCTGTACCGGCCGTAATCGTAGCATAATGCTCATAATCCCAATTCACCTTTAAATCCCTTGTGCTAAATTGTGATTGGATAAAACAATTATCCTGGGCGGTTTCTATGAACACACCTATTATGTATATACATCAATACAAAGTACTATTTCTTTATAAACAATGATAAGTAATAAGAACATTAAACATTTGCTTATACTCAGATGAATTTTTGGTTGGGACTAAAAGTATTTTGCAGCCTTAATCTTATGGTTCTAGCTTTTTATTTATTTTTATTTTTATATATTGTCATAACTTTTCCTGATTAGACTTTCGAGTCCCTTTTTAGATTGTAGGAAAATTGAGTCAAGACAAACCGGAAAAAATCTGCCCTAATATGCTGTGTCTTCACAAATGCTTTATTTTACTTAGTCTATCCCTTTCTCTTTACTGGGAACTAATGTTGCCAGACATAATCCAAACACAGAAAAAAATAATAAATAAATGAATAGGCAAGTGCTCTTATTCCTAATATATGTTTGTGAATTCTTTTGAATTTTTGCTCAAAAATACCAAACAAATACTATCAACTTAACTTAAATCCCTAGTTACAAATTCCAAACTTTAAATTTTAAATTCCAAATTCCAAATTTTCAAACTCCAAATTTTAAATCTCAGACATCAAAATATTAATATGAATTCAACTTTTTATCTCTGAAACCTTAATTTCAATCTCCACTCAGAGGGTGTTTTTGGATACACAGACCCAAGACTATTTATTCCCAGAAATTGATTATGTCAAATTCTGAATTCAGACCTGTGGGGATTCTAGTTCTGAGTCTGTGTATCCAAAAGGCTTCCCTTTTGGCTAGGAGTTTGTCTCTGTCTCCACCCCTTGCCTTACAGGTTACTTGTTCGATAATTGTCCACCTCATTGTATCCGCTTTTTTATTGTGCATCAATTTAAAATGCTGCACTAATGGTGTTGTTAGTTTTCCTGCTTTTATATTAGTTACATGTTCACGTATTCTGTCCCGTGTTTCTCTAGTTGTGAGTCCTGTATATTGGACTCCACACTGTGTGCAGGTCAGCAAATAGATCACATAAGTGGCTCGACAGTTCAGGCATGAATAATGCCTGAATTTTCACCTGTTGCTGTACTCGAGAAGCCTTCGCCTCCCTGTAAGAACCCACATGCTATACACAATGTATAGCTGCATTTAAAGACCCCTTTGAATCTTAACCATGATGATTGATCAGGTTTTGTGGTACTTATTTGTGTGGGAGCTAGAATGTTAGATAACGTTTTCCCTTTTTTGAATGCAATCTGCACCCCTTTGATATAATATCACTAAGATCATCATCAGCTGATAACATACGAAAATGCTTTTGTATGATGTTGCAAATCTGATGATATTGGTTGCTATATCTAGTGATAAAGGAAACACCTTCAAAACCATCCTTTTTCATAGGCTTCTCTGAGTTTAGAAATTGTAACCTGTTTGTGTTGGCTATCTCTAATCTGGAATTAGATACTTCCTTTCTCTTATACCCTCTTTGGCATAAACGGTCTTCTAGTTCTAAAGCCTGTATGTTAAATTCCTCTTGAGTTGTACAATTGCGCTTTAAGCGTATAAACTGCCCTTTTGTGACCGATCGAAAAAACCTTTTAGGGTGGTTACTTCTGGCGTGGAGCAGTGTATTTCCTGAAATAGGTTTTCTGAACACCTTTGTGAACACTTTGTGCTCTTTGCTCATTAATGTTACGTCAAGATAGTTAAGTTGTGTAGCATTAAACTCATGTGTTAGCTTTATCCCTGCTGTGTTGCTATTGAGATGTCTTAGGAAGTCCTCAGCTTCTGTTTCACTTCCTTCCCAGATGATCAGAAGATCATCTATGTATCTCCTGTAGTAATGGATCTTTGCTTTCCAGGGTCCACTATCTCCATAGATGTGGGACAGCTCCCACCAGCCCATGAACAGGTTGGCATAGGAGGGGGCAAACTTCCATTACTACAAGAGAAAGGAAGTATCTAATTCCAGATTAGAGATAGCCAACACAAACAGGTTACAATTTCTAAACTCAGAGAAGCCTATGAAAAAGGATGGTTTTGAAGGTGTTTCCTTTATCACTAGATATAGCAACCAATATCATCAGATTTGCAACATCATACAAAAGCATTTTCGTATGTTATCAGCTGATGATGATCTTAGTGATATTATATCAAAGGGGTGCAGATTGCATTCAAAAAAGGGAAAACGTTAGCTAACATTCTAGCTCCCACACAAATAAGTACCACAAAATGGTTAAGATTCAAAGGGGTCTTTAAATGCAGCTATACATTGTGTATAGCATGTGGGTTCTTACAGGGAGGCGAAGGCTTCTCGAGTACAGCAACAGGTGAACAATTCAGGCATTATTCATGCCTGAACTGTCGAGCCACTTATGTGATCTATTTGCTGACCTGCACACAGTGTGGAGTCCAATATACAGGACTCACAACTAGAGAAACACGGGACAGAATACGTGAACATGTAACTAATATAAAAGCAGGAAAACTAACAACACCATTAGTGCAGCATTTTAAATTGATGCACAATAAAAAAGCGGATACAATGAGGTGGACAATTATCGAACAAGTAACCTGTAAGGCAAGGGGTGGAGACAGAGACAAACTCCTAGCCAAAAGGGAAGCCTTTTGGATACACAGACTCAGAACTAGAATCCCCACAGGTCTGAATTCAGAATTTGACATAATCAATTTCTGGGAATAAATAGTCTTGGGTCTGTGTATCCAAAAACACCCTCTGAGTGGAGATTGAAATTAAGGTTTCAGAGATAAAAAGTTGAATTCATATTAATATTTTGATGTCTGAGATTTAAAATTTGGAGTTTGAAAATTTGGAATTTAAAATTTAAAGTTTGGAATTTGTAACTAGGGATTTAAGTTAAGTTGATAGTATTTGTTTGGTATTTTTGAGCAAAAATTCAAAAGAATTCACAAACATATATTAGGAATAAGAGCACTTGCCTATTCATTTATTTATTATTTTTGTCTGTGTTTGGATTATGTCTGGCAACATTAGTTCCCAGTAAAGAGAAAGGGATAGACTAAGTAAAATAAAGCATTTGTGAAGACACAGCATATTAGGGCAGATTTTTTCCTGTTTGTCTTGACTCAATTTTCCTACAATCTAAAAAGGGACTCGAAAGTCTAATCAGGAAAAGTTATGACAATATATAAAAATAAAAATAAATAAAAAGCTAGAACCATAAGATTAAGGCTGCAAAATACTTTTAGTCCCAACCAAAAATTCATCTGAGTATAAGCAAATGTTTAATGTTCTTATTACTTATCATTGTTTATAAAGAAATAGTACTTTGTATTGATGTATATACATAATAGGTGTGTTCATAGAAACCGCCCAGGATAATTGTTTTATCCAATCACAATTTAGCACAAGGGATTTAAAGGTGAATTGGGATTATGAGCATTATGCTACGATTACGGCCGGTACAGGCTGAAACGCGTCAGCAATAAGCTCTTTGGGTGACTTCTATACACATCACAATGTCCTGTATTATTGTTGTGAAATGATGCTTCTGGAAGGAAGTTTTTGTGACCGACAATAAAAGTTTTTAACAAGTACCCTGGTGCAGCTCATCACTTTGTTACTCTGGAATTCACTGAAACGGAGCCTGCACGGAGGTAGCTTGTAACCGCTACAACTGTTGATCCAGCCAGCGCCCATTGGATAATTCTGACAGCTGATTGAACAGCTGAGAAGGAGCAGGCCGGTGACGTCAGACGCCGAGTAACCGCGAGTGGAGCGAGACCCAGGAGGAGAGCGGAACACCAGCCGGAGGCAGCAAGAAAGGGGCACTGATCTGTATTAGCCCACTGCCCCGGAGGAATAAACCAGCTCTCTGAGGACGGGCCATACTCTGCGAGCAGCAGAAAGAGGCAAGAAACCGGCAACAATCTGCAGCCAGGGGTGAGTCAGTTTACAGAGACATTTCCATCTTGGTGTTATACAAGTTTGGGATTACTTATTAACAAGTAAATTGACTGAGCGGTTATACTAGGTGCTCACACATCTTTTGACTTTTTTAGCAGCTGAAGTATGACTGGCTGCATCGGATCAAAGTTATAAGTTTTATGGGGGAGCAGGGGGCCCACAGAAGATAGGACGTTTCGTGCAATCCTAACGTTGTTAAGGTACAATGTTTTCAGGACGGCATGGAACATCCTAACGTTGTTAAGAGCATTCAAAACGTTCACACTCATGTTAATTTATTTCAAGACAGTAGGAAAATATTGGAAGTCAGTTTGTACAGTTTGTGTCTGTTATAATTACAACAGTGTGTCTTGGTAGTTTGCAGGAATTAAGGGGTTTTCATATGCACCCACCCACCCAGCTCCCTTCTCCTGCTTCACTGTTCCATGTCCGAATTCCCCAAACTGAGGTCCAAGCTGATGCCACACCTTGTAAACCACCCAACACTGCAGGGGGTGCAAACCGCTCTGAAAGTGCACCCCTACCAATTGGATAACGACAAATGGTTGTCATCTGCACTAACATTGTGTGGTTTAAGGCCATGTGTTGTCATTGCTAAATCAGACTAGAGAGTAATGTGTCTGTTAAACGCGACATAGAAACATAAGTCCGTAAGTCCTTACCCTGTCACAAAGAAGCAGAAATACCATATCCTATATACATCCTATAGTGGGACAGTTTTTCTTGTGCTCTGTTTTAAAAGGGACAATTTAGTGCATGCTCTAAAATAATTACAGCATATGATTCTAGCACTACTTATTCTACAAGTCTTCAAGTTTTCTGTGGCTTCCAAGTGGTACTTTGTTTTTAACCCCTTTCGGGGGTTATAACTCAAAATCTTGAATGTGATTTAGCGCTAAAAGTACAGAAATTAGAGCATGTGATTTTTGTACTACAATGTCCCTTTAAACACTTTAAGACAGTAATAAAATGATTAATTATGTGGAGCTGAAAAATGTTGCATTAACATTTTGCAACCTTTTTATTTAATTTACCACTCAAAATTGTGAGTATTCTAGTTCCAATGAGAACTAGATGAGCAGACACCACAATCATAACACTTGGATTCAGTATCCATTTAAAGGGACAGTCAAGTCCAAAAAAAAAAAACTTTCATGATTCAGATAGGGCATGTAATTTTAAAAAACTTTCCAATTTACTTTTATCACCAATTTTGCTTTGTTCACTTGGTATTCTTAGTTGAAAGCTAAACCTAGGAGGTTCATATGCTAATTTCTTAGACCTTGAAGGCCTTCTCTAATCTAAATGCATTTTGATAGTTTTTCACCACTAGAGAGCATTAGTTCATGTGTTTCATATAGATAACATTGAGCTCATGCACTTGAATTTACCATGGAGACAGCTCTGATTGGCTAAACTGCAAGTCTGTCAAAAGAACTGAAATAAGGGGGCAGTCTACTGAGGGTTAGATACAAGGTAATTACAGAGGTAAAACGTGTATAATTATAACTGTGTTGGTTATGCAAAACTGGGAAATTGGCAATTAAGGGATTATCTTTTTTTTTTTTTAAAAACAACAACAACAATTCTGGTGTTGACTGTCCCTTTAACTTATTTCAGGATTCAGATAGACCATGCAATTTTAAGGAACTTTCTAATTTACCCCTATTATCAATTCTTTGTTCTCTTGGTATCTTTATTTGAAAAAGCAAGAATGCAAGCTTAGGAGCTGGCCCATTTGTGGTTCAGCACTTGGATAGAGCTTGCTGATTGGTGGCTACATTTATACACCAATCAGCAAGCACTACCCAGATACTGAACAAAAATTGGCTGACTCCTAAGCTTACATTTTTGCTTTTTCAAATAAAGATACCAAGAGAACAAAGATAAAATGATAATAGGCGTAAAATTAGAAAAGTTGCTTAAAATTGGATGCTCCATCTGAATCATGAAAGTTTAATTTTGACTAGATTAGCCCTTTAATATTTCACTGATAACTAAAATGCATCTAAATATTATTCTCTGGCTAATTTTTGCATTAATTCTAGCATTTATTAAAGTTCCTTTTTAATGGCACGCTTTGGCCATATTCTAAGGATCATCACTTTTACTTCTGAAGAAAATGCAAAATTAGGACTTAAAGGAATTACATAATGGACAAGTGGATTACAAAAAAATGTAATAGCACTCAGAATTTTAAATAGGCAGTAGAATTTTTCTGACAAATATTTCAAAATTTATTCTGCATGTATTTACAATTTGCCGGTCCCTATATCATGTGACAGCAATAATCCAATCACAGACTCCTATTCGTATTCACTGTGGAATTTTGCACATGCTCAGTAGGAGCTAGTGCATTAGAAAATGTGCATATAAAAAGACTGGGCTCAATTTGATAATGGAAGTCAAGTGGAAAAGCTCTTAAAACTGCATGCTCTTCTATCTGAATCAGACTAAAAACAAAAAATCAAGAATATTCTGTTCAAACATGTCTGAAGGTGGCTATTTGAACATATGAATATCCCAATAAATTCATATTCAGAGTATAAACGAGTATGATGCTCACAGTTAATATGAAGCGGTTAAGTGCACAGCTACGCTACCCTGTACCAAGGACTAATAATAGAATTTTCCTTTCTAACTACCAAGCAAATTGCCCAGACATAGTTTTGACACTTTGTAATTAAATGACGCACAATAATTAAACTTTTGCTATTCATAAACCCTTGGCAACTAAAAAAAACTGGAGTTCAGACGGTGTCTTCGCCATAGTCAATGGATCCAAGAACCATGTTTACATTAAAAAAATAAACCAAGGAACATAAGATTGTTGGACTAAAAGCAGGAATAGAACTTTGTAGAAGAGGGAAAAGAAAATATATACTCACTTTAACTGTGACTGTAGCTTTATGGCTTTATTGACGAAATCCTCCCAGGTTGGGTAACTAGACTGTATGAAGCAAAGAAGAAAAAAAATATATATTATTGCAGAAAACATTTTAGTGCAAAATACCCTAGTGGGAAAGTATATATATATATATATATATATATATATATATATATATATATATATATATATATATATATATATATATATATATATATATATATATATATATATATACCACCACTAAATACAGTACAATTAAATAATTAACAAGCGCATAATAAAAAGACAATTCAATAACACCTACTCTGGATTTCAAATAACGTGTAGATTTTTTTTTTCTGCCAAATTTATTTAAAACTTTCAGAATAGGCGAGGATACCACAGACTAATTAAACTATTTCAAATGATAATATAAGGGTAAAGGAAATACTTTAAAACAATTTAATACACTCCAGCAGGTAAAGCGGATCATTGGGAACAAATTAAAGTGGATACATTTTTTGGGTAAACTATCCCTTTAATTATGCATTTCATCTGTATTTAGTGGTCCTTTAACAGTGAACATTAGTAGGAACTCTTAATACTGTAAGTTTTATTTTTAGGCAGCATTACTTCACAATTTTCAGGGGGAAAATGAAACAAATGAATACTCTACTAAAAAAGAGCAGCAATTAACTAACCATACACATTTTTGCCATATAAATTATCCAAGCTTTAGCCAGGCCTCCTAAACTTGCTGCTTTTACTAAGACTTTTTTACAGCTGTGGTTTGTTTAGCAAAATCAGAGGGTGCACAGATGAAGAGCGCAGCACTCACTGTGATATTATATTTTTATTTTATTTTTTAGAGATAAAAAGCCAGCGTGAAGGGCATATTTAGCTGCAGTAACACTATATAGTTATTTGGCAGAAACAAAGATTGCAAAATGTAATTTAGCTGGATCCACCACAGGAGAGCAACAAAGTTACAGCACAAAAAAAAAAAAATATTTACTTCCGGTTCCTACCTTTTTGGATTATTCTATTTATATTTCTATAGAAACACCGTTGTGTAGCTCCTCAATATTCTTGCCAATTATGCATTTCAAATAAATATTTTTTGTTTTATTTATTTTGGCTGCTTTGCCTATAATTTAAAGGACCGGTCAATACAGTAGATTTGCATAATCAACAAATGCATGATAAGAAAACAATGCAATAGCACTTAGTCTGAACTTCAAATGAGTAGTAGATTTTTGTTAAATAAATTGCAAAGTTATATGCAAAACAGAATGAGAAGCAGTCTGCCAGGAACGAACAGCAGCATCAATAGCTTGTTCTAAGGCCCGGTTGCCACCTGGTAGAAGCTTCTTTCTGCCCAATTGTGCTTTTCACAGAGGAAAACTTTCCTGTAGTATATCAGTCTGATCCCGCCGACATGGTCAGTCCAGCCCCGAAATACCAGGCAATTCTCCTCTGAACAAGGAACATGACAACCCCAGACGATCGTTTCGGCCTCCTTTGGGCCACGTCAGTGAGGTTCAGCCATATCCCTCTAAGCACATTGGGCAAGGAGTCCACGTCTGGGTTTCCCCCATCACCCTTAGGGAGACTATCCCCAGGGTCATATTTACATATGCCGAAACGTACGTCTGGGGTTTTGCTGTTTCTCTCGTTCAGAGAGGGATTGCCTGGTATTTCGGGGCTGGACTGTACTGTGAAGTCAGGATCAGACTGATATGCTTCAGGAAAGTTCTTCTCTGTGAAAGGCACATTTTGAGCAAAAAACAGAATTTATGTTTACCTAATAAATTACTTTCTCCAACGGTGTGTCCGGTCCACGGCGTCATCCTTACTTGTGGGATATTCTCTTCCCCAACAGGAAATGGCAAAGAGCCCAGCAAAGCTGGTCACATGATCCCTCCTAGGCTCCGCCTACCCCAGTCATTCGACCGACGTTAAGGAGGAATATTTGCATAGGAGAAACCATATGATACCGTGGTGACTGTAGTTAAAGAAAATAAATTATCAGACCTGATTAAAAAAACCAGGGCGGGCCGTGGACCGGACACACCGTTGGAGAAAGTAATTTATCAGGTAAACATAAATTCTGTTTTCTCCAACTTTGGTGTGTCCGGTCCACGGCGTCATCCTTACTTGTGGGAACCAATACCAAAGCTTTAGGACACGGATGAAGGGAGGGAGCAAATCAGGTCACCTAAATGGAAGGCACCACGGCTTGCAAAACCTTTCTCCCAAAAATAGCCTCAGAAGAAGCAAAAGTATCAAACTTGTAAAATTTGGTAAAAGTGTGCAGTGAAGACCAAGTCGCTGCCCTACATATCTGATCAACAGAAGCCTCGTTCTTGAAGGCCCATGTGGAAGCCACAGCCCTAGTGGAATGAGCCGTGATTCTTTCGGGAGGCTGCCGTCCGGCAGTCTCGTAAGCCAATCTGATGATGCTTTTAATCCAAAAAGAGAGAGAGGTAGAAGTTGCTTTTTGACCTCTCCTTTTACCGGAATAAACAACAAACAAGGAAGATGTTTGTCTAAAATCCTTTGTAGCATCTAAATAGAATTTTAGAGCGCGAACAACATCCAGATTGTGCAACAAACGTTCCTTCTTTGACACTGGTTTCGGACACAGAGAAGGTACGATAATCTCCTGGTTAATGTTTTTGTTAGAAACAACTTTTGGAAGAAAACCAGGTTTAGTACGTAAAACCACCTTATCTGCATGGAACACCAGATAAGGAGGAGAACACTGCAGAGCAGATAATTCTGAAACTCTTCTAGCAGAAGAAATCGCAACTAAAAACAAAACTTTCCAAGATAATAACTTAATATCAACGGAATGTAGGGGTTCAAACGGAACCCCCTGAAGAACTGAAAGAACTAAGTTGAGACTCCAAGGAGGAGTCAAAGGTTTGTAAACAGGCTTAATTCTAACCAGAGCCTGAACAAAGGCTTGAACATCTGGCACAGCTGCCAGCTTTTTGTGAAGTAACACAGACAAGGCAGAAATCTGTCCCTTCAGGGAACTAGCAGATAAACCTTTTTCCAATCCTTCTTGAAGGAAGGATAGAATCTTAGGAATCTTAACCTTGTCCCAAGGGAATCCTTTAGATTCACACCAACAGATATATTTTTTTCAAATTTTGTGGTAAATCTTTCTAGTTACAGGCTTTCTGGCCTGAACAAGAGTATCGATAACAGAATCTGAGAACCCTCGCTTCGATAAGATCAAGCGTTCAATCTCCAAGCAGTCAGCTGGAGTGAAACCAGATTCGGATGTTCGAACGGACCCTGAACAAGAAGGCCTCGTCTCAAAGGTAGCTTCCAAGGTGGAGCCGATGACATATTCACCAGATCTGCATACCAAGTCCTGCGTGGCCACGCAGGAGCTATCAAGATCACCGACGCCCTCTCCTGATTGATCCTGGCTACCAGCCTGGGGATGAGAGGAAATGGCGGGAACACATAAGCTAGTTTGAAGGTCCAAGGTGCCACTAGTGCATCCACTAGAGCCGCCTTGGGATCCCTGGATCTGGACCCGTAGCAAGGAACTTTGAAGTTCTGACGAGAGGCCATCAGATCCATGTCTGGAATGCCCCACAGCTGAGTGACTTGGGCAAAGATTTCCGGATGGAGTTCCCACTCCCCCGGATGCAATGTCTGACGACTCAGAAAATCCGCTTCCCAATTTTCCACTCCTGGGATGTGGATAGCAGACAGGTGGCAGGAGTGAGACTCCGCCCATAGAATGATTTTGGTCACTTCTTCCATCGCTAGGGAACTCCTTGTTCCCCCCTGATGGTTGATGTACGCAACAGTTGTCATGTTGTCTGATTGAAACCGTATGAACTTGGCCCTCGCTAGCTGAGGCCAAGCCTTGAGAGCATTGAATATCGCTCTCAGTTCCAGAATATTTATCGGTAGAAGAGATTCTTCCCGAGACCAAAGACCCTGAGCTTTCAGGAATCCCCAGACCGCGCCCCAGCCCATCAGACTGGCGTCGGTCGTGACGATGACCCACTCGGGTCTGCGGAATGTCATCCCTTGTGACAGGTTGTCCAGGGACAGCCACCAACGGAGTGAGTCTCTGGTCCTCTGATTTACTTGTATCTTCGGAGACAAGTCTGTATAGTCCCCATTCCACTGACTGAGCATGCACAGTTGTAATGGTCTTAGATGAATGCGCGCAAAAGGAACTATGTCCATTGCCGCTACCATCAAACCGATCACTTCCATGCACTGCGCTATGGAAGGAAGAGGAACGGAATGAAGTATCCGACAAGAGTCTAGAAGTTTTGTTTTTCTGGCCTCTGTCAGAAAAATCCTCATTTCTAAGGAGTCTATTATTGTTCCCAAGAAGGGAACCCTTGTTGACGGAGATAGAGAACTCTTTTCCACGTTCACTTTCCATCCGTGAGATCTGAGAAAGGCCAGGACAATGTCCGTGTGAGCCTTTGCTTGAGGAAGGGACGACGCTTGAATCAGACTGTCGTCCAAGTAAGGTACTACAGCAATGCCCCTTGGTCTTAGCACAGCTAGAAGGGACCCTAGTACCTTTGTGAAAATCCTTGGAGCAGTGGCTAATCCGAAAGGAAGCGCCACGAACTGGTAATGCTTGTCCAGGAATGCGAACCTTAGGAACCGATGATGTTCCTTGTGGATAGGAATATGTAGATACGCATCCTTTAAATCCACCGTGGTCATGAATTGACCTTCCTGGATGGAAGGAAGAATAGTTCGAATGGTTTCCATCTTGAACGATGGAACCTTGAGAAACTTGTTTAAGATCTTGAGATCTAAGATTGGTCTGAACGTTCCCTCTTTTTTGGGAACTATGAACAGATTGGAGTAGAACCCCATCCCTTGTTCTCTTAATGGAACAGGATGAATCACTCCCATTTTTAACAGGTCTTCTACACAATGTAAGAATGCCTGTCTTTTTATGTGGTCTGAAGACAACTGAGACCTGTGGAACCTCCCCCTTGGGGGAAGCCCCTTGAATTCCAGAAGATAACCTTGGGAGACTATTTCTAGCGCCCAAGGATCCAGAACATCTCTTGCCCAAGCCTGAGCGAAGAGAGAGAGTCTGCCCCCCACCAGATCCGGTCCCGGATCGGGGGCCAACATTTCATGCTGTCTTGGTAGCAGTGGCAGGTTTCTTGGCCTGCTTTCCCTTGTTCCAGCCTTGCATTGGTCTCCAAGCTGGCTTGGCTTGAGAAGTATTACCCTCTTGCTTAGAGGACGTAGCACTTTGGGCTGGTCCGTTTCTCCGAAAGGGACGAAAATTAGGTTTATTTTTTGCCTTGAAAGGCCGATCCTGAGGAAGGGCGTGGCCCTTACCCCCAGTGATATCAGAGATAATCTCTTTCAAGTCAGGGCCAAACAGCGTTTTCCCCTTGAAAGGAATGTTAAGTAGCTTGTTCTTGGAAGACGCATCAGCTGACCAAGATTTCAACCAAAGCGCTCTGCGCGCCACAATAGCAAACCCTGAATTCTTAGCCGCTAACCTAGCCAATTGCAAAGTGGCGTCTAGGGTGAAAGAATTAGCCAATTTGAGAGCATTGATTCTGTCCATAATCTCCTCATAAGGGGGAGAATCACTATCGACCGCCTTTATCAGCTCATCGAACCAGAAACATGCGGCTGTAGCTACAGGGACAATGCATGAAATAGGTTGTAGAAGGTAACCCTGCTGAACAAACATCTTTTTAAGTAAACCTTCTAATTTCTTATCCATAGGATCTTTAAAAGCACAACTATCCTCTATGGGTATAGTGGTGCGTTTGTTTAAAGTGGAAACCGCTCCCTCGACCTTGGGGACTGTCTGCCATAAGTCCTTTCTGGGGTCGACCATAGGAAACAATTTTTTAAATATGGGGGGGACGGACGAAGGAATACCGGGCCTTTCCCATTCTTTATTAACAATGTCCGCCACCCGCTTGGGTATAGGAAAAGCTTCTGGGAGTCCCGGGACCTCTAGGAACTTGTCCATTTTACATAGTTTCTCTGGGATGACCAACTTGTCACAATCATCCAGAGTGGATAATACCTCCTTGAGCAGAATGCGGAGATGTTCCAATTTAAATTTAAACGTAATCACATCAGGTTCAGCTTGTTGAGAAATGTTCCCTGAATCAGTAATTTCTCCCTCAGACAAAACCTCCCTGGCCCCATCAGACTGGGTTAGGGGCCCTTCAGAACCATTATTATCAGCGTCGTCATGCTCTTCAGTATCTAAAACAGAGCAGTCACGCTTACGCTGGTAAGTGTTCATTTTGGCTAAAATGTTTTTGACAGAATTATCCATTACAGCCGTTAATTGTTGCATAGTAAGGAGTATTGGCGCGCTAGATGTACTAGGGGCCTCCTGAGTGGGCAAGACTCGTGTAGACGAAGGAGGGAATGATGCAGTACCATGCTTACTCCCCTCACTTGAGGAATCATCTTGGGCATCATTGTCATTGTCACATAAATCACATTTATTTAAATGAATAGGAATCCTGGCTTCCCCACATTCAGAACACAGTCTATCTGGTAGTTCAGACATGTTAAACAGGCATAAACTTGATAACAAAGTACAAAAAACGTTTTAAAATAAAACCGTTACTGTCACTTTAAATTTTAAACTGAACACACTTTATTACTGCAATTGCGAAAAAACATGAAGGAATTGTTCAAAATTCACCAAATTTTCACCACAGTGTCTTAAAGCCTTAAAAGTATTGCACACCAAATTTGGAAGCTTTAACCCTTAAAATAACGGAACCGGAGCCGTTTTAACTTTAACCCCTTTACAGTCCCTGGTATCTGCTTTGCTGAGACCCAACCAAGCCCAAAGGGGAATACGATACCAAATGACGCCTTCAGAAAGTCTTTTCTAAGTATCAGAGCTCCTCTCACATGCGACTGCATGTCATGCCTCTCAAAAACAAGTGCGCAACACCGGCGCGAAAATGAGGCTCTGCCTATGATTTGGGAAAGCCCCTAAATAATAAGGAGTCTAAAACAGTGCCTGCCGATATTATTATATCAAAATACCCAGATAAAATGATTCCTCAAGGCTAAATATGTGTTAATAATGAATCGATTTAGCCCAGAAAAAGTCTACAGTCTTAATAAGCCCTTGTGAAGCCCTTATTTACGATCTTTATAAACATGGCTTACCGGATCCCATAGGGAAAATGACAGCTTCCAGCATTACATCGTCTTGTTAGAATGTGTCATACCTCAAGCAGCAAGAGACTGCTCACTGTTCCCCCAACTGAAGTTAATTGCTCTCAACAGTCCTGTGTGGAACAGCCATGGATTTTAGTGACGGTTGCTAAAATCATTTTCCTCATACAAACAGAAATCTTCATCTCTTTTCTGTTTCTGAGTAAATAGTACGTACCAGCACTATTTTAAAATAACAAACTCTTGATTGAATAATAAAAACTACAGTTAAACACTAAAAAACTCTAAGCCATCTCCGTGGAGATGTTGCCTGTACAACGGCAAAGAGAATGACTGGGGTAGGCGGAGCCTAGGAGGGATCATGTGACCAGCTTTGCTGGGCTCTTTGCCATTTCCTGTTGGGGAAGAGAATATCCCACAAGTAAGGATGACGCCGTGGACCGGACACACCTATGTTGGAGAAAGAGGCTGCTTCTTGGGTGGTAACTAGCCATAGAACAAGCTGTTATGCTATTGTTCATTCCCAGGTTGAGCGCTTCTCTCTTTTTATTTATGCAAATTGCAAAGTTATGTCTATTTCTACTCCCCCTGTATCATGTGACAACCACCAGCAAATCACAAATGCATATACGTATATGCAGTGAATTCTTGCACATGCTCATTAGGAGTTGGTGACTCAAAAAGTGTAAATAATATAAAAAGACTGTGCACATTTTGTTAATTGAAGTAAATTGGAAAGTTGTTTAAAATTGCATGCTGTATCTGAATCTTGAAGTTTAATTTTGACTTGAGTGTCCCTTTAAGTCTCAAAACTTTTTTCTCCAATTGGCCCAATAGGGTAGTTGCAACATTCTACACAGGGCAGGTTCTCAGAGGCATAAATGTGTAGCCAACGATCAGCAGCAAGCATTGCTAATCCTGAGCCTACCTAGGTATGCTTTTAAAATTACACAGCGCTCAACAAATTTGTTCTAAAATCTAGATGCCAGTGAATAAATTTAGGAGCCATCTGATAGACAGATTGACCTCATGCAAAATTACACATTTAAAAGGGACACTCCATCAAAATTAAGCTTTAATTATTCAGATAGAGCATGCAATTTTAAACAACTTTCCAATTTACTTCCATTAACAAAATGTGCACAGTCTTTTTATATTTAAACTTTGAGTCACCAGCACCTACTGAGCATGTGCAAGAATAGGCGTGTATGCATTTGTGAATGGCTGATTGCTGTCACATGGTACGTGTATGCATTTGTAATTGGCTGATGGCTGTCACATGGTACAAGGGGAGTGGAAATAGACAACTTAAAATTGTCAGAAAAAAAAATCTACTACTCATTTGAAGTTCAGACTAAGTGCTATTGTATTGTCTTGTTATCTTGCATTTGTTGATTATGCAAATCTACTGTGTTGACTGGTCCTTTAAGGTGGGGCTTTTGGCAAGGAGCGAGGGGAAGTGGGGGGTACACATAAGTGTAATGGTGACTCTAAACACGGGCACCAGAGCCTACTTTTAAGGCACCAGTGTCTCCCTTTGTCAAGCCATAAAAGGATACCAAGAGAATGAAGCAAATTTTGCAATATTAGTAAATTAGAAAGTTGTTTAAAATGTGTTTATTCAGAATCATTAAAGTTTAATTTTGATTTTACTGTCCCTTTAAACTTGCCATTGCAAAGTAGAGAAGATAAACAATACTCAGATATTTTAAGCATTTAAAACTGGCATTTAGATAGCAAAATTCCCAATGTTTTGTAGTCTACAACCTTTGAAAAAGTATCTTATTTTGTGTGTAGACCTTTTGAAATACAGCAATTCGTTACAGATAAATACTATGTACAGGTAGTCCTCAGTTTACACCGGGGTTAGGTTCCAGAAGGAATGGTTGTAAATCGAAACCGTTGTAAATTGAAACCCAGTTTATAATGTAAGTCAATGGGAAGTGAGGGAGATAGGTTCCAGGCCCCTCTCAAAATTGACATAAGTAACACCTAATACATAATTTTTAAAGCTTTGAAATGAAGACTTTAAATACTAAACAGCTTTATAAACCTAATAAAATAATCACACAACACGGAATATATCATTCAACTAAGTTAAATGAACAAAAGCATTTGCTAATCAGCATTATAAACCTAATAAAATAATAACACAACACAGACTTCACTTGCATTTTTCTGCAAACAGTTCTTTCTAATCTGGACTGAGTTATAGACAGGAAGATCTTGTTCCTTTGAAATCTGCTCGATAGCTCAGGTCTGGTTAAACTGATTAATTTCAGCTTGCTTGGCTTTGCTGCAACACAAGCGGATAGCTCCACCTACTGGCTATTTTAATAAATGCACTGCTTCTCAATGCTTTTCAATAGCAGTCACATGACTGGGAAAAAAGGTTGTTATTCTGAAACGGTGTAAATTGAACCGTTGTAAAACGAGGGCCACCTGTATTTATGCATGTATAAAATATAATCACTTACCCCTATAAGCATTAACATATTAGTTTCACATCTGTAAATTATAGCTACACAACCATTTAGAAGGCCCTTAAAAAACAGGCTGTGCATCTTTATAACAATATAAGATTTTAACAGGTACAATCTACTTGGTAAAATACCAAACAGCCAATTATTCATAACTGGGGAATGGTTTCTTTAATCAGTTTGACAAAATGTAAGTAAGAGAACCTACAAAAAATAATAAACATCATAAGAGAAGAACATAAAATGGATTATAGCTTACAAATAGATAACATTCTTGCAAAACTGCTGCCATATAGAGCTCCAGAAATGGGCCGGCTCCTAAACATATGTCTTTGCTTTTGAACAAAAGATACAAAAAGAACAAAGAAAAATTGATAATAGAAGTAATTTAGAAAGTTGTTTAAAACTGCATGCTCTCTCTCAGTGATTTTAAACCTTTTTTTGCCGTGGCACACTTTTTTACATAAAAAAATCCTGTGGCACGGGGGCGGAGCTAGCTCTGAAACAGAAAGGATGCATATTCACACAGCTCCGATAAAAACAGAATTTATGTTTACCTGATAAATTTCTTTCTCCAACGGTGTGTCCGGTCCACGGCGTCATCCTTACTTGTGGGATATTCTCTTCCCCAACAGGAAATGGCAAAGAGCCCAGCAAAGCTGGTCACATGATCCCTCCTAGGCTCCGCCTACCCCAGTCATTCGACCGACGTTAAGGAGGAATATTTGCATAGGAGAAACCATATGGTACCGTGGTGACTGTAGTTAAAGAAAATAAAATATCAGACCTGATTAAAAAAACCAGGGCGGGCCGTGGACCGGACACACCGTTGGAGAAAGAAATTTATCAGGTAAACATAAATTCTGTTTTCTCCAACATAGGTGTGTCCGGTCCACGGCGTCATCCTTACTTGTGGGAACCAATACCAAAGCTTTAGGACACGGATGAAGGGAGGGAGCAAATCAGGTCACCTAAATGGAAGGCACCACGGCTTGCAAAACCTTTCTCCCAAAAATAGCCTCAGAAGAAGCAAAAGTATCAAACTTGTAAAATTTGGTAAAAGTGTGCAGTGAAGACCAAGTCGCTGCCCTACATATCTGATCAACAGAAGCCTCGTTCTTGAAGGCCCATGTGGAAGCCACAGCCCTAGTGGAATGAGCTGTGATTCTTTCGGGAGGCTGCCGTCCGGCAGTCTCGTAAGCCAATCTGATGATGCTTTTAATCCAAAAAGAGAGAGAGGTAGAAGTTGCTTTTTGACCTCTCCTTTTACCTGAATAAACAACAAACAAGGAAGATGTTTGTCTAAAATCCTTTGTAGCATCTAAATAGAATTTTAGAGCGCGAACAACATCCAAATTGTGCAACAAACGTTCCTTCTTTGAAACTGGTTTTGGACACAGAGAAGGTACGATAATCTCCTGGTTAATGTTTTTGTTAGAAACAACTTTTGGAAGAAAACCAGGTTTAGTACGTAAAACCACCTTATCTGCATGGAACACCAGATAAGGAGGAGAACACTGCAGAGCAGATAATTCTGAGACTCTTCTAGCAGAAGAAATCGCAACTAAAAACAAAACTTTCCAAGATAATAACTTAATATCAACGGAATGTAAGGGTTCAAACGGAACCCCCTGAAGAACTGAAAGAACTAAATTGAGACTCCAAGGAGGAGTCAAAGGTTTGTAAACAGGCTTGATTCTAACCAGAGCCTGAACAAAGGCTTGAACATCTGGCACAGCTGCCAGCTTTTTGTGAAGTAATACCGACAAGGCAGAAATCTGTCCCTTCAGGGAACTTGCAGATAATCCTTTTTCCAATCCTTCTTGAAGGAAGGATAGAATCCTAGGAATCTTAACCTTGTCCCAAGGGAATCCTTTAGATTCACACCAACAGATATATTTTTTCCAAATTTTCACCACAGCGTCTTAAAGCCTTGAAAATATTGCACACCAATTTTGGAAGCTTTAACCCTTAAAATAACGGAACCGGAGCCGTTTTAAGCTTTAAACCCCTTTACAGTCCCTGGTATCTGCTTTGCTGAGACCCAACCAAACCCAAAGGGGAATACGATACCAAATGACGCCTTCAGAAGTCTTTTATAAGTATCAGAGCTCCTCTCACATGCGACTGCATGCCATGCCTCTCAAAAACAAGTGCGCAACACCGGCGCGAAAATGAGACTCTGCCTATGCTTTGGGAAAGCCCCTAAAGAATAAGGTGTCTAAAACAGTGCCTGCCGATATTATTATATCAAAATACCCAGATAAAATGATTCCTCGAGGCTAAATATGTGTTAATAATCAATCGATTTAGCCCAGAAAAAGTCTACAGTTTAAATAAGCCCTTGTGAAGCCCTTATTTACAATCGTAATAAACATGGCTTACCGGATCCCATAGGGAAAATGACAGCTTCCAGCATTACATCGTCTTGTTAGAATGTGTCATACCTCAAGCAGCAAGGGACTGCAAACTGTTCCCCCAACTGAAGTTAATTGCTCTCAACAGTCCTGTGTGGAACAGCCATGGATTTTAGTTACGGTTGCTAAAATCATTTTCCTCATACAAACAGAATTCTTCATCTCTTTTCTGTTTCTGAGTAAATAGTACGTACCAGCACTATTTGAAAATAACAAACTCTTGATTGAATAATGAAAAACTACAGTTAAACACTAAAAAACTCTAAGCCATCTCCGTGGAGATGTTGCCTGTACAACGGCAAAGAGAATGACTGGGGTAGGCGGAGCCTAGGAGGGATCATGTGACCAGCTTTGCTGGGCTCTTTGCCATTTCCTGTTGGGGAAGAGAATATCCCACAAGTAAGGATGACGCCGTGGACCGGACACACCTATGTTGGAGAAAACTGTTCTAAAACTAATAGTTTTAATTGTTTGATGTATCTCAACTTGCAGCATGCAGTGTGGTTGTTTACAGAGATACTTGTTTGTGAATTTTGGGCGTTAAATCAGCACTCTAGAGAACTGGTAACCTACAATCTCGGTGGAGATATTTGCGGAGGTGAACTTGAAGCGGCCATCTTATAGCCTACGCAGCAGTTTATATATCTAGACTTGAGTATTGCAACACAGAGCTGCTGAAAACAGATGAAAAAATAACTTTCAGCGGAAACTGAATTCTCCTGGAGTACGCGATGGCTACAGCTGAATATATTGTGAATAGGCTGGGTGCTTTGTTGGATGCGTGTCAAGTGGCGTGGGAGAATGCACTTTTGAACGAGAGCATTCCTGGTAATGTCAATATCCCAGCTGCCACCCTTACTGTGGACCCGGCAGTATGCGGAGTTATCGTGGGAGAGCCGTTACATAGCATTCGGCAGAAGCAGGATATGGGACCCACTCACTACATGGAACAACCTGACCACATGGGTCGCGGTTGATACGGGAGAGCAGACGCCCGACTACACACTTAGAAGAACAGAGGATTCAATAGTTGATCATGGCAACTCACGGGACATCCTACCGCGCCTGACTCCCGTATTCATGCTTGTGAGTAAAGGCCTATACGGCGAGATCATTGTTAGTCCCCGAGAGGACACTGAGAAACATAGCAGCCCCGGTTTTATGGCCACTGGTTCGATGGGCAAATCTCTCTTAATAGAGACTGATGCGGATCGGTGGAGAGGATCAGACATGGTGTCTAGATCCCATAGGCAATCGGATCATTTTGCCCCATACTGTTCATTTGACGAGGGGGTATTTGTGAGAAAGGCCGGTGTGGGATAAAGCACTGGGACAAGTAAAATGGCGAACACGGACTGAGCAAGCCGCCTTTGCCCTGACTTTTGTTGCTTAGAAATGCCTAAATTTTCTTTATGGATAATATGTTTAGTTTGTTGTTCTTTGGCACTACTAGGTTAAAGGTTTGTGGTGCTTAGAGCGAATGGTTCATTATTGTTCACTACTGTTCCTGCTTTCATTCTATTGAGCATTAGAGCTTTTGTCTAAATTAAGAACAGACTTAAGATTGGGTTTTTATTAGCACATATATCTAGGGATATATCTTACTATATGTTGAATTGTCTGGATTGGTGATAAACTATATTAGACGTTTTAAGGAAATTTATAAAGTTCACACGATGGATCCATATCTATATTTCATGTTACTTAACTGTTTAGTGTGAAACTGGTTATCTAAGACCTTTTACATATAATCCTTCATGTATTGGTTAACCCCTTATCCTGTCCTTACTAGACATATTTTTATATTGTTTCTTAGACATAGGTCTAGACACTGCATTGTCCTTATATGTAATTATTTTGCTCCTTATAAGATGTGCAATGGGATGTGCCTAATATTGCTGTTAATGCCTATTTTGGGACTAACTTGGTGGGTTATGGCCGCAAATCAAATGTATATCTGTTAACCCCTTATCCTTTTTTACTAGACATGTTTTAATACTGTCCATCAGGTAGCTGCTCATTTTGCCATTGACCTAGGAGCATAGGGCCCATGCTTCTGGGTAGGAGGTATAATGCATTAAATGGCTACTACTTATTAGGTTTTAGCTGCCAGTTATCTACTAATAGCCCTCCATATTTAACACCATTTGAAATGTGAAAGATGTTATTTGATTGTATAGCTCATATTTTACCAAGTTATAGATAGACTTTGTACCTAGCTGAGTGTTTCCACTTAATACCACTCTGTTACAACTTGGGTCTTTACATATTGGTCATTTTCCATATGACCGCTGTTAAATTACCCCCCCCCCCATGTATATATAGCTTCCTGGTTAAGCTGAGGGGCACAGACCCCATCGAAACCCCCTAACTTTGCTTAAATGAGAACATTTGAAATATGATATTAATAGATTCCCTTTACCCCTAAATTGAGGTGCTGGTTTTATATGTCCCACAGATAAGTTCATATGGGCTGATGTTTTGTTTAATCATTGATACGCAGTATATGTATTCATGCTTGATAAAATTCTTTGTATATCTTTCAAATGTCATATTTTATTTGTATGCCCTTCCTTCTTGAACCTCAATAATAAAAAAAAAAAAAAAAATCCTTTGGCACACCACCATCCCAAAATGTTAAAAATCACACATTGTAGCCTAATACAGCATATATATATATATACACATATACACATACACACAAACACACACATACTGTATGTATTGTGCTGTTATGCCATGCCTCCTACAAACTACCCCTGCACTGGGAGTAAAAAACAAGCAAAGTTTAAAAAATATGTCACACTGTTGTCAGTCTGCCGTGGCACACCTGAGGATCTCTCACGGCACACTGGTTGAAAAACACTGCTCTATCTAAATCATGAAAGAAATATTTTGAGTTTCATGTCTCTTTAAAGGGATAGTAAAATCAAAATTCAACATTATTGCACTAGAGCATGCAATTTTTAAACAAATTTCCAATTTACTACCATTATAAAATTAGCTTTGTATCCTTTGTTGAAAAGTCTAGGTGAGCTCACAGAAGCGTGCTCGTGTCTTTAGGACTCTTATAGTGCAGCAGTGACTGCAACAATATAACACTGCTACATACAATGTTACAAAACACTTCTTCCAAGAGTACTAGAGACATGTGCACGCTCCTAAGCTTTATGTGCCTACCTAGATTTACTCTTTAACAAAGAATAGCAAGAAAACAAAGCAAACATGATAAAAGAAGTAAATTGAAAGTTGTTTAAAATGACATGCTCTTTCTGAATCATGGAAGTTTAATTTTGACTTTTTTACTGTCCCTTTAAGTTTTATACAGATCTGACATTTTGTCTTACAAGTGGCCAACGTCTGTAAAAAGTTTACAAATGTTGCTCCATGGGAATAATTTTTGCCTGTGCCACAGTAGAAGTAAGAGGCTCACTACCACATGTCTAATGTATGCAGACAATATAGGGTCACAGACCAAAAAAATAAATACATACGAAATTTAAAACACACCAGAGGGTTTCCATGAAGCACCCCTGTTCTAATTAATGACATTCTGGGAAACAGACAATAGCGTGCAGTAGCATTAAATGGACCTTTGAATATAACAGATCAACAAATTACATGATGCAGTAACAGTTTAAATTTTAATCAAGTAGTAGATTTTATCCTGACAAAAATTTCCCTTTATTTCCCTGACTGATGTATCACATAAACAGCCATCCACCAATGACAGACCCCCACATGTATACAAGCTGTAAACTCTCACTAAATGCTCAGAATAAGCTGGTGCATCCGAAAGTATGCACATAAGACACCTCCAAGAATAAACAGCTGTCCTTTTACAATTGTTTGTTTGCGCTAGATATTTTATAGACAAAACCTTCAGCCAACTTCAAGTGTAAGAGCTGTGATAAAGCTGTGAAGTGTGATGAATAAAATGTTAACTGTGTTGCAAACACGGTTGCCATATAGTGCTTAAAGGATTACTTTGTTATAATTTTTTAGCCAAACAACTAACATATTAAAGTTAATAAACATTAATTAAAACCTACTGACCTATATTTTCTCCAAAACGAAGTTTCATAACGTTATAAAAGTTATATCTTTTATTCCACGATGATGTCACGTTATCCTGCCCACTATTTTCAGCACTGTGTGTTCAAAATACTTAAACCAATGAAATTGTGTTTAAAGCGCCATTTTGAAACCTAGGTATTGTAAACGGATTGGTACAGAGCAAAGGATACCCACGGAGTGGGTTTGGAAAACAATTAAATTTGCAGACAAGATTTCTGATATAAGGTAGAGATATGTTAATTAAATGCTATTGATAAAAAGCGTATTTGGGGTAGTTAGTTAGTAACAGGCATAGAAAAACAGAATTTATGTTTACCTGATAAATTTCTTTCTCCGACGGTGTGTCCGGTCCACGGCGTCATCCTTACTTGTGGGATATTCTCTTCCCCAACAGGAAATGGCAAAGAGCCCAGCAAAGCTGGTCACATGATCCCTCCTAGGCTCCGCCTACCCCAGTCATTCGACCGACGTTAAGGAGGAATATTTGCATAGGAGAAACCATATGGTACCGTGGTGACTGTAGTTAAAGAAAATAAAATATCAGACCTGATTAAAAAAACCAGGGCGGGCCGTGGACCGGACACACCGTTGGAGAAAGAAATTTATCAGGTAAACATAAATTCTGTTTTCTCCAACATAGGTGTGTCCGGTCCACGGCGTCATCCTTACTTGTGGGAACCAATACCAAAGCTTTAGGACACGGATGAAGGGAGGGAGCAAATCAGGTCACCTAAATGGAAGGCACCACGGCTTGCAAAACCTTTCTCCCAAAAATAGCCTCAGAAGAAGCAAAAGTATCAAACTTGTAAAATTTGGTAAAAGTGTGCAGTGAAGACCAAGTCGCTGCCCTACATATCTGATCAACAGAAGCCTCGTTCTTGAAGGCCCATGTGGAAGCCACAGCCCTAGTGGAATGAGCTGTGATTCTTTCGGGAGGCTGCCGTCCGGCAGTCTCGTAAGCCAATCTGATGATGCTTTTAATCCAAAAAGAGAGAGAGGTAGAAGTTGCTTTTTGACCTCTCCTTTTACCTGAATAAACAACAAACAAGGAAGATGTTTGTCTAAAATCCTTTGTAGCATCTAAATAGAATTTTAGAGCGCGAACAACATCCAAATTGTGCAACAAACGTTCCTTCTTTGAAACTGGTTTTGGACACAGAGAAGGTACGATAATCTCCTGGTTAATGTTTTTGTTAGAAACAACTTTTGGAAGAAAACCAGGTTTAGTACGTAAAACCACCTTATCTGCATGGAACACCAGATAAGGAGGAGAACACTGCAGAGCAGATAATTCTGAGACTCTTCTAGCAGAAGAAATCGCAACTAAAAACAAAACATTCCAAGATAATAACTTAATATCAACGGAATGTAAGGGTTCAAACGGAACCCCCTGAAGAACTGAAAGAACTAAATTGAGACTCCAAGGAGGAGTCAAAGGTTTGTAAACAGGCTTGATTCTAACCAGAGCCTGAACAAAGGCTTGAACATCTGGCACAGCTGCCAGCTTTTTGTGAAGTAATACCGACAAGGCAGAAATCTGTCCCTTCAGGGAACTTGCAGATAATCCTTTTTCCAATCCTTCTTGAAGGAAGGATAGAATCCTAGGAATCTTAACCTTGTCCCAAGGGAATCCTTTAGATTCACACCAACAGATATATTTTTTCTAGTCACAGGCTTTCTGGCCTGAACAAGAGTATCGATAACAGAATCTGAGAATCCTCGCTTCGATAAAATCAAGCGTTCAATCTCCAAGCAGTCAGCTGGAGTGAAACCAGATTCGGATGTTCGAACGGACCCTGAACAAGAAGGTCTCGTCTCAAAGGTAGCTTCCAAGGTGGAGCCGATGACATATTCACCAGATCTGCATACCAAGTCCTGCGTGGCCACGCAGGAGCTATCAAGATCACCGACGCCCTCTCCTGCTTGATCCTGGCTATCAGCCTGGGGATGAGAGGAAATGGCGGGAACACATAAGCTAGTTTGAAGGTCCAAGGTGCTACTAGTGCATCCACTAGAGCCGCCTTGGGATCCCTGGATCTGGCCCCGTAGCAAGGAACTTTGAAGTTCTGACGAGAGGCCATCAGATCCATGTCTGGAATGCCCCACAGGTAAGTGACTTGGGCAAAGATTTCCGGATGGAGTTCCCACTCCCCCGGATGCAATGTCTGCCGACTCAGAAAATCCGCTTCCCAATTTTCCACTCCTGGGATGTGGATAGCAGACAGGTGGCAGGAGTGAGACTCCGCCCAAAGAATAATTTTGGTTACTTCTTCCATCGCTAGGGAACTCCTTGTTCCCCCCTGATGGTTGATGTACGCAACAGTCGTCATGTTGTCTGATTGAAACCGTATGAACCTGGTCCTCGCAAGCTGGGGCCAGGCCTGGAGAGCATTGAATATCGCTCTCAGTTCCAGAATATTTATCGGTAGAAGAGATTCTTCCCGAGACCAAAGACCCTGAGCTTTCAGGGATCCCCAGACCGCGCCCCAGCCTATCAGACTGGCGTCGGTCGTGACAATGACCCCCTCTGGTCTGTGGAACATCATCCCTTGAGACAGATTGTCCAGGGACAGCCACCAACGGAGTGAGTCTCTGGTTCTCTGATTTACTTGTATCTTCGGAGACAAGTCTGTATAGTCCCCATTCCACTGACTGAGCATGCACAGTTGTAATGGTCTTAGATGAATGCGCGCAAAAGGAACTATGTCCATCGCCGCCACCATCAACCCGATCACTTCCATGCACTGAGCTATGGAAGGAAGAGGAACGGAATGAAGTATCCGACAAGAGTCCAGAAGCTTTGTTTTTCTGGCCTCTGTTAGAAAGATCCTCATTTCTAAGGAGTCTATAATTGTTCCCAAGAAGGGAACCCTTGTTGACGGGGATAGAGAACTCTTTTCCACGTTCACTTTCCAGCCGTGAGATCTGAGAAAGGCCAGGACAATGTCCGTGTGAGCCTTTGCTTGAGGAAGGGACGACGCTTGAATCAGAATGTCGTCCAGGTAAGGTACTACTGCAATGCCCCTTGGTCTTAGCACCGCTAGAAGGGACCCTAGTACCTTTGTGAAAATCCTTGGAGCAGTGGCTAATCCGAAAGGAAGCGCCACGAACTGGTAATGTTTGTCCAGGAATGCAAACCTTAGGAACCGATGATGTTCCTTGTGGATAGGAATATGTAGATACGCATCCTTTAAATCCACCGTGGTCATGAATTGACCTTCCTGGATGGAAGGAAGGATAGTTCGAATGGTTTCCATCTTGAACGATGGGACCTTGAGAAATTTGTTTAAGATCTTGAGATCTAGGATTGGTCTGAACGTTCCCTCTTTTTTGGGAACTATGAACAGATTGGAGTAGAACCCCATCCCTTGTTCTCTTAATGGAACAGGATGAATCACTCCCATTTTTAACAGGTCTTCTACACAATGTAAGAACGCCTGTCTTTTTATGTGGTCTGAAGACAACTGCGACCTGTGGAACCTCCCCCTTGGGGGAAGTCCCTTGAATTCCAGAAGATAACCCTGGGAGACTATTTCTAGCGCCCAAGGATCCAGAACATCTCTTGCCCAAGCCTGAGCGAAGAGAGAGAGTCTGCCCCCCACCAGATCCGGTCCCGGATCGGGGGCCAATATTTCATGCTGTCTTGGTAGCAGTGGCAGGTTTCTTGGCCTGCTTTCCCTTGTTCCAGCCTTGCATTGGTCTCCAAGCTGGCTTGGCCTGAGAAGTATTATCCTCTTGCTTAGAGGACGTAGCACCTTGGGCTGGTCCGTTTTTACGAAAGGGACGAAAATTAGGTCTATTTTTTGCCTTGAAAGGCCGATCCTGAGGAAGGGCGTGGCCCTTACCCCCAGTGATATCAGAGATAATCTCCTTCAAGTCAGGACCAAACAACGTTTTCCCCTTGAAAGGAATGTTTAGTAGCTTGTTCTTGGAAGACGCATCAGCCGACCAAGATTTCAACCAAAGCGCTCTGCGCGCCACAATAGCAAACCCAGAGTTCTTAGCCGCTAACTTAGCCAAATGCAAAGAGGCGTCTAGAGTGAAAGAATTAGCCAATTTGAGAGCATTGATTCTGTCCATAATCTCCTCATAAGGAGGAGAGTCACTATCGAGCACCTTAAGCAGTTCATCAAACCAGAAATATGCGGCAGTAGTGACAGGGACAATGCATGAAATGGGTTGTAGAAGGTAACCCTGCTGAACAAACATCTTTTTAAGCAAACCTTCTAATTTTTTATCCATAGGATCTTTGAAAGCACAACTATCCTCTATGGGAATAGTGGTGCGATTGTTTAAAGTAGAAACCGCTCCCTCGACCTTGGGGACTGACTGCCATAAGTCCTTTCTGGGGTCGACCATAGGAAACAATTTTTTAAATATGGGGGGAGGGACGAAAGGAATACCGGGCCTTTCCCATTCTTTATTAACAATGTCCGCCACCCGCTTGGGTATAGGAAAAGCTTCTGGGAGCCCCGGCACCTCTAGGAACTTGTCCATTTTACATAGTTTCTCTGGGATGACTAAATTTTCACAATCATCCAGAGTGGATAATACCTCCTTAAGCAAAATGCGGAGATGTTCCAATTTAAATTTAAATGTAATCACATCAGATTCAGCCTGCTGAGAAATGTTCCCTAAATCAGTAATTTCTCCCTCAGACAAAACCTCCCTGGCCCCCTCAGATTGGGTTAGGGGCCCTTCAGAGATATTAATATCAGCGTCGTCATGCTCTTCAGTAACTAAAACAGAGCAGCCACGCTTACGCTGACAAGGGTTCATTTTGGCTAAAATGTTTTTGACAGAATTATCCATTACAGCCGTTAATTGTTGCATAGTAAGGAGTATTGGCGCGCTAGATGTACTAGGGGCCTCCTGAGTGGGCAAGACTCGTGTAGACGAAGGAGGGAATGATGCAGTACCATGCTTACTCCCCTCACTTGAGGAATCATCTTGGGCATCATTGTCATTATCACATAAATCACATTTATTTAAATGAATAGGAATTCTGGCTTCCCCACATTCAGAACACAGTCTATCTGGTAGTTCAGACATGTTAAACAGGCATAAACTTGATCAGAAAGTACAAAAAACGTTTTAAAATAAAACCGTTACTGTCACTTTAAATTTTAAACTGAACACACTTTATTACTGCAATTGCGAAAAAACATGAAGGAATTGTTCAAAATTCACCAAATTTTCACCACAGCGTCTTAAAGCCTTGAAAATATTGCACACCAATTTTGGAAGCTTTAACCCTTAAAATAACGGAACCGGAGCCGTTTTAAGCTTTAAACCCCTTTACAGTCCCTGGTATCTGCTTTGCTGAGACCCAACCAAACCCAAAGGGGAATACGATACCAAATGACGCCTTCAGAAGTCTTTTATAAGTATCAGAGCTCCTCTCACATGCGACTGCATGCCATGCCTCTCAAAAACAAGTGCGCAACACCGGCGCGAAAATGAGACTCTGCCTATGCTTTGGGAAAGCCCCTAAAGAATAAGGTGTCTAAAACAGTGCCTGCCGATATTATTATATCAAAATACCCAGATAAAATGATTCCTCAAGGCTAAATATGTGTTAATAATCAATCGATTTAGCCCAGAAAAAGTCTACAGTTTAAATAAGCCCTTGTGAAGCCCTTATTTACAATCGTAATAAACATGGCTTACCGGATCCCATAGGGAAAATGACAGCTTCCAGCATTACATCGTCTTGTTAGAATGTGTCATACCTCAAGCAGCAAGGGACTGCAAACTGTTCCCCCAACTGAAGTTAATTGCTCTCAACAGTCCTGTGTGGAACAGCCATGGATTTTAGTTACGGTTGCTAAAATCATTTTCCTCATACAAACAGAATTCTTCATCTCTTTTCTGTCTCTGAGTAAATAGTACGTACCAGCACTATTTGAAAATAACAAACTCTTGATTGAATAATGAAAAACTACAGTTAAACACTAAAAAACTCTAAGCCATCTCCGTGGAGATGTTGCCTGTACAACGGCAAAGAGAATGACTGGGGTAGGCGGAGCCTAGGAGGGATCATGTGACCAGCTTTGCTGGGCTCTTTGCCATTTCCTGTTGGGGAAGAGAATATCCCACAAGTAAGGATGACGCCGTGGACCGGACACACCTATGTTGGAGAAATATTTACTTACAGTGGCCCTTTAAAGGGACAAAAGTCAAAATTAAAGTGAATGTAAAGTTTGCAGAATGAGTGCCCGGTTTTTAAAAATCCTATTAAAAATAGGGGCACTTTCATTCGTCAAAATTTACATTTCACTGGTTTTGTTAAAATACTTACCTTTTCTTCTTGAAAGCCGCTCCAGCACTTCTCCAGCCCGTTGCAAGCCTCTTCATACGTCAGCAATGACGATTCTGGCATCCTCCAATCACGGCTTCCCCTGGGGGGGGGAATCATTGCCTAAAGCAACGCCGTGATTGGAGGAAGGCTGGGATCGTCATTTGACATAGAAAGATGCTTGCGACGATCGGGGGAAGCGCTGGAGCGGCTTTTACAAAGAAAAAGCCAAGTATTTTAACAAAACCAATGAAATGTAAAGTTTGATGAATGAAAGTGCCCCAGTTTTTAATAGGATTATTAAAAACCGGGCACTGGTTCATCAAAATTTACATTCACTTTAAACTCTCATGATTCATATAGAGCATGCGATTTTAAGCAACTTTCTAATTTACTTCCATTAAAGGGACACTCAGGTTAAATTAAATTTTCATGATTCAGATACAGCATGTAATTTTAAACAACTTTCCAATTTACTTCCATTAAAAAAAATGTGCAGTCTTTTATATTTACCTGTCAGGGTCTTAAACGTTATCACCCTATTGGCGCCTTCCTGTTTTCCCACTACAGATTTTCTAACCGTTGACATACGATAAAGAAGAGCGGCCTCACATCGGATTGTTTGCACTGACTTTCGTTTACGTCACCTTAGGCGCACCTCCATCAAGAACTGCTTTTATATTTACACTTTTTGAGTTGCCAGATTCTACTGAGCATGTGCAAGAATTCAGACTATACGTAAATATGCATTTGTGATTGGCTGATTGCCATCACATGGTACAAGGGGAGTGGAAATATACATAACTTTGAAATGTGTTATAAAAAAAAATCTACTACTCATTTGAAGTTCAGACTAAGTGCAATTGCATTGTCTTGTTATCTTGCATTTGTTGATTATGCAAATCTAATGTGTTGACTGGTCCTTTAACAAAATTTGCACAGTGTTTTTATATTTTCTTTGAGAATTTACAGAATATACGTATATGCATTTGTAATTGGCCGTTAGCCGTCACATGATACATGGGGTGTGGAAATAGACATTTTTTAAATTTGTCTGGAAAAAAAGTGCTATTGCGTGGTGGGTAGGCATCAGGAGCACTGCATGGCAGGAAATAGTGCTGCCCTCTAGTGCTCTTGCAAATTAATAACATTCTTGCAAAACTGCTGCCATATAGTGCTCCAGAAACATGCACTCTCCTGAGCTTACCTCCATGCTTTTCAACAAAAGATACCAAGAGGATAAAGAACATTTGATTATAGAAATAAATTAGAAAGGTGTTTAAAATTGCATGCTCTATCTGAATCAGAAATATTTTTGTTTGACATTCCTTGAAGACATATGCTTGCCCCCTGAGCATACAGTATCTAGATATGCTCCTCAACAAAAGGATATCAAGAGAACCATTTGATAACAGAAGCAAATTGAAAGTTTAGTTTTGTCCCATTACGTTGAAGGATTCTTAAAACAGATGAGCCAGAAGAATGCAAAAAAATAAAAATGGTTATTTTATATATTTTATTTCTTCTACACGGTTGCAATAATGCTTATAAAGTAATGCACAAAAACTGTTTAACAAACCGTCTAGTTCAACCTCAAATGAGACCTCTCACAAGACAGGCGGATATGCTGCCCTCTGTTTTTAACTCTTTATTTGCCAATAACAGCAAAGCATTTTATGCCAACATTCCAGTCTATAACCAAAAGTACATTTCGGCCGCCAGCAGCCATCTGCAGCTGCAATACATTCCAGTATGTTAGAAAAAAAATATTGAAGGAGTTTTCCAACTGTCATTTCCTCTTTCTAATAAAGGCTTAAGAACAGTTCTAAAAATAGAACATTTTGGATTTATTTTCATACTGATCGCATAAGAAATCCCGAAAACTAAACCCTTCACTATCACAGCTGCAGGCCAATAGCTAATCATTGGATCACATAATGTTAACTTAGGCTGTGCTTTTTAATGGCATTTAAAAAAAGGACAGTATGTTGCAAAATACTTTCATTACTTTTGACCCCTTTTCATGTAAAGTAGCTTTAAAAAAAGTGTGGTAATTCTATTTCTCAGAGCTGGAAATGCACATTACTTTCTAAAGCTAACCCTGATACATATCTATCCGATTGGCTTTAACAGAAAAACCAACTACAAACCAATGCACATATTACCAACATTATCACAGTGACTAAAATCTGGAAGTATATTTTAGCATTAACATTTGATAGGTACAAACGATGGCATTAAAAATGTATATATGCTTGTGCACGTGGTGTGTGCATCTGTAACAGGACACAGTTGCAGCTACTCTATGTTTTCCAGACTACAGCAACTACCACAACCTTCTACTACTACAATTCTGCTACTGACTAGGTCTTAAAGGGACATATAGCTCCATACATATTTATATACATACAAGTATATTCACACAAATCACAATATTATACAATTTTCTGTTATTTTAAAGGTATCCAAATCATAATTTAATTGCATAATTTTACAAATAAAGTTAATTTGTGCAGCAAGCACTAAAATAAAATCTGGCTTAATTTTTAGCACTGAGGTCAGTACAAATAGCCGGGTGGTGTGCCGATTAAATATGTCCTGGGGAGAGCACTTATCTGTGTGTTTAATCCCTTTGCAAAGGTTAAACATGGTTATGTACTAGCAGCAGTGCAATAATAAAATACTCTGACATATTGAAGCATTTTCTTTTCACACTTTTCTATCCCTTTAATTGCAGACACTATATGTAGATTTGCTTTGTAAAGGTTGGCACTCTATGATGTGGCTCTCTGAAAGCAAAGAAATGCAGTACCAGAAATGTACATTTTGAAAGGTAGTGGTGCAAAGGTCAGTACAACCTTTATTCCCTTCTATGAAGCAAGGCCAGGGCACATTCCTGGATGCAAGAGAATATTTAATGGAGCCGCTAGCACCCAGGATGATCAAGATTGGATATTTGTATTTATTTATATTTTCAGGTGTCAAAAAGGCCCATGCACCAGGGGGGACCATGGAGTCTTAAAAATTGGATCTGCCACACTGGATCTGTGTTTTCAGGTACTGTCGTACTATAACTGAGCAGCCATCCTACTGTATATTCTCTAGGCCAAGTATGGAACTCACAACATTTATGGTCTTTACAAGCAGCATCATGAGTTTTATGGAGTGATTATGGCTGGTGAGGGCACAAATACAGATTGAGGTTCATAGCTAGACTATGGCATAGTGTTCTATCAGTAGCTATCAGCATTTTTCCCCAGGGTCCCGGCAGTGTCAATGTGCCTGAGGATGTCTTCTGGAACAGCACAAGATCCCACTGCATAGCATTATGTAAAATTACTTAGCACACTAAATGTTCTTCACACTGTTAGAAATAAAATAAATAAGCCCAATCACTTGAAAAACTATGAAGACAACATAATCCTAGTGAGGGTGGGGAATATTTTTAAGCACATGATTCACAATTCTCTGTAAAACCAACTGTACATATCAGTAAGAGTTTGTTATGAGTCAGATTTAGTAACCCGTGATACACATCACTAAAAAGTGATTATCAAATGAAATATTGCACTGTTGCTATAGTGATCATAAACATTGCTACTGCAACCAAATAACACAGCTTATGCGATTAAATCATCAATCTGAGGGTTTTCACCCAAGTCTATGCATTTACATAGACTATGACTAAAGCATGATAACCCGTGCCAGCTATAATAGTATGGGGTTTGTATATATGTATACGTGTCTGGCAGCTTATTGCTATGTATAAACATAAATCTGTGTGTACTCAAGAACACACTGATGTGTCACATATAGACACTAATGAAAGGAACAGGCAACTCAACAAAAAGGAAGATGCTCATGTGCTGAATAAAAACTGTTTTGTTTTGTATGGGTTGCTTGCTGCGATCAGTCAAAAAACATTAGTGTCCTGGGGCCTTTTTGTGAAAAATCAACTTTGAACTGAATTTAATCTGCCACTTTATTAAAATGGTCAGTAAGCACCTTGTACTTACTAGACATTTTTGTTTTGATGGCATACAACATATTAGCCAAGCAAGATAAGGCATGTAATTATAAACAACTTCCCAATTTACTTTAAATCAAATTTGCTTTGTTCTCTTGGTATTCTTTGCTGGAAGATAAACCTAGTTAGACATATATAATACATTTCTAAGGCCTTGAAGGACACCTCTTATCTCAGTGCATTTTTACACTTTTTCACAGCTAGACAGCGTTAGTTCTTGTGTGCCATATAGATAACATTGTGCTTACTCCTGTGGAGTTACTTCTGAGTCAGCACCGACTGGCTAAAATGCAAGTCTGTCAAAAGAACTGAGATAAGGGTGCTGTCTGCGGAGGCTTAGATACAAGGTAATCACAGAGGTTAAAATTATATTAATATAACAGTTTTGGTTTTGCAAAACTGGGGAATGGTTAATAAAGGGATTAGCTATCTTTTAAAATAGGGTTGCACGAATGCACAATACCATTTTTTTTTTTTAAGACCGAGTACAAGTACCGATAATTTTTTTCACATACTGGCCGATACCAATTACTGATACTTTAATGTCATGTGACAGTTTTCCAAGCACAATACAGACTAATGATATAAGATAGCTTCTTTATAATTATGAAGAACTGTAACTCAAAAGACATTATGAAATATAACAGTGTTAGTTATGCACAACCAGGGAATGGGTAATAAAAAGGGATTATCTATCTTTTTAAACAATAAAGATTTGTATATAAAAATGATTACGCAAAATGAAACAACTTTGCAATATATACCACCCAACACAATAATAAATAAATTTCACTTACCTAACATTTCCCTCATCTAACAATGTATTAACCTCTTTCTCAATCTTGCAGTCCTCACCTCCTGTTTCTCAACCTCCTACCCTTCTAGATTGTAAATTCCCACAGGAATAGGGCCCTCAATCCCTCCTGTATGTGGTTGTAAATTTTGTCCTGTCTCTTACAAGTTTTATATAGCAATAGAAAAAAACAGAATTTATGCTTACCTGATAAATTACTTTCTCTTGTGGTGTATCCAGTCCACGGATTCATCCTTTACTTGTGGGATATTCTCCTTCCTAACAGGAAGTGGCAAAGAGAGCACACAGCACACAGCAGAGCTGTTCATATAGCTCCCCCTCTAGCTCCACCCCCCCCAGTCATTCGACCGGAGGTTAGGAAGAAAAAGGAGAAACCATAGGGTGCAGTGGTGACTGTAGTTTAAACAAAAAAATCTACCTGACTTAATAGCCAGGGCGGGCCGTGGACTGGATACACCACAAGACAAGTAATTTATCAGGTAAGCATAAATTGTTTTCTCTTGTAAGGTGTATCCAGTCCACGGATTCATCCTTTACTTGTGGGATACCAATACCAAAGCTTTAGGACACGGATGAAGGGAGGGAACAAGACAGGTACCTTAAACGGAAGGCACCACTGCTTGTAAAACCTCTCTCCCAAAAATAGCCTCCGAAGAAGCAAAAGTATCGAATTTGTAAAATTTTGAAAAAGTATGCAGCGAAGACCAAATCGCTGCCTTACAAATCTGTTCAACAGAAGCCTCATTTTTAAAAGCCCATGTGGAAGCCACTGCTCTGGTAGAATGAGCAGTAATTGTTTCAGGAGGCTGCTGGCCAGCAGTCTCATAGGCCAGACGGATGATGCTTTTCAGCCAAAAGGAAATAGAGGTAGCAGTCGCCTTCTGACCTCTCCTCTTACCAGAATAGATGACAAACAATGAAGTTGTTTGTCTGAAATCCTTAGTTGCTTGTAAATAGAACTTTAAAGCACGAACCACATCAAGATTGTGTAACAGACGTTCCTTCTTCGAAGAAGGATTATCTAACACCACATTCACTTTACCCTTCCGAGAGAGACCCTAGCTTAGAGCCGGCAAAGAGAATGACTGGGGGGTGGAGCTAGAGGGGGAGCTATATGGACAGCTCTGCTGTGTGCTCTCTTTGCCACTTCCTGTTAGGAAGGAGAATATCCCACAAGTAAAGGATGAATCCGTGGACTGGATACACCTTACAAGAGAAATGGGATATGCAAAGGACACCAATCCCATAGGGGGCGCTTCCTAAACCACAATAATAAAAGATACAAAATAAATGCAATAACATTTTTTATATATATATATATATATATATATATATATATATATATATATATATATATATATATATATATATATATATATATATATATATTTATTAAAAAGATATATAGTAAAATAGGCAGCACTCTGTCAAAAGGATGGTCAGTCCCTGGTGATGATGAATCTAGGAGGAAGGGGACACAGAGGTGCCAATATGGCCTAGTAATGTCTGCCCAATATTAAAACAATGTGAAGTAGAAATATACTCACATAAATGGAGCACCCAATGGTGCAAATGACGCAGGCTGAATCAGTTAGCAGTGGTTCAGCTCACTGTATACCCACAGGGAAGAGACTCAGAGGAGACCAGCAAGCAGCAATCAGAGTTCCTATACCTGTGAGTGACATAAAACAATATCCATAGCCCAGTTTGGACACCAAAATTCCCAGATAATGGTCAGACTTACAGATATTAGCGCAACTCCAGGTGCAATCCAAGCGAGCTGGAACCTCAGTCACCCAGCAGACTGCACTCAGGTATAGACTGCGTCTGTTTGCCAGCCACTCACTTACTACACATGCAGTCACGATCTGTCTTTTAATATGCAGGGAAGGGGGGGTCAGCTCTTACTGGTTTCTCAGGCCCTTTTACTGGGTGTCTCAGTCTAGCTTCCTCAACAGTGCTAAACTGGGAGCTTCCAAGTTTGTAAAAGGTTTTATACTGGATTTTTAGATTATTATCTGTATCATAGTCTTCTTTATAGTAGTGTCTATTACATGCAGTTATATGAAAATTTATGTATAGTGCCCTTTTAATGTAATTTAGCTCTGATAATTGTGGCTATTCTAATTTTCAAAGCTGGAAATACACACTGCAGACTTTAAGGGTAAGACTGCTACATATCCATCCCTAATTGGCTCAGATGATTGGATATGCATGGATCACAGATGTGCACACTTTAAGTTATGGGGACTCCCATTGTGAAGCCCATAAGGCCTTTCACACACACAAGATGATTGGGGATAAGATACGACAGGAGGGTAGCGGTTGGTGGAAGAGTGAAAGAGCGATTGGAGGGATGAATTACATCTGTGGTTGCATGCATATGGTTTAGTGAGAGGCCGTAGAGGGGGCAGCATGAGATATTTTAATTGGACAGTAAACACCTTATATTTACAAGACACTTCTCTTTTCTTGCTTTAGAATAAGGTCAGCCAAGTGTAAACATTTTTTCAAACAAATTAACTGCAATTGTTTTTCAGTTTCCAAACTCCATCCACAATTTGCCATATGTGGGATGAGCAAATCTGGGCAGGCTAATCATTGTTATTTTGCCGTTATCTGTATAAGCCAATTAGGAAAAGATATGTAGCAGGATTAGCCTTGAGAAGTCTGCAGAATGCATTTCCAGCTTTAAGAATTAGAAACATATGCACATTTCAATGCTAAATTACATGCATAAGGAGCTGAATAATGAAAGTACCTTGCAAATGTTTTATTGAGCATACCTAAACATTTTATATTAAAAAAAAAAAAAGTTGTTTATTGTCCCTTTAAATGAAATAAAGAATGAATAATAAAATGTTCTGTACTAGGTAATTTTATTACTTCTAAATTCCTTGAAAAGATTGCAAAGGTGCCGAACACTAATAGTGTCGAGCACAGCTGCTGAGCCAACCCAATAACCAGTAGAATGTGAGTATCCACCAATCACCTACTGTGTGTCGCTCAGGATCGGCAGCGCATTGCATACCCTGATGCCAGCACTTTACAGTAAAAGCCATGCATACTATTTGTCCTCCCTTCACACAGTGAGTTCTGATGACATGACACTAGTTCACTGGCAGCTCTTGCAGATAGGCTAAACACGTGTACAGCACGCTACACCTGCAGCATGCCTTCTTCTATAGTACAGACACAGAGTAAAGAGGAGGCATGTTTTTAAAATACAAAGGAATAAATGCATTTTGCTTTGTAAAATGGGGGTTAATCTTACGTTCATTTTGCTACAATTTAGACTTTGCCCTCTAGCCTAGTGGACAGATAAACAAGCCTTTACCCTCTCAAGTTTCAAAACAAAGAACAAAAAAAATGAAAAATAAAGTGCAGCATTCTTATCTTCATTTTTGTGTTTGAAAAACTGAAGGCAAACTGAACTGCTTCTAAAGTGCTTCACAGACAAACTAGGCTTCCTAAGTGGATACGAAAAAACATCTCTCTCTCTCTCTCTTCTAACTAGGGGTAAGATTACATATGCGGCGTTGCCCGTAAAAGCCCCGCCGCCGTTTTTTACGCGATTTTGGTATATCATATACAGCGCCGCATATAAATGCGGCACGTGTATTTTACTCGTTGGCCGCTATTTTTACTCCCATAAGCTAACATAGAACCGCTTCAAAAAATCGGTATCACATATTCAGCGCTAGGACTTACGCGGCAAAAATTGAGAAATTTTACTCCATTTTCACCTCGCCACACATAGGCAGGCGCAGCAAGACTTGCGCTGTGTATGTGAGCACATAACTGCCTGAAAATATTAACTAACACCTAACACATGCGCAATATCTACCTGTCAACCGCAACCCCCCACCCCAATAACTAATAAAGTATATTAGCCCCTAATCTGCCATTAATCCACATTGGAACTAATAATAAAAGTGTTAACTCTAATCCGCCATTATCCCACAGCACAATATGCCTAATTAATCTATTAACCCCTAATCCGCAATTCACCCACATCGCGATCTACCTAATACAAGTATTAACCCCTAAATCCGTCAACCCAAACATCGCAAACTACCTATTAACCCACAACGAAATAAAACCTAATAAAACTATTAACCCCTAATCCGTTATTAACCCACAACGCAATAAACCTAATAAAACTATTAACCCCTGATCCACCAAACCCCACAACACAAATAACTATTCACTAAGCCCCCTAACACCCCCTAAATTACCCCATTACATAAATTAAAATACTAAATTACAATTAAAATAAAAAAAACCTAACATTACTTTAAAAATAAAAAAAAACTAAGTTTGAATTAAGCTAAAATTACAGAAAATAAAAAAAAGTTTAACATTATATAAAATAAACAAAATTAAAAAAAAAAAAAAAATCTAACACAAAAAATCCTAAACTACCCATTGCCTGTAAAGGGGCATTTGTACGGGCATTCAGCTTTTTTTCAATTGCCCAAAATCCCTAATCTTAAAAAAAAAAAAAAAAAACAGCAGCCTAACTCTAACCCCCAGATAGGTACTCATGGCTCCTGAAGTCTGGCGGAGAAGGTCCTGTTCCAGACGGTGAAGTCTTCTTCCAAGCGGGTACCCTCTTCTTTCTACATCCAGGACCAAGCCGGCGCGGAGATGACCGCATACGAGCAAATAGGATTTCAGTAGCTCCATCCTATTGGCTGATTTGAATTTGAAGAATCAAATCACCCAATAGGAAAGCAAGGGACGTCATTTTTAATTACGTATCTTGCATTCACTATTCGGTGTACGACGGCGATCGTACAAAGAGGATCCGCCACGCTCCATGGCTACGCGGTCGCCAATCCTGGTCATCTCCACACCGGCTTGGTCCTGGATGAAGAAAGAAGAGGTCCCCGCTTTGAAGATGTCGCCCACTTGGAAGAAGACTTCACCGCCTCAACAGGATCTTCTCGACCAGACTTCAGGAACCGTGAGTACCTATCTGGGGGTTAGAGTTAGGCTTTATTTTATTTATATTAGGGAATTTGGGCAATTGAAAAAGCGCTGAATGCCCTTTTAAAGTGCAGTAAAAGAGCTGAACGCCCGTTTAAGGGCAATGCTCATACAATGGGTAGTTTATGATTTTTTTAGTGTTAGGTTTTTTTATTTGGGGGGGGTAATTTGGTGGGTTTTACTGTTAGAGGGGGACTTTTTTTTTTTAAGGAAAAGAGCTGTTTAACGCAGGGCAATGCCCTACAAAAGACCCTTTTAAGGGCTATTGGTAGTCTAGTCTAGTATTAGATTAGGGAATGTTTTTATTTTGGGGGGCTTTTTTATTTTCATAGGGATTGGGTATAATTTTTTAATTTTTGATAATTTTGTTTATTATTTTATGTAATGTTAGACTTTTTATTTTCTGTAATTTTAGCTTAAAGGGACATAATACTCATATGCTAAATCACTTGAAACTGATGCAGTATAACTGTAAAAAGCTGACAGGAAAATATCCCCTGAGCATCTCTATGTAAAAGAGGAAGATATTTTACCTCACAATTTCCTCAGCTCAGCAGAGTAAGTTCTGTGTAAAAAGTTATACTCAGCTGCAGCCCAGCTGCAGGTAAAAAAAAATATATAATAAAAATGAAGAAATGAACTGCAGCCAATCAGCATCAGCAGTGCTGAGGTCATGAACTATTTTACTGTGATCTCATGAGATTTCACTTAACTCTCATGAGATATCATTGTAAACTCCCTTACACTGAATACGGAGTGCACGAGGCTCATCCCTTCGGCTGTCCCGGGACAGACATACTGATTTGCTGCTTAGAAGTCCTTTACAATGGGATGTGGCTACTGAGAAACTTTTGAGGTAATATATCTTTCTTTTTTACATAGAGATGTTCAGGTGATATTTTCTAGTCAGCTTTTTACAGCTATACTGCATCACTTTCAAGTGTTTAAACATTTGGGTATTATGGCCCTTTAATTTAAACTAAGTTTTTTTTATGTTTAAAGCAATGTTAGGTTTCTAATTGTAATTTAGTATTATTTCAATTTATGTAATGCGGTTAATTTAGGGGGTGTTCGTTTAGGGTGCTTAGTGATTAGTTATTTGCGTTGTTGGGTTTGGCGGATCAGGGGTTAATAGTTTTAATAGGTTTATTGGCAGATTAGGGGTTAATAGTTTTAATAGGTAGTTTGCGATGTTGGCGTTGGTCGGATTTAGGGGATAATACTTTTATTAGGTAGATTGCGATGTGGGTGAATAGCGGATTAGGGGTTAATAGTTTAATTAGGCATATTGCGTTGTGGGTTAATGACGGATTAGGGGTTAATACTTTCATTACTAGTTCCGATGTGGGTTGGATGGCGTATACAGGGGTTTTACGTGTCTGGTTTATTTTTGGGAAGCGGGTTAGACTTTTACGGGTAATTTCACTTTATTTTTATTTTCTTATGCGCTAGTTTGTCCGACTTACGGCACTTGAACTGCCGGCGGAGTTTATTGGATCCACGGAAGTGCGAGGTGAAATTATGGGTGGCACGGGTTTCTCGCCCCAAAATGTTTTTGTTTATGAGTTTTACAGAAGCTTGTTTTATCTGCAATGTTTCAAGGTTGTACAGCCCAGATAATGCACACAATGCAGGGTTTCAATATTGCTGTGTAGTAAGTAGCCAGTTTTATACCATCAGAGAGCAGGTGCTCTCACTTGTGCAGAGGGAAATGCTACACACAATTATCACCCCCAGGATGGGTCAATATTAAGTTTGTGAAAAATTGCAGCCAAAATAAAGCAAAATATGCTACATTGAGTTTAATAGCGCGATCGGGCGTACTTTGACTAGACAGCGTGCTCGCGATGCGCTTAAGAGAAGAAAACAGACCCGCTAAGTAGAGCCAGGAGCAGCGTTGTTTTTCGTTGTAAAATATCTATCTACACCTTTGCTTTACAAAGCTGGCGCTAAGCTAATGTTATATCATTCTGCACTATGTGAAGAATTATATAACATTATTTGCTAGGTTTACTGCCCCTTTAACTGGAGCTTTTATTGTAAGTATATTAAGATTAGTAAAGGTTGAACTTGTTGGACTTCTGTCTTTTTTTAATCTTATCTATTATGCATGGGCTAAGCAATTTGCAGCATTTTACAGCTAGACTGAGCATGAGAAAAGCAGAAAAAGCAAGGTATTTGTCCTTAAAAGAAGGGGGGAAAAATGTATATACTGCAATATTTCATTTTCATAATTTTTTTTATGGGGAATTGCATGTTAAGTAGGATCAGGGGTGTTCAACTCCAGGGAAACTAAAAAGATTATAAAGAGATTGATGGTTGACAGAAGCTTGTTGACCTGTGCTCACAGATTCTGGAATCTTGACCTTTTTGCAGTCCTCAAGGACAGCAGTGCATGCCCACACTTTAGGAGATAAGAGCAGCTCATGTTTCTATTTGACTCATTTTGACATAGCACATCAGGTCAGTTTACCTAATGAACAAATTGTAATAGGTTTTGGTACACCAATGGCACCTTTTCAAGTCAATACTAGTAAACTAGTCTGCACATATCTGCTATCCTGACAAACATTAGCAGTTATACAAATATTCATTACAAATAAAATATAAATAATATAAGAATTGTGCAAAGTCCAAAGATGTAGCAACCAAACAGGAACACATGCCCAGTACAACACAATTAGTGTTCTCAGTACAGTGGCATTCTCTATATTTATTAACAGTACGCTATGCTGTTACGTTGTTCTGTGCCCCAAGTGACAAATAACTGACGACTTAGGGCAAGGCTTGGTTATCCCCAGCGCGCCTATATAATTTTATTAGGGTTCTCTTTCAATTATCTTTGCACTGACCCTCTGAGGGAGAAAGGTGCTGAGCTAAAAGCCTCTCTTATATCCCTCCCAACATCTCCAGAGGCTTTGGTTGAGTAAGGGAGACAGATACACAGGTCACAAGATTTATGACATGTGGGCAGAGTAAGGTGAGCCTGTATGTATCTATAACTCATAGAAAGTAGAGAAAATCTAACCCCTTGCTCAAAAGAGAGAATTCCTCTTCAATTAGGGGTCTTAAATAGACGGTAAAAACCTTGAGATTTTTATATAAAAGGTTTAGTTTTGAGTAAATTAAAATTACTTTACTGGGGGCGTGGCCAAGCCGTAGCCATGTTCAGTCATGAATCTCGGTAGCTCCTCCGATCATATGTTGCTTTATTTGATAACTATCACTTTGCTACTATCTCAGCTATAGTTATAACCTATGGTATACACTAAGTAAGATGAGGATTCGGATACAGCTAATATCTTTATTATTGAGATCCAGACCGTAGAAGATCCGACTGTGGCGGCCTAAGTCACATTTACTGCACCCCCCCCCCTGGTCAGACACTAGACGGGATAAAAGCGGCTTTTGACTGCTGAGAGTGACACACATTACAACTTTGGCTATTCTCTCCCATATCACAGTCAAGTGAAATTGCACCGTTTTCAGAGAACAGGAGAATATAAGGCAGCTAGGTATAATTATGGAGCCTGACATATTTGCACTATTAAAGAGGATATCCTACAAGGAGGAGGATCAGTTTGCCTCCCTCATGGGGAGTCCGAGAGCAGAGGGGGGATACTGTTCCGGGAGAAAATGTGATACACAGATCAGCCCCGACTGTAGCAAAGTGCCAGCTCCGAGTGAAGTGGAGCATGGTGGTGGTCATGGTATTGTTCAGAGCGGATCCGCAGAAGCTGATGCTCTGCCAGATTGGGGCCGAGGGGCGCTATTAATTGAAATTCATTCTGACTTTTCGCTGGGTATAATGCCGGGTTCTAACACTCCTACAAGAGAAAATATTATTCTGAGTCCCCTGAAGATGCAGCCGGCAGATGGGGGCTCGAAGCATGATAAGGAGCGATCATTTTGTGCACATTTTCTCCAACCATCCCATAGATCTAAGGTCCTGAACCGGCAGGTGCCAAGTGAGGGGTATTGATTTATTAACAATCAGAGGTTAGGACGCCTGTGAGCCACCGCTCTGTAATAAAGAAACATCACCTTTTAAACCATCAGGTTTCTGGATGCATCTGGCATACTTGGAAGGACTTAGATTTTTTGTTCCCAGAAAATGTTTATACATAGTTATACTATTGTATTTCTTTGCTAGGAGTGTAATGTGATACTACATTTCTTTAAAGAATAACCATGTTTGCTTGATAATTAGATGTTTCATACCGGATACTTTAGTTACCATGATACCACCATTACTGTTTAAAGCAGGGCTCGACAAACCCAGGAGCCCGGGAGCCACTGGCTCCAAGAATTTTACCCCTGGCTCCTAACGTTTTGGGTTATTCTCCATATATCTACAAATCCACTTGTCTGGCTCCTAAAAATATGCCTAGCTTCTAAATATTCTTACTGGCTTTTAATTTTTAAACAGATTTGTCCAGAACTGGTTTAAAGATATTAGATCAGGGGTCTACAAATCGGTTTAAAATTTAGGAGCCAGAAAGAATATGTAGGAGCCAGATAGTGGTATAGATATGGAGAATAACCCCAAATTTAGGGAGCCAGGAGTAACGTTCTAGGAGCCAGTGGTTCCCAGGCTCCTGGGTTTGTCAAACCCTGTATTAGATGCAATTTTCACAAGGTGGTTTCATATCAGTTATATATTTCATAACAAAAAAAGAAAATTAGGTTTCTAATACATTTGTCATGTTTTCTATGTATGTTTCTTTCACATAGGTTCATACTATTTTCATAGCATGATATTTTTTATATGTTTATGGAAGGTTTTCTATAACTATTGCCTATGTAACAGGACAAAAGTGGATTGTTTGTGCTTTTCCTTTTTGCTAAAAACCTCAATATAAGGTTTTCAAAATTACTTTACAATATAATGTCATTAAATATTCTTGAAAGGCACCCTTCAGACTTCAAAGCTAGCCCTGCTACATGTCTTTCCCTAACTGACTTTAACTGATAACTGCAAAACAATGCATTTTATACTAACATTATGACCATGGTTACACTTGTTGTCTGCAGACTAAAAGCACAGATTGGCTCCTTCAAATTAGGCAAATGGTGGGTGAAGTTTGGCTATTGAAAAGCAATAACACTTAGACTTGGCTGATATGTTATTCTATAGCAACAAAACAAATGTAGTGAAACCTAGGTTCCAAAATAAGAGCACCCATAATTAGAGGGAGATGCTTGAAATGTATTTAGAGTTTAATGTTCCTTTAAATGGAAGCTTAAACCAGGAATTCCATGTCTTCTTGTTTTTGATGTATAACTTAAAATCTGGTACGAACATTCCATACATTTTTTCCCCATTTTATGATCAGTATACCACCAGGTAGAACTAGAAGTGCTGCACCGGACTGCAATATATAAGACAAAGTTCAAGGCCAAATAAAAGACTGGACTGTTAGAAAAGTAATGCAAGTTTTCTTTTGATCATACTACTTTTGATAAAGTTGCATGACAGTGCTAAAAACTGTAAACAATCTACCACATAGCTATAACTAAATAAAATGACTTCAAATGTGGTATAAATAACAGCATGCCAATGTTTTATATAATATATAAGAATATAAATAATACATATATTAGATTTAAAATACTTCCAAAGAATCAACTTTAAGTTTCAAGTAGCTCAATAAATAACAGATTGATTGGAGTCAAATACACCTGCACAAGGACCCAAGTATGAGGAGGGATGGGGCAAGAATTAAATATAATGTTATTGTTTTAGCTATTTAAAAAGTTATTATTAAGGTAGTATTTATGTCTCCCCTTCCAATAAAGTGCAGCTGAAAATTTGATCAAATCTATAAACTGGAGATAGTTCACCTCCGAATAATTTCATTAAAAGGACAGTCTTCTTCAGACTTTATTGTTTAAAAATAGGGTTGCACCGATACTAGTATCGGTGCCAATACCGAGTATTTGCATGAGTGCTTGTACTCGTGAAAATGCGTTGATACTTAAACCGATACCTCCAGATCTTACCTATACGCCATCTTGTGGCATTTTTTTCAAACTACATGTTCCTATTTCATTTTAAAGAGTAGTGGTCCAAAAGCTGCTACTATACAGCTAGAAGCCTACCTGGGAGATATCACTGTACCTCGTTCAGACAAACCCCTGAAGTACTAGGCAGTTAAACAGATTTCCAGCTCTGGCTACAATGGCCCAAAAATATCCCTCTGTCCTAGGCAGTATTATGGAAAGTAAAAGACTGTTCAGCTTAGCATCAAACGTCCTTACTGATGGCAAAAACAGACTTATAGCTGAACATGCCGAGATGCTTCTGTTCCTTAAAAAGAACTTGCCACTAACTTTTGAAAAATTATTCTAATTGCTAGATTGCCTGTTATACTGCTAGTTCTCATCTTGCACAATTATGCTCAAAACATACTGTACTCTGAGGAACATCTTAGCTTATATAATTCCTATGAACACTCATCCTACAGTTATAGGACTAGATTTAGATTACATTTAATTGGTAAGCTACAAGCAAATAAAACTCTTATTATTTCATAATATCTTTTGAGTTACAGTTCTTCATAATTATAAAGAAGCTATCTTATATCATTAGTCTGTATTGTGCTTGGAAAACTTTCACATGACATTAAAAAAGTATCGGTAATTGGTATCGGTAATTGGTATCGGCCAGTATGTGAAAACAAAGAAAAAAATCGGTACTTGTACTTGGTCTTAAAAAAAAAAAAAAAAAATGGTATTGTGCAACCCTATTTAAAAAAGATAGATAATCCCTTTATTAACCATTCCCCAGTTTTGCAAAACCAAAACCGTTATATTAATTACACTTTTTTTACCTTTGTGATTACCTTGTATCTAAGCCTTTCCAGACTGTCCCCTTATCTCAGTTCTTTTAAGACATGCATTTAAGCCAATCAGTGCCGACTCTTAAATAACTCCATGGGAGTGAGCACAATGTTATCAATATGATACACATGAACTAGCAGTATCTAACTGTCAAAATGCACTGAGATAAGAGGCAGTTCAATGGCTTAGAAATTAGCATATGAGCCTACCTAGATTTAGCTTTCCACAAAGAATACCAAGAGAGCAAAGCAAATTTGATAAAAGCAAATTGGAAAGTTGTTTAAAATTGTATAACCTATCTGAATCTTGAAAGTTTAAAATTTTGTCTAGAATGTCCCTTTAACCCTTTGAGTGCTAAGCACTTTCCCACCTGGGTGCTAAGGTTTTCTTAAAGGGTTTTTTTATTTAATATTTTTTAAAATATTTTTTGTTTTACTTTTTTATTTTATTTATTTCAGATCCCCAAGACTTACATCGATGGAAAGGTTAGGCGATTACCTTTCCAACGGTGCGTCTTGGGGGTCTGTAGCTGCTTAGATGCCTGAGATACAGGCTTCTAAGCAGCATGCCCCCTGCTCCTATACTTAACATTGTTAATGTTAAATAAAGTTGCGCGGTGAGGTCATCACGTTTATTGCGCGTGACGTCACCACGCAAAACGGAAGCCCCGGCGATGCCTTTCAATATGCAGCACCGATCGCCGGGGTAGGAGCGGGTGGGAGCCCCCAGATCTCCCTCAAGTTGGGAGAGTGCTAGTGATGGCTCTGAGCCGTCATTAGCACCAGAGTGGGAAACTCTGTGACGGCTCAGAGCCGTCATTAGCACTCGAGGGGTTAATTTAAATTGATTTAAATATGTATTTCTAATGGTATATAAGTAAATCAGTAATTTTCTGATATACCTGGAAAAAAAAAAAATGAAAAGTTATTACCTTTATGTAGAAAAAAAACATGATTTAAGTTGATTTAAAGGGATAGTAAAATCAAAATTAAAAAAGGTATACGACTCAGACATACATAGATTCAGAGCATACAATCTTAAAACAACAACAACAACAACAACAACTTTCCAATTCACTTCAGTTATGAAATTTGCACGTGTGCACGTGTCTTTAGCACTCTATGGCAGCAGTGTTTTGCAACAATGTATAAAAAAAAAGCTACAAATAATGTTGCAAAACTGCTGCCATAAAGTGCTAAAGACACGTGCACACTTCTGAGCTCTTATGAGCCCACCTAGTTTTAATCTTCAATAAAAGATACCAAGAAAACAAAGCAAATTTCATAACAGAAGTAAATTGGAAAGTTGTTGCATGCTCTCTCACTGGTTTTCAAACCTGTACTCAGGCCTCTCCAACGGGCCAGATTCTCAGGATTACCTTGGATGAGAGCAGGTAAAACAACCATGTTTACTAATCAGCTGATTTCACCTGTGCTCCAGTTCAGATAACCTCAAAAGGGCAGGTTTTAGAACCAGTGCTCTATCTGAATCATGAACGTTTAAAAGGAACAGTAAAGTCAAAATTAAATTGTGATTTAAATAAAATCCACCCTGATAGAGATACACATACATACACACAAATATACATACACACACGCAAAAAACAACAATAGCAGGTCACTGTAGACAACAATACTGGAATTTACTGCACCCAGGCCACAATAGATAATGCTGCATTAGGTAGCATTTTGGCTAACCACCACACTAACCAACCAATATATAACTTGATATCAGTGATCCAATAGTACTGGGGTGTCAAATCATGTTTCTTCTCTACTCACAGGGCCTGGGGGAAAAAACCATGGTATTTATTCTATTATTGAAAACAAAAATATAATTATATAAAGAAAAAAACTTTAAATAAGAAACTAATTTTTAGTGCTGCGGAATCTGTTGGCACTCTAAAAATAACTGATAATAAATAATATTTAGAAAAGGGTTTCAATCCTAAAATATATGAGCAAGCTCAACATTTTAGAAGCCAGAAATTGTTGAACTCCATATACAGCATATGTTTATATTGATACACACAATGATGGGAACTAATGCGTTAACTACAGTGTTGTACAAAGGAGATGAAGAGGGATGCTGTGAAGTCATGGGTAAAGGCCTCACAATAACCAGGTGCTGCACATAAGCAGTTTGGCATAGAATGCAGCCACAATCATACATACAGTCTGGGCATATGGGGACCAGATAACAACCACCAGTGGACCTCATTAGCTCACACAACCTTGCTAGAAAGCCCACAATAATGCAAGGGAAGCTATATGGGGCATCACACTATTATTTTTTTCTTTAAACCAACATTTAACAGCTCCTAAACAAATATGAGAGAATTGCATAAAGATATTATGTCCTTATAGAAGATTGAATTTATAAATATTTTCCACCCACAATGAATGTTTTTAAGGGTGGAACCAATTACAAAAACAACACACACCTCTGTTCCACCTGTTTTCAGCTGGATTAGGTTTGTGTCTCATCAACCACACAAAGTAAATAAATAAATCCATCACATCTCAGATTCGGTAGTCCGATTTGACTGATGTTCCCAAATGTTCAGCATATATGCTCAGGTTTTTCAAACAACAAACAAGTGTTTCAAAAACAACAAAGCTATTTCATTGGCTTCGTTTAGAAAGCTTTGTATTTAAAAATAACAAAATAAAAAATTCAGATAGTGCATTCAAACTTTCCAGTTTAGTTCCCTAAATTTACTTCAATCTATTCAAATAATGTAGAATTAGTTACACCAGATGATCGCCATTACCCCATTATCACTTGGCTATTAAAACGTATATAGGGGTCTATTTAAAGAGAGGTTGCTGTGCTTTAAAAGTGAGGGGTCTTGAGACTATTATAAGTGCCAACACACTTCCACAATTAGCTCTGAAAGCTCTGCCCCCTAGGATGAAGACAATATCATTATCCGCATTAAGAGCATTGTTAAGGGGGTTAAAAATATTTCCAATTTACTTAAATTACCAAGTTTGTTCTCTTGGTATCCTTTGTTAAAAAGTAGCCTCAGGAGCAGAAACGCACTACTTGGAGCTAGTTAAAACACATCTGGTGAGCCAATTAAATGAAAAGCATATATGTGCAGCAACCAATCAGCAGCTAACTTCCAGTAGTGCATTGCTGCTCCAGAGCCTACGGAGTACCCAAAAGCCACAGCTCCTGTCTTCCAGGATTGCAAGAGGTAGCATCATGTAGGAGTTAGTAGTAAGTTTACCTTCCGACCCCTCAACATTTTGATCGAATAGGAGTACTGGTTCCAGCTTATACATGGCGGCTGTAAAGTTCCAGTCTACTTTTATTGCACCTGGAGGTGCAATGGAGATGAATGGATTTTATTTTACACTTTCTTCCTGCCACATTTTACTTGGCCATGTGTTTTTGTATTGACACCTAATCTTGACACTTTGTAATTAAATGATGAGCAATAATTAAACTTGTATTATTCATAACCAATGGCAACTGAAAACTGAGTTCAGAATGTCATTGCCATAGTCAATGGCACCAAGCACCAGGTTTACATTATTCCCTTAAACCACCTTGATGTAGCTATGTCACAGGGTACCGTGTTGTCATAGTAGCTGCGTCCAACATTCTCCCTCATTCTAGGGTCCCAGCTGTCAGTTGACAAATAAGAGCGCAGCCAGAGGGAAAAGGCATCTGTCTTCATATGGTAAGGAAGCTCTGATATCGCTCCCATTACCATATGTAGCAGATCACTGTTGCAAACAGGGAAACTTGACCTATCGCCGAAGGGGTGGGACTGCTATGCTACAGAATTTTTTTTTTTTTTACACGGAGGAAAAGGGGGGGATCCACTACAATACAGAAAAGGGGACAATGAGAGGGGAGCACTAAATTATGATCGTTCGGAGGGGAAGTTGCGGAGGGTGAGCTGCTACACTGCAGAATTTTTTTAGCATTAAAAAAAAAAAAAAAAATGATAAACATAAATTGGGTACTGGCAGACAGCTGCCAGTGCCCAAGATGGTGGACACTAGCTAGAGGAGAGGGGGGTGGAACAGGAAGGTACAAGGGTAAGGGGGGATCCTACACTACAGAAAATAAAAAATGTAATTAATTAAACAAAAATTGCCCTAAAACTTCATAGTGGCAGACATTTTGAACTAGTCACTGTAGAGCCACAGTCATTAGGCTAGAAAAACTTGCAATGTATGTATGTATGTATGTATGTATGTATGTATGTATGTATGTATGTATGTATGTATGTATGTATGTATGTATGTATGTATATATATATAAAAAATAACAACTTTTGCTTAGGGCAATTATGGATAGATATGTGATATGGTTTGGTTTGTAAAGTCTGCAGTGTGCACGTGCAGGCCCTAGAATTGGAAAAAAACGCAACTTTAAAAAGGGACATACTACTCATATGCTAAATCACTTGAAAGTGATGCAGCATAACTGTAAAAAGCTGACAGGAAAATACCCCCTGAACATCTCTATGTAAAAAAGGAATATTTTACCTTACAATTTCCTCAGCTCACCACAGTAAGTGCTGTGTAAAACTAAAAATGTATTTCAGTTACTGCCCAGCTGCAGGAAAAAAAAAAAAAAAAAAAAAGAAAAATGAACAGCAGCCAATCAGCATTGCTAAGGTCATGAACTGTTTTACTGTGATCTCATGAGATTTCACTTAAAGGGACAGTCAACCCAAAAATTACTTTAACTTATTTAGATTAGTTAATGATCTTTACAGTAAACTGTAGCCCAATTTTCATCTAAATAAAGTTTAGCAGAAAAACAGAATTTATGTTTACCTGATAAATTACTTTCTCCAACGGTGTGTCCGGTCCACGGCGTCATCCTTACTTGTGGGATATTCTCTTCCCCAACAGGAAATGGCAAAGAGCCCAGCAAAGCTGGTCACATGATCCCTCCTAGGCTCCGCCTTCCCCAGTCATTCGACCGACGTAAAGGAGGAATATTTGCATAGGAGAAACCATATGATACCGTGGTGACTGTAGTTAAAGAAAATAAATTATCAGACCTGATTAAAAAAACCAGGGCGGGCCGTGGACCGGACACACCGTTGGAGAAAGTAATTTATCAGGTAAACATAAATTCTGTTTTCTCCAACATAGGTGTGTCCGGTCCACGGCGTCATCCTTACTTGTGGGAACCAATACCAAAGCTTTAGGACACGGATGAAGGGAGGGAGCAAATCAGGTCACCTAAATGGAAGGCACCACGGCTTGCAAAATCTTTCTCCCAAAAATAGCCTCAGAAGAAGCAAAAGTATCAAACTTGTAAAATTTGGTAAAAGTGTGCAGTGAAGACCAAGTCGCTGCCCTACATATCTGATCAACAGAAGCCTCGTTCTTGAAGGCCCATGTGGAAGCCACAGCCCTAGTGGAATGAGCTGTGATTCTTTCAGGAGGCTGCCGTCCGGCAGTCTCATAAGCCAATCTGATGATGCTTTTAATCCAAAAAGAGAGAGAGGTAGAAGTTGCTTTTTGACCTCTCCTTTTACCAGAATAAACAACAAACAAGGAAGATGTTTGTCTAAAATCCTTTGTAGCATCTAAATAGAATTTTAGAGCGCGAACAACATCCAAATTGTGCAACAAACGTTCCTTCTTTGAAACTGGATTCGGACACAAAGAAGGCACGACTATCTCCTGGTTAATGTTTTTGTTAGAAACAACTTTCGGAAGAAAACCAGGTTTAGTACGTAAAACCACCTTATCTGCATGGAACACCAGATAAGGAGGAGAACACTGCAGAGCAGATAATTCTGAAACTCTTCTAGCAGAAGAAATTGCAACCAAAAACAAAACTTTCCAAGATAATAACTTAATATCAACGGAATGTAAGGGTTCAAACGGAACCCCCTGAAGAACTGAAAGAACTAAGTTGAGACTCCAAGGAGGAGTCAAAGGCTTGTAAACAGGCTTGATTCTAACCAGAGCCTGAACAAAGGCTTGAACATCTGGCACAGCTGCCAGCTTTTTGTGAAGTAACACAGACAAGGCAGAAATCTGTCCCTTCAAGGAACTTGCAGATAATCCTTTCTCCAATCCTTCTTGAAGAAAGGATAGAATCTTAGGAATCTTTACCTTGTCCCAAGGGAATCCTTTAGATTCACACCAACAGATATATTTTTTTTCCATATTTTGTGGTAAATTTTTCTAGTTACAGGCTTTCTGGCCTGAACAAGAGTATCAATAACAGAATCTGAGAACCCTCGTTTTGATAAAATCAAGCGTTCAATCTCCAAGCAGTCAGCTGGAGTGAGACCAGATTCGGATGTTCGAACGGACCTTGAACAAGAAGGTCTCGTCTCAAAGGTAGCTTCCATGGTGGAGCCGATGACATATTCACCAGATCTGCATACCAAGTCCTGCGTGGCCACGCAGGAGCTATCAAGATCACCGACGCCCTCTCCTGATTGATCCTGGCTACCAGCCTGGGGATGAGAGGAAACGGCGGGAATACATAAGCTAGTTTGAAGGTCCAAGGTGCTACTAGTGCATCTACTAGAGTCGCCTTGGGATCCCTGGATCTGGACCCGTAGCAAGGAACCTTGAAGTTCTGACGAGAGGCCATCAGATCCATGTCTGGAATGCCCCACAGTTGAGTAATTTGGGCAAAGATTTCCGGATGGAGTTCCCACTCCCCCGGATGTAATGTCTGACGACTCAGAAAATCCGCTTCCCAATTTTCCACTCCTGGGATGTGGATTGCAGACAGGTGGCAGGAGTGAGACTCCGCCCATTGAATGATTTTGGTCACTTCTTCCATCGCCAGGGAACTCCTTGTTCCCCCCTGGTGGTTGATGTACGCAACAGTCGTCATGTTGTCTGATTGAAACCGTATGAACTTGGCCTTTGCTAGCTGAGGCCAAGCCTTGAGAGCATTGAATATCGCTCTCAGTTCCAGAATATTTATCGGTAGAAGAGATTCTTCCCGAGACCAAAGACCCTGAGCTTTCAGGAGTCCCCAGACCGCGCCCCAGCCCATCAGACTGGCGTCGGTCGTGACAATGACCCACTCTGGTCTGCGGAAGGTCATCCCTTGTGACAGGTTGTCCAGGGACAGCCACCAACGGAGTGAGTCTCTGGTCCTCTGATTTACTTGTATCGTCGGAGACAAGTCTGTATAGTCCCCATTCCACTGACTGAGCATGCACAGTTGTAATGGTCTTAGATGAATGCGCGCAAAAGGAACTATGTCCATTGCCGCTACCATCAAACCTATTACTTCCATGCACTGCGCTATGGAAGGAAGAGGAACGGAATGAAGTGTTTGACAAGAGTTCAGAAGTTTTGCTTTTCTGGCCTCTGTCAGAAAAATCCTCATTTCTAAGGAGTCTATTATTGTTCCCAAGAAGGGAACCCTTGTTGACGGAGATAGAGAACTCTTTTCTACGTTCACTTTCCATCCGTGAGATCTGAGAAAGGCCAGGACTATGTCCGTGTGAGCCTTTGCTTGAGGAAGGGACGACGCTTGAATCAGAATGTCGTCCAAGTAAGGTACTACTGCAATGCCCCTTGGTCTTAGTACCGCTAGAAGGGACCCTAGTACCTTTGTGAAAATCCTTGGAGCAGTGGCTAATCCGAAAGGAAGTGCCACGAACTGGTAATGCTTGTCCAGGAATGCGAACCTTAGGAACCGATGATGTTCCTTGTGGATAGGAATATGTAGATACGCATCCTTTAAATCCACCGTGGTCATGAATTGACCTTTCTGGATGGAAGGAAGAATTGTTCGAATGGTTTCCATTTTGAACGATGGAACCTTGAGAAACTTGTTTAGGATCTTGAGATCTAAGATTGGTCTGAACGTTCCCTCTTTTTTGGGAACTACGAACAGATTGGAGTAGAACCCCATCCCTTGTTCTCCTAATGGAACAGGATGAATCACTCCCATTTTTAACAGGTCTTCTACACAATGTAAGAATGCCTGTCTCTTTATGTGGTCTGAAGACAATTGAGACCTGTGGAACCTCCCCCTTGGGGGAAGCCCCTTGAATTCCAGAAGATAACCTTGGGAGACTATTTCTAGTGCCCAAGGATCCAGAACATCTCTTGCCCAAGCCTGAGCGAAGAGAGAGAGTCTGCCCCCCACCAGATCCGGGTCCCGGATCGGGGGCCAACATTTCATGCTGTCTTGGTAGCAGTGGCAGGTTTCTTGGCCTGCTTTCCCTTGTTCCAGCCTTGCATTGGTCTCCAGGCTGGCTTGGCTTGAGAAGTATTACCCTCTTGCTTAGAGGACGTAGCACTTGGGGCTGGTCCGTTTCTACGAAAGGGACGAAAATTAGGTTTATTTTTGGCCTTGAAAGACCTATCCTGAGGAAGGGCGTGGCCCTTACCCCCAGTGATATCAGAGATAATCTCTTTCAAGTCAGGGCCAAACAGCGTTTTCCCCTTGAAAGGAATGTTAACCAATTTGTTCTTGGAAGACGCATCCGCTGACCAAGATTTCAACCAAAGCGCTCTGCGCGCCACAATAGCAAACCCAGAATTTTTCGCCGCTAACCTAGCCAATTGCAAAGTGGCGTCTAGGGTGAAAGAATTAGCCAATTTGAGAGCACGGATTCTGTCCATAATCTCCTCATAAGGAGGAGAATCACTATCGATCGCCTTTTCTAGCTCATCGAACCAGAAACACGCGGCTGTAGTGACAGGGACAATGCATGAAATTGGTTGTAGAAGGTAACCTTGCTGAACAAACATCTTTTTAAGCAAACCTTCTAATTTTTTATCCATAGGATCTTTGAAAGCACAACTATCTTCTATGGGTATAGTGGTGCGTTTGTTTAAAGTAGAAACCGCCCCCTCGACCTTGGGGACTGTCTGCCATAAGTCCTTTCTGGGGTCGACCATAGGAAACAATTTTTTAAATATGGGGGGAGGGACGAAAGGTATACCGGGCCTTTCCCATTCTTTATTTACAATGTCCGCCACCCGCTTGGGTATAGGAAAAGCTTCTGGGGGCCCCGGGACCTCTAGGAACTTGTCCATTTTACATAGTTTCTCTGGGATGATCAAATTCTCACAATCATCCAGAGTGGATAACACCTCCTTAAGCAGAGCGCGGAGATGTTCCAACTTAAATTTAAATGTAATCACATCGGGTTCAGCTTGTTGAGAAATTTTCCCTGAATCTGAAATTTCTCCCTCAGACAAAACCTCCCTGGCCCCCTCAGACTGGTGTAGGGGCATATCAGAACCATTATCATCAGCGTCCTCATGCTCTTCAGTATCTAAAACAGAGCAGTCGCGCTTACGCTGATAAGTGGGCATTTTGGCTAAAATGTTTTTGATAGAATTATCCATTACAGCCGTTAATTGTTGCATAGTAAGGAGTATTGGCGCGCTAGATGTACTAGGGGCCTCCTGAGTGGGCAAGACTGGTGTAGACGAAGGAGGGGATGATGCAGTACCATGCTTACTCCCCTCACTTGAGGAATCATCTTGGGCATTATTTTCTGAGTCACATAAATCACATCTATTTAAATGAGAAGGAACCTTGGCTTCCCCACATTCAGAACACAGTCTATCTGGTAGTTCAGACATGTTAAACAGGCATAAACTTGATAACAAAGTACAAAAAACGTTTTAAAATAAAACCGTTACTGTCACTTTAAATTTTAAACTGAACACACTTTATTACTGCAATTGCGAAAAAGTATGAAGGAATTGTTCAAAATTCACCAAAATTTCACCACAGTGTCTTAAAGCCTTAAAAGTATTGCACACCAAATTTGGAAGCTTTAACCCTTAAAATAACGGAACCGGAGCCGTTTTTATCTTTAACCCCTTTACAGTCCCTGGTATCTGCTTTGCTGAGACCCAACCAAGCCCAAAGGGGAATACGATACCAAATGACGCCTTCAGAAAGTCTTTTCTATGTATCAGAGCTCCTCACACATGCGACTGCATGTCATGCTTCTCAAAAACAAGTGCGCAATACCGGCGCGAAAATGAGGCTCTGTCTATGATTAGGGAAAGCCCCTAGAGAATAAGGTGTCCAAAACAGTGCCTGCCGATATTATTTTACAAAATACCCAGATTAAAATGATTCCTCGAGGCTAAATATGTTTATATATGAATCGATTTAGCCCAGAAAATGTCTACAGTCTTAACAAGCCCTTGTGAAGCCCTTATTTACTGTCTTAATAAAAATGGCTTACCGGATCCCATAGGGAAAATGACAGCTTCCAGCATTACATCGTCTTGTTAGAATGTGTCATACCTCAAGCAGCAAAAGTCTGCTCACTGTTCCCCCAACTGAAGTTAATTCCTCTCAACAGTCCTGTGTGGAACAGCCATCGATTTTAGTAACGGTTGCTAAAATCATTTTCCTCTTACAAACAGAAATCTTCATCTCTTTTCTGTTTCAGAGTAAATAGTACATACCAGCACTATTTTAAAATAACAAACTCTTGATTGAATAATAAAAACTACAGCTAAACACTAAAAAACTCTAAGCCATCTCCGTGGAGATGTTGCCTGTACAACGGCAAAGAGAATGACTGGGGAAGGCGGAGCCTAGGAGGGATCATGTGACCAGCTTTGCTGGGCTCTTTGCCATTTCCTGTTGGGGAAGAGAATATCCCACAAGTAAGGATGACGCCGTGGACCGGACACACCTATGTTGGAGAAATACACTTACTAGATCTCGTCTGGCCGTTTTGAAATGGCCACCTGACCCCTCCTTCTCCGACATCTCCCAAAAGCTCTCACTAGTACAGGATCCTTTCCTCTCGTCCCTGCACGCTCCTGCGTCTCCCTTCATTCAGTGAGACACACATATGGCAATTTCAGCTCTCTAGCTGTTCATACCCGGCACTCACTGCCTCTCATCCATGCTGTGCGCTGTGTGTTACAGAGAATGAGAGGCAGTGAGTGTCGGGCAGGCGGCGATGTGATGTGGGTCTGTGCCCTATAATTGTGTATGACTGTAATAGACAGATTAACATCCGGCATATTATCTGAGTGATTACTAGCACTGAACAGATATGTAGAGCATTCACTTGCCGGTGGGCTTGGAGGCCAATAAGTTTCTGAACTATGTCCAATGAAAATCACAGAAGACATGAACCTAATGAGAGTGTTGCAGGAGAGAACCCAGAGTCTGTCAGTGAACTCTGCACAGGGATTGTAGCTCTCTGCAATTACTATTATATCCGTTTGAAAAAGGAGCGGCGCCTCAGAGAGCTTGAGAGAAGGAGGCTGCTTCTTTTCCATCGTACTAGAACACAGGAGAGACTGCAGTTTGCTGTGTTATGTGTAGCTCGGCTGATGGCTGGTTTGAACGATTCTGAGGCCTATGGACACATCGAGGAGGGGGAGAGCCAAGACAGTAGGATATGGAACAAGATACACTCCTCAGCTAAATGGGAAACAGTTATTGAGAAAGCTTTCTCTAACTTTGACTGGACAGAAAGTTTCTGTATGACAAAGTCAACATTTTATTACCTTTGTGACCAACTACGTCAATGTTTCCAGAGAATCGACACTAATATAAATAGGGGTATTCCTGTAGAAGTGAGGCTTGCTATTACACTCTAGAGGCTGGGCTCCGTTTGTGATTATCACACTATTGAGAGCATTTTTGGTTTTTCACAATCCACTATTTGTACAGTTGTTCATGATGTTTGTGAGGCTATTGTGTCCCCTTTGACACCCAAGTATGTTTGCGTTCCCAATGGGGACACGCTGAAGTGTTAGACGCAGTATGGGAGCACGGAGGAGCACATACATTGACGGTGATAATCTGAAAAGCCGTAGGGGAAAATATCTTTCACAGCGATGTTGTGACTGCCCTAGTTTCTTTTGTGACAGAGCTTATAAAATCTCACAATCAGCTCCCTTTCCACACAGAACTCCGCACTGCCAGATAATGCCCCGGTATCTCTGGGGATTGTTTGCTCCCTCCGTGCTCCCATACTGCATCTAACACTTCAGCATGTCCCCATGGGGAACACAAACATACTTGGGTGTCAAAGGGGACACAATAGCCTCACAAACATCATGAACAACTGTACAAATAGTGGATTGTGAAAAACCAAAAATGCTCTCAATAGTGTGATAATCACAAACGGAGCCCAGCCTCCAGAGTGTAATAGCAAGCCTCACTTCTACAGGAATACCCCTATTTATATTAGTGTTGATTCTCTGGAAACATGGACGTAGTTGGTCACAAAGGTAATAAAAGGTTGACTTTGTCATACGGAAACTTTCTTTTCAGTCAAAGTTAGAGAAAGCTTTCTCAATAACGGTTTCCCATATAGCTGAGGAGTGTATCTTGTTCCATATCCTACAGGCTTGGCTCTCCCCCTCCTCGATGTGTCCAATTGTCCATAGGCTTCAGAAACGTTCAAACCAGAGATCAGCCGAGCTACACATAACACAGCAAACTGCAGTCTCTCCTGTGTTCTAGTACGATGGAAAAGAAGCAGCCTCTTTCTCTCAAGCTCTCTGAGGCGCCGCTCCTTTTTCAAACGGATATAATAGTAATTGCAGAGAGCTACAATCCCTGTGCAGAGTGCACTGACAGACTCTGGGTTCTCTCCTGCAACACTCTCATTAGGTTCATGTCTTCTGTGATTTTCATTGGACATAGTTCAGAAGCTTATTGGCCTCCAAGCCCACCGGCAAGTGAATGCTCTACATATCTGTTCAGTGCTAGTAATCACTCAGATAATATGCCGATGTTAATCTGTCTATTACAGTCATACACAATTATAGGGCACAGACCCACATCACATTGCCGCCTGCCCGGCACTCACTGCCTCTCATTCTCTGTAACACAGCATGGATGAGAGGCAGTGAGTGCCGGGTATGAACAGCTAGAGAGCTGAAATTGCCATATGAGTGTCTCACTGAATGAAGAGAGACACAGGAGCGCACAGGGACGAGAGGAAAGGATCCTGTACTAGTGAGAGCTTTTGGGAGACGTCAGAGAAAAAGGGGTCAGACGGCCATTTCAAAATCGGCCAGATGAGATCTAGTAAGTGTATTTTCTGCCAAAGTTTATTTAGATGAAAATTGGGCTACAGTTTACTGTAAAGATCGTTAATTAACTAATATAAATAAGTTACAGTAATTTTTGGGTTGACTGTCGCTTTAAAGTGATAGTCAATCCTAGAGTTGACTATCACATTGACCATTGGAACAAATAAAGGGGACTTTCATTCATGAAGTATAAAATACTTTATGCTGAAAGCTTCTTAATTTGTTTCAAGCATTCACTGCACTGAGCTGCTCAGGAGGAAGCCCACGGCAGAACAATGTTTTGCTTGAGATATAACGTTTTCACCTCTTAGCCAATAGCCGTGTGGGCTTGGTGCCGGATTTCCCGCATGGCTATTTGCTAAGAGGTGGAAATGTCACCTCTTAGCAAAACGGCTTTCTGCTGTGGTCTGCCTGAGCAGCTCAGTGTGGTGAACGCTTGAAACAAATAAAGGAACTTTCAGCATGAAATAACTTCATGAATGAAAGTTCCTTTTATTTGTTCCAATGGTCGATCACTAGAACACTAGAATTGACAATCACTTTAACTCATGAAATTTCATAGTAAACGTCCTTAAACTGAATAGGAAAATAACATGTGCATGAGGCTCACTCCCTTGCAGGTCCCGGAAGAGGCATAATGATTTGCTGCTTAAAGCCCTTTACAATGGGGTGTAAATATTTAGGACATTTTTAGGATTTAATATATTTTTCTTTTTTACATAGAGATGTTCAGGTGATATTTTCTAATCAGCTTTTTACACTTATGCTGCATAACTTTCAAGTGTTTCAATATTTGAGCATCATGTCCCTTTAAAGTTCAGTTACATAAAAAGGGCAAACAAATAATGGTGGTATACTGAAAGTTGTTTTGTTTTTCGATTGAAATTATTTTTGACATTTTTAGCAATGTACAGGTAGCCCTCAGTTTACGCCGGGGTTAGGTTCCAGAAGGAATGGTTGTAAATCGAAACCGTTGTAAATTGTAACCCAATTTATAATGTAAGTCAATGGGAAGTGAGGGAGATAGGTTCCAGGCCCCTCTCCAAATTGTCATAAGTAACACCTAATGCATTATTTTTAAAGCTTTGAAATTAAGACTTTAAATGCTAAACAGTATTATAAACCTAATAAAATAATCACACAACACAGACTTCACTTGCATTTCTATGCATTCCAATCTGGACTGATTTATAGACAGGAAGATCTTGTTCCTTTGAAATCTGCTCGATAGCTCAGGTTTGGTTAAACTGATTAATTTCAGCTTGCTTGACTTTGCTGCAACACAAGCAGACAGCTCCACCTACTGGCTATTTTAATAAATGCACTGCTTCTCAATGCTTTTCAATAGCAGTCACATGACTTGAAAAAAAGGTTGTTATTCTGAAACTGTGTAAATTGAACAGTTGTAAAACGAGGGCCACCTGCATATATAATGCAAATCAATTACATTCTCATTACATCAGAAATAAAGGCAATTATTCCATATACATCTTAAAGTATTGACCATATATGAATACCTCCATACCTTCTCGCTGTTTCTAGTGTGAGGTTAATGTCACTAGTATGCTTCTACTTAACACTTATAGATCTTCTCTCACTAAAGATTAACAGATATTTAATGAGTTGTAACAAAACTAAATAAAACTAACCTAAAACAAAGTTGTTGTTTTTTAAAGGGACACTTAAGTCAAAATAAAAAACTTTTATGATTCAGAAAGAGCATGCAGTTTTAAGACACTTTCCAATTTACTTGCATTATCAAATTTTGCAGTTTTATTATATTCAAACTTTATGGGGAACAAAATCCAACTGCTTATTTGAAATTCAGAGTAGGTGTTAAATCATTGTCTTTTTATTATGCACTTCTACTGCATTGAGTGGTCCTTTAACTATACATAATTAAACATTTTATATTATAATATCAAATTATTTAATGTCCATTTAAAAACAACAAATGGTCAAGTCTTCTTATAAATGTAATAGATATGGAATTGAGATTTACACATCCACATCTTCTACACAATATATTTAGAACCCACATTTTGAAATGTATAAATCTGAGACAGAAAATACAAAGACTGCACAGAGGTCACAAATGGGCTAGTTTATAAACTGACTGTAAGATCAGATATTAGAGTTTGTTCAAAGCAACCAGACACCTTCACAACACTTCACAGTTATCCTTGGTGCAGATTTTTATCACTAAATTGAAAGTTTGTTGCAAACATTAAAGAGTTTCATTAAATTACTTTTGTCAGTTGAGATATTGTGCTCCTAGCAGCTGAAACTTGTCAAAAGTAAACATTCTTTGCAATCAGAGAAAATCTTTTAGTGAAATATTCAATGGCTGTGGAAATATAAAAATTATTTTCTGTATAATGCAGGGCTCGACAAACCCAGGAGCCTGGGAGCCACTGGCTCCTAGAATTTTACCCCTGGCTCCTAACTTTTTGGGTTATTCTCCATATATCTATATACAAATCCAACTGTCTGGCTCCTAAAAAATATGTCTGGCTCCTAAATATTCTTATTGGCTCCTAATTTTTTAACATATTTGTCAAGCACTGGTATAATGTGTATACAATTTCCTGATAAAAAGAAAATGCTCTCCTGTGAGAGCAATTATTGCACTATTGCATGAATACCAAAGAATTTTGTGGTGCAATGTAGGGCCCTGTGTCATAAAGTTGGGTCTCCATACGAGCAGGACAATGACCCAAAGCACACATCAAAAAGCACCCAGAAATGGTTTAAGACAAAGCACTGGAGAGTACTGAACTGGCCAGCAATGAGTCCAGATCTCAATCCCATAAAGCACCTGTGGAGAGATCTCAAAACAACAGTTGGGAAAAGGAACCCTTCCAATCTGAGAGACCTGGAGCAGTTGGCAAAAGAAGAGTGGTCCAAAATTCCAATAGAGATGTGTAATAAACTCATTGATGATTACAGGAAGTGATTGATTTCAGTTATTTTTTCCAAGGGGTGTGCTACCAAAAATGAAATTGAGGGTGCCAATAATTTAATCCAGTCCTTTTTTGGAGTTTTGTGTGGAATGTGTCAGATTTGGCTTTTTTCCCCTCCAACTTTTTGTATTATACCAATACAAGCAAAATAAACATGAGAATGCCTAAACATTTGTAATTGCAACAATTTTCTGGGCAAACTGGCGCATTACCTGACAGAAATATTAGGGTGCCAATATTTTTGGCCTTAACTGTATATACATATATATGCATACATACAAATATAACATTTACTATGTGGCCAAACAAAGCATTTAAGATTTCTAGATTTTGGGGAAATGTGTGAAACCCTGAAGCAGGTATTACCCTCCCATCTCCCCAATACCTACCTGATCCCTTCCAAACATCCCCCTTTACACTAGTAGCAGCCATCTTAGGTACTGGCAGCTGTCTGCCAATACCTAAATAAAAAAAAAAAAATATATATATATATATATATATATATATATATATTTTTTTTTTTTATTTAATTTTTTCTGTATTTTAAGAGCCTCCCCACTTCTCTCTGTGATCTTTATGTAGGCCTCCCCCTGATTTCCCCTTTTTCCTGTAATATAGCGACCTGTCCCTTCAAAACTTAGTTTCTCCCTTCCTCAATGGGCTGCCCATCCACACCCCGTCCTACAGCTCCCACCGGAACCAACAGATGATAGTTACAGTGTCACTGTCTGTATAGATGTGGCAATGGAGCACTGATCATGCTCAAATACCATATGAGGGCAGATGCTCGAAGCCCACAAAAAGCAAGTCTCAGTTGTCACTTAACAACTGAGACTTCTTGGGCTTTCAACATGTCGGACATAGAGCTACATTATGCGGTATGCTGGGGTTTGTACCGTATGACATATTTACGTCTGATAGGGGTAAGGGTTAATAAATGTTCCCATAAGTCTCTTTGTGGAACTGTCAGGGGCCTACAAAAAAATAATCTAAAAGAGTAATTTACCTCAAAATGTTGTTCCCTGTCAAAACGTTTAACTGCATAAAGTTAAAAAAAAAAAAAAAAAAAAAAAAAACACTTGTTTTGATTGCTTTTTCTGTCATTTAACTTTGAAAATTACAGTGTTCCCACTCCCCCCCCCCAGAAACCGTGGAGGAGTGAATTCTGTGAAATTCAGCACCCATAGGTTCCTACATTCTGTACAGCGATTGGTTGATAAATGCAGGAGCTTGTTTACATTTTCTTTTTCAAATTAGCAACATCAAAGAAGATTCAACATTCAAGAGATGTATTCTAAGCCCTACAAAACATTTCTTTTATTTTTTTTCAACACTTTTAAAACATTTATTTTACATGCATTAATTGAAATGCTTAAACTACCCTGGCCTGTATGTTCATTTATTGATAAACTACACAAAACTCTTGTAATTACAAGATGTTTTATGCCCCTTTTATCAGGTATGCTCGTACAAGTATCCCGAAAGCTGCTTGAGATTCACCCCCTCCCCTGTGAGATTCTACTCCCAAAAAAAAAAAAAAAAAAAAAATTAAAAAATCTGAAGGACATTCTGGCTAATCTGAAGACAATTATCAGATATTTATAGTGGCATAAGAACATTCTTTTGAAGGAGGGAGTGATTTACTTATTTTAAATACACTATGGGCTAGATTTATCAAGCAAGGGCGGACAGGGGCGTACATATTCTCTCCTGTCCAATCCAACTCGCCTCTGGCAGGCAGCTACCCACTGGCGGAATTCAACATTGCTATTTTGCGCTTGCATACAATCCCGCTCCCTGACAGTGCACAGCCAATCACGTGCTGGTCAGATGAGACCGGGGAGACTGAAATTCTCCACCTAAGAGGTGGAGAAGAGGTTAGGGGAGCACTTGATAAATTGTGACTGCAGGTTTGCTTGTGAGAACCTGCAGTCATAGGGAGACAAAGAGCTTGATAAATAGAGCCCTATATTAGGGCTGAGACAGACTAGTATTGCATTTTTCCACTAGTACGGCATTAGTCGATTAATTATATATTCAATTACGCTATATTTTGACAGTCAAAAACAGCCCGTAGCCTACTACCGATTGTCTCACTTGGCGGCAGTCATGACGTGTTATTTCATAGATGAAACACATTTTGCTAACCGGAAAAAAAATGGCATCTTCAACAAAAAGTCCTGCTTGGAAAATGAACCAAGTACAGTGGCAAGCAGACCACCTGAAAAGTAATGTCACACTGTTACTGCTATGGCAACATTATTTGGAGATGACTACTACACAGAGGACGCGATGTCTCTGCAAACCGAGCTGGACAAATACATGCAAGATGAGTGCAACCACATTCCTCCATTTGAAGACCCTCTGGCATGGTGGAAGGCAAGTGAATGCAAGTACAGGAAATTATCACGGCTAGCGAAAGCATACCTGTGCATCCCAGCAACATCTGTACCGGCTGGACAAGTTCTCTCAGCTGCGTGCCTGATAGTCAGCAGACTACGTAATGGTCTACTCTACATGTGGACATGCTCATTTTTCTTAACAAGAACAATTAATTAAAATATGGACATTGCCAATAGTTGATTTTTTTTAAAACTTGCATGGATGCACTTTGCAGATTGTTTTTTGTTCATTTATTTATACTGATTCATGCCTAGGTTTTTATTCACTGGAACTTTTAACACACAAAGGTTAGTGCGAGTTTACGCAGAGTGTAGGCTTACTGTAAGATTGGTAGTCTAAGTATCGAGTGTAGCTTTGTTTGAGTAGTTTTACGTGCTGTAAATAAAAAAACGGACTGGTTAATAAATGGTCTAATGTATTTTGTTGTTATGGCCAGGAAACATTTATTTCCTGGCATAGTCGGACAAAGACATTATCTATAGTAAGGCTATTCATGACGTTTATATATTTATGCGCCAATTCATGGGAGACAATACAAGGTTTTTTTACGTTTACAGGTAATTTGCAATTGTAATTGATAGAAAAACTTGGAATAAATACTTACGACGTGACATGCTTGCAGCTCCTCTGCCCTACAGAGGCAAAACACCGTAACTCGCATGAATCTGAATCTCTGTTGAGTAAAATTAGATCTAGACTAATTTTTTACCTAAAACATTAAAAATATTATGCATTTAATACCTATTATTTTCTGGCAAGAGGGGGTGGGGTCAACTGGTCGACAGCAACAGCTGTCAACTAGTCAATAGTAAAAATATTAGTCATGCACACCCGTACCCTATATGTGTATGTGGACACCCCTACTAATTATGGAGTTCAGGTATTTGAGACACATCCATTGCCAACAGGTGCATACAATCCAGCACATAGCTATGAAATCTTCATAGACAGACAAGCACTGACAGTACAATGGCTGATACTGTAGAGCTTAGTGAATTTAAACACGGCGCTGTTATAGGATGCCACATTTGACACAGGGCAGTTTCCGAAATTTCTGCCATACTAGATCTGCCACAGTCAAATGTAAGTGCTATTATTGTGAAGCGGTAACGTCTAGAAGAAACAATAACCCAGGCATGGAATGCTAGACCGCGCAAACCTACAGAGTGGGGCCATTGAGTGCTGAAGTATCTCCTGACTACAGAGTTCCAAACTACCTCTGGAAGCAACTATCAGCACACCAACTGTGTGTCAGGAGCTACATGAAATAGGTTTCCATGACCGAGCAGCTGTACACAAGCTTCACATCAGCATGTACAATGCCAAGCATTGGCTTAGCGCTGCGGAATCTGTTAGCGCTCTACAAATAACCGATAAGAAAAAGAAAAAAGCAGGATGCCATTAGACTCTGGAGCAGTGGAGAAAACAGGGGAGGGGGGGGGGGGATAGAAAGTTAAAAGGACAGTTTACTCAAAATATTTCTCCCCTTTAATTTGTTCCCAATGATCCACTTAACCTGCTGGAGTTTATTACATTGTTTACAGGTAGCTCCTTTACCCTTATATTGGCATTTGAAATAGTTGATTTAGCATGCAGTATCCACACCTATTCTGAAGGTTTGTGGCCGCAGGTCCAAGCTATAGATAAGCTTTGTAAACACAGCCAGCAGAAGACATTACACTCCCAGTGGGATATAGCAGAGATAAGGTAATAAAATGTTGATTTTCCATTGTTCTCTCCAAGTACTGGTGATTGTTTTAAGGACAGATATAAGATAAAGAAGCAGGTATATGTACACAATGTGATACAGTAATGAGATCTGATTATACCTACAAGCTCAACCCATTTTATTAGGCTGTGGCTTCAAAACACAAAATAAGAGCTTTAATATACACAAATAAACCTTAAAAAGCTAATTTTCCATACATTTTTACTCAGCAGTTGGTAAAAAAAGCAATTGTAAACACATTAAAAGGAAAAAACTATTTTACAGTATACTGTCCCTTTAAAAGAACTACTGACAAGCCCTCAGTCTGGAGTGCTCATCTCTCTCATTTTGCCCAGAGGGTCTGAATCATGTGGAGGAAACTAGACTAACAAGTTTTCATGCTTATTTTGTAACATCTGAAACAAGTCAAAGTATTGGGGGGGTTAAAAATTTTATATATATATATATATTTATTTATTTTTTATTTAAACTGAGACAAACATTAATGCCATGAAGAGCATTATGATAATCAACAGTCCAGACTCATGTCAAGAGCAATTATTTTCTAATGCATATTCACATTTTTTTCTTTTAAAAAACATGTGATCTGTTTTATAAATATAAATTTGTATTAACAGGTTTAATATATTAACCCTTTAAATCCAAAACTGAGAATGCTTTAATAGACTGCAAGTATTTGACCCATAAACCTTGGATCTTATCAGCCAATAAATCAGTCTTATCTTGCCTTCAGTGTTTTTTTCCCACAGATACAATGTAGTTGGTTTACACAAAATTCTGTCCTTTTCGGTATATTCATGATATATTTCCAGCAATACTTTGCATGCAAGTTTTTTTGATAATAGCAGTAAATTAGAAAGTTGCTTAAAATTACATGCTCTCTGAATGAAGAAAGTTTACATTTTGACTAGACTATTGTTTTAATTAAAAAAAAAAATTTGTTTGCAGTTACAGTTTTCAAGTAAAATAGTTGAAATTCAATAAGTTTTTTTCATATAATGATTAAAATACAAACAGAACATTCATTAAAATGCTAAATTAAAAAAGGACAAGATTAAATAACTAATGTTGCAACTATCCCATACTACAATATTTCAAGAAAAACCTTTTGACTCTTGCTTCAAAAATCCCTCCCCTAAAAAGCTTACTAATGCTAAACTGACAAACTGATACATCAGCAAACCTTTCAACTTTCCCTCATTTTCACAATTTAGGAGACACTGATTGCTTTAGCAACCTTCAATGGGATCACCCGAGAAGTGTTTACCTTGCCGGCACACTTCAAAAGGCTCAGCTGAAATACATGAACTGTGCATGTAATCTTTAGTGAAGATGGTCATCATCTAATTTTACATCTTCAAAAGGATCACTCACCCTTTACAAACCTCACTTAAAAGGTAGAAAAAGGTTTCATTTTTTTGTCAAGTCCTAAAACAATACAATTTTTGACTAATCACTGTAAAATGATTTGATCTGTAAAAGTACCTTATATACTGCCACTGTCCAGCAAACAAACTCAGATCAGGCAATAAATGTCAGAACTGGGCATGTCCCCCAATAGTGAAAACTATTTTTATGGTATATAGTTGTACAGAATTATATATATAGTCATGGGGCAATTTTTCTTTAAAAACTTTACATCCCTTTATTCTTATCACACATGTAAGTACATGAACTCTTACAGCACTATAAATTTTGAACACTTCAGCAAAGTCAGCACATACGACATGTATTACAAGGGATTATACCCAATTCCATTAAGGTATGTACAGGGAGTGCAGAATTATTAGGCAAATGAGTATTTTGACCACATCATCCTCTTTATGCATTTTGTCTTACTCCAAGCTGTATAGGCTCGAAAGCCTACTACCAATTAAGCATATTAGGTGATGTGCATCTCTGTAATGAGAAGGGGTGTGGTCTAATGACATCAACACCCTATATCAGGTGTGCATAATTATTAGGCAACTTCCTTTCCTTTGGCAAAATGGGTCAAAAGAAGGACTTGACAGGCTCAGAAAAGTCAAAAATAGTGAGATATCTTGCAGAGGGATGCAGCACTCTTAAAATTGCAAAGCTTCTGAAGCGTGATCATCGAACAATCAAGCGTTTCATTCAAAATAGTCAACAGGGTCGCAAGAAGCGTGTGGAAAAACCAAGGCGCAAAATAACTGCCCATGAACTGAGAAAAGTCAAGCGTGCAGCTGCCAAGATGCCAATTGCCACCAGTTTGGCCATATTTCAGAGCTGCAACATCACTGGAGTGCCCAAAAGCACAAGGTGTGCAATACTCAGAGACATGGCCAAGGTAAGAAAGGCTGAAAGACGACCACCACTGAACAAGACACACAAGCTGAAACGTCAAGACTGGGCCAAGAAATATCTCAAGACTGATTTTTCTAAGGTTTTATGGACTGATGAAATGAGAGTAAGTCTTGATGGGCCAGATGGATGGGCCCGTGGCTGGATTGGTAAAGGGCAGAGAGCTCCAGTCCGACTCAGACGCCAGCAAGGTGGAGGTGGAGTACTGGTTTGGGCTGGTATCATCAAAGATGAGCTTGTGGGGCCTTTTCGGGTTGAGGATGGAGTCAAGCTCAACTCCCAGTCCTACTGCCAGTTTCTGGAAGACACCTTCTTCAAGCAGTGGTACAGGAAGAAGTCTGCATCCTTCAAGAAAAACATGATTTTCATGCAGGACAATGCTCCATCACACGCGTCCAAGTACTCCACAGCGTGGCTGGCAAGAAAGGGTATAAAAGAAGAAAATCTAATGACATGGCCTCCTTGTTCACCTGATCTGAACCCTATTGAGAACCTGTGGTCCATCATCAAATGTGAGATTTACAAGGAGGGAAAACAGTACACCTCTCTGAACAGTGTCTGGGAGGCTGTGGTTGCTGCTGCACGCAATGTTGATGGTGAACAGATCAAAACACTGACAGAATCCATGGATGGCAGGCTTTTGAGTGTCCTTGCAAAGAAAGGTGGCTATATTGGTCACTGATTTGTTTTTGTTTTGTTTTTGAATGTCAGAAATGTATATTTGTTAATGTTGAGATGTTATGGTTTCACTGGTAAAAATAAATAATTGAAATGGGTATATATTTGTTTTTTGTTAAGTTGCCTAATAATTATGCACAGTAATAGTCACCTGCACACACAGATATCCCCCTAAAATAGCTAAAACTAAAAACAAACTAAAAACTACTTCCAAAAATATTCAGCTTTGATATTAATGAGTTTCTTGGGTTCATTGAGAACATGGTTGTTGTTCAATAATAAAATTAATCCTCAAAAATACAACTTGCCTAATAATTCTGCACTCCCTGTGTGTGTATATATATATATATATATATATATATATATATATATATATATATATATATATATATATATATATATATATATATATATATATATATATATATATATATATATATATATATATATATATATATATATATATATATATATATATATATATATATATATATATATATATACATATACGTGTGTGTTCTCCACACAAAAAATGTTGCCAGTAGGGTGGCATTATGACGTATTTGGGTGGAGGTAGAGTAATAGTTTGCAATATAACACCATTTTCAGTTATTTATAAAGCTTGGTTAACCACAAATTTGCTTCTATTATAAAATTTGCTTCATTACCTTGTTATCCTTTGCTGTAGAAACAGCATTGCACTACAGGCAGTAAAATTAACTAATCTAGTTAGCTAATAACAAGAGAGAAATGTGTGCAGGCACCAGTCAGCAACTATCTCCCACTAGTGTAGGATATGTGCGTATTCTTTTTCAACAAGGGATTCCAAAAGAACTAAGCACATTTGAAATTAGCAGTGAATTTAAAAGTGTCTTAAAATTACATGCTCTTAATTATGCACGTTTAATTTTGACTCTCTTTTCCCTTTAAAGGACCAGTAAATACAGTAGATTTGCATGATCAACAAAGGCATGATAACAAGACAATGCAATAGCACTTAGTTTAAACTTCAAATGAGTAGTAGATTGTTTTCTGAAAATTTCAAGTTATATCTTTTCCGCTCCTCCTGTATCATGTGATAGCCATCAGCCAATCACAAATGCATATACATATATTCTGTGAATTCATGCACATACTCAGTAGAAGCTGGTGACTCAAAAGTGTCAATATAAAAAGACTGCATATTTTGTTAATGGAAGTAAATAGGAAAGTTGTTTAAAAATTAAACTCTATCTGAATCATGAAAGTTTAATTTTGACTTAAAGGGACAGTAAACCTCAAAAATAATGTTATATAATTCTGCACATAGTGCAGAATTATATTAGCCTTATCTTTATAAAACCTAATAATCGCTTTGATTTTTTTTTAAAAAAAGGACAGTTTTCAGACCCGCTCTCTGTGCTCTTCTGAGCGGGTCTGTTTTTTTCCACACAGCGCATCGGGCCAGCTGTATAGTCACAGCCCGACCGCGCCATTATACTCAGTGCAGCTCGCTCCTGCTGTCAGACAGAGCAGGAGCGAGCTGCACTGAGTATAATGGCGCGGTCGGCCTGGGCTGTGACTATACAGCTGACCCGATGCGCTGTGTGAAAAAAACAGACCCGCTCAGGAGAGCGCAGAGAGCGGGTCTGAAAACTGTCCTTTTTTTAAAAAAAATCTAAGGGAATATTAGGTTTTATAAAGATAAGTCTAATATAATGTTATATAATTGTGCACTATGTGCAGAATTATTTAACATTTTTGAGGTTTACTGACTCTTTAAATGGGTCCAGAGGAGAACAGTGTATGTGTGTCAAACATGTTTTATCTTTATAAACTTCATCAAGTTTGACAGAATAGAATAGTCGGTTGCATGTTTTTGAGAGAGCAAATGGCATAACTACTAAAGCAGCTGTTCTACACCTTTCTCTTATGTCTGCTGCCGTTTCAGCTTTTTTCTTTTTTAAATCTGTGACAGTGAAATCTGTTCATTACTAACCTGTATACACAATATTCAAGCTAATATAGGCTGAACATTTGCAAGGTTATATAAAGCAAAATATTTGTTCTTTTTTCCCCCCCCACTGTCAATGAAGCTTGCAATAAAAATAAAAAATATTTCTATCATATTTTAGAAGTTATTGTATTCCCTTTATGAATTTATAAACTTACCTACAACATCCTATAACATAAAGGACTACTGAAAGCAGCAAAGCTCTAGAGAAAATGTTGGAACATCACAATATAATGAGGACTAAATTAGATCTATTGTTTGTATTGAACACCATAAGACAATGTGGAGTTTTTTTTAAACTACAAACCATTTATTTTAGAAGGTCATGTGTGTTCCACTGCATTACAGGATTATACCCTTGCAACTAAACTGTCCAGCAAACATAAGAGACAAACATAAAACAGGGCAGCTCAGGGTTAGCTAGCTTAAAAAAAATGTTTTTCCAACAAGCTATGAGAAAACAACCATATCCTACATTAACTCTTTAAAAATGAATAAAATGAAAAGGGTCACAACAACCTAATGACACACTGCATGAGGACATTAAACAGGATATAAAAGCAATTATCCACAAGACCTTCATCATATATTCACTGCAATAAATGGATTACGATTAGCTATGGCATTGTCAGGCATATTGAAACTAACTTGTTTAAATGCAAAACTGTCCCAATTTATAGTTTAACCCTTTAAGGACACAGCTTTCAGTTTGCTCAATTGTTTTATGACGGAAAAATTATGTCATATGTCCTTAAGAGGTTAAAAAAATAAGCCCCCTTGCTGTAAAATAAGAGTGATTTGTCAACAATACAGTAGCTTTGGGGTAACTGCTTCATAACAACCCTAAATGTTCCACATTATCATTATAATCTGTGTACACTAAACAAAAAAAAGCAGTAACTATCGCTATACAGTTGGTTTGTAATGTGGAGTTTTGTGACTGTGGAGAAAAAGTAATGTATTCTATTTTGACACTTGAGGAATTTAAAGAGCTTGATAAAAAGTTATGGATTTTTTGGAAGCTTTCATGAAATCCCAGCAAAAAAAAATGTATTTTGAAGTCATAAAACAGCTAGAGGTAAACGAATTATGGAAAGGTTGCATTATTCAGAACTTCTCAGAAGTGGTAAGTATAATAAGCATTCCACAAAAAAAGTTTTTCCCCTGCATTTTTAATTTAACCCATTCACTGCCCTCTGTAAAAGCTAACAGATAAATGACCATATAAAAAGGAATCATAGAGGTGAAGTACCTAGTAGTGTAACAAACCACACAAACCCCGAATTCAATCACAGACCTCACTCAGGACTAAATAACACAGATTGAAGTCAGTGCACAAACAGAAGCACTGGCTGCAGCCACCATTTGTGAACCCTATTGTAAACTCTCCTTTGTTATTGTACAGCATACAGTGAGAAGTTTCCCAGGACACGCCTTGCACATATCCATTTCCAACTACCAGGACAAACTAAAACAGCAGTCACTCACCTTCATATCATTCATAATGGTTTGGAAAAGCCCTCCAAGAGCGCTGCATTCTTTCTCCATACCCGCATCCATTTTTAATCCTCCCCAGGGCTATGAAGCCCCCCGTTCGTCAGCTGTTAAAATAGCTCAGGACCAGCACGACGGCGTAAGCGCAGGGTGAGAATAATAATAATAATACAAGCAAACCCCGCGAGAGAAGCACATTCAGTGTATAGTTACGCTCATGCCGCTGAATCTGTGAAGAGAGGGGCAGGCCGTGACTTCGTGAATACGCAACTTACGCAACAATTCAGTGCCCCCTGTCGGCAACTAACGTTGCCAGCGGAGACAAACACCGCCCTCCCGTGTGACACTCCGCCTATTACTCTCGGTCTAGAAGGTGAAAGGGGCAGTTTATTACACGAGGCCAACCTATTAGTCACTCCTCCACGTTACAAAAGGCCACTTTAGATAAACCTGAAGCATTTTATTCAGTGGTAATGCAATTCTAATTGCAGATAGTCTGCTGCGATGATAAGGGACAGGTACACGGCGCAACAAAATAAATACGGCTAATCAACAGTGGGACTGGGAACATTTTCCAAACTTGAGGGCGTGACAATGACGTAGCCATGTTGGGAAGCAGGTGAGCCAACCCTTTCTCTCCAGCTATCTCCCTTTGATAATTTGGGCTGGTCAGGTATAAACGTCAGCTAAGGGACTAGGGAGCAGCAGCATGCTCCCGACTATTCATTTAGACGCCGCCTACTGAGGGTAAAGTGCACTAGCAATGGGTTTCAGTAGACTAAGGTTTTAAAGGGACAGTCAAGTATAAATTAAACTTTCATTATTCAGATAGGACTTTTAATTTTAATCAACTTTCCAATTTACTTTTATCATCAAATTTGCTTTTTTTCTCTTGGTATTCTTAGTTTAAACTAAACATAGGTAGGCTCATATGCTAATTTCTAAGCCTTTGAGGGCTGCCTATTATCACATGCTTTTTAAATCTCTTTTCAACACAAAGAGACAGAAAGTACACGTGGGCTATATAGATAACACTGTGTTCAGGCACAGAAAGTTATTTAACCTTTTAACGCCGTTATGCCGTTCTATTCCGTCATATTTACACTGGGCTTTAAAGCCGTTATGACGGAATAGAACGTCATAACAAACAGCTGTCTTGAAGCCTTCTGTGCTTCAAGGACTTGATCGCGGTCTGGAGGGCGTTCCTAGGGTTGTAGGGACGCCCCCCAGATACGATCCAATAATTGAAATCTCGCGATCGTATGCACGATCGCGTAGTTTCAATTTGTCTACATCGGAACAGGTGTTCCGATGTAGGCACTTTAACCCTGTCACGAAAGGGTTAAGATCTAGCACAATACAATGCTAAATTTAAGACAATAGATAATAAACAGTCACAATCATGTGATCAGGGGGCTGGAAGAAGGTTCCTAGATACAAGGTAATCACAGAGGTAAAAAGTACATTAATATAACTGTGTTGGTTATGCAAAACTGGGGAATGGGTAATAAAGGGATTATCTTTTAAAACAATAACAATTCTATGGTTGACTGTCCCTTTAATGTCTAGTCGTTGGAAAGTGCATAGTTGCAACGTCACATTGTGTGGCTGTGTAACACAGTACTGTATTTGAAGTCTGTAAAAAGAAGCAGATTGCAAATCTCTTCCTGTGGGATCACTCATACAATGAAATGTGTAACAAGTTTATGCTTGTTATTTTTAAAGCTTAATATAATCTTGTCATATTAAAATTACCAAATGTTGATGAACTAGTCAACTTTCCAAAAATGACATTTGTAAAAGCATAGTTGTTAAAAAGTTCAATAAATATTATTTAAAAAAAAAATCAAATTAAACATCAAATTATAATACAATAAGATTTTGCAATTATTACTTTTTAAGAAAAATTAACAGATTTAAAAGAAATTATTTTAACACAAGTGTTTATTTAATGATAAAAAATATTTTAACGTGAAATGTTTCATAATCAATATTTTTTATCTCAATTGCTTTTGGATAGATCCATTAATAAACAAAAAATATTGAGTAATATGTTAGAATTTTTAAAAAAAAAATCTGTTAAAATGTTTACCTATGCGTAATTAAACCGTTATGCAATATACTTTATTTACATGCACCTAGATTACAAGCTTTGCGTTAGCCTTAAAAAGCAGCGTTGAGAGGTTCCAACGCTGCTTTTTAACGCCCGCTGGTATTACGAGTCTGGCAGGTACAGGTGTACCGCTCACTTTTTTTCCGCGACTCGAGCATACCACAAATCCACTTACGTCAATTGCGTATCCTATCTTTTTAATGGGATTTGCCTAACGCCGGTATTACGAGTCTTGGAAAAAGTGAGCGGTAGACCCTCTCCTGTCAAGATTCCTACCGCATTTAAAAGTTAGTAGTTAAGAGTTTTATGGGTTAACGCCGTAACATAGAACTCTTAACTAAAGTGATAAAAAGTACACTAACCCCCATAAACTACCTATTAACCCCTAAACCGAGCCCCCCCACATACACATCGCAAACACTTAAAAAAAAAATTAACCCCTAATCTGACGACCGGACATCGCCGCCAATTCAATAAATATATTAACCCCTAAACCGCCGCACTCCCGCCTCGCAAACACTAGTTAAATTTTATTAACCCCTAATCTGCCGTCCCTAACATCGCCGACACCTACCTACATTTATTAACCCCTAATCTGCCGACCCCAACGTCGCCCGCAACTATATTAAATGTATTACCCCCTAAACCTAAGTCTAACCCTAACATCCCCCTAATTTAAATATAATTTAAAATAATCTAAATAAAATAACTACAATTTACTAAATTATTCCCATTTAAAACTAAATACTTACCTATAAAATAAACCCTAAGCTAGCTACAATATAACTAATAGTTACATTGTAGCTAGCTTAGGGTTTATTTTTATTTTACAGGCAACTTTGTATTTTAACTAGGTAGAATAGTTATTAAATAGTTACTCATTTAATAACTTCCTAGTTAAAATAAATACAAATATACCTGTCAAATAAATCCTAACCTAAGTTACAATTACACCTAACACTACCATTAAATAAATTACCTAAATTAATTACAATTAAATTAAATAAACTAAATTACAGAAAAAAACACTAAATTACAGAAAAAATAAAATAATTACCATTTTTTTAAACTAATTACACCTAATCTAATCCCCCTAATAAAATAAAAAAGCCCCCCAAAATAATAAAAATCCCTACCCTATACTAAATTACAAATAGCCCTTAAAAGGGCTTTTTGCGGGGCATTGCCCCAAAGTAATCAGCTGTTTTACCTGTAAAAAAAAAGACAATACCCCCCAACATTACAACCCACCACCCACACACCCAACCCTACTCTAAAACTCACCCAATCCCCCCTTAATAAAACCTAACTCTAACCCCCTGAAGATCACCCTACCTTGAGACGTCTTCACCCAACTGGGCAGAAGTGGTCCTCCAGAGGGTCCGAAGTCTTCATCCTATCTTGGCAGAAGAGGTCCTCCAGACGGGCAGAAGTCTTCATCCAGGCGGCATCTTCTATCTTCATCCGGAGCGGAGCGGGTCCATCTTCAAGACTCCGACGCGGAGCATCCTCTTCCTTCCGATGACTAACACTAAATGACGGTACCTTTAAGTGACGTCATCCAAGATGGCGTCCCTTCAATTCCGATTGGCTGATAAAATTCTATCAGCCAATCGGAATTAAGGTAGAAAAAATCCTATTGGCTGATCCAATGATAAAGGTATACTTTATTTAAAGTCCAAGTTCCCCTGGATATCATTTTAACAGCAGTATTGGCACTAAAGTACTAAGAACACATAATAAGTCTCTACTTGCTAAACACAAAATCCACATATTAGTCTAAAGACTAGGGTAACTAGACGTCCCCGATTTTAGGGGACAGTGCCCGGATTGAGGAGACTGTCCCCAGACAAATTTTGTCCCCGAAAATGTCCCCAGGAAGACAGTCGGAGCCCAATGCATGTTAGCGGCACTTGTGGGAAGTTAAATTGAAATGTTTAGAAGTACATAATCTTTCTAAGATTTTGATTGGTCAAAAACTACAAAGTAGGGGTATCTTCTGGTGATTGATTTTACTAGTGGCCTATCGTGAGGCATAACTAAAGCACTTATAAGAGATCTTTGGCTTTGAGTAACGCTTGCGTGTGAAAAAAAACGAAAGGGTACTACGTTGCTTGTAGGGGTATGTTATAGTATACATTTTACCTTTTTACTTGTTTTTTTTTTAGAAAGAAAAGGAATTCTAGTTTTCTATCAAAGAATAAGATTATCAAGAAATAACTTTTTTTATGTAGGTGTTTGAGCTGGTCCTATACAGGCCTGGAATCCTCTGCCTCGATTAATGAATCACGATGCTTGGACTGGTGGTAGAAGATAAGGAAGCATTGTGAGACCCCGCCCCACCCCCCGACCCCCGGGCTCTCTAAATTTGTGAGGGGAACAAAGCAGGGATTAAACACATAAGTGGGATTTGACCTGGCCGGTTTGTTTTGCAAGTGATGATTGTAGAGGCAAAATATAATTTAATGTAAGGGTTTAAAAAAAATGTCCCCGGATTTTATTTTAAAAATCTGGTCACCTTACTACAGACCTTATCTAACCCCATAAATTATGTATTTTCTAAAACAACACAAACTTCCTAAACAGATGTGTAATGTTAGAAATAACCATTTAGGAATTTACTTTAAAAATAGGCATTCTTTATAATTTCCCCCCAAAAAATCATTCTTAGTATCTTATTATTGATCTGTTAATGACACCGTAGGAAGGATAACAACAGTTATAAATAAGATGTCTCAAATGCACTGAGCACATAGATGCAAAACATGTATAGGCTTTCTTAATCCCATGTCTAGTGCAGGCCATACACGTGTACCATATGATATGCTTTTATAAGCAGTGTTCTCCCCAGGACCTTTTTAGCGGGTGCACCACCTTGCTGATATTACTGACCACCCAGCTAAAATTGTAGCCAATATTAAAGGGACAGTTAAGTCCCAAAAAAACTTTCATGATTCAAATAGGGCATGTAATTTTAAACAACTTTCCAATGTACTTTTATCACCAATTTTGCTTTGTTCTCTTGGTATTCTTAGTTGAAAGCAAAACCTAGGAGGTTCATATGCTATTTCTAAGACCTTGAAGGCCGCCTCTAATCTAAATGCATTTTGATAGTTTTTCACCACTAGAGGGCATTAGTTCACGTGTTTCATATAGATAACATTGAGCTCATGCATGTGAATTTACCATGGAGTCAGCTCTGATTGGCTAAAATGCAAGTCTGTCAAAAGAACTGAAATAAGGGGGCAGTCTGCTGAGGCTTAGATACAAGGTAATTACAGAGGTAAAATGTGTATTATTATAACTGTGTTGGTTATGCAAAACTGGGAAATTTTTAATTAAGGGATTATCTATATTTTAAAGCAACAAAAATTCTGGTGTTGACTGTCCATTTAAGCTAAAATGAGCTAATATTAAAAATGTTCAATTTTTATTGTACAAATTATCATTAAATATATTTATGCTAAATTGTGCAATTAATTTGTGCTTTGTATAGCAGAAAATTATATAATATTAGAAAATACTACACTGCCCCCACCCAGCTGGCAAAATTTTCTGTGGAGATCAAAGACCAACATAAGATTTTCATGAATTTACTAAAAAAATAAGTATATTTTTATTACCAGAGATAAACAATATCCAGAACCAATTTAATACTATAAAGTATAACTTTTCTAAAGGACTATAAAAATCAAATGTGCTTCTTCAGAAACTGACTTTATAATTAGTGTTCACTTTTTCTTGGACATCAGTGAACAAATTAATATGTTGCTGTCCCGCCGCTCCCATTGCACCGCTCTGGCTGTTGCCATGGACGCGGTGGTTGCTACGTCTATTCCCCTCTCAAGCCGGTTGGATCCTTTGAAGTCCTTCTTGGCGTGAATCGGCGCCTATATAAGTATCTGCATAACTTACGTACGCTGCTCAAGTATAGGACTTACTATGGCCTAGATTTAGAGATGGGCAGTAGCCGTCAAAACCAGCGTTAGAGGCTCCTAACGCTGGTTTTTACTGCCCACTGGTATTTGGAGTCAGTCAGGAAAGGGTCTAACGCTCACTTTGCAGCCGCAACTTTTCCATACCGCAGATCCCCCTACGCCATTTGCGTATCCTATCTTTTCAATGGGATCTTTCTAACGCCGGTATTTAGAGTCGTGGCTGAAGTGAGCGTTAGAAATCTAACAACAAAACTCCAGCCGCAGAAAAAAGTCAGTAGTTAAGAGCTTTCTGGGCTAACGCCGGTTTATAAAGCTCTTAACTACTGTGCTCTAAAGTAGACTAACACCCATAAACTACCTATGTACCCCTAAACCGAGGCCCCCCACATCGCCGCCACTCTATTAAATTTTTTTAACCCATAATCTGCCGCTCCGTACACCGCCGCCAGCTACGTTATCCCTATGTACCCCTAATCTGCTGCCCCTAACATCGACGACCCCTATATTATATTTATTAACCCCTAATCTGCCGCCCCCAACGTCGCCTCCATCTACCTACAATAATTAACCCCTAATCTGCCGACTGGACCACACCGCTACTATAATAAATGTATTAACCCCTAAAGCTAAGTCTAACTCTAACCCTAACACCCCCCTAACTTAAATATATTTTAAATCTAACAAAATAAATTAACTCTTATTAAATAAATTATTCCTATTTAAAGCTAAATACTTACCTGTAAAATAAACCCTAATATAGCTACAATATAAATTATAATTATATTGTAGCTATTTTAGGTTTAATATTTATTTTACAGGCAACTTTGTAATTATATTAACAAGGTGCAATAGCTATTAAATAGTTAATAACTATTTAATAGTTACCTAGTTAAAATAATTACAAAATTACCTGTAAAATAAATCCTAACCTAAGTTACAATTAAACCTAACACTACACTATCAATAAATTAATTAAATACAATACCTACAAATAAATACAATTAAATAAACTAACTAAAGTACAAAAAATAAAAAAAGAACTAAGTTACAAAAAATAAAAAAATATTTACAAACATTAGAAAAATATTACAACAATTTTAAACTAATTACACCTACTCTAAGCCCCCTAATAAAATAACAAATCCCCCCAAAATAAAAAAATGCCCTACCCTATTCTAAATTAAAAAAGTTCAAAGCTCTTTTACCTTACCAGCACTGAAAAGGGCCCTTTGTGGGGCATGCCCCAAAGAATTCAGCTCTTTTGCCTGTAAAAAAACACATACAATACCCCCCCCCAACATTACAACCCACCACCCACATACCCCTAATCTAACCCAAACCCCCCTTAAATAAACCTAACACTAAGCCCCTGAAGATCTTCCTACCTTATCTTCACCTCGCCGGGTATCACACCGATCCGTCCTGGCTCCGATGTCTTGATCCAAGCCCAAGCGGGGGGCTGAAGATGTCCATGATCCGGCTGAAGTCTTCATCCAAGCGGGAGCTGAAGAGGTCCATGATCCGGCTGAAGTCTTCTATCAACGGCATCTTCAATCTTCTTTCTTCCGGATCCATGTTCATCCCGCCGACGCGGAACATCCATCTTCACCGGCGACTTCCCGACGAATGACGGTTCCTTTAAGGGACGTCATCCAAGATGGCGTCCCTCGAATTCCGATTGGCTGATAGGATTCTATCAGCCAATCGGAATTAAGGTAGGAAAATTCTGATTGGCTGATGGAATCAGCCAATCAGAATCAAGTTCAATCCGATTGGCTGATCCGATCAGCCAATCAGATTGAGCTTGCATTCTATTGGCTGATCGGAACAGCCAATAGAATGCGAGCTCAATCTAATTGGCTGATCGGATCAGCCAATCGGATTGAACTTGATTCTGATTGGCTGATTCCATCAGCCAATCAGAATTTTCCTACCTTAATTCCGATTGGCTGATAGAATCCTATCAGCCAATCGGAATTCGAGGGACGCCATCTTGGATGACATCCCTTAAAGGAACCGTCATACGTCGGGAAGTCGTCGGTGAAGATGGATGTTCCGCGTCGGCGGGATGAACATGGATCCGGAAGAAAGAAGATTGAAGATGCCGTTGATAGAAGACTTCAGCCGGATCATGGACCTCTTCAGCTCCCGCTTGGATGAAGACTTCAGCCGAATCATGGACATCTTCAGCCCCCCGCTTGGGCTTGGATCAAGACATCGGAGCCAGGACGGATCGGTGTGATACCCGGCGAGGTGAAGATAAGGTAGAAAGATCTTCAGGGGCTTAGTGTTAGGTTTATTTAAGGGGGGTTTGGGTTAGATTAGGGGTATGTGGGTGGTGGGTTGTAATGTTGGGGGGAGTATTGTATGTGTTTTTTTACAGGCAAAAGAGCTGAATTCTTTGGGGCATGCCCCGCAAAGGGCCCTTTTCAGGGCTGGTAAGGTAAAAACTTTTTTAATTTAGAATAGGGTAGGGCATTTTTTTATTTTGGGGGGCTTTGTTATTTTATTAGGGGGCTTAGAGTAGGTGTAATTAGTTTAAAATTGTTGTAATATATTTCTAATGTTTGTAAATATTTTTTTATTTTTTGTAACTTAGTTCTTTTTTATTTTTTGTACTTTAGTTAGTTTAATTGTATTTATTTGTAGGTATTGTATTTAATTAATTTATTGATAGTGTAGTGTTAGGTTTAATTGTAGGTATTGTATTTAATTAATTTATTGATATTGTAGTGTTAGGTTTAATTGTAACTTAGGTTAGGATTTATTTTACAGGTAATTTTGTAATTATTTTAACTAGGTAACTATTAAATAGTTATTAACTATTTAATAGCTATTGTACCTGGTTAATATAATTACAAAGTTGCCTGTAAAATAAATATTAATCCTAAAATAGCTACAATATAATTATAATTTATATTGTAGCTATATTAGGGTTTATTTTACAGGTATTTAGCTTTAAATAGGAATAATTTATTTAATAAGAGTTAATTTATTTTGTTAGAATAACATTATATTTAACTTAGGGGGGTGTTAGGGTTAGGGTTAGAATTAGCTTTAGGGGTTAAAAAATTTATTAGAGTAGCGGTGAGCTCCGGTCGGCAGATTAGGGGTTAATACTTGAAGTTAGGTGTCGGCGATGTTAGGGAGAGCAGATTAGGGGTTAATACTATTTATTATAGGGTTATTGAGGCGGGAGTGAGGCGGATTAGGGGTTAATACATTTATTATAGTAGCGGTGAGATCCGGTCGGCAGATTAGGGGTTAATAAGTGTAGGTAGGTAGCGGCAACGTTGGGGGCGGCATATTAGGGGTTAATAAATATAATATAGGGGTCGGCGGTGTTAGGGGCAGCAGATTAGGGGTACATAGGTATAATGTAGGTGGCGGCGGTGTACGGAGCGGCAGATTAGAGGTTAATAATAAAATGCAGGGGTCAGCGGGGGCGGCAGATTAGGGGTTAATAAGTGTAAGGTTAGGGGTGTTTAGACTCGGGGTTCATGTTAGGGTGTTAGGTGCAGATTTAGGAATTGTTTCCCCATAGGAAACAATGTAGCTGCGTTAGGAGCTGAACGCTGCTTTTTTGCAGGTGTTAGTTTTTTTTTCAGCTCAAACAGCCCCATTGTTTCCTATGGGGGAATCGTGCACGAGCACGTTTTTGAAGCTGGCCGCATCCGTAAGCACCGCTGGAATTTAGAGTTGCAGTTGCGGTAAATATGCTATACGCTCCCTTTTTGGAGCCTAACGCAGCCCTTCTGTGAACTCTAAATACCAGCGGTATTTAAAAGGTGCGGGAGAAAAAAAGCCAGCATAGCTAACGCACCCCTTTGGCCGCAGAACTCTAAATCTAGCCGTATGTGTGCTCCTGGGTGTTACTTATTGCAGAATTGCTGGGTTGCCTTATTGTTACTGAACTCTGCTGGTCTGACCACTTTGCTGCTTAACCCCTGAATTGCTGGATTGCCTTATTGTTACTGAACTCTGCCTGTCTGACCATTCTGCTATTAACCCCTGAATTGCTTGATTGGCTTATTGTTACTGAACTCTGCTGTTACCCCCGAATTGCTGGATTGCCTTTTTGTTACTGAACTCTGCCTGCCTGACCACTCTGCTGTTTAACCCCTGAATTGCTGGATTGCATTATTGTTACTGAACTCTGCCTGTCTGATCACTCTGCTATTAATCCCTGAATTGCTGGATTGCCTTATTGTTACTGAACTCTGCCTGCCTAACCACTCTGCTGCTTAACCCCTGAATTGCTGGATTGCCTTATTGTTACTGAACTCTGCCTGTCTGACCACTCTGCTATTAACCCCTGAATTGCTGGATTGGCTTATTGTTACTGAACTCTACTGTTACCCCTGAATTGCTGGATTGCCTTTTTGTTACTGAACTCTGCCTGCCTGACCACTCTGCTGTTTAACCCCTGAATTGCTGGATTGCCTTATTGTTACTGAACTCTGCCTGTCTGACCACTCTGCTATTAACCCCTGAATTGCCGGATTGCCTTATTGTTACTGAACTCTGCTGTTTAAGCCCTGGTTTGCTGGATTGCCTTTTTGTTACTGAACTCTGCCTGCCTGACCACTCTGTTTAACCCCTGAATTGCTGGATTGCCTTATTGTTACTGAACTCTGCCTGTCTGACCACTCTGCTATTAACCCCTGAATTGCTGGATTGCCTTATTGTTACTGAACTCTGCTGTTTAACCCCTGATTTGCTGGATTGCCTTTTTATGAACTCTGCCTGCCTGACCACTCTGCTGTTTAACCCCTGAATTGCTGGATTTCCTTATTGTTACTGAACTCTGCCTGTCTGACCACTCTGCTATTAACCCCTGAATTGCTGGATTGCCTTATTGTTACTGAACTCTGCTGTTTAACCCCTGATTTGCTGGATTGCCTTTTTATGAACTCTGCCTGCCTGACCACTCTGCTGTTTAACCCCTGAATTGCTGGATTTCCTTATTGTTACTGAACTCTGCCTGTCTGACCACTCTGCTATTAACCCCTGAATTGCTGGATTGCCTTATTGTTACTGAACTCTGCTGTTTAACCCCTGATTTGCTGGATTGCCTTTTTGTTGATGAACTCTGCCTGCCTGACCACTCTGCTTTTTAACCCCTGGATTGCTGGATTTCCTTATTGTTACTGAACTCTGCCTGTCTGACCACTCTGCTATTAACCCCTGAATTGCTGGATTGCCTTATTGTTACTGAATTCTGCCTGCCTAACCACTCTGCTGCTTAAAACCCCTGAATTGCTGGATTGCCTTATTGTTACTGAACTCTGCCTGTCTGACCACTCTGCTATTAACCCCTAAATTGCTGGATTGCCTAATTGTTACTGAACTCTGCTGTTTAACCCCTGATTTGCTGGATTGTCTTTGTGTTGCTGAACTCTGCCTGTCTGACCACTCTGGTGTTTAACCCCTGAATTGCTGGATTTTCTTATTGTTACTGAACTCTGCCTGTCTGATCACTCTGCTATTAACCCCTGAATTGGTGGATTGCCTTATTGTTACTGAACTCTGCCTGTCTGACCACTCTGCTATTAATCCCTGAATTGCTGGGTTGCCTTATTGTCACTGAACTCTGCCTTCCTGACTACTCTGCTGTTTAACCCCTGAATTGCTGGATTGCCTTATTGTTACTGAACTCTGCCTGCCTAACCACTCTGCTGCTTAACCCCTGAATTGCTGGATTGCCTTATTGTTACTGAACTCTGCCTGTCTGACCACTCTGCTATTAACCCCTGAATTGCTGGATTGGCTTATTGTTACTGAACTCTGCCTGTCTGACCACTCTGCTATTAACCCCTAAATTGCTGGATTGCCTAATTGTTACTGAACTCTGCTGTTTAACCCCTGATTTGCTGGATTGTCTTTGTGTTGCTGAACTCTGCCTGTCTGACCACTCTGGTGTTTAACCCCTGAATTGCTGGATTTTCTTATTGTTACTGAACTCTGCCTGTCTGACCACTCTGCTATTAACCCCTGAATTGCTGGATTGGCTTATTGTTACTGAACTCTACTGTTACCCCTGAATTGCTGGATTGCCTTTTTGTTACTGAACTCTGCCTGTCTGACCACTCTGCTATTAACCCCTGAATTGGTGGATTGCCTTATTGTTACTGAACGTTGCCTGTCTGACCACTCTGCTATTAACTCCTGAATTGCTGGATTGCCTTTTTGTTGCTGAACTCTGCCTGTCTGACCACTCTGCTATTAATCCCTGAATTGCTGGATTGCCTTATTGTTACTGAACTCTGCCTGCCTAACCACTCTGCTGCTTAACCCCTGAATTGCTGGATTGCCTTATTGTTACTGAACTCTGCCTGTCTGACCACTCTGCTATTAACCCCTGAATTGCTGGATTGGCTTATTGTTACTGAACTCTGCTGTTACCCCTGAATTGCTGGATTGCCTTTTTGTTACTGAACTCTGCCTGCCTGACCACTCTGCTGTTTAACCCCTGATTTGCTGGATTGCCTTTTTATGAACTCTGCCTGCCTGACCACTCTGCTGTTTAACCCCTGAATTGCTGGATTTCCTTATTGTTACTGAACTCTGCCTGTCTGACCACTCTGCTATTAACCCCTGAATTGCTGGATTGCCTTATTGTTACTGAACTCTGCTGTTTAACCCCTGATTTGCTGGATTGCCTTTTTGTTGATGAACTCTGCCTGCCTGACCACTCTGCTGTTTAACCCCTGAATTGCTGGATTTCCTTATTGTTACTGAACTCTGCCTGTCTGACCACTCTGCTATTAACCCCTGAATTGCTGAATTGCCTTATTGTTACTGAATTCTGCCTGCCTAACCACTCTGCTGCTTAAAACCCCTGAATTGCTGGATTGCCTTATTGTTGCTGAACTCTGCCTGTCTGACCACTCTGCTATTAACCCCTGAATTGCTGGATTGCCTAATTGTTACTGAACTCTGCTGTTTAACCCCTGATTTGCTGGATTGCCTTTGTGTTGCTGAACTCTGCCTGCCTGACCACTCTGGTGTTTAACCCCTGAATTGCTGGATTTTCTTATTGTTACTGAACTCTGCCTGTCTGACCACTCTGCTATTAACCCCTGAATTGGTGGATTGCCTTATTGTTACTGAACTCTGCCTGTCTGACCACTCTGCTATTAATCCCTGAATTGCTGGGTTGCCTTATTGTCACTGAACTCTGCCTTCCTGACTACTCTGCTGTTTAACCCCTGAATTGCTGGATTGCCTTATTGTTACTGAACGTTGCCTGTCTGACCACTCTGCTATTAACTCCTGAATTGCTGGATTGCCTTTTTGTTGCTGAACTCTGCCTGTCTGACCACTCTGCTGTTTTACCCAGTGCTGCTGATTCCTTGGATTGCCCTGTCTACAGCGAGTACTGCTTACCTCATTTCATACATCTCACTTTGTTCTGGGATATTTCCTTATCCTTCCACTTGACGCTGGGATAAGAAGACTACTGGCCAAGTTTGGTCTTGTAGGGAAATATCCCACGAGCATTACATTATACTTGGGCCATGGACCCAAATGAGGTAGCTAGAGCAATCTCTCTTCAGGGACAAATGCTGGGAACCCACGCCTCATACCTGCAAAGCCTGGATTTCAAATTGGAGACTATTACTACTATGCTCTCCTAACTTGTTGCAGAGAAAAATGCTGTGCTTGTTGCCACACAGCCTGTCCCTGCTGCTAGTACCGCAACCTCCTCCCCTGCTTCTGGTAGCATACCCCGGATACCATTGCCTGACAAGATTGATGGCACTACCGACTGTAGGAGTTTTCTCAACCAGTGCAGGCTGCATTTCCACAATGACCCTCATACTTCCCAGTCTCATCAGTCAAAGGTTACCTTTATCATTTGTTGAAAGACAAGGCCCTAGCCTAGGTCTCTCCCCTTTTGGAACAGAGTGCTCAACTCCTGAACGATGCTGATACCTTCATTTCTGCATTATCTTCCGTATTTGGGACTTCTGGTCGCACTTCTGCTGCAGAGTACTCTCTCTTGGATCTCCGCCAGAGCAATAGATCTGTGGCACAATAAGCCATCAACTTTCGCACCCTAGCACTTGAGACCAGTTGGGATTGCAGTGCTCTCAAGGCGGCCTTCGGGAGAGGCCTGCATGAGCGCATCAAGGATGAGTTCACTTATCGTGATGTTCCCTCTTCCCTGGATGATTGGATGATTTTATAGCACTCTGCATCAGTCTGAATTCTCGCTTTCAGGAAGGACAAGCTGAGAGAGAACTCACAGAATCCTTCCCTCTTGTCCTCCTACCCGTCCAGCCAATAGACTGCCCTCTACCCTTCCAGCACCTCCCATTATCGCTGAAGAGAAACCTATGGATCTCTCTTCCATTAAATTCTCAAAATCTGAAAGACAGAGAAGGAGGAGATTAAGACTGTGCTTCTATTGTGGTTCTAATGCACACCAACGTAAGAATTGTGATATACTGCCGGGAAATGCCAACGCTTAGAGGTTAAGAGTGGGGCACATCTAAGCATGGCCACTACTAATTCCCCTCACTCTTCTCGGATCTTGGTACCTGTTACCCTCACCTTTTTCCAGAACTCTGTCCACGCTCAGGCCTTTGTTGATTCAGGGGCAGCCGGAAATTTCCTAGATCACAGTTTTATGATTCACGCAGGGTTGCCTCTTCTCCAGAAAAAACAATGTCTAAAAATAACCACTCTGAATGGCACTCCCCTAGGTTCAGGTTTAATCCATTTCCAGTCAGCACCCCTAACCATGACTGTGGGGGTCCTACATTCTGAACAGTTGCAGTTTTATGTCACTCATTCTCCTGCACAACCAGTTATCCTTGGTCTTCCTTGGCTATGTAAACACAATCCTCAATTCGACTGGACTGAAGGACAGTTGGCCTCCTGGGGTAAATTCTGTTTTCACTCCTGCTTGGCTACGGTTACTCCACTACAACACATTCATATAGCCAGCCTTCTGACCCCTTCTAATCTTCCCTCAGTATATGCAGACTTTACGGATGTCTTTGAAAAGAAAGCAGCTGATGTGCTACCACCTCACAGCCCTTACAACTGCAAAATGGACCTCTTTCCTGGAGCCCAACTTCCTAAAGGAAGGACTTATCCACTGTCCAAAGTTGAAACCAAAGCCATGGAAGAATATATCCAAGAGAATTTAGCTAAAGGCTTCATTCACCCTTCCTCTTCGCCTGCCGGGGGCTGGGTTCTTTTTTGTTGGTAAAAAGGGTGGTGGTCTGAGACCCAGTATCGACTACAGAGCCCTAAACAACATAACAATCAAGAATCATTATCCTATTCCCTTGATCACTGAATTATGATTCACTCCAAAATGCTAGCTACTTTTTAAAATTAGATTTTCGTGGGGCGTACAATCTCATTCGCATCTTCTCGGGACATGAGTGGAAGACTGTCTTCAACATGAGATCTGAGCATTATGAGTACCTCGTAATGCCTTTTTGGCTGTGCAATGCCCCTGCTGTCTTTCAAGCATTCATCAATGATGTCTTCCGTAACCTCCTTAGTCGTACTGTCATAGTCTATTTGGATGACATCCTCATATTCTCTGCTACCCTGGACGAGCATCATGAGCATGTGAAACAGGTGCTTCTTCGTGTCAGAGACAATTCTATGGTAACGAAGTTGGAGAAATGTGAAATCGATCAAGTCCGGATTAAATTCCTTGGATATATCATCTCTAAAGAAGGTTTCGCCATGGATCCCCCTAAGCTAACAGGAGTTCTGTAATGGCCTCAGCCCACCACATTGAAGGAGTTACAGAGATTCTTGGGGGTTTCCAATTATTATCGCAAGTTTATAAAGAATTTCTCCAAGATTGTTGCTCCACTCACTGAGCTGACTAAACGGAACAGAGACTGTAAGAATTGGCCTCCAGTAGCTGTGAACACCTTCGCTCGTCTGAAGACAGCCTTTTTTACTGCTCCTGTGCTACGTCATCCTGATCCTGATTTACAGTTCACCTTAGAGGTTGATGCTTCTGAAATAGGAGCTGGTGCAGTCTTAACCCAAAGAGACCCTTCAACCTCCAAGTTGCATCCTGTTGCCTTTTTCTCCAAGCAGTTTTCTCCTGCAGAGAGTAATTACAATGTGGGAAATCGTGAACTCCTAGCCATCAAGATGGCCCTTACTGAATGGCATCACTGACTAGAGGATACTACCAACCCCATTCAGATTCTCACGGATCACAAGAACCAGACGTTCTTAGAGACTGCTCATCGACTCAATCCTTGGCAGGCCAAGTGGGCCTTATTCTTTTCCCGTTTTACCTTTATAGTCTCTTACCTTCCTGGGACCAAGAAGAAAAAGGATTATGCTCTTTCCCATCAGTTTCCTCAGTCTAATGACTCTTCTGAAGCTCCTATCAAACACATCATACCTCCCTGTGTGGTTGCTCAGCTCAACACCTCTCTTTTTCAAAGACTGCAACGTACCCAGTCAAGAAAACCTTCTGATGCCCCTGTGGCTCCTGAGATCCTTTATATTCCTCCAAACCTTCATTCTCCTGTGCTATCCTGGGCTCATGACAGCAAGCTGTCAGGTCATCCTGGTTTTGATAAGAGCCCTTAAACTCCTTTCCCAACACGTGTGGTGGCCTACCATGAAGTCGGACTCTTAGGATTATGTCAAGGCTTGTCAGACTTGTGCTTTTAATAAGACTCCTGTTCCCTACCTCATGGCCTACTTCAACCATTGTTCATACCTAAACAACCATGAACACACATAGCCATGGATTTTGATGTAGACCTCCCTTCTTCTGACCATCATACAGTCATCTGGGTTGTGGTAGATCGATTCTCCAAACTTGCTCATTTTGTACCTTTACTTAAGTTACACGTGGTACTGCTCCATGGTATACCCGTAAATATCGTCTCTGACAGAGGACCTCAATTTATTTCTACCATTTGGAGAAGCTTTTGTAAATTGCTTGGAACCACTGTTTCTTTGTCCTCTGGTTATCACCCCCAGACTAACGGGCAGACGGAGTGAATCAATCGGGACCTTGAAGCTTATCTCAGAGCATATGTCAATTCACAGCATACTAATTGGTCTGGGTTGTTACCCCTAGCTGAACTGGCAAAGAACACTCATTGGCATTCTTATCTACGATGCTCTCCTTTCCAGGCCGCAGCTGGTTATCAACCTTGTGTTTTTCCTCTTTCTGCTCAATCTACAGGAGTCCCTGCTGCAGAACGTCGCTTCACTGACCTCACTACCCATTGGAAACGAATACGCTCTCAGTTACACTCAACCATCTCCAGATACAAGAGGTTTGCCGATCATCATTGAGCTAATATTCGTACCTTTGTTGCAGGTGATCGTGTCTGGGTCTCTACCCGATATATCCGCTTACGTCAACCTTTTCACAAATTAGGACCTCGGTATATTGGTCCTTTATAAAGTCCTCAAAATACTTTCTCCTGTTGCCTACAGAGTGGCCTTGCCTAAGACCTTGCACATTCACCAAGTCTTTCACATCTCCTTGCTCAAACCTTACATCACAAATAGGTATACTCGACTCAGACATCCTCCTCCTCCTCCCCTCCTGATTCATGGCGAACCAAAGTATGAGGTTGCCAAAATACTTTATTCCAGAATCAGGCGCAGGCAGCTCCAATACCTCATACACTGTAAGGGATACTCTTTAGGGGAGCGATCCTGGGTCCCTGCCCATAATGTGCATGCTCCATCTTTGGTCTCCAAGTTCCATGCTGCTCAACCTTACAAGTCGACTCTGGCTCCCAGAGGGAACCCTAGAGTGGGGGACTATGCTCACGTCGCTCCCATTGCGCCGCTCTGGCTGTTGCCAGGGACACGTGGTTGCTGTCAGCGTGTGCACATCTATTCCCCTCTCAAGCCGGTTGGATCCTTTGAAGTCCTCCTTGGCGCGACTCGGTGCCTATGTAAGTACCTGCATAACTTACATACACCGCCCAAGTATAGGACTTACTGTGTGTGCTCCTGGGTGTTACTTATTGCTGGATTGCTTTATTGTTACTGTACTCTGCTGGTCTGACCACTTTGCTGTTTAACCCCTGAATTGCTGGATTGCCTTTTTGTTGCTGAACTCTGCCTGTCTCTGCCAGGACTGCTGATTCCTTGGACTGCCCTGTCTATCGTGAGTACTGCTTACCTCATTTCATACATCTCACTTTGTTCTGGGATATTTCCTTAACCTTCTACTTGACACTGGGATAAGAAGATTACTGGCAAAGTTTGGTCTGATAGGAAAATATCCCATGAGCATTACAGTTGCATGTTTGCAATTTTCTATATGATGCATTAACCGAACGTACTCTAATAACCCCTTAACGAGAAAAGGCCTTAGTACAGGCCGAAACACGTTGGCAACAAATGGCATTAGTGGGTAAGCCTCCTATTCAGGAGCTTTATACCTTTGTATTACCTTTATTGCACCATATTATTCTTTTCTTCCCACAGGTTCACGTGGATTATTTTTAAGGAATCACATATTTTTTTATTTTTAAGGAATCATGTATTCTTATTTTTATTTTTACTTTTTATTTTTTAACACTTTTTATTTATTTTAATTATTTTTACTTCAACTTTTTCAAGAAAATATAGAGACGCACTCACTGAGACAGAACAATAGCTAGAAAAACTTCTGTGTTTGTTCACAAGGCAAGTGCCACTCTGGGTGCAGTCTCTTTTTGCACACTATGCCTTTTCACAGAGAAAAAATATCCTGTAGTATATCAGTCTGATCCTGCCCAATGACAGTTCAGCACCGAAATACCAGGCAATTCTTCTCTGAACAAGACAAACAACAAACCCCAGACGTATATTTCGGCCTCTCTTGGGCCTCGTCAGTGAGGTGCAGTTGCATATCTCTAGGGCATGTGTGCAAGGAGTCCACGTCTGGTTTCCCCCTTGTGCTCTTAGGGAGACCTAAGAGCAATTTACATAAAATCAAGAAAATAGAGAGACGCACTCACTGAGACAGAACAATAGCTAGAAAAACTTCTGTGCTTGTTCACAAGGCCAGTGCCACTCTGGGTGCAGTTTCTTTTTGCACACTATGCCTTTTCACAGAGAAAATATATCCTGTAGCATATCAGTCTGATCCTGCCCAATGACAGTCCAGCACCGAAATAGCAGGCAATTCTTCTCTGAACAAGACAAACAACAAACCCCAGACGTACGTTTCAGCCTCTCTTGGGCCTCGTCAGTGAGGTGCAGTTGCATATCTCTAGGGCATGTGTGCAAGGAGTCCACGTCTGGTTTCCCCCTTTTGCAAATAGGGAGACCTAAGAGCAATTTACATAAAATCAAGAAAATAGAGAGTTGCACTCACTGAGACAGAACAATAGCTAGAAAAACTTCTGTGCTTGTTCACAAGGCCAGTGCCACTCAAGGTGCAGTCTCTTTTTGCACACTATGCCTTTTCACAGAGAAGATATATCCTGTAGCATATCAATCCGATCCTGCCCAATGACAGTCTAGCACCGAAATACCAGGCAATTCTTCTCTGAACAAGACAAACAACAAACCCCAGACATATTGTTCTGTCTCAGTGAGTGTGTCTCTCTATTTTCTTGATTTTACTTCAACTTTTTACCATTTTTTTAATATTTTTTTTTTCACTTCATTCATTTTTTATTTTTTCATCATTCTACTTCAACCATCAACAGCCCTTTTCACCATAACGTATTCATTTCTTCAACCAGATGTAAAACACCTTTTAAACATTTGACTTACTTTCGGATTCGACTTTTGAATTTAATTATCACAAACTTAGACAATAACCATTATTCACCAGGGAAATTTCTTTCACGAGTTTCACTAATTTAATACAACTGAGTACTCCTAAGAGGTTCTAAGGACCCTATCTTTCTCTGCAGACTCACTCAGTCAGACTACTTAGTGTGATCTGTATTGATAATTTTATGGAATGTTTTTAACTTCTCTTTATGTCTAAACTCTATATGTATCTATATGTTTTTGTTTTGATTTTAAATTGCACTTTTACTATATATTGCGTCTATTTCATGCTGTAATAAACTTATGGTATATTTAGATTTAACTATATATACCACACATTTGTGAGTTACATTAACCACTGCCTCCTTTTGGTGCTCCTTTACTTTTATTCCATGTTGTACATTTCATTTGGGTTAGCTAGGAACCTTTGTTTAGGAGCTTTAGTGGTAATAGACGATAGGCCTGAATCTCTTTTTCCCTTTATAACCCCTTAACCTGTATGCCGCTGGTCGTTAATGGTTTTCCTGTCTCTAATAGTGCAGGTCTTGCTGCCAGCGGCAAGAACATACTATTATAACCTCCCTCCTGCAGGTGTCTTGAAACAGTGTGGTCTTGCTGCTGGCTGCGAAACAGCACAATTGAAAAAATAAGCTCCATAGAAAGACCAGCAACATACAGGGAACTTCGCTGGTCGTCAAGGGTTTAAAAGCTATCAGCATTTTAGTGATAGTTTTACTTACCACGGATTTAAAAAGCATATCTCTGTGCTGTGTGCATGTGCATTCTAAGTGATAAGGCAAACTGACTTATCGGCACTACAGTACAAGTCACCACCAGCTCTCCGAGCAAGAGCAACGTTTAAATGCTGTTGTACAGGCCGTAATATTTATTGCAAAATGCTTCTGATCAAAACAGAAGTGCAATCATGTACCTTTAAACTTTAATATACTATAGCAGGGATGGCAAAATGTGGCCCTATGCTCTCATTTTTGCTGCCCCAGGGAAAAAGTAGAACTGTGAATGTGTGTAATAGTTTTTGTGATCCCAGAAAAAAACAGAACTATATATATATATAGTATCTCACAAAAGTGAGTGCACCCCTCACATTTTTGTAAATATTTTATTATATCTTTTCATGTGACAACACTAAAGAAATGACACTTTGCTACAATGTAAAGTAGTGAGTGTACAGCCTGTATAACAGTGTAAATTTGCTGTCCCCTCAAAATAACTCAAAACACAGCCATTAATGTCTAAACCGTTGGCAACAAAAGTGAGTACACCCCTAAGTGGAAATGTCCAAAGTGTCAATATTTTGTGTGTCCACCATTATTTTCCAGCACTGCCTTAACCCTCTTGGGCATGGAGTTCACCAGAGCTTCACAGGTTGCAACTGGAGTCCTCTTCCACTCCTCCATGACGACATCACGGAGCTTGTGATGTTAGAGACCTTGCGTTCCCCCCACATTCCGTTTGAGGATGCCCCACAGATGCTCAATAGGGTTTAGGTCTGGAGACATTCTTGGCCAGTCCATCACCTTTACCCTCAGCTTCTTTTTTTTTATTAATATTTTATTAAGCTTAGCCAAGAGAAATACATCATAATAAATCTTGAATGCAGCAATACATTTATAAGTCACGCAAGACAGCAATATATATTGACATTTACAACAAAACAATTACTCTAAACCAGAGAAAAAGAGATACAACATAATAAGAAAAGTTTTGTGAAATATTATTTTTATTATGATTTATTTTTATTTTACAGGCAACTTTGTATTTATTTTAACTAGGTACAATAGTTATTAAATAGTTATTAACTATTTAATAGCTACCTAGCTAAAATAAATAAATAAAAAAAAAAAAGTACAAAATTACCTGTAAAATAAACCCTAACCTAAGTTACAATTACATCTAACACTACACTATCATTAAATAAATTACCTAAACTACCTACAATTAATTACAATTAAATTCAATAAACTAAATTACGGGAAAAAAAACCCCACTAAATTACAGATTTTTTTTTTTACAGGTAATTTTGTACTTATTTTAGCTATGTAGCTATTAAATAGTTAATAGCTATTTAATAACTATTGTACCTAGTTAAAATAAATACAAAGTTGCCTGTAAAATAAAAATAAATCCTAAAATAGCTATAATGTAATTATTAATTATATTGTAGCTATCTTAGGGTTTATTTTACAGGTAAGTATTTAGTTTTAAATAGGAATAATTTATTTAATTTTGTTAAATTAATTTAATTTAATTTTAATTATATTTAAGTTAGGGGGGGTTAGGTTTATACTTAGGTTTAGGGGTTAATAAATGTAAGTAGGTGTCTGCAATGTTAGTGCAGGCAGATTAGGGGTTAATAAATGTAAGTAGGTGTCTGCAATGTTAGTGCAGGCAGATTAGGGGTTAATAAAATTTGACTAGTGTTTGCAAGGCGGGAGCGCGGCGGTTTAGGGGTTAATACATTTATTAAAGTGGCGGCGATGTCCGGTCGGAAGATTAGGGGTTAATAATTGTAGGTAGGTGGCGGCGACTTTGGGGGCGGCAGATTAGGGGTTAATAAATATAATGTAGGTGTCGGCGATGTTAGGGGCAGCAGATTAGGGGTTCATAGGTATAATGTAGGTGGCGGCGATGTCCGGTCGGTAGATTAGGGGTTAAAAAAATCATTATAGTGTTTGTGATGTGGGGGGGGCCTCGGTTTAGGGGTTAATAGGTAGTTTATGGGTGTTAGTGTACTTTGTAGTACTTTAGTTGAGAGCTTTATGTTCCGGCGTTAGCCCATAAAACTCTTAACTACTGACTTTTATATGCGGTAGGAGTCCGGACAGGAGAGGGTCTATCGCTAACTTCTTCCAAGACTCGTAATACCGGCATAAGGCAAATCACATAGAAAAGATAGGATACGCAATTGACGTAAGGGGATTTGCGGTAGCCTTGAGTCGCGGAAGAAAAGTGAGCGGTAGACCCTTTCCTGCCTGACTTGTAATACCAGTGGGCGTTAAAAAGCAGTGTTGGGACCAAACTCGTGATCTAGCCGATTAGAATTTTATTCAATTAACACAATGAGATTCCAAGATATTTAGCTACTAACATTCAAGCAATACAATCAGCTATTTAGCCACAATTTATCCTATATAATTCCAATTTAAAACATCCGAAATTGTATATATTATTTGTGCCAACAATCAAACTTCTATGCCAATTTATCTAAGCTGAAATAAGTTCTTAGTTACCTACAGTTAAAACCAATTCTAAGATATATATACAGGTAGCCCTCAGTTTACGCCGGGGTTAGGTTCCAGAAGGAATGGTTGTAAATTGAAACCGTTGTAAATTGAAACCCAGTTTATAATGTAAGTCAATGGGAAGTGAGGGAGTAAGGTTCCAGGCCCTCTCAAAATTGTCATAAGTAACACCTAATACATTATTTTTAAAGCTTTGAAATGAAGACTTTAAATGCTAAACAGCATTATAAACCTAATAAAATAACCACACAACACATAATATATAATTAAACTAAGTTAAATGAACAAAAACATTTGCTAAACAGCATTATAAACCTAATAAAATAATCACACAACACAGACTTAACTTTTTCTGCAAACGGTTCTTTCTATGCATTCCAACCTGGACTGATTTATAGACAGGAAGATCTTGTTCCTTTGAAATCTGCTCGATAGCTCAGGTCTGGTTAAACTGATTAATTTCAGCTTGCTTGGCTTTGCTGCAACACAAGCGGACAGCTCCACCTACTGGCTATTTTAATAAATGCACTGCTTCTCAATGCTTTTCAATAGCAGTCACATGACTGGAAAAAAAGGTTGTTATTCTGAAACGGTGTAAATTGAACCGTTGTAAAACGAGGGCCACCTGTATATCTATATTTTGCAAGGATAAATTACTTAGCACTAAGGACTTGTTTAAAATACGCAGGCTATGAAATACAAGTTTTAAAATACAATTTATTCCTTTAAGTCTGCTACCTACAGCAACAATGGATGTTTGCTTAAATATTTAGCATACAAAAGGCAAGCTTAAAACTATTCACGACTATGAATATAATTCTAAAATATAAATATATTCTTTAAATCTATCAGTTGTAATTTAACTGCAGCGACTATGCATATATTTTGTTTTAGACATTTACCTGTAATTAGCAACCTTTTATATAAACAAATCGATATCCAAATTCCAATATTTCTCACAGGTTCAATTTCACCTCAGAATACCAAAATTGGGGTATGTTGCATGTGGAGAATAAAGAGTAGCTATTTGCTTATAATAACTGCAGCAGTTATCCGTCCAGGGTTTCAGCAAACAGTTCACCAGTCAAAGTTTAGCAAAAGTTAGCCAAGTTTTTGCAGCAAAAGTTCTCCCTGTCTCTCTCTATGCTTGGGGTTAAATCATCTGATATCACCCTCCCCTTTTTTGTTGAGTACCATCATTGGTGAAAATTGGAAACGCCCAACGGAGGCTTGTCCCTTCTCATTGGATATCTGGGAGGTCTTATCAGATTGGCCCTGGGAAACTTTTTTTTTAACAGCCAAAGGTTTCCTGGCTGCAATACTGGACCTTGGCCATCGGGGGGCAGCATTACAAACAGTTTAATTTAATCATTTCTAACATTTAAAAGCATTTCTTTAAAATGTGTAATTTAAAATGTTATAATTTCTTTATATTACTAAATTACATGTTCAAATGTACTGTATTATGTCACATTATTTATTCTGATTATTTTAAGACCAAACGTGAATTTATTCCACTTATAATATAGAAAATGTATTTAAACCCATATCTTTTTGAAATAACTTAAAATCATAATATCCTCATACTGGATTCAATTTCCTTCTTCAGCCATCCGCTCAACATCACATACATAGATATATGTTGTTCTCACACAATTATATCTACATTGGATTATTATTCCATACAGATCAATATTTCATATCTGTATAGCTCTCTTTAAGAGGATAAAATATACAGAATATCATTTAAAATATCAATTATATGTGTACTTCTTCGATGCCTGAAATGAAAGAGATAATTGTTAGAATGCTCATTTTAAATCCTAAAACATTTTGAAATTTTAGTTCTCAGGTCTCCATGTTTAATATGTGTCTGAATATACTGTACATATGTGTATCCCCCCCACACACACACACATATATATATATATATATATATATATATATATATATATATATATATATATATATATATATATATATATATATATATATATATTCATACAAAATACAGCAGGTTAAACATTGTTATATTTTTTTTAAATCATGCAAGCTGTATTAAAATTAAATTTAGTTACAATGCTACATTTGTCTCTGCTTAGCCACTTTCATTGTCTAGAATTTATGGATTCAAATACAGCCTGGACATATGGTTGTGTAAGATGTGTACACAGCTTACAGGGGATCATTTAACAGGTAGTTGTTAAAAGCTACAATTCCTTGAATATGTTTGTATTTTCAAACATTCTCACAGACATTGTGTCTGTGTAACACTATGAGGTTATCTATCTGACAATCCTGGTTTCAGATGTTCTCTTAATCAAGAAATTGAGATTTCCTGTTTGCTCCCCCCTGCAGGGCTGTGGGCTTCAAAATCTATGTTAATCAGGAAAAAGTCTCTCATATCTGATTTCAGATACTGAATATACAGCTATATTATCTTTTACTGAAGTGTTTGCCTTTCTTTGAAGTGACTTTGTGACCCATCCTGTGTAATCAACAGAATTGGGGGAGGATTGAACTTTGGTCAGTCAAAGCATTTAATGTCTTATAAATGAATGAATCATTTGGTGCTGATAGCCAAATATATAATAATATATATATTAATCTTCACATATACCTTGACAATTGACATAGTTGTTCTTGAGAAGCAGTTGTATGAGTTCATCCAGCATAGTTTTGAATTGTCTGCTCGGATCGCCCCTCAGAGGACAGTAGCTGTCTTTATCCCCCAGTTTCCGCATCACTTCTTTTTTATAGTCTGTGGCGTCCAGTATATGGCTGGACGCCACAGAGGGCACACATGATTGGAGAAAGCCAGATTCGTCATCGATCTGCTAAAGAAAGCAGGAGCTGCGGCCTGAGAATCGGCGTTATGTTTAGCATAACGCAAAGGTATTTTCAAAAATAAGCATCATTGTAAGGTTTAATGAATGAAAGTGCCCCTGCTTTAAGATTATTTTTAGTTACCAGACACTTATTCATTAAACTTTACAATCACTTTCTTTAAGGCTTCTAAATATTGATCTGCAGCCCCTATGTGTTTAGAAGTTGTCCCACTCTGAACTATAATCTAAATTTCAGTACAACTGATCATTATTATTTTGAGCACACTAATAGCGATCCCTGCTCTATCCATTAAATGTATAGGGCGTGCTAAAAAAGTTTCACCCACATGCTTTTGTTAAAATATTTAGCCATCCACTTATAATACAAGCTTGTTCCTTTGTTTTTTGTGCAAGTGTGAGCAAGATAAGGCACCCTGCACTATCAATTGCGCTCCACTTGCACTCTAGCTGTAAATTAAGACACAAAAATACTAAGCAAACAACACTAAGAAACGATTTCCACTTCATCAAAATCTAATCTATATAAATATTTTCTGATTATGAAAGGTTCATTTTATAAATTGTCCATAATAAGTAAGTCAGACATTGTGTTAGGCTATAAGCTGGAAAAAAGTTATCAAAAGTTTGCACAATTATTTTTTATTTCTCTTACTTTTTAGCTGCTTCTGACATGTAAGGGATCAAAGCACACAAGCTGAACCCATTAACCTTGTAAGGTAACTATGTGAACTAGTGAAACAAATAGTTATTGGAAACCTGGGTCTGTTTTAAAGGGATATTAAACTACTGGATACATTTTACCATGCTGCTGTTTTCCTTTTAGCCTGCAGCTAAATTCAGGTCCATTCTCTAATTTAAAGGGACATTAAACACTACATAAATGCTAGATAGAAAGAAGCATGCAAATAAAAGATTAGTCTCAAAATAACATGTAGATGCATTTTTTTAAGTTTAATTAGTTGTTTAAATAGTGACAAAATAAGGTTAAAGTTTAAATGTCTATTAAATAATGGGAGCTGTCATGTTGTAACTTAGGTTACTTTCTCTGCTGTGGCCAATTAGGGGCAGTTATAAATAGGTCACTAGAGTGTGAAGCCAATGGCTGTGTGGAATATAACAGTGTTCTGCACTTCCATTTCTAACAGGAACTGAAATTTCAGAATGGAATTACAGGAAATGGGGACAAAATAAATAATAAAAATATATTACAGAGGTTTTTTTTACAAGTGTCATTTGGTGAGGCTCAGCATTTTCATACTGGGTGTCTACCTCCATTTTTACTAATATGGAAAACCCCATTTAAAAAAAAAGAAAAAGCCTTTCAGGTTGTATCACATAATTTACGCATCATAGCTAATGCAAATAGCTATGCTTATAATAGTTTCTAATGTCATGGAAAAGGAAGAAACAAATAACCCAAGCTGAATACAAAGTTCTCAAACTGTACTAGCTAATAGATCACAACAGGGTTCGTTGTAAGAAAAAAGAATCTACAATGTGTCCAGTTCGCATTGATTACAATTTAATTTAAAGTGAAATCAAATTAAATATGAAAAAAATGTAGCATTCTTTAATTTTATCACTGGCGACCCTGCAATTCTATGTGTTTAACCCCTCAAAGGGGTTAAACATATAGTTAACATACTAACCAGAAAATGCAGATAACCTCTAGCCCCACACAGAAGTTTCCAATCAAGTTCTCTGCTACACTTTACCTAGGTGTTTAACCTCTAACACATAACATCTCAGGATCGCTAGATATAAAAATACATTACAAAAACTTGAATAAAATCTCAAATAATAGAATAACAGAATATACCAATAAATATTGACAATAAATACACCAAATAATAGTTTCCTAGTAGATACAATGATTGTGGATATACCTTTGTCTTTAGGGTCACTCATCAAATTTCCAGAATGGCAATCATTCATTTATTAAAGGGGCAGTCTACACCAAATTTTTTCTTATTTAAAAAGATAGATAATCCCTTTATTACCCATTCCCCAGTTTTGCATAACCAACACAGTTATATTAATACACTTTTTACCTCTGTGATTATCTTGTATCTAAGCCTCTGCAGACAGCCTCCTTATCTAAGTGCCTTTGACAGACATGCAGTGTAGTCAATCAGTGAAGACTCCTAAATAACTTCACGGGAGTGAGCACAATGTTATCTATATGATACATGTGAACTAGCACAGTCTAACTGTCAAAAACTTTCAAAATGCTCTGAGCTAGGAGGCGGTTTTCAACTGTTTAGAAATCAGTTTGAGCCTAGCTAGGTTTAGCTTTTCAAAAATAACACCAAGGGAACAAAGCAAATTTGATGATAAAAGTAAATTGGAAAGTTGTTTAAAATTGCATGCCCTATCTGAATCATGAAAGTTTAGTTTTGACTTTACTGTCCCTTTAAGTGATACCTGATGAATTTATATGGCAGTTCACTGAACACACTTCTGTCCACACAGAGGTTGGTGCATCTCTCCTAGGGGATATATCAAACAACAACCCCAAATGGAAACAAATGTCTAAAAAATAGAAATAAAAAGAGAGCACCACCTGGACTCAAGTATAAAAATGTAATAACACATAAAAGCATATGAAGCATATGAATAATTATATGCGTACCAGAATTAAAAGTTTAAAAGCCCATCTGACATCCATACGAGGTAAATGCAATGGAGTCTTACTGTTCTCTGTCCTCTGATGGTATCTATGACTTATAGTCGAAAAACAACATCCACAACCTTCACCACTGGTCTGTGAGTTATGCCGTACACGCTACAGGCTCAGCGTCCACCGACACTGGTGTCACCATGCTGGCGGTTGTTTGGCGGTCAGTGAGCCGTTCTGCTACGTCAAACGCTTCTGCAGGACACCCTCAGAGGGCAGAGTACAGTAAGACTGCATTGCAGTATGGGTGTTAGATGTGCTTTTTAACTTTTAATTCTGGTACCCATATAATTATTTATATGCCTTTTTATGTGTTATTAAATTGTTACACTTGAGTGAAGCTCTCTTTTTTTTTTTTTCTTTTTTTTTTTAAAAATACATTAATTTGAGTATATTATTTGTCTTTCAAATCTAACATTTTTCAATAACATAATCTTTGTGTTGAACCATCTTGTTAATCAAATTCTCTGTACTGGAATAGAGATTGTACACACAATGATTTCATAAGTCCTGACATTTCCTACAACATTAATTATAATTGTTGACATCACACATATTTATAAAAAAATTGATTTAAAAATTTGAAAAATATTTTAGAAATAATAATCATTTTAATTGTTGACATGCACTTGTCATTAGTACATTTTAATAAATCATCCCAGAGGCAGAACTTTTTTTCACTTTTTGCAATGAGATTTATTTATTTTTTTTAGTAAAAATTATTCTACAGGTCATTTTAAAAATGAAATGAAATTTAAAATTAAGCAGTTACATTAAAGCACCAACTCAACTGCAATGTGTTTATTAACTGGAGAATAAAGCAATTTTTAAAGGTTTAAATTATTTCAGCAGTTGAAATTGCATTGCAAAGTAGCTGCAGAATTTGTCATGCTTTTTAAATGTCTCTTGAATAAATGTGTTTCCTTTGCTCTGGGTCTAACATCATATAACTATTAAAAAAAAATGTAGTAATAAAAAAGTGCATTGCTTACAAGAACATCTTACATTCAGGAGTCACAGCTTTACAGACTGGGAGAGGTTAGGGGGCGGCTATAAATCAATGTGCTGTCGCTTTGCAGTGCTGCTTCTTATTTGACTGCTTACTTCAAACAGGGCTTTACTCTGGTTGCACTGTTTTAAGGAAAACTTACATAGTGCAGCCAGAGCACAGCACTGTTTGAAGAAAACAGTCTTATGTGGAACAGTGCTGCAAAATAAAAGTACTAATAGTTCCTACCTGTGTCCTGTTCTTTTGTCAGAAATGCTGCATTTTCTGCGATGACATTTCAGATCACAGCATGTTATGCCTTGGGGTTCATCATAATTTTTGTTTAAGAAAAATGTTAATACATTTACGGCCAGATTACAAGTTGGGATCTAATTTATCACAAGCCAGCAAATGGGTAAATTCACCCATTCGTGGGTGCACGATAAATAACCAGCCATTACAAGTGGCTGGTTATTGCTACCGCGAGCTTGCGGTAGCAATTACTGCTCAGAAAATTAACCAGAGACCAGAACTCTGGTTAATTTTATAAAACTGTCCCAAATGCAGAGGTTGCGTTCGTATTGCACCTAACTCGTAATACCATTGCACATTAGCAAGCACTGGTATTACTCAGTTGAGCGCAAATATCGCTTTAACATAAGTGATATTTTGCACTCAACTTGTAATCTGGCTCTTAAAGCGCTATTGTAGTGGAAAAATTAATTGGAGCTTGTCATTATATTATCTGCCATCCTGTAACACTATGGGCTAGATTACAAGTGGAGTGGTATTTAGCCCATATTTGTGTATGTGTGTGTATGTGTATATATATATCAGGGACGTACAGTCATAGGCACTGCCTCCCCTGCCATATGGGGTCAGAGTTTAATTAAATTAATTCTATTTAAAAAAATTGTAAAAACAAATCACCATTTTTTTTTCACCCATGTAACACTATGGAGAGGCATCATACAGTAATGCATCTCTCCATAGCGAAACATGGATACATTTCTTTGATAGCAGCAGCGCCACCCACTGGTTGTAAAAACCTTAAAACCACCCGAAGCAAAATACAGACCAATAGGAGGCATCCCTTGTCAGTATATGGCTGGATTATAATACAATATATTTAATAATTATTCTTTAAAATAAACCCCCAATAAAATGCATATACAAAACAATTAAAATTAATGTAAATTCCTAAATTCTTTAAATTAGTTAAAATTTATAGACACATTGAATTATATTTATAGGAACCAGGTTATGAATCAAACTATACACGTTTATGCTGTTATGATATGCTATACAAAGATCATAAAAATTACCTTATTCACAATAATCTCCCAAATCAGAGTTGCATTTAAATAGCACAATAAAATACCAGAATATTCTGTTATTAACCAATAACTCTAGTTCAATGCTGAATATGGATTACCAATTTACTATGCTTAATTAATAACTGCCAGGGATATAATCACAATAACCAATTTATGCACAGTTCTGAAAGAGTTCACTATAATAACTGACTTATAAATCTGGAGTATAAAACCGTGTCTAGTAAATAAATTATTTAGCAATAATGACTAGTTAAGACTACACAGGACTATGAATGCAAGCTAAAATACAAAGTGCCCTTTTAAATCTACTAACTGCAATTAGTTATAGTTACCAAATACATTTGATTAAAATATTATATATATATTTATCAATCGCTTATACTTCACCAAAAATAACCAAATCGATATTTCAGCTTCCAGAACTTCTTGTTTCACCTCATATGAAATAAGGGTACTGCAATATGGATAATAAAAAGTAGCCCAATTTGCTTAAAGTGACTGTGTCCCAATTTGGCAGCAGTTATTCAGTCACCAGTTCAGCAAAAAAGTCAGCCAGCCAGTTTCCATCCTTTTGCATTCCATCTTCTTTTAATCATCAGTGAAACGATATGATAGGCCCTTCGGAAGCTTGTCTGTGATTTGCCCTTGCGGAGCTTGTCCCTGAATGGCCCTTGGATCTGAACATCTCATAGGTTATTTTGGGAAACGCCTCCCTGAGCAGCCAAATGCCTTTTGGCTGTAATACCGTTTCTGATCTATAGGTGGCAGCACACAAGGAATGCAGCCCCACCATCAAATATTTCTAACTGTCTAATTATTTAACCTTAAAATGTTTATCCAACATATTATAATCTCTTTTATTAATAAATCATATGTTTCATATATGGTCCGCACAGTGTCATCTTCTCTGATCATTTTAAGACCAAACGTGAATATATTCCACTTATAATATATTGAAATGCATTTAAAATCATATTTTCTATGAAACAATTTAAAAGGATTATAATATCTTCATCATGGATTTTATTACTTTTTTAGTTATCATCTTAATATGACATACATACCTTGAGATCAGCAGATGTCATTTTCATATAATTATATCTACATTGGATTGCTATCCCATACAGATTAATATTTCATATCTGTATATTTCTTTTTGAGTGTATAAAACATAGAATATTATTTAAAATACCAAATATATATGTTCTTATTTGATGCCTGAAAAATATAAAGAAATAGGTTATTAAAATTGGCCATTTTAAATCCTTAAAACATTCTATGCTTTCAAAAATACATAGGTTAAGACATGCTGAAATCTGGATTCTTAGGTTTTCAGCTTCCAATATTACCCTTCTTAGGCATAGACAATCTCCCAGATTCATGTGTTCATATTTAATATGTTGTCTGAATATATATATATATATATATATATATATATATATATATATATATATATATATATATATATTCATTTGAGTATCTTGAATTACATGAAGATTAGGCATAATTTCTATATCTGAGATCTAATTTCCCATGCCTGTATGTAATTTGAGTTCAGATGTCCTATGTGTATTTAGTTGGTTCAGGGGCAATTAACAGGTCTGTGCTAATCACCATATTCCTTTATTTAGTGAGTTTCAAAGGGATTTCCATAGACATCATGTCTGTTGGCATATGCTTCTTGTGTCTGATCTAAGATTTGCAATACACAACCCTATAGATGACCATCTTTTTGAAGTTATTTGCCTTTCTTTGAAATGACTGCCTGAACCAATTATACCAAATGTCTTCCCTTTGTTCTCACCTGGATGCATTGTAATTTTGCATATTGAGTGGGGGAGGATTGAATTGTGGTCAGCCAGGCATCTAATGGCTTACAAATAAATGAATTATTTGGTGTAGACAGCCATATATATATTTTTACAAATATATATAACAATCACAGATACCCTGACACCCTTATGCTGCCTCGAGCCAATCAGAGATGGTCATGTTCTCCTGGTGATTGCCAGGAGAAGGTGACTGGCGCTGATTAACTCCCTGCTGCGTAGACAGTGAGGTACTGGTAGTGTGTTTAAGACAGACTGCTGCCACTGCTGTCATCTGGAGCCCGCTGCCCGGATCTTAAGCTGCGACCATCTGCTGCCCTGCCCTAGTCTACTGTTGGACATCTGTTGGATAGAGCAGACGGTAAGTAGTGATCATTAGGAGAAGTAGCTTCAGCCAAAAAATCTACTCCTCTGCTTCAGCTCCTCTTATTCCAATTGATTGCGCACTAGTGTTTTATTAAAATACTTAGGGGGGTAGTTATCAACGCGTCTACTTTACCTGCCTTCGCCGGTTCAATACGCCCGCCTAAGCTCGCCTACCATCGCCGCCGCGGACCTTCAAAATTTCGCCTAAGTTATCAAAAAAGCTGTCAAAAAGCAGTGCACCAAGTATGGGGCGATGAGCAGCAGATTGTGAGAGTTATCACTCATCCGATCTCGCTGCTCTTCGGCTTTTTGACAGCTTTATTGCTAGCCTGTCACTAAGCACCCACACTAAACTACACTGTTCTACCCCCTATACCGGCACCCCCGGAGCCCCCCGCAACTCAATAAAGTTATTAACCCCTGAACCGCCGCAACTCTTATAAATGTATTAACCCCTAAACCGCCGCTCCCGGACACCGCCGCCACCTACATTATACCTAGTAACCCCTATCCTGCCCCCCCCTATACCGCCGCCCTCTATAATAAAGTTATTAACCCCTATCCTGCTGATCCCGGACCTCACCGCAACTAAATAAATAGTTTAACCCCTAAACCGCCGCTCCCGGACCCCGCCGCAACCTATATTAAACTTATTAACCCCTAATCTGCCCCCCTACACCGTCGCCACCTATAATAAATTGATTAACCCCTATCCTGCCCCCCCCCTACACCGCCGCCACTGTAATAAAATTATTAACCCCTAAATCTAAGTCTAACACTAACCCTAACACCCCCCTAACTTAAATATTAATTAAATAAATCTAAATAATTTTTCTCTTATTAACTAAGTTAATCCTATTTAAATCTAAATACTTACCTTTAAAATAAACCCTAATATAGCTACAATATAAATAATAATTATATTGTAGCTATCTTAGGATTTATTTTTATTTTACAGGCAACTTACAATTTATTTTAACTAGGTACAATAGCTATTAAATACAGGGAGTGCAGAATTATTAGGCAAGTTGTATTTTTGAGGATTAATTTTATTATTGAACAACAACCATGTTCTCAATGAACCCAAAAAACTCATTAATATCAAAGCTGAATAGTTTTGGAAGTAGTTTTTAGTTTGTTTTTAGTTATAGCTATTTTAGGGGGATATCTGTGTGTGCAGGTGACTATTACTGTGCATAATTATTAGGCAAGAAGGAAAAAAGAGAGAGGGCGCCACAATAGCGTAATATTGTCTGGTATTATGAGCAACAATATATAGACAAGTAGTGTGCTTACCAGAACAAGAGGCACTGTACTATGACCAGTGCGTGATAGCTTGCTAGCACTTAACAGTGGCTAGTACACTGGAGGGATAGCGTTCCTTGGAGTCTTTTCTGGTACCCCCTAGGCAACCTTTTCTTAATACTGGTAATTTCAATTGGAATATAGGACTTGGCGTGTTGTTGTATGGTATTGGAATACCACAAAGCATAGACAACTTCTTAATAATAAAAGCTTTAATATGACGCGTTTCTCAACCCTAACTGGGTCGTTTCCTCATATAAAAGCTCAGACAACATGCATAAAGAGGATGATGTGGTCAAAATACTCATTTGCCTAATAATTCTGCACTCCCTGTAGTTATTAAATATTTAATAGCTACCTAGTTAAAATAAAGAGAAATTAACCTGTAAAATAAAAACTAACCTAAGTTACAATTGCACCTAACACTACACTATACTTTAATAAATTATTTCTATTTAAAACTAAATACTTACCTGTAAAATAAACCCTAATATAGCTACAATATAATTAATAATTACATTGTAGCTATTTTAGGATTTATATTTATTTTACAGGTAACTTTGTATTTATTTTAGCTAGTTAGAATAGCTATTAAATAGTTAATAACTATTTAATAACTACCTAGGTAAAAGAAATACAAATTTACCTGTAAAATAAATCCTATCCTAAGTTACAATTAAACCTAACACTACACTATCATTAAATTAATTAAATAAATTACCTACAAATAACTAAAATTAAATACAATTACATAAACTAACTAAAGTACAAAAATTAAAAAAGCTAAGTTAGAAAAAATAAAAAAAATAAGTTACAAACATTTAAAAAATATTACAATTTTAAGCTACTTACACCTAATCTAAGCCCCCTAATAAAATAACAAAGCCCCCCAAAATAAAAAAAATTCCCTACCCTATTCTAAATTAAAAAAGTTCAAAGCTCTTTAACCTTACCAGCCCTTAAAAGGGCCTTTTGCGGGGCATGCCCCAAAGAATTCTGCTCTTTTGCCTGTAAAAGAAAAATACAACCCCCCCAACATTAAAACCCACCACCCACATACCCCTAATCTAACCCAAACCCCCTTAAATAAACCTAACACTACCCCCCTGAAGATCTTCCTACCTTGAGTCGTCTTCAGCCAGCCGACCCACCGATGAAACCGAAGAGGAGATCCGTAGCGGCAGAAGTCATCATCCAAGGCGCGCTGAAGAAGTCTTCCATCCGATGAAGTCATCATCCAGGCGGCGCTGATGAAGTCTTTCATCCGGGCGATGTCATCTTCCAAGCGGCGTCTTCAATCTTTTTTCTTCCGGATCCATCTTCATCCCGCCGACGCGGAACATCCTTCTTCCCCGACGGCCGACGACTGAATGAAGGTTCCTTTAAGGGGCGTCATCCAAGATGGCGTCCCTTCAATTCCGATTGGCTGATAGGATTCTATCAGCCAATCGGAATTAAGGTAGGAAAAATCTGATTGGCTGATTGAATCAGCCAATCAGATTGAAGTTCAATCCGATTGAGCTTGCATTCTATTGGCTGTTCCGATCAGCCAATAGAATGCAAGCTCAATCTGATTGGCTGATTCAATCAGCCAATCAGATTTTTCCTACCTTAATTCCGATTGGCTGATAGAATCCTATCAGCCAATCGGAATTGAAGGGACGCCATCTTGGATGACGTCCCTTAAAGGAACCTTCATTCAGTCATCGGCCGTCGGGGAAGAAGGATGTTCCGCGTCGGCGAGATGAAGATGGATCCGGAAGAAAGAAGATTGAAGACGCCGCTTGGAAGATGACATCGCCCGGATGGAAGACTTCTTCAGCGCCGCCTGGATGATGACTTAATCGGATGGAAGACTTCTTCAGCGCGCCTTGGTTGACTTCTGCCGCTCCAGATCTCCTCTTCGGTTCCATCGGTGGGTCGGCTGGCTGAAGACGACTCAAGGTAGGAAGATCTTCAGGGGGGTAGTGTTAGGTTTATTTAAGGGGGGTTTGGGTTAGATTAGGGGTATGTGGGTGGTGGGTTTTAATGTTGGGGGGGTTGTATTTTTCTTTTACAGGCAAAAGAGCAGAATTCTTTGGGGCATGCCCCGCAAAAGGCCCTTTTAAGGGCTGGTAACATAAAAGAGCTTTGAACTTTTTTAATTTAGAATAGGGTAGGGATTTTTTTTATTTTGGGGGGCTTTGTTATTTTATTAGGGGGCTTAGATATTTTTTAAATGTTTGTAACTTATTTTTTTTATTTTTTGTAACTTAGCTTTTTTTATTTTTTGTACTTTAGTTAGTTTATGTAATTGTATTTAATTGTAGTTATTTGTAGGTAATTTATTTAATTAATTTAATGATAGTGTAGTGTTTAATTGTAACTTAGGTTAGGATTTATTTTACAGGTAATTTTGTATTTCTTTTAGCTAGGTAGTTATTAAATAGTTAAGAACTATTTAATAACTATTCTAACTAGCTAAAATAAATACAAAGTTACCTGTAAAATAAATATAAATCCTAAAATAGCTACAATGTAATTATTAATTACATTGTAGCTATCTTAGGGTTTATTTTACAGGTAAGTATTTAGTTTTAAATAGAAACAATTTATTAAAGTATAGTGTAGTGTTAGGTGTAATTGTAACTTAGGTTAGTTTTTATTTTACATGTAAATTTCTCTTTATTTTAGCTAGGTAGCTATTAAATAGTTAATAACTATTTAATAGCTATTGTACCTAGTTAAAATAAATTGAAAGATGCCTGTAAAATAAAAATAAATCCTAAGATAGCTACAATATAATTATTATTTATATTGTAGCTATAATAGGGTTTATTTTAAAGGTAAGTATTTAGTTTTAAATAGGATTAATTTAGTTAATAAGAGAAATATTATTTAGATTTATTTAATTAATATTTAAGTTAGGGGGGTGTTAGGGTTAGTGTTAGACTTAGGTTTAGGGGTTGATAATTTTATTACAGTGGCGGCGGTGTAGGGGGGGGCAGGATAGGGGTTAATCAATTTATTATAGGTGGCGACGGTGTAGGGGGGGCAGATTAGGGGTTAATAAGTTTAATATAGGTTGCAGCGGGGTCCGGGAGCGGCGGTTTAGGGGTTAAACTATTTATTTAGTTGCGGCAAGGTCCGAGATCCACAGGATAGGGGTTAATAACTTTATTATAGGTGGCGACGGTATAGGGGGGGCAGGATAGGGGTTAATAGGTATAATGTAGGTGGTGGCGGGGTCCGGGAGCGGCGGTTTAGGGGTTAATACATATATTATAGTTGCGGCGGGGACCGGGTGCGGCGGTTTAGGGGTTAACATATTTAGTATAGTTTTTTGGCGGTTTAGGGGGTAATAACTTTATTTAGTTGCGGCGGTTTAGGGGGTAATACCTTTATTTAGTTGCGGCGGTTTAGGGGGTAATACCTTTATTTAGTTGCGGCGGTGTAGGGGGGGCAGATTAGGGGTGTTTAGACTCGGGGTACATGTTAGGGTGTTAGGTGTAGACAGCTCCCATAGAAATCAATGGGATGTCGGGCAGCAGCGAACATGAACTTTCGCTATGGTCAGACTCCCATTGACTCCTATGGGATCCGCCGCCTCCAGGGCGGCGGTTTGAAAACCAGGTACGCTGGGCCGGAAAAGTGCCGAGCTTACCTGCTAGTTTTTTGATAACTAGCAAAAGTAGTCAGATTGTTCCGAACTTGTGTGCGGAACATCTGGAGTGACGTAAGAATCGATCTGTGTCGGACTGAGTTGGGCGGATCGAAGCTTACGTCACAAAATTCTACTTTTGCCGGTATCTAGGGCTTGATAACTTAGGCGAATCAGCCTCGCCACAAATACGCTGTGGAATTCCAGCGTATTTGAGGTAGACACGTTGGTAACTAGAGGTCTTAATGCGCAATATATCCGTTGGAAATGGAATAGAGGAGCCTGGAGCAGATGAGTAGGTTTTGCTTGCAAGTTCCTCTGCTGTAACTTAGATAGCATCTAAAACTTAATAGGGAGCGATAGAGAAAGCATTTTACTGGTATTTCCATGTGGCAGATTTTTTGTGTGTTTACAAGATGTTCCTATCTCTGCCCTATCTGTTTGGTGAGTTAGTTAACTGTAACGCTCACCACAGCAGTACATAGAAATTAGAAACCCTTTCTCAGAGATAGATTCTAGTAACGGTTTGTCAATAAATTTGCCTGCTTCAAATAACAGATGGATTTGAATGAAGAAATGCTGAAAAAAGGCTGAATATTTTTATAAACATAATCTAATCCAGGTTTTAACTCAGGATTTTTATATAAAAGGTAGGAGTCATTGGGGAAGGCACTAGAGGCAATTAATGAAATTACAAAAGTACCACAACAATTTCTTGAACTGTTTGGGCAGCAGGCATGAATAAAGTTTCTAAATAATAATAATAATAATAATTAGAAAAATAGCTGCACCATCCAAAATTAATCAAAGTCAAAATGATTTCATGCAAAGTTGGTATGCCATGAAAATCATTCAGTTTGTGTGGCTTCAGATTGGAACTACAATTTCCAGCTTTACCTAATTATTATGTTGGTTGAATGGTGTAGAGGTTGAAGGGCTGAATCTGTTGTCAGTAGTTGGTTCCTCTGGATCAGGGGTCGTCAACTTTTCGGACCTCAGAGGCCAATAAACTCAAAATTTTAAGTTCTGTGGACCACTAACATTATTTTTTTTAAAAAAGGTGCAAACCTCTATGTGTGTGTGTATGTGTATATATATACATACATACACATACTGTACATAACTAGTATTTTTAAGAATTGTTTTTTGGAATTAACTAACTGAATGACAGAACTGAGAGAATACTTCCAAATGACAGATGAAGGGTGAGTGCCAACTTTTGAGCTGGAAACATAGAGGCAGAAAGTGGGGAGGGGGAAATTATGTTTAAAGGGACTACAAGACTTCCAAGTTACCTCCCCAGTTAGGAATTATTCAAAACTACTTATGATCATGGACAGACATTGGAGTCATAAATTAAGTTTATATCAGAAAGTTCTCAATATGGATGTGAGCTTACCACGACTGATGTTACTGGCAATTACTATAATTCTGGTGGGATATGGCTGATCTGCTGGATGGCAATTACTGGAATTCAGGTGGAATTGGCTTTGTGCACAGGAAAATTATTAGAATAAAAAATAATTAATTTAATTTTTAAAAAAAGAAGATGGAGGGGAGGAAGACAAACAATGATGTAAGTCATCTGAAGAAATTAGGAAAAACACTACAAAGAGACAGGTAAAGGGAAGAAAATAAATGAAATATAAGAGAGAAATTGTATTTTTAAAATTTTCTTTTTTATATACTTTAATTCCACTATTTCAAGCCAAGACTATACCAACCTCTGCTGGCTTTAGAATGGAAGAATCTTTCTCTGAGCAGCATACCCCTAATCTGCCGACCGGAGCTCACCGCTACTCTACTAAATTTTTTAACCCCTAAAGCTAAGTCTAACCCTAACACTAACACCCCCCTAAGTTAAATATAATTTTTATCTAACGAAATAAATTAACTCTTATTAAATAAATTATTCCTATTTAAATCTAAATACTTACTTGTAAAATAAACCCTAATATAGCTACAATATAAATTATAATTATATTGTAGCTATTTTAGGATTAATATTTATTTTACAGGAAACTTTGTATTTATTTTAACCAGGTACAATAGCTATTACATAGTTCATAACTATTTAATAGTTACCTAGTTAAAATAATTACAAAATTACCTGTAAAATAAATCCTAACCTAAGTTACAATTAAACCTAACACTACACTATCAATAAATAAATTAAATAAAATACCTACAATTATCTACAATTAAACTCTAAGCCCCCTAATAAAATAACAAAGCCCCCCAAAATAAAAAAAATGCCCTACCCTATTCTAAAATTAAAATAGAAAAGCTCTTTTACCTTACCAACCTCAAAAGGGCCCTTTTGCGGGGCATGCCCCAAAGAATTCAGCTCTTTTGCCTGTAAAAAAAAACCATACAATACCCCCCCAACATTACAACCCACCACCCACATACCCCTAATCTAACCAAAACCCCCCCTTAAATAAACCTAACACTAAGCCCCTGAAGATCTCCCTACCTTGTCTTCACCTCACCGGGTTCAGCGATCGGTCCAGAAGAGGGTCCGAAGTCTTGATCCAAGCGGCGGCTGAAGAACTCCATCATCGGGCTGAAGTTGGAAGTCCATCATCAGGATGAAGTCTTCTATCAAGCGGCATCTTCAATCTTCTTTCGAGCGGAGCGGAGCCATCTTCTTCCCAGCCGATGTGGATCCATCCTCTTCAACCGACGCCTACTCGCCGAATGACGGTTCCTTTAAATGACGTCATCCAAGATGGCGTCCCTCGAATTCCGATTGGCTGATAGGATTCTATCAGCCAATCGGAATTAAGGTAGGAATATTCTGATTGGCTGATGGAATCAGCCAATCAGATTCAAGTTCAATCCGATTGGCTGATCCAATCAGCCAATCAGATTGAGCTCGCATTCTATTGGCTGATCGGAACAGCCAATAGAATGCGAGCTCAATCTGATTGGCTGATTGGATCAGCCAATCGGATTGAACTTGATTCTGATTGGCTGATTCCATCAGCCAATCAGAATTTTCCTACCTTTATTCCGATTGGCTGATAGAATCCTATCAGCCAATCAGAATTCGAGGGACGCCATCTTGGATGACGTCCCTTAAAGGAACCTTCATTCTTCAGTTGGACGTCGGAAGAAGAAGATTGATCCGCGCTGGAGATCTTCAAGCTGGAGCCGTTCGTCATCGGATGAAGATAGAAGATGCCGCTTGGATCAAGATGGTTGCCGGTCCAGATCTCCTCTTCTTCCCGCATAGGATGAAGACTTTGGAGCCTCTTCTGGACCTCTTCAGCTTGATAGAAGATTTCAGCCAGATTATGGATATCCAGCCCCCGCTTGGGCTTGGATGAAGATTTCGGAGCCTGGAGCGATCGGTGAACCTGGCATGGTGAAGATAAGGTAGGAAGATCTTCAGGGGCTTAGTGTTAGGTTTATTTAAGGGGGGTTTGGGTTAGATTAGGGGTATGTGAGTGGTGGGTGGTTATGTTGGGGGGGGGTATTGTATGTTTTTTTTTACAGGCAAAAGAGCTGAATTATTTGGGGCATGCCCCACAAAGGGCCCTTTTCAGGGCTGGTAAGGTAAAAGAGCTTTGAACTTTTTTAATTTAGAATAGGGTAGGGCATTTTTTTTATTTTGGGGGGCTTTGTTATTTTATTAGGGGGCTTAGAGTAGGTGTAATTAGTTTAAAACTGTTGTAATATTTTTCTAATGTTTGTAAATATTTTTTTATTTTTTGTAACTTAGTTCTTTTTTATTTTTTGTACTTTAGTTAGTTTATTTCATTGTATTTATTTGTAGGTATTGTATTTAATTAATTTATTGATAGTGTAGTGTTAGGTTTAATTGTAGATTATTGTAGGTATTTTATTTAATTAATTTATTGATAGTGTAGTGTTAGGTTTAATTGTAACTTAGGTTAGGATTTATTTTACAGGTAATTTTGTAATTATTTTAACTATTTTAGCTATTGTACCTGGTTAAAATAATTACAAAGTTGCCTGTAAAATAAATATTAATCCTAAAATAGCTACAATATAATTATAATTTATATTGTAGCTATATTAGGATTTATTTTAAAGGTAAGTATTTAGCTTTAAATAGGATTAATTTATATTATAAGTGTTAATTTATTTCGTTAGATTTAAATTATATTTAATTTAGGGGGGTGCTAGTGTTAGGGTTAGACAAAAACGAAATGGATGGCGCTGGTCTTGCAGAATAGTAAGTTTCTAATAATAGATAGAAATGGACTTGATGTGCAAGTTAAAATCTGTTGCAATAATGTGCAATATACTCACTCCTTAAGTAACGTGAGTCCTGCTTCTATGGTATATCCCTCTGTGATATGTCCCTCTCCAAGGGCAACAACGAGGTGGTTTTCAAAAAGGGGCTGGAAAAGGATTGGAACCTCATCAGCAGTAAAGTGATAACTTTAAATTGAAGAAACAAGTAGTAACTTACTTATCCAAAATAGTAAGTCCGGCTCGTCACAGCGAAATAATTGCAAATATGCAAGATAAAAAGTGGTTTATTGTAGCTCTACGCGTTTCAACGCTTAAGCGTCTTTTTCAAGAGCAATAAAAGACAATAAAAACAAGTAACAGTTTGTATGATGCTGTGACAATATAGCCGGCTTTTATACAAATGTATCGATGTTCCAATTTCCTGTTTGTGGCAGGAAATTGGACTCACATGATAGAAACAGAAATAAAATGCAAATTCCTACTAGATGTTTAGGCCCAACCTTATTCTTAACATTATTAAATCTTTTTATGTCGCTCATTTAACTTTAAAGTGTAAATTTTATATTTGGTTCGGCATAAACATGAACAATAAAAAAGGACCAATCAGTGAATTCTTTTGAATTTTTGTCCAATGAGAAGACAGAGTTAGATTAAGTCCCCATTCGAGTATTCCTTGAGTTTCAGTTCCCTTTAAGGTCCGCTTTAAATTCACGTGATTCTTTTGGCCAATCCCATGATGTTAGAAGTTTTTCCGTTGATCTATGCCGTCGCGTGGGCTCGTTAGTCACGTGTTATTTCTGACCAATCTGTGAGGACGTTATTTCTTGTGGCTTTAACCAAATGTGCCGATATAGGGATTTAAGATCTTACATTCTATGAATAGAAAAAACAGAGAAGCGGCAGTATCCATTCCAATCACACAAATTGACCAATACAACTGAATGTTATCTAGCAGGTTTATGGCAATTTTATATACAATCTGATAACATAAAAAAAATAACATAAAAAAGTATGTGCAAAGATGTTTTGCACTATAAGGACTTTGATACATGTTAAAGACAACAAATTCGATTCTAGTCACTAAATGGTACTTTCCAAAGTTTTCTTTATATTGAAAAGACTTTTGCGGCAGCCTTAAATTACATACAACTCAATAACATGAAAAAACATACAACCTAATAACATAAATATTTATGCAATGATATGTGCATTGTGAATACTTTGCAAACACATTAAAGACCGCATTGTCAGTTTTAGTCACATGAAAAAGGAATTTAAGAAGTTTCTCTTTATGTTATAAAACCTTTTGAGGAAATTTAGAGAGGGCAGCATTTGTCCGTTCAACTCACATATGGATAAGAATATTGACCTTATATTTAACGGTTTACCATAACCTTATAGCATAGCTGCATTAAAGGATAAATAAAACAGTGAAGTTGTGTGTGCGGTTTAGAGGTATTTAATATTTTGTGTTATCTAATTTAAATGTGATGTGAAAAAAATTGTGTAAAATATAAGTTAAAGATGTGCAATTTTTCGTTTACTTTAATGGATATTTGTATCCATAATTTAATAGTGAAAAAAACTTCATATAGAAAATTGCCAACAATTTGTTAATGATTTAAATAAAAACAACATGAACATCATATTGACCCCAGAAATAAATAACACCAAAGCAATCTTTTTAGATTTGTCCATCACAACTGTCGATGGACATATACACACGAAAACACACTTTAAGGAATGTGATGCAAACACATACATTCAACATGACAGTCAACACCACCCATCATGGTTAAAGGCTATCCCCAGAGGACAATTCCAATGCATCAGGAGAAATTGTGATAAAATAGAAGATTACGAGGAACAATCATTATTACTTAAAAAGAGATTCTTGGAAAAAGGCTACTCTTCAAGTAGTCTTGAGGTAGATAGACAATTAATTAAAAATCAGGATCGCAATTTAATTTTGGCAAAAAATAAAACTACAACAAATAAACAATCTTCTTTCTCCAGATTTATTACAACATTTAATTCAGGGCACCATCAAATCAATAAAATCATCAAAAAACACTGGCACATTTTACATAATGATGAATTCTTAAGTAACATTATACCCAACAAACCTCAGATCACATATAGAAGAGGTAGTAATTTTAAACAAAAGTTGGCCCCTTCTTTAATTAAAGGCATGGCCCCCAAACCACCTTTAAGTATATCTAACTTACAAGGTTTCTATACATGTGGAAAATGTAAAGGATGTAATTACACAAAAAGAACTCACAAATCTTTTACTTCCTTTGTAACGGGTAAGACCTATATAATTAAACATTTTATTACATGCAAGACTCAGAACGTGATCTATTTATTGCAATGTAACTGTCAGATTCAATATTTAGGACAAACAACCAGATTTCTTAAGACCCGTATCTTAGAACACCTTAACAAAATAGAGAAGAGACATGAGGATCATGGTGTCCCTTTACATTGCAACACTTGTACCAAATTTGACTCTAAGAATTTTTCATGGATAGGGATAGAAAAGGTAACCACTCACTGGAGAGGAGGGAATCTAGAAGATGAGTTAAATAAGAGAGAACTATGGTGGATTCACACACTAAGAACTTACAATCATTGGGGGCTCAACAAAGATATTCGAATAGCAGCTTTTATCTAAACTAATCTCATTAGGGATAGAGAATTCTTTAAATACAGGGTTCTAATATATGAAGTAATCATTTACCACTGTTAATAGTCCACTAGTTATTTACTTAGTGCACATATAATATTGAATTTATTCTCTTTTTTATTCATTTTCAATTCATAGAATATTATGTATGTAAATTATCCACAGAAGTAAGCAAGATAATTATTTTCACAATTAGTATTGTAGTAATTAATTTTAGATAATGTTAGGAAAATGAAGTTTTTTTCACTATTAAATTATGGATACAAATATCCATTAAAGTAAACGAAAAATTGCACATCTTTAACTTATATTTTACACAATTTTTTTCACATCACATTTAAATTAGATAACACAAAATATTAAATACCTCTAAACCGCACACACAACTTCACTGTTTTATTTATCCTTTAATGCAGCTATGCTATAAGGTTATGGTAAACCGTTAAATATAAGGTCAATATTCTTATCCATATGTGAGTTGAACGGACAAATGCTGCCCTCTCTAAATTTCCTCAAAAGGTTTTATAACATAAAGAGAAACTTCTTAAATTCCTTTTTCATGTGACTAAAACTGACAATGCGGTCTTTAATGTGTTTGCAAAGTATTCACAATGCACATATCATTGCATAAATATTTATGTTATTAGGTTGTATGTTTTTTCATGTTATTGAGTTGTATGTAATTTAAGGCTGCCGCAAAAGTCTTTTCAATATAAAGAAAACTTTGGAAAGTACCATTTAGTGACTAGAATCGAATTTGTTGTCTTTAACATGTATCAAAGTCCTTATAGTGCAAAACATCTTTGCACATACTTTTTTATGTTATTTTTTTTATGTTATCAGATTGTATATAAAATTGCCATAAACCTGCTAGATAACATTCAGTTGTATTGGTCAATTTGTGTGATTGGAATGGATACTGCCGCTTCTCTGTTTTTTCTATTCATAGAATGTAAGATCTTAAATCCCTATATCGGCACATTTGGTTAAAGCCACAAGAAATAACGTCCTCACAGATTGGTCAGAAATAACACGTGACTAACGAGCCCACGCGACGGCATAGATCAACGGAAAAACTTCTAACATCATGGGATTGGCCAAAAGAATCACGTGAATTTAAAGCGGACCTTAAAGGGAACTGAAACTCAAGGAATACTCGAATGGGGACTTAATCTAACTCTGTCTTCTCATTGGACAAAAATTCAAAAGAATTCACTGATTGGTCCTTTTTTATTGTTCATGTTTATGCCGAACCAAATATAAAATTTACACTTTAAAGTTAAATGAGCGACATAAAAAGATTTAATAATGTTAAGAATAAGGTTGGGCCTAAACATCTAGTAGGAATTTGCATTTTATTTCTGTTTCTATCATGTGAGTCCAATTTCCTGCCACAAACAGGAAATTGGAACATCGATACATTTGTATAAAAGCCGGCTATATTGTCACAGCATCATACAAACTGTTACTTGTTTTTATTGTCTTTTATTGCTCTTGAAAAAGACGCTTAAGCGTTGAAACGCGTAGAGCTACAATAAACCACTTTTCTCCAACATAGGTGTGTCCGGTCCACGGCGTCGTCCTTACTTGTGGGATATTCTCTTCCCCAACAGGAAATGGCAAAGAGCCCAGCAAAGCTGGTCACATGATCCCTCCTAGGCTCCGCCTACCCCAGTCATTCTCTTTGCCGTTGTACAGGCAACATCTCCACGGAGATGGCTTAGAGTTTTTTAGTGTTTAACTGTAGTTTTTCATTATTCAATCAAGAGTTTGTTATTTTCAAATAGTGCTGGTACGTACTATTTACTCAGAAACAGAAAAGAGATGAAGAATTCTGTTTGTATGAGGAAAATGATTTTAGCAACCGTAACTAAAATCCATGGCTGTTCCACACAGGACTGTTGAGAGCAATTAACTTCAGTTGGGGGAACAGTTTGCAGTCCCTTGCTGCTTGAGGTATGACACATTCTAACAAGACGATGTAATGCTGGAAGCTGTCATTTTCCCTATGGGATCCGGTAAGCCTTGTTTATTACGATTGTAAATAAGGGCTTCACAAGGGCTTATTTAAACTGTAGACTTTTTCTGGGCTAAATCGATTGATTATTAACACATATTTAGCCTTGAGGAATCATTTTATCTGGGTATTTTGATATAATAATATCGGCAGGCACTGTTTTAGACACCTTATTCTTTAGGGGCTTTCCCAAAGCATAGGCAGAGTCTCATTTTCGCGCCGGTGTTGCGCACTTGTTTTTGAGAGGCATGGCATGCAGTCGCATGTGAGAGGAGCTCTGATACTTATAAAAGACTTCTGAAGGCGTCATTTGGTATCGTATTCCCCTTTGGGTTTGGTTGGGTCTCAGCAAAGCAGATACCAGGGACTGTAAAGGGGTTTAAAGCTTAAAACGGCTCCGGTTCCGTTATTTTAAGGGTTAAAGCTTCCAAAATTGGTGTGCAATATTTTCAAGGCTTTAAGACGCTGTGGTGAAAATTTGGTGAATTTTGAACAATTCCTTCATGTTTTTTCGCAATTGCAGTAATAAAGTGTGTTCAGTTTAAAATTTAAAGTGACAGTAACGGTTTTATTTTAAAACGTTTTTTGTACTTTCTGATCAAGTTTATGCCTGTTTAACATGTCTGAACTACCAGATAGACTGTGTTCTGAATGTGGGGAAGCCAGAATTCCTATTCATTTAAATAAATGTGATTTATGTGATAATGACAATGATGCCCAAGATGATTCCTCAAGTGAGGGGAGTAAGCATGGTACTGCATCATTCCCTCCTTCGTCTACACGAGTCTTGCCCACTCAGGAGGCCCCTAGTACATCTAGCGCGCCAATACTCCTTACTATGCAACAATTAACGGCTGTAATGGATAATTCTGTCAAAAACATTTTAGCCAAAATTAACCCTTGTCAGCGTAAGCGTGGCTGCTCTGTTTTAGTTACTGAAGAGCATGACGACGCTGATATTAATATCTCTGAAGGGCCCCTAACCCAATCTGAGGGGGCCAGGGAGGTTTTGTCTGAGGGAGAAATTACTGATTTAGGGAACATTTCTCAGCAGGCTGAATCTGATGTGATTACATTTAAATTTAAATTGGAACATCTCCGCATTTTGCTTAAGGAGGTATTATCCACTCTGGATGATTGTGAAAATTTAGTCATCCCAGAGAAACTATGTAAAATGGACAAGTTCCTAGAGGTGCCGGGGCTCCCAGAAGCTTTTCCTATACCCAAGCGGGTGGCGGACATTGTTAATAAAGAATGGGAAAGGCCCGGTATTCCTTTCGTCCCTCCCCCCATATTTAAAAAGTTGTTTCCTATGGTCGACCCCAGAAAGGACTTATGGCAGTCAGTCCCCAAGGTCGAGGGAGCGGTTTCTACTTTAAACAAACGCACCACTATTCCCATAGAGGATAGTTGTGCTTTCAAAGATCCTATGGATAAAAAATTAGAAGGTTTGCTTAAAAAGATGTTTGTTCAGCAGGGTTACCTTCTACAACCCATTTCATGCATTGTCCCTGTCACTACTGCCGCATATTTCTGGTTTGATGAACTGCTTAAGGTGCTCGATAGTGACTCTCCTCCTTATGAGGAGATTATGGACAGAATCAATGCTCTCAAATTGGCTAATTCTTTCACTCTAGACGCCTCTTTGCAATTGGCTAAGTTAGCGGCTAAGAACTCTGGGTTTGCTATTGTGGCGCGCAGAGCGCTTTGGTTGAAATCTTGGTCGGCTGATGCGTCTTCCAAGAACAAGCTACTAAACATTCCTTTCAAGGGGAAAACGCTGTTTGGTCCTGACTTGAAAGAGATTATCTCTGATATCACTGGGGGTAAGGGCCACGCCCTTCCTCAGGATCGGCCCTTCAAGGCAAAAAATAGACCTAATTTTCGTCCCTTTCGTAAAAACGGACCAGCCCAAGGTGCTACGTCCTCTAAGCAAGAGGGTAATACTTCTCAGGCCAAGCCAGCTTGGAGACCAATGCAAGGCTGGAACAAGGGAAAGCAGGCCAAGAAACCTGCCACTGCTACCAAGACAGCATGAAATATTGGCCCCCGATCCGGGACCGGATCTGGTGGGGGGCAGACTCTCTCTCTTCGCTCAGGCTTGGGCAAGAGATGTTCTGGATCCTTGGGCGCTAGAAATAGTCTCCCAGGGTTATCTTCTGGAATTCAAGGGACTTCCCCCAAGGGGGAGGTTCCACAGGTCGCAGTTGTCTTCAGACCACATAAAAAGACAGGCGTTCTTACATTGTGTAGAAGACCTGTTAAAAATGGGAGTGATTCATCCTGTTCCATTAAGAGAACAAGGGATGGGGTTCTACTCCAATCTGTTCATAGTTCCCAAAAAAGAGGGAACGTTCAGACCAATCCTAGATCTCAAGATCTTAAACAAATTTCTCAAGGTCCCATCGTTCAAGATGGAAACCATTCGAACTATCCTTCCTTCCATCCAGGAAGGTCAATTCATGACCACGGTGGATTTAAAGGATGCGTATCTACATATTCCTATCCACAAGGAACATCATCGGTTCCTAAGGTTTGCATTCCTGGACAAACATTACCAGTTCGTGGCGCTTCCTTTCGGATTAGCCACTGCTCCAAGGATTTTCACAAAGGTACTAGGGTCCCTTCTAGCGGTGCTAAGACCAAGGGGCATTGCAGTAGTACCTTACCTGGACGACATTCTGATTCAAGCGTCGTCCCTTCCTCAAGCAAAGGCTCACACGGACATTGTCCTGGCCTTTCTCAGATCTCACGGCTGGAAAGTGAACGTGGAAAAGAGTTCTCTATCCCCGTCAACAAGGGTTCCCTTCTTGGGAACAATTATAGACTCCTTAGAAATGAGGATCTTTCTAACAGAGGCCAGAAAAACAAAGCTTCTGGACTCTTGTCGGATACTTCATTCCGTTCCTCTTCCTTCCATAGCTCAGTGCATGGAAGTGATCGGGTTGATGGTGGCGGCGATGGACATAGTTCCTTTTGCGCGCATTCATCTAAGACCATTACAACTGTGCATGCTCAGTCAGTGGAATGGGGACTATACAGACTTGTCTCCGAAGATACAAGTAAATCAGAGAACCAGAGACTCACTCCGTTGGTGGCTGTCCCTGGACAATCTGTCTCAAGGGATGATGTTCCACAGACCAGAGTGGGTCATTGTCACGACCGACGCCAGTCTGATAGGCGGGGGCGCGGTCTGGGGATCCCTGAAAGCTCAGGGTCTTTGGTCTCGGGAAGAATCTCTTCTACCGATAAATATTCTGGAACTGAGAGCGATATTCAATGCTCTCCAGGCCTGGCCCCAGCTTGCGAGGACCAGGTTCATACGGTTTCAATCAGACAACATGACGACTGTTGCGTACATCAACCATCAGGGGGGAACAAGGAGTTCCCTAGCGATGGAAGAAGTAACCAAAATTATTCTTTGGGCGGAGTCTCACTCCTGCCACCTGTCTGCTATCCACATCCCAGGAGTGGAAAATTGGGAAGCGGATTTTCTGAGTCGGCAGACATTGCATCCGGGGGAGTGGGAACTCCATCCGGAAATCTTTGCCCAAGTCACTCACCTGTGGGGCATTCCAGACATGGATCTGATGGCCTCTCGTCAGAACTTCAAAGTTCCTTGCTACGGGGCCAGATCCAGGGATCCCAAGGCGGCTCTAGTGGATGCACTAGTAGCACCTTGGACCTTCAAACTAGCTTATGTGTTCCCGCCATTTCCTCTCATCCCCAGGCTGATAGCCAGGATCAAGCAGGAGAGGGCGTCGGTGATCTTGATAGCTCCTGCGTGGCCACGCAGGACTTGGTATGCAGATCTGGTGAATATGTCATCGGCTCCACCTTGGAAGCTACCTTTGAGACGAGACCTTCTTGTTCAGGGTCCGTTCGAACATCCGAATCTGGTTTCACTCCAGCTGACTGCTTGGAGATTGAACGCTTGATCTTATCGAAGCGAGGATTCTCAGATTCTGTTATCGATACTCTTGTTCAGGCCAGAAAGCCTGTGACTAGAAAGATTTACCATAAAATTTGGAAAAAATATATCTGTTGGTGTGAATCTAAAGGATTCCCTTGGGACAAGGTTAAGATTCCTAGGATTCTATCCTTCCTTCAAGAAGGATTGGAAAAAGGATTATCTGCAAGTTCCCTGAAGGGACAGATTTCTGCCTTGTCGGTATTACTTCACAAAAAGCTGGCAGCTGTGCCAGATGTTCAAGCCTTTGTTCAGGCTCTGGTTAGAATCAAGCCTGTTTACAAACCTTTGACTCCTCCTTGGAGTCTCAATTTAGTTCTTTCAGTTCTTCAGGGGGTTCCGTTTGAACCCTTACATTCCGTTGATATTAAGTTATTATCTTGGAAAGTTTTGTTTTTAGTTGCGATTTCTTCTGCTAGAAGAGTCTCAGAATTATCTGCTCTGCAGTGTTCTCCTCCTTATCTGGTGTTCCATGCAGATAAGGTGGTTTTACGTACTAAACCTGGTTTTCTTCCAAAAGTTGTTTCTAACAAAAACATTAACCAGGAGATTATCGTACCTTCTCTGTGTCCAAAACCAGTTTCAAAGAAGGAACGTTTGTTGCACAATTTGGATGTTGTTCGCGCTCTAAAATTCTATTTAGATGCTACAAAGGATTTTAGACAAACATCTTCCTTGTTTGTTGTTTATTCAGGTAAAAGGAGAGGTCAAAAAGCAACTTCTACCTCTCTCTCTTTTTGGATTAAAAGCATCATCAGATTGGCTTACGAGACTGCCGGACGGCAGCCTCCCGAAAGAATCACAGCTCATTCCACTAGGGCTGTGGCTTCCACATGGGCCTTCAAGAACGAGGCTTCTGTTGATCAGATATGTAGGGCAGCGACTTGGTCTTCACTGCACACTTTTACCAAATTTTACAAGTTTGATACTTTTGCTTCTTCTGAGGCTATTTTTGGGAGAAAGGTTTTGCAAGCCGTGGTGCCTTCCATTTAGGTGACCTGATTTGCTCCCTCCCTTCATCCGTGTCCTAAAGCTTTGGTATTGGTTCCCACAAGTAAGGATGACGCCGTGGACCGGACACACCTATGTTGGAGAAAACAGAATTTATGTTTACCTGATAAATTTCTTTCTCCAACGGTGTGTCCGGTCCACGGCCCGCCCTGGTTTTTTTAATCAGGTCTGATATTTTATTTTCTTTAACTACAGTCACCACGGTACCATATGGTTTCTCCTATGCAAATATTCCTCCTTAACGTCGGTCGAATGACTGGGGTAGGCGGAGCCTAGGAGGGATCATGTGACCAGCTTTGCTGGGCTCTTTGCCATTTCCTGTTGGGGAAGAGAATATCCCACAAGTAAGGATGACGCCGTGGACCGGACACACCGTTGGAGAAAGAAATTTATCAGGTAAACATAAATTCTGTTTTTATCTTGCATATTTGCAATTATTTCGCTGTGACGAGCCGGACTTACTATTTTGGATAAGTAAGTTACTACTTGTTTCTTCAATTTAAAGTTATCACTTTACTGCTGATGAGGTTCCAATCCTTTTCCAGCCCCTTTTTGAAAACCACCTCGTTGTTGCCCTTGGAGAGGGACATATCACAGAGGGATATACCATAGAAGCAGGACTCACGTTACTTAAGGAGTGAGTATATTGCACATTATTGCAACAGATTTTAACTTGCACATCAAGTCCATTTCTATCTATTATTAGAAACTTACTATTCTGCAAGACCAGCGCCATCCATTTCGTTTTTGTCTATTGCTTATACAGTCCTTGGGGAGAGACTGAGGAAGGGCAGCGGTCACTTTATCTAACAAGGAGAGTATTGTTTTTAGTACATTGTGTTGAGCATATTTTCTGTTAACATCTATTTTGTTTGCCACACACATCTTTGCATAGTGTTAGGGTTAGACTTAGCTTTAGGGGTTAAAAAATTTATTAGAGTAGCGGCGAGATTCAGTCGGCAGATTAGGGGTTAATTATTGTAGGTAGCTGGCGGCAACGTTGTGGGGGGCAGATTAGGGGTTAATAAATATAATATAGGGGTTGGCGGTGTTAGGGGCAGCAGATTAGGGGTACATAGGTATAATGTAGGTAGCGGCGGTGTACGGAGCGGCAGATTAGGGGTTAATAATAATATGCAGGGGTCAGCGATAGCAGGGGTGGCAGATTAGGGGTTAATACATATAATATAGGGGTCGGCAGTGTTAGGGGCAGCAGATTAGGGGTACATAGGTATAATGTAGGTAGCGGCGGTGTACGGAGCGGCAGATTAGGGGTTAAAAAAAATATGCAGGTGTCAGCGATAGCGGGGGCGGCAGATTAGGGGTTAATAAGTGTAAGGTTAGGGGTGTTTAGACTCGGGGTACATGTTAGAGTGTTAGGTGCAGACGTAGGAAGTGTTTACCCATAGAAAACAATAGGGATGCGTTAGGAGCTGAATGCTGCTTTTTTGCAGGTGTTAGGTTTTTTTTCAGCTCAAATGGCCCCATTGTTTTCTATGGGGGAATCGTGCACAAGCACGTTTTTGAAGCTGGCCGCGTCCGTAAGCACCGCTGGTATCGAGAGTTGCAGTGGCGGTAAATATGCTCTACGCTCCCTTTCTTTCATGTAATTAGCAAGAGTCCATGAGCTAGTGACGTATGGGATAAGGGGATATACATTCCTACCAGGAGGGGCAAAGTTTCCCAAACCTCAAAATGCCACACCCACAAATCAGATTTGCAAAGCAGCAACTTGGTCTTCTTTGCATACTTTTACTCAATTCTACCATTTTGATGTGTTTTCTTCTTCTGAAGCAGTTTTTGGTAGAAAAGTACTTCAGGCAGCTGTTTCAGTTTTGATTCTTCTGCTTATAATTTCAGTTTTTTTCATTATAAGATTTAAACTTTATTTTGGGTGTGGATTTTTTTCAGCGGAATTGGCTATCTTTATTTTATCCCTCCCTCTCTAGTGACTCTTGCGTGGAAGATCCACATCTTGGGTATTCATTATCCCATACGTCACTAGCTCATGGACTCTTGCTAATTACATGAAAGAAAACATAATTTATGTAAGAACTTACCTGATAAATTCATTTCTTTCATATTAGCAAGAGTCCATGAGGCCCACCCTTTTTTGTGGTGGTTATGATTTTTTTGTATAAAGCACAATTATTCCAATTCCTTATTTTTTATGCTTTCGCACTTTTGTCTTATCACCCCACTTCTTGGCTATGCGTTAAACTGATTTGTGGGTGTGGTGAGGGGTGTATTTATAGGCATTTTGAGGTTTGGGAAACTTTGCCCCTCCTGGTAGGAATGTATATCCCCTTATCCCATGCGTCACTAGCTCATGGACTCTTGCTAATATGAAAGAAATGAATTTATCAGGTAAGTTCTTACATAAATTATGTTTTTTGGAGCCTAACGCAGCCATTCTGTGAACTCTAAATACCAGCGGTATTTAAAAGGTGCGGGAGAAAAAAAGCATGCATAGCTAATGCACCCCTTTGGTCGCAGAACTCTAAATCTAGCCATTAGACCTTGAAGGCCATATCTTTTCAGAATGCATTTTAATAGTTTTTCACCACTAGAGGGTGTTAGGTCACATATTTCATATAGATAACACTGTGCTCATGCACGTGAAGTTATCTGGGAGCAGGCACTGGTTGCTAAACTGCAAGTCTGTCAAAAGAACTGAAATAAAGGGGCAGTTTGCAGAGGCTTAGATACAAGGTAATCACAGAGGTTAAAAGTATATTAATATAACTGTGTTGGTTATGCAAAACTGGGGAATGGGTAATAAAGGGATTATCTATCTTTTAAAACAATAAAAATGCTGGTGTAGACTGTCCCTTTAACGAGCCACTTATAATCTAGCCCTATGTGTTTAACCCATGTTTAACCCACAAAGGAGTTAGACACATAGTTAAAGTTACACTCAGGAACCAGCTGAGTGGGTCACCAGTCATTTCTGCTCAAGACCAGCAGTTTTCTGCGGTTCCCAAATGGTACTTCAAAGGGGTTAAACGGACTTGAAGGTTTGCAAATGATACAATAACATGCTTTAATGAATTAGAGGGTGTATGTTTCCACTATACTGGCTCTAATACATGCACATTTATATGTCCAGTTGGGGGGGAAATAATTTTAATTTATAATTATACGGCTAGATTTAGAGTTTTGTCGGTAACGACCCGCGTAGCTAACGCTGGCTTTTTTCCCAGTTTCTAAGTCTGCACCTAACACTCTAACATGTACCCAGAGTCTAAACACCCCTAACCTTACACTCATTAACCCCTAATCTTCCGCCCCCGCTATCGCTGACCCCTGCATATTTTTTTTAACCCCTAATCTGCCGCTCCGTACACCGCCTCAACCTACATTATACCTATGTACCCCTAATCTGCTGCCCCTAAAACCGCCAACCCCTATATTATATTTATTAACCCCTAATCTGCCCCCACAACGTCGCCGCCAGCTACCTACAATAATTAACCCCTAATCTGCCGACCAGACCTCACCGCTACTATAATAAATGTATTAACCCCTAATCCGCCTCACTAACCATATAACAAATAGTATTAACCCCTAATCTTCCCTCCCTAACATCGCTGACACCTAACTCCAAGTATTAACCCCTAATCTGCCGACCGGACCTCACCGCTACTCTAATAAATGTATTAACCCCTAAAGCTAAGTCTAACCCTAACACTAACACCCCCCTAAGTTAAATATAATTTAAATCTAACGAAATAAATTAACTCTTATTAAATAACTTATTCCTATTTAAAGCTAAATACTTACCTGTAAAATAAACCCTAATATAGCTACAATATAAATTATAATTATATTGTAGCTATTTTAGGAATAATATTTATTTTACAGGCAACTTTGTAATTATTTTAACCTCACCTAAGTTACAATTAAACCTAAAACTACACTATCAATAAATAAATTAAATTAAATACCTACAATTATCTACAATTAAACTCTAAGCCCCCTAATAAAATAACAAAGCCCCCCAAAATAAAAAAATGCCCTACCCTATTCTAAAATTAAAATAGAAAAGCTCTTTTACCTTACCAGCCCTTAAAAAGGCCTTTTGCGGGGCATGCCCCAAAGAATTCAGCTCTTTTGCCTGTTAAAAAAACATACAATACCCCCCCCAACATTACAACCCACCACCCACATACCCCTAATCTAACCCAAACCCCCTTAAATAAACCTAACACTAAGCCCCTGAAGATCTTCCTACCTTGTCTTCACCATGCCAGGTATCACCAATCCGTCCAGGCTCCGAAATCTTCATCCAAGCCCAAGCGGGGGCTGGAGATCCATCATCCGGCTGAAGTCTTCTATCAAGCGGCAAGAAGAAGTCCAGAAGAGGCTCCAAAGTCTTCATCCTATCCGGGCAGAAGAGGAGATCCGGACCGGCAACCATCTTCATCCAAGCGGCATCTTCTATCATCATCCGATGACGAGCGGCTCCATCTTGAAGACCTCCGGCGCGGATCCATCCTCCTCTTCCAACGTCCTAAGTCCGAATGAAGGTTCCTTTAAATGACGTCATCCAAGATGGCGTCCCTCGAATTCCGATTGGCTGATAGGATTCTATCAGCCAATCGGAATTAAGGTAGGAAAAATCTGATTGGCTGATGAAATCAGCCAATCAGATTCAAGTTCAATCCGATTGGCTGATCCAATCAGCCAATCAGATTGAGCTCGCATTCTATTGGCTGATCGGAACAGCCAATAGAATGCGAGCTCAATCTGATTGGCTGATTCAATCAGCCAATCAGATTTTCCCTACCTTAATTCCGATTGGCTGATAGAATCCTATCAGTCAATCGGAATTCGAGGGACGCCATCTTGGATGACGTCATTTAAAGGAACCTTCATTCGGACTTAGGACGTCGGAAGAAGAGGATGGATCCACGCCGGAGGTCTTCAAGATAGAGCCGCTCGTCATCGGATGAAGATAGAAGATGCCGCTTGGATGAAGATGGTTGCCGGTCCGAATCTCCTCTTCTGCCCAGATAGGATGAAGACTTTGGAGCCTCTTCTGGACTTCTTCTTGCCACTTGATAGAAGACTTCAGCCGGATGATGGATCTCCAGCCCCCGCTTGGATGAAGATTTCGGAGCCGGGACGGATCGGTGATACCTGGCATGGTGAAGATAAGGTAGGAAGATCTTCAGGGGCTTAGTGTTAGGTTTATTTAAGGGGGTTTGGGTTAGATTAGGGGTATGTGGGTGGTGGGTTGTAATGTTGGGGGGGTATTGTATGTTATTTTTTACAGGCAAAAGAGCTGAATTCTTTGGGGCATGCCCCGCAAAAGGCCCTTTTAAGGGCTGGTAAGGTAAAAGAGCTTTTCTATTTTAATTTTAGAATAGGGTAGGGCATTTTTTTATTTTGGGGGGCTTTGTTATTTTATTAGGGGGCTTGGAGTAGGTGTAATTAGCTTAAAATTGTTGTAATATTTTTACTATGTTTGTAATTAATTTTTTTATTTTTTGTAACTTAGCTTTTTTTATTTTTTGTACTTTAGTTAGTTTATTTTTTTGTATTTATTTGTAGGTATTTTATTTAATTAATTTATTTATAGTGTAGTGTTAGGTTTAATTGTAACTTAGGTTAGGATTTATTTTACAGGTAATTTTGTAATTATTTTAACTAGGTAGCTATTAAATAGTTATTAACTATTTAATAGCTATTGTACCTGGTTAAAATAAATACAAAGTTGCCTGTAAAATAAATATAAATCCTAAAATAGCTACAATATAATTATTATTTATATTGTAGCTATATTAGGGTTTATTTTACAGGTACGTATTTAGCTTTAAATAGGAATAATTTATTTAATAAGAGTTAATTTATTTCGTTCAATTTAAATTATATTTAACTTAGGGGGGTGTTAGTGTTAGGGTTAGACTTAGCTTTAGGGGTTAATACATTTATTCTAGTATTGGTGAGGTTCGGTCGGCAGATTAGGGGTTAATAGTTGAAGTTAGGTGTCGGCGATGTTAGGGAGGGCAGATTAGGGGTTAATACTATTTATTATAGGGTTATTGAGGCGGGAGTGAGGCGGATTAGGGGTTAATAACTATTATAGTAGCGGTGAGGTCCGGTCGGCAGATTAGGGGTTAATAGTTGAAGTTAGGTGTCGGCGATGTTAGGGAGGGCAGATTAAGGGTTAATACTATTTATTATAGGGTTATTGAGGCGGGAGTGAGGCGGATTAGGGGTTAATAAATATAATATAGGGGTCGGCGGTGTTAGGGGCAGCAGATTAGGGGTACATAGGGATAACATAGGTTGCGGCGGTGTGCGGTCGGCAGATTAGGGGTTAAAAAATTTTAATAGAGTGGCGGCGATGTGGGGGGGCCTCGGTTTAGGGGTACATAGGTAGTTTATGGGTGTTAGTGTACTTTAGAGCACAGTAGTTAAGAGCTTTATGAACCGGCGTTAGCCTATAAAGCTCTTAACTCCTGACTATTTTCTGCGGCTGGAGTTTTGTCGTTAGATTTCTAACGCTCACTTCAGCCAAGACTCTAAATACCGGCGTTAGAAAGATCCCATTGAAAAGATAGGATACGCAAATGGCGTAGGGGGATCTGCGGTATGGAAAAGTCGCGGCTGCAAAGTGAGCGTTAGACCCTTACCTACAAGACTCTAAATACCAGCGGTAGCCCAAAACCAGCGTTAGGAGCCTCTAACGCTGGTTTTGACGGCTAACGCGAAACTCTAAATCTACCTTAAAGTGAATGTAAAGTTAAATGAATGAATTCCAGGTTATTAAAAATACTATTAAAACAGGTTCACTTTCATTCATTAAACTTTACATTGCAGCGGTTTTTTTTTTAAAAAAAACTACCTTTCTCTTGTAAGGTGTATCCAGTCCACGGGTTCATCCATTACTTGTGGGATATTCTCCTTCCCACAGGAAGTTGCAAAGAGGACACCCACAGCAGAGCTGTCTATATAGCTCCTCCCCTAACCCCCACCCCCAGTCATTCTCTTTGCAAGCTCTCGACAAGTAGGAAGTATAAAGAGATATGTGGTGATTTAGTGTAGTTTTCATCTTCAATCAAGAGTTTGTTATTTTAAACGGTACCAGCGTTGTACTGTTTGCTCTCAGGCAGAAATTAGAAGAAGAATTCTGCCTGGAGGATAATGATCTTAGCGGATTGTAACTAAGGTCCATTGCTGTTCTCACACATAACTGAAGAGTATGGGAAAACTTCAGCTGGGGGAACGGCCTGCAGATTGCCTGCTTTGAGGTATGTTCAGTATAATTGTTTCTAGATAGATGATAAAGTCTAGAAAATGCTGACAGAGCCTTTTTGGAAATGTTGTAAGCTAGATGCAGTGATTTAATAATGACTGGGATCAAGCTTGCAAGGTTTCTGGTGATTAAGGTGTTAAAAACGTTTTCTTTTTAGGCATCAAGATCGTTTTTTGAGTGTGTTTAAACTTTGTTTTTGGGGTTTAATTGTCCACATGGCTTTTTCAGAAACTCCTAGTAGTATTTCTTTAAGGCCCCTCTGACATCGAGTGTGGTGGGAGGGGCCTATTTTCACGCCTCAGTTGCGCAGTTGCTTTCATTCTAAGACATCAAGCTTCTCTAGAGGATTCCTGCTGTGTCTGAGGACCACTAAAGAGGGTTTCTTCCATTCCTGTTCGTCCCTAAGGGCAGGTAGGCACCACAGCAGAGCTGTGGTGAGGTGTTTAGCGGTTTTATAACGGTGGTAGATGTTTTTTCAATCCGGTTTGGGGGCCAAAGGGTTAATCGTCCATTTGCAAGTGGGTGCAATATTACCTTGGTCTCATATACACACTGTAAAAATTTCGAAGAGTTTACTACTTTTTTTTCACTGTTTTGCAGTTTAAGTGCTACTTTTTTTCTCTTAAAGGTACAGTACCGGTTTGAGGAAATTGCTGTTTTTTACTTTAATAAAGTGTTTTCCAAGCTTGCTTGTGTCTTTGCTAGTCTGTTAAACATGTCTGACGTAGAAGAATCTACCTGTTCAATATGTTTAGATGCCATTGTGGAACCCCCTCTTAGAATGTGTACCAGTTGTACTGAACTATCTATAAGTTACAAAGACCATATTGTGTCTTTAAAAAATATATCACCAGAGGATTCTCAGACTGTAAGAAGGGAGATTATGCCATCTAGCTCTCCCCATGGGTCAGAACCTGTAACACCCGCACAAATGACGCCAGATGCGTCTAGCGCGTCTATTTCTTTTACTTTACGAGAAATGGCGGCAGTTATGAGTTCTACTCTCACAGAGGTGTTGTCTAAACTGCCAGGGTTACAAGGAAAGCGAGACAGCTCTGGGGCTAGAACAAATACAGAGCTTTCTGACGCTTTAGTAGATATGTCCGTTATGCCCTCACAATGTTCCGAAGTTGGCGCAAGGGATTTGATATCTGAGGGTGATCTTTCAGATTCAGGGAAGTTATTACTTAAGCCCGACTCTGACATGTCAACATTTAAATTTAAGCTTGAACACCTCCATTTATTGCTTAGGGAGGTCTTAACGACTCTGGATGATTGTGACCCCATTGTGGTACCAGAGAAATTGTGTAAAATGGACAAATACTTTGCAGTGCCTGTTTACACTGATGTTTTCCCAGTCCTTAAAAGGTTTTCGGAAATTATAACTAAAGAATGGGAGGCTTGTTTTTTGTATTAAGCCGTGAAAGAGCACAACACATAAGTACGCTCAAAGAAGCGGTACATCGGTTCAGAAGTATTTCCGATCCTCAACGGACATTTGTAAGGTACCTTACGGTTTGCTTAATATGACTGTCATACACACCAAGTGGCTATATTGATCAAGTTTTAAACTTTTATTATCGACTTTTTGTAAGGCCAATTGACCAAAAACCTACTTGCTTATAGGGAGACGTCCCTATGTTTTAATTCATTTGAGATTGCAATTTTAATATTTTATGCCATATTTCATGCCATAAGTTTATGTCTTAAAGTTTATCAAGTTTATTAAATAAGGTAATTTTTTTCTATTATATCTATCTCCTTTATTAACGGACACCATACATATTACCTGCAAATACAGACTTATCTATTACATCTATCTTTATTTTAAGGACATCGTTTATATTCACGGACACTATTTATAAACATAGACCTATCCATCTAACCTTTTTTCTTATTTAAAGAGCACTACATACAGACATTTTCTATATTGTCTGTATACACAGACTTATTTATCTCATTTATTTTCTGAAGTAATTTTTTGGACACCAGATATATCGTCTGCTTACACAGACTCAACTATTGAAATTATTGACACACGTCCATAGATATTTTTATCTATCTATATATATAGTTTTACACCTATTTTTAGACGTATTTGAATCACGCAAATTCTTTATACTAATACACTTAGATAAGTCACATTTTGTTATGGTAGTGTAATGCCTAGCTTATTATTTTATAAGCGCCAGTGGTAATCTCTATTTGTACTATCTATCTCAATCCAAAACTACTGAGGAGGAGTAGATTTATATCCGCCAACCCTCTCTCTACCACATCACTACTAAAGAATGGGATAGGCCAGGTATACCGTTCTCTCCCCCTCCTGTGTTTAAAAAGATGTTCCCCATAGCTGACGCCATGCGGGACTCATGGCAAACAGTCCCCAAGGTGGAGGGAGCTATTTCTACTTTAGCTAAGCGTACAACTATTCCGATTGAAGACAGTTGTGCTTTCAAAGATCCTATGGATAAAAAATTGGAGGGTCTCCTAAAGAAAATTTTCTTACATCAAGGTTTTCTTCTCCAGCCTCTCGCATGCATTGCTCCAGTTACGGCTGCAGCGGCCTTTTGGTTCGAGTCTCTAGAAGAGGCTCTACAAGTGGAGACTCCTTGTGATGAGATTTTAGACAGGATTAAAGCTCTTAAACTTGCTAATTCCTTTATTTCAGACGCCGTGTTTCAGTTAACCAAACTTGCGGCTAAAAATTCAGGTTTTGCCATCATGGCGCGTAGGGCACTATGGCTTAAGTCCTGGTCAGCAGATGTGTCATCAAAGTCTAAGCTTCTTAACATCCCCTTCAAAGGAAAGACCCTATTCGGGCCTGATCTGAAGGAGATCATTTCCGATATTACTGGGGGAAAAGGTCACGCCCTTCCCCAGGATAAGTCTAATAAGTTAAGGATGAGACAGACTAATTTTCGCTCCTTTCGAAACTTCAGGAGTGGCGCGGCTTCCGCTTCCCTTAGTACTAAACAAGAGGGAAATTTCGCCCAGTCCAAGCCAGTCTGGAGACCTAACCAGGCTTGGAACAAGCTGAAACAGGCTAAAAAGCCAGCTACTGTCTCTAAAACAGCATGAAGGAGTAGCCCCCGATCCGGGACCGGATCTAGTGGGGGGCAGACTTTCTCTCTTCGCCCAGGCTTGGGTAAGAGACGTTCAGGATCCCTGGGCAGTGGAGATTGTTTCCCAGGGATATCTTCTCGAATTCAAAGGTTCATCACCAAAGTGGAGATTTCATCTCTCTCAACTATCTGCAAACCAGATAAAGAGAGAGGCATTCTTACATTGCGTCCAAGACCTGCTGGTTATGGGAGTGATCCACCCAGTTCCAAGGGAGGAACAGGGGCAGGGTTTCTATTCAAATCTATTTATAGTTCCCAAAAAAGAGGGAACTTTCAGACCAATCTTGGATCTCAAGATCCTAAACAAATTCCTCAGGGTCCCATCCTTCAAGATTGAGACAATCCGAAACATTCTTCCTATTATCCAGGAGGGTCAATATATGACTACCGTGGACTTAAAGGATGCTTATCTGCACATTCCGATTCACAGAAATCATCATCAGTTCCTCAGGTTCGCCTTCCTAGACAGGCATTACCAGTTTGTGGCTCTTTCCTTCGGGTTAGCCACGGCGTCAAGAATCTTTACGAAGGTTCTAGGGTCCCTACTGGCGGTCCTAAGGCCGCGGGGCATAGCAGTGGCTCCTTACCTAGACGACATCTTGATCCAGGCGTCGACTCTTCAAATCGCCAAGTCCCATACTGACATTGCTCTGGCCTTTCTGAGGTCTCACGGGTGGAAGGTGAACAGAGAAAAGAGTTCTCTCTCCCCTCTCACAAGAGTTTCTTTCCTAGGGACTCTGATAGATTCAGTAGAAATGAAAAATTTTCTGACAGAGGTCAGGATATCAAAGCTGCTAACTTCTTGCCATGCTCTTCATTCCATTTCTCGGCCATCAGTGGCTCAGTGTATGGAAGTAATCAGCCTAATGGTAGCGGCAATGGACATAGTTCCGTTTGCCCGCCTACATCTCAGACCACTGCAACTTTGCATGCTCAATCAGTGGAATGGGGACTACACAGATTTGTCTCCTCTGCTAAATCTGGATCAAGAGACCAGGGATTCTCTTCTCTGGTGGTTATCTCGGGTCCATCTGTCCAGGGGAATGAGCTTCCGCAGGCCAGAGTGGACTATACTGACAACAGATGCCAGCCTTCTGGGCTGGGGCGCGGTCTGGAACTCCCTGAAAACTCAGGGTTCGTGGACCCAGGAGGAGGCTCTCCTCCCGATAAACATTCTGGAACTAAGACCGATATTCAATGCTCTTCAGGCATGGCCTCAACTGGCTGCGGTCAGGTTCATCAGATTTCAGTCGGACAACATCACGACTGTAGCCTATATCAACCATCAGGGGGGAACAAGCAGTCCCCTGGCAATGATGGAGGTTTCCAAGATAATTCTATGGGCAGAGGCTCACTCTTGCCATCTCTCAGCTATCCATATCCCAGGAGTAGAGAACTGGGAGGCGGATTTTCTAAGTCGGCAGACTTTTCACCCGGGGGAATGGGAGCTTCACCCGGAGATATTTGCCCAACTGATTCATCTATGGGGCAGACCAGAGCTGGATCTGATGGTGTCCCGTCAGAATGCCAAGCTTCCTTGTTACGGGTCCAGATCAAGGGATCCTTGGGCAGCACTAGTAGATGCCCTAGCAGCGCCCTGGTCCTTCAGCCTGGCTTATGTGTTTCCACTGTTTCCTCTTCTCCCACATCTGATTGCCAGAATCAAGCAGGAGAAAGCTTTGGTGATTTTAATTGCTCCTGCGTGGCCTTGCAGGACTTGGTATGCAGATCTGGTGGACATGTCATCCTGCCCACCATGGCCTCTGCCATTGAGGCAGGACCTTCTAATCCAGGGTCCATTCAAACACTCAAATCTAACTTCTCTACGCCTGACTGCGTGGAGATTGAACGCTTGATCTTATCAAAGCGTGGTTTTTCTGAGTCTGTTATTGATACCTTGATCCAGGCTAGGAAGCCTGTCACCAGGAAGATCTATCACAAGATATGGTGTAAATATCTTAATTGGTGTGATTCCAAGGGTTTCTCATTGAATAGGGTCAAGATTCCTAGGATTCTATCTTTTCTCCAAGAAGGATTGGAAAACGGATTATCAGCTAGTTCTTTAAAAGGACAGATATCTGCTCTGTCTATTCTCTTTCACAAGCGTCTGGCAGATGTTCCAGACGTTCGGAAGTTTTGTCAGGCTTTAGTCAGAATCAAGCCGGTATATAAACCAGTTGCTCCGCCATGGAGTTTAAATTTAGTTCTTAAAGTTCTTCAAGGGGTTCCGTTTGAACCTATGCATTCATTAGATATTAAACTTTTATCTTGGAAAGTTTTGTTTCTAGTTGCTATCTCTTCAGCCCGAAGAGTTTCAGAGTTATCTGCTCTGCAGTGTAATTCACCCTATCTGATTTTCCATGCGGATAAGGTGGTGTTACGTACCAAGCCAGGTTTTCTTCCTAAGGTTGTTTCCAATAGAAATATCAATCAGGAAATTGTTGTTCCTTCTCTGTGTCCGAATCCTTCTTCCAAGAAGGAACGGTTGTTGCACAATCTGGATGTGGTTCGAGCTTTAAAGTTCTACTTACAAGCAACTAAGGATTTTCGTCAAACATCTGCCTTGTTTGTTGTTTACTCTAGAAAGAGGAGAGGTCACAAGGCTTCGGCAACTTCTCTTTCCTTTTGGCTGAGAAGCATAATCCGTTTAACTTATGAGACTGCTGGCCAGCAGCCTCCTGAAAGGATTACAGCTCACTCTACTAGAGCGGTAGCTTCCACATGGGCATTTAAAAATGAGGCTTCTGTTGAACAGATTTGCAAGGCGGCAACTTGGTCTTTGCTTCATACTTTTTCTAAATTCTACAAATTTGATACTTTTGCTTCCTCAGAGGCTATTTTTGGGAGAAAGGTCTTACAGGCAGTGGTGCCTTCTGTTTAAGTTCCTGCCTTGTCCCTCAATTCATCCGTGTCCTAAAGCTTTGGTATTGGTATCCCACAAGTAATGGATGAACCCGTGGACTGGATACACCTTACAAGAGAAAACAAAATGTATGCTTACCTGATAAATTTCTTTCTCTTGTGGTGTATCCAGTCCACGGCCCGCCCTGTCACTTTAAGTCAGGTGTTTTTATTTTTTAAACCTAGTGTCACCACTGCACCCTATAGTTTCTCCTTTTTCTTACTTGCCTTCGGTCGAATGACTGGGGGTGGGGGTTAGGGGAGGAGCTATATAGACAGCTCTGCTGTGGGTGTCCTCTTTGCAACTTCCTGTTGGGAAGGAGAATATCCCACAAGTAATGGATGAACCCGTGGACTGGATACACCACAAGAGAAAGAAATTTATCAGGTAAGCATAAATTTTGTTTTTTCTTTAACAAACCCGGACCAGCAATCCTCCGCCCGCTTCTCCTGCTGTACTTAGCACAGCAATGACGAAACTGGCTTCCTCCAATCATTCCGAGACCTTATGAGCTGGACGCTCTGGGGTGCACGCCATGATTGGAGGAAGCCGGTTTCATCATTGCTGAGGTAAGTACAGAGGAGTTGCGGGCAGGGGATTGCCGGTCCGGGTTTGCTAAAGAAAAAGGTAGGTATTTTTAAAAAAAATGCTGCAATGTAAAGTTTAATGAATGAAAGTGCCCCTGTTTTTATTAGTATTTTTTAAAAACCAGGCACTCATTCATTAAGCTTTACATTCACTTTAGTCCTGACTTACAAAAAATAGATAGAAAATGAATGAATGTTTCATGCCAACTCCATTTTTGCAACATAATCACAATCAAATCATTATTATTTGTCAAGAGCTCACATTTTAAACATCATTAAAAATATTGTCTCCTTACAACAGGTTGCAATGGCCAGCCTGGTAAAAAATTTCTCACCCCTACCACAATAACACAAGTACATCTCTTATATAGATACCAGTGTTATTGTGCTTAAAAAAAACGCACCCCCACCATAATACACCCTAAATCCAACCCAATAAATTACTGAATTGACCATAACAACAGATTGCTGCCACAATTAACTCATCTGCCATTTGCTTAACTATGATCCCACCTAAACTATATTAACCCTAACCATTGCAACTCAGCAACACTATCCCATTTACAACCTCAACCGTCTAGGTGATTCCACTCCCACTGCATTAAATTTCCCCAACACCTATAGACCCGTTCCTATACAATCTGTACCATATATGCACACAAGGTTTAAGTATACATATCAGTTAAAGTTTAAAGTCTCTGTTAAAGGAAGATAAATGTTTTATAGTATGCTGGGTCTTTACATTCCCTACAAGCTGTAATGCAACAGATTTGAACTCTGTGCCTTAAAAGGGCTGCTTTAACCTTTTTTCTAATGCTAAAATTATCACCACATGGGCACACACAGTACAGATTTCTGTGTTTACCCAGGTACTGACTGGTAGGCACACTGTAAGGATGTGGCATACCTACCAATAAGCACCCATACACTGGCAATCTACAGATGGAGCTGCTATATGAATTTTTTTAAAAAAGACTATGGCAGGTTTTTTTTTCCAATACACATTGCATTTCAAAGTGAATTGTAATAGAATGCTACTGGGATTAATTTACCTTCAAGCAGTTTAATTTTGTGTATTGATAAGTTTCTTTCCAGCTTTGGTACAGCATTCCCAGAGGTGTTATTACAAATGAGCTGTATGATTTTGTAAAAAAGCAAGTGAGTTGGGTAGTGCACAAAAAAAAAAAAAGGAAAAAACAAAACAGGAAACTAGTAATGAAGTATATTCAGTTTCTGTTACATATTTGAAATAAATAATAGTTCACTACTTTATAATACTTCACCTTAATGAGGTATATAGTTCACTCATGGTGGGGATATCATTCTTGCCTGTATTGTTTTCTCCTCCAGTAGGTCCCAATTCAATATGGGAGGAATCAATGGTCTTTAAGTCAGAGTAATGCTGTATCCAGTGTCTTCAATCAATGTAAAATAAAGAATTATTGATTGCTTAGATCATATTCTTGCTGCTTGCTGGGAAAAATCCTTAGTTTAACAATTTAAATTGCCCTTGCTTGTTGATCTCCCAATATGGGGTTTGTGAATGTATGGTACACTCTGCACATGTATAGTAGCTCTCAATGAACTGGGGTGCAAATGCTCTAATCTCTCCAAACTCCAGAGTTATTAGTGCCCCAGCAAACATAACATTGCCATTTTTCATTTTGCAACTAGTAATGGTTTGGCTTTTAGTTCTTAAAGAAGTATAAAAGCCTCTATCTGTATTTAAAGGTGTTTTATAGTGGAAAAAATGACATGCTCTAATTGTTTAAAGCATGTAATTTCAACACTAGCAACCCTGCAGGAGCTTAAGCACATCTTTTGCACAGTGGGTCCCAAGCAGAGACAGCTGCAGAGAGAACCAGCAGAGGTAGTTGAATGACTCAACTGAGCAACAGTTTCCTTTTGGGACCAGCAGTGCTCTGTGGCTCTTGGGAGGTTCTTTAACTATGTGCTTTACATATAGTTGAAAGGTCGCTAGTGTTTACATGACATGTTCTAATGAATTAAAGTATGCCACTTTCTTCACTATAATGGTCCTTTAAGAATTGTTTATTTCTCAAAATATATTAAAAGACATGTTACATAGTTTGTTGCCCTTTTTAGGCAAAAACTAAATGCGTTCTGTTCAGTCAGGACTATATTTATTACTTGTGGATGCTTTATACCACCATAGGGATACTGTTTTTTTTAAAAGTAGTATGTGTTTATACATGTATTTTTTATGTAATTAATACAAATTGGACCTTTTTCTCTCACTTAAAATTGTGACCTGTTGAAGAACTAGCAATACAGAAAAGAATTATAACTGATTGGGAGTGTGGTTCATGGGATATATATAGCCTAAGAGTCCAGCTGTTTGTAGATCACCTTCTTAAGAGCTGAATACAACAGTGCGACTCTTGGCAGGGCCCTCTACCTGTTTGATCCCTATAAATGTTTTGTTGTACACCACCTTTATTTATAGCGCTGCGGAATCTGTTGGCGCTCTACAAATAGCCAATAATAATATTAATTTTATATATATATATATATATATATATATATATATATATATATATATATATATATATATATACACACACACAGACACTCATGCATATATACACACGCACACACACTCACAATTTTATGTTGGGTCAAGCCCTCATTTATATACCCCATTTTTTTTTTTTTTAAATAATTTTTTATTGAGGGTTTTTTATAATGATAACAGAAGAAAGAAAAAAAATTGACATATCAAGGTTACATTACATAGCAATGATTGTGTCAACACAAATATGACAAAGAAAGAAAACATATACTAAATGTCAAGTTATAATTGAAAACCTCCTTTTATGTTTTATACCATAATGAAAGTAGCTATTATTCCAGGCTATTGTGTTAAAACACACTCTGAAGGAGCACTGTAGCTACTAAAAAGACCCAATTTATTATGAACTTCTTAAGAACATATATATCTATTGATATTATCCAGAGAACCAGGATATGTAGCTGCTAAGTCAATCCAAAAACTGGCTCTCTGTTAGTTTAGCTTGTCAAAGAATTGAGTGCTTCTTATTATCAATGGGTCTTGATACCAAGAACAAAGTATAGAGCAAGGGGGAAGTTGGGGAAATATCAGTGGATAAGCACCGCTATAAAGATAATTTTTCTATTTAACAATATAATGAAAATAGTAATGGTCAACAGCAATGGGGGGGGGGTAGACCATAAAAATGTTAATTGACTAGGCCAATTAGTTATCATAAGACGATACGAGGCGTGCAGCACTAAACTATATGGCAAATAAGTATGATTTGTGATGGTTATCAAGAAGGGGCAGGTATGGCCCCAATACAATTAGGATGGGGGATCACTATTGGAGCTCTATTTGAAAAGGATCTATGGAGTACTTATGGAATATCTCTCCTCAGGGATGTTGTCACCACTGGACACAGACGGTTAAGGGAAGGTGGATATGACCCGCCCACAAATGTAGAGCGGGAAAGGATGAGGAGAGATACAGTCGGTGGAGAGATATTATAGGAGCTGATGTCCCTATGAATCAGGAACCTGGGTATATTATAGTAAATAAAAGTATATGGGGATAAAGGTGCTACAGGATGCAATCACCAATGCTTACAATGTAAGCCCACTGGGGTGGGGGCGGGGATCAAAAGAACTTGGGAAGCTAACACAAACAAAGATATTATGTATAATACGCCTGTTTAGTAGGATAGCTCAGGAATGGGAGTTGTAAGCCACTCTCTTGTAATAAATGGGGTAAGGCAGAATTAGCTCAGATCTCTTTCAGAAAGACATAACTGCCATAGCATAATATGGGGGATACACACATTATCAAACAATGAGTCGTGCACAAAAATGACACCACAACAATGGATAGCTTAGTCGATTAGGGACCCAAAAGCTTAACAGATAGCTCCTATCATATTACATAATAGTGTCTTTTTTCTTTTTTTTTAACATCTATGAACGCTGTTAGAGAACAACAGTACCTGTAGGTTACTAGTTAGAATGCAACATCAAGCACGTACCACACAAGGACAATTTTGGTGTGTAGAAGACAAGGCCTATTTACCTTAAAAATAGATATAAATATCATTGCCATGTAAAATAACTATCCAAGGTGGGGCTGATGTCCATCAAGTACAAAACAGTGAGGGAATATAGAATACCAGACATTATGACAGCTAAGTAGTATATGTAGACTGGGGTAGAACAACTGTATCATATGAGAAAATAAAGAGATAAACATGTTTTTGTTGAGAGGAATTAGGCATTGCATGTACTCTCCCTGAGTGGTAAGGGCATTATAAGGCTTTGCTGGGATCAGATAAACCTAGCCTCTAAGTGCCTGCATGACTAAAACAAATAAATCTCAAGTAAAGACTGTTGCCATAAAACCAGAATTATGCTTTGTGCAATAATATACTAGCCAATATAATGTAGATAGTAACAACATAATAAGTATTTTAACCTATGCAAGTATAATATGGTATAATAATAAGAAAAATAGGGTTAAGTAGCATTAGATTTCTGCATTATAGTGATATGTTAATAAGCTGGGTAGCATATGTTACAGGTAGCAGACAAATCAGAATAGGTATACCATATATCTCATGTCACGTCAGAAGCTTATAATCCCAGTTTCCATGTGGTATTACAGAAGCAATGGCAATATGCAGTACTATAGGCAAATATGTCCTAGCAAGGTAAAATTATGTACCAGAATTTACCATAGTAGAAGCAGTTATAGTGGTATGCAAACATAAAACTGGGTAGAATAATTCAACCTTTCTCCAACATAGGTGTGTCCGGTCCACGGCGTCATCCTTACTTGTGGGATATTCTCTTCCCCAACAGGAAATGGCAAAGAGCCCAGCAAAGCTGGTCACATGATCCCTCCTAGGCTCCGCCTACCCCAGTCATTCTCTTTGCCGTTGTACAGGCAACATCTCCACGGAGATGGCTTAGAGTTTTTTAGTGTTTAACTGTAATAAAGTGTGTTCAGTTTAAAATTTAAAGTGACAGTAACGGTTTTATTTTAAAACGTTTTTTGTACTTTCTGATCAAGTTTATGCCTGTTTAACATGTCTGAACTACCAGATAGACTGTGTTCTGAATGTGGGGAAGCCAGAATTCCTATTCATTTAAATAAATGTGATTTATGTGATAATGACAATGATGCCCAAGATGATTCCTCAAGTGAGGGGAGTAAGCATGGTACTGCATCATTCCCTCCTTCGTCTACACGAGTCTTGCCCACTCAGGAGGCCCCTAGTACATCTAGCGCGCCAATACTCCTTACTATGCAACAATTAACGGCTGTAATGGATAATTCTGTCAAAAACATTTTAGCCAAAATGAACCCTTGTCAGCGTAAGCGTGGATGCTCTGTTTTAGTTACTGAAGAGCATGACGACGCTGATATTAATATCTCTGAAGGGCCCCTAACCCAATTTGAGGGGGCCAGGGAGGTTTTGTCTGAGGGAGAAATTACTGATTTAGGGAACATTTCTCAGCAGGCTGAATCTGATGTGATTACATTTAAATTTAAATTGGAACATCTCCGCATTTTGCTTAAGGAGGTATTATCCACTCTGGATGATTGTGAAAATTTAGTCATCCCAGAGAAACTATGTAAAATGGACAAGTTCCTAGAGGTGCCGGGGCTCCCAGAAGCTTTTCCTATACCCAAGCGGGTGGCGGACATTGTTAATAAAGAATGGGAAAGGCCCGGTATTCCTTTCGTCCCTCCGCCCATATTTAAAAAATTGTTTCCTATGGTCGACCCCAGAAAGGACTTATGGCAGTCAGTCCCCAAGGTCGAGGGAGCGGTTTCTACTTTAAACAAACGCACCACTATTCCCATAGAGGATAGTTGTGCTTTCAAAGATCCTATGGATAAAAAATTAGAAGGTTTGCTTAAAAAGATGTTTGTTCAGCAGGGTTACCTTCTACAACCCATTTCATGCATTGTCCCTGTCACTACAGCCGCATATTTCTGGTTTGATGAACTGCTTAAGGTGCTCGATAGTGACTCTCCTCCTTATGAGGAGATTATGGACAGAATCAATGCTCTCAAATTGGCTAATTCTTTCACTCTAGACGCCTCTTTGCAATTGGCTAAGTTAGCGGCTAAGAACTCTGGGTTTGCTATTGTGGCGCGCAGAGCGCTTTGGTTGAAATCTTGGTCGGCTGATGCGTCTTCCAAGAACAAGCTACTAAACATTCCTTTCAAGGGGAAAACGCTGTTTGGTCCTGACTTGAAAGAGATTATCTCTGATATCACTGGGGGTAAGGGCCACGCCCTTCCTCAGGATCGGCCCTTCAAGGCAAAAAATAGACCTAATTTTCGTCCCTTTCGTAAAAACGGACCAGCCCAAGGTGCTACGTCCTCTAAGCAAGAGGGTAATACTTCTCAGGCCAAGCCAGCTTGGAGACCAATGCAAGGCTGGAACAAGGGAAAGCAGGCCAAGAAACCTGCCACTGCTACCAAGACAGCATGAAATATTGGCCCCCGATCCGGGACCGGATCTGGTGGGGGGCAGACTCTCTCTCTTCGCTCAGGCTTGGGCAAGAGATGTTCTGGATCCTTGGGCGCTAGAAATAGTCTCCCAGGGTTATCTTCTGGAATTCAAGGGACTTCCCCCAAGGGGGAGGTTCCACAAGTCGCAGTTGTCTTCAGACCACATAAAAAGACAGGCGTTCTTACATTGTGTAGAAGACCTGTTAAAAATGGGAGTGATTCATCCTGTTCCATTAAGAGAACAAGGGATGGGGTTCTACTCCAATCTGTTCATAGTTCCCAAAAAAGAGGGAACGTTCAGACCAATCCTAGATCTCAAGATCTTAAACAAATTTCTCAAGGTCCCATCGTTCAAGATGGAAACCATTCGAACTATCCTTCCTTCCATCCAGGAAGGTCAATTTATGACCACGGTGGATTTAAAGGATGCGTATCTACATATTCCTATCCACAAGGAACATCATCGGTTCCTAAGGTTTGCATTCCTGGACAAACATTACCAGTTCGTGGCGCTTCCTTTCGGATTAGCCACTGCTCCAAGGATTTTCACAAAGGTACTAGGGTCCCTTCTAGCGGTGCTAAGACCAAGGGGCATTGCAGTAGTACCTTACCTGGACGACATTCTAATTCAAGCGTCGTCCCTTCCTCAAGCAAAGGCTCACACGGACATTGTCCTGGCCTTTCTCAGATCTCACGGCTGGAAAGTGAACGTGGAAAAGAGTTCTCTATCCCCGTCAACAAGGGTTCCCTTCTTGGGAACAATTATAGACTCCTTAGAAATGAGGATCTTTCTAACAGAGGCCAGAAAAACAAAGCTTCTGGACTCTTGTCGGATACTTCATTCCGTTCCTCTTCCTTCCATAGCTCAGTGCATGGAAGTGATCGGGTTGATGGTGGCGGCGATGGACATAGTTCCTTTTGCGCGCATTCATCTAAGACCATTACAACTGTGCATGCTCAGTCAGTGGAATGGGGACTATACAGACTTGTCTCCGAAGATACAAGTAAATCAGAGGACCAGAGACTCACTTTGTTGGTGGCTGTCCCTGGACAATCTGTCTCAAGGGATGATGTTCCACAGACCAGAGTGGGTCATTGTCACGACCGACGCCAGTCTGATAGGCTGGGGCGCGGTCTGGGGATCCCTGAAAGCTCAGGGTCTTTGGTCTCGGGAAGAATCTCTTCTACCGATAAATATTCTGGAACTGAGAGCGATATTCAATGCGCTCCAGGCCTGGCCCCAGCTTGCGAGGACCAGGTTCATACGGTTTCAATCAGACAACATGACGACTGTTGCGTACATCAACCATCAGGGGGGAACAAGGAGTTCCCTAGCGATGGAAGAAGTAACCAAAATTATTCTTTGGGCGGAGTCTCACTCCTGCCACCTGTCTGCTATCCACATCCCAGGAGTGGAAAATTGGGAAGCGGATTTTCTGAGTCGTCAGACATTGCATCCGGGGGAGTGGGAACTCCATCCGGAAATCTTTGCCCGAGTCACTCACCTGTGGGGCATTCCAGACATGGATCTGATGGCCTCTCGTCAGAACTTCAAAGTTCCTTGCTACGGGGCCAGATCCAGGGATCCCAAGGCGGCTCTAGTGGATGCACTAGTAGCACCTTGGACCTTCAAACTAGCTTATGTGTTCCCGCCATTTCCTCTCATCCCCAGGCTGATAGCCAGGATCAAGCAGGAGAGGGCGTCGGTGATCTTGATAGCTCCTGCGTGGCCACGCAGGACTTGGTATGCAGATCTGGTGAATATGTCATCGGCTCCACCTTGGAAGCTACCTTTGAGACGAGACCTTCTTGTTCAGGGTCCGTTCGAACATCCGAATCTGGTTTCACTCCAGCTGACTGCTTGGAGATTGAACGCTTGATTTTATCGAAGCGAGGATTCTCAGATTCTGTGATCGATACTCTTGTTCAGGCCAGAAAGCCTGTGACTAGAAAGATTTACCACAAAATTTGGAAAAAATATATCTGTTGGTGTGAATCTAAAGGATTCCCTTGGGACAAGGTTAAGATTCCTAGGATTCTATCCTTCCTTCAAGAAGGATTGGAAAAAGGATTATCTGCAAGTTCCCTGAAGGGACAGATTTCTGCCTTGTCGGTATTACTTCACAAAAAGCTGGCAGCTGTGCCAGATGTTCAAGCCTTTGTTCAGGCTCTGGTTAGAATCAAGCCTGTTTACAAACCTTTGACTCCTCCTTGGAGTCTCAATTTAGTTCTTTCAGTTCTTCAGGGGGTTCCGTTTGAACCCTTACATTCCGTTGATATTAAGTTATTATCTTGGAAAGTTTTGTTTTTAGTTGCGATTTCTTCTGCTAGAAGAGTCTCAGAATTATCTGCTCTGCAGTGTTCTCCTCCTTATCTGGTGTTCCATGCAGATAAGGTGGTTTTACGTACTAAACCTGGTTTTCTTCCAAAAGTTGTTTCTAACAAAAACATTAACCAGGAGATTATCGTACCTTCTCTGTGTCCAAAACCAGTTTCAAAGAAGGAACGTTTGTTGCACAATTTGGATGTTGTTCGCGCTCTAAAATTCTATTTAGATGCTACAAAGGATTTTAGACAAACATCTTCCTTGTTTGTTGTTTATTCAGGTAAAAGGAGAGGTCAAAAAGCAACTTCTACCTCTCTCTCTTTTTGGATTAAAAGCATCATCAGATTGGCTTACGAGACTGCCGGACGGCAGCCTCCCGAAAGAATCACAGCTCATTCCACTAGGGCTGTGGCTTCCACATGGGCCTTCAAGAACGAGGCTTCTGTTGATCAGATATGTAGGGCAGCGACTTGGTCTTCACTGCACACTTTTACCAAATTTTACAAGTTTGATACTTTTGCTTCTTCTGAGGCTATTTTTGGGAGAAAGGTTTTGCAAGCCGTGGTGCCTTCCATTTAGGTGACCTGATTTGCTCCCTCCCTTCATCCGTGTCCTAAAGCTTTGGTATTGGTTCCCACAAGTAAGGATGACGCCGTGGACCGGACACACCAATGTTGGAGAAAACAGAATTTATGTTTACCTGATAAATTTCTTTCTCCAACGGTGTGTCCGGTCCACGGCCCGCCCTGGTTTTTTTAATCAGGTCTGATATTTTATTTTCTTTAACTACAGTCACCACGGTACCATATGATTTCTCCTATGCAAATATTCCTCCTTAACGTCGATCGAATGACTGGGGTAGGCGGAGCCTAGGAGGGATCATGTGACCAGCTTTGCTGGGCTCTTTGCCATTTCCTGTTGGGGAAGAGAATATCCCACAAGTAAGGATGACGCCGTGGACCGGACACACCGTTGGAGAAAGAAATTTATCAGGTAAACATAAATTCTGTTTTCAAACCTAGTGAAGAACAAAAATAAAGTCTTGTTAGACAATGTGCCCCAAGCCACCAAGTGTTATAACAGTCTCTTTACTTCAGGTGGTGATGCAGCTTTAGGTTCAAGAGAGACCACATAGCCGCAATGGGCAGCAGTCTCTGCCTAACCAACTCCAGCAAGATCAGTCTGCATACCGCTAGCCAAGTTAGAATTTGCAGTGACTCTCTGTGTTCTCCAAAGGGCTCCTGGGGACTGCTCTTTACACAGTAGAGAGTCAAGTTTCTCATAACAGCTTGCAGGACCCGCCGCTCCGATATCATAAACAGCCGACTCCACAGCATGCAACACTAGGCCTGAGCCCATGTTCCATCTCTCCACAGGCGGATGCTGACCGCTGAGCTGCGGTAACTGTTTAACAAGTAGCTGGAAGATGTTTCTGGGGAGTAGCTCAGCCCAATATGTATGTGGGAAAACAGCGTTCCGTAGTGTTGCAGCTCTCGCCGCCACAAATCGAGATGTACCCTGTGGGTGAGATGTCATGCGGATCTGTAATGCATTCACTTTCCACTCTAAAGGGATAAGCTCATCAGCTGTCTTTGCTGGCGAGGAGCGTTGCAGGGATAGTGCTTTGGGTTGTACCGGTACCCAATTCTGGTAGTGAGTGTCCAACTCAGAGGATAGCACTTTCGCATTAAGCAGGGAGGACTCACCGATCTCATCAGGGTCTATAGTAGTCGCCATCTTGGGCGTTAGGCTGTGCTCCGTAACCTGCTGATCTCTGAATATGAGCGTTCGATCCGTAAAGTTGTGGTCCATTTTCTCCTCTAATTTGTCCAGTAGGGCTTTAATCTGCCTGTAGAAATCCATTATATTGAGATAGTTAGTAGAGGGTGCTGGATAAATTAGGCTATAGGACAAAAAAATACTTCTGCCTCGTGTATAGTTCAGCTGGTACCGGGCCAAGCAGATGCCACAGTGGATGTATAAACTGCGTTAAATTAGGCTGCAAACAGGCTGATCCACTGCTTGATGAGTATAGATTGAGAACTTAGATTAAAAGTATATATTATACTCTCTATAAAGCTGCATATTCATTAATTTTGCAGGAACTCCAGAGTTATGCGTCCTGTCTCTTCAAGAGTTAGCTCCGCCCCCCCAGAACTAAAATCTTAACATTTTCAAATAATGAATATTCATATATTGTTTGCCAACAGAATAAAAAAAGTGTGATGATTAACTTAAAACAACAGTCAACTCAAATTTTGTTTAGTGTTTAAAAAGATAGAGAATCCCTTTATTACCCATTCTCTAGTTTTGCATAAACAACACGGTTATATTAATACACTTTTTACCTCTGTGATACCTTTATCTAAGCCTTTTCTGACAGCCCCCTGATCACATGACTTTTTATTTATTATCTATTGACTTGCATTTTATCCAATTAGTGCAGTGTCTGCCATAACCCACGGGCGTGAGTACAATGTTATCTATATGGCCCACATGAACTAGCACTCCCCTGTTGTGAAAAGCTAATAAAAAGCATGTGATAAGAGGCTGTCTTTAGTGGCTTAGAAACAGGCACACAGTTAGAGGTTTTAAGGTTATAAAGTATATTAATATAACAATGCTGATTGTGCAAAGCTGATGAATGGCTAGAAAAGGCGTTATCTATCTTTTTAAACAATAACAATTGTGCTGTTGACTGTCCCTTTAAAGGACCACTCAGTGCATTAGAATTACAGAATTAACAAATACACAATAAAAAGACAATGTAATAGCACTCTGAATTTCAAATAAGCAGTAGATTTTTTTTATGACAAATTTTATTTTTTCCTCCCCTTTTCCAGCCCCCCTGTATCATGTGACAGACATCAGCCAATCACAGACTATATACGTATACACTGTGAGCTTGTGCACATGCTCAGTAGGATCTTGTCCCCCAAAAAGTGTGATTATAAAAAGACTGTGCAAAATTTGATAATGGAAGTAAATTGTAAAGTGTTTAAACACTGAATGCTCTAGCTGAATCATAAAAGTTCTATTTTGACTTAAGTGTCCCTTTAATAGGGTCCTAGAGATAATGTCCAGTGTATATAAATTCACAAAACATCTTAGGCTGGTAACAAAATTCATTGGGCCCGATCCGATATGCAGCGTCGCCTGCAAAAGCCGGCGACGCCGAAATTTGTGCTGGTTTGGTATCCTATATACGGCGTAACCTAGAAGTTACGCTCGTATATTTCTGCCTTCGCCCATAGTTTTTTGGGCCATAGGCAGGTATACCAAACCAGCGCAGTTTGGTATCCAATATACAGCGTAAGGACTTACGTGGCGAAAATGGAGAAATCTTACTCCATTTTCACCTCGCCACAAAATGCAGCCGTAGTAAGGGGGATTAAATTAGGGGTTAATATTTTTAAAATAGTTGGCGGCGGTGTAAGGGGCTCACTTTAGGGGGTAGGTAAGATAGATGGTGGCGGGGTAGGAGCTCACTTTAGGGGGTAGGTAAGGTAGATGGCGGCGGGGTAGGGGCTCACTTTAGGGGGTAGGTAAGGTAGATGGCGGCGGGGTAGGGGCTCACTTTAGGGGGTAGGTAAGATAGATGGCGGCGGGGTAGGGGCTCACATTAGGGGGTAGGTAAGGTAGATGGCAGCGGGGTAGGAGCTCACTTTAGGGGGTAGGTAAGGTAGATGGCGGCGGTGTATGGGGTTCACTTTAGGGGGTAGGTAAGGTAGATGGCGGCGGTGTAGGGACTCACATTAGGGGGTTATAGATTTAATATAGCTCGCGGCGAGGTCCGGGAGTGGCGGTTTAGGGGTTAATAACTTTATTAGGTGGCGGCGGGGTCCGGGAGCGGCGGTTTAGGGGTTAATACATTTTTTATTGTTAGGATAGTGAGGGGGATAGCGGATTGAGGGTTAGACGTGTCGGGCTATGTTTGGGAGGCGTGTTAGACAGTACAGGTGATTTAATAACTTAGGTTTTGTAGGCGCCGGCAGTTTCTAAAGTGCCGTAAATCACTGGTGACTCCAGAAATTTGTGCTTGCGCAGATTTCTGGACATCGCTGGTTTGTCAGACTTACGGCACTTTAGCCTCTGATGGCGCCGTATATAGGATAGCTTGAGTTGCGAGCTGAAACTGCGTGTGGCGGGGGTTCCCTCGCTTGCCCCGCAAACTACGATCTATATCGGATCGCGCCCATTATCTGTAATAGTATCACTGGTCCAAAGTAAAAAAACCTATACCCAACAGCAAACATGGGATCAAGGGCATGCATAAGGGCATAAGGATGAGTTGCAGCAGGAGGTCACATAGAAATATTGTAAACTGAATAACCGTGTAAATACATGCCCAGTTGTCATTATTTAATCATCCACCAGTCTGTTTGTGTGGCATCCATCTTGCAACGTTCAGAAGAAGCTGCCTGACAGACTCAGAAATGAAATTGCCATTCTTGTGAACTGTTGAATAGGTTATACTATTTAAATAAAAAAATAGAACAGAAAGCAAGTGTTGCTTTAAACTAAATTGTAATATTGTTTTAAACACAATACATCTGTGTATATGTTTCTTGATATCCTTCTGGCATTTATAATTCCAAAATTAAAATAAGATTAGCATTTCATATATAAAGTTAAAGGGACAGTTATGTCATAATTAGACATTCATGATTTAAACAGAGAATGCAATATTTTAACAGATTTCAAATTTTCTGCTATTATTTAATTTGCTCACTTTTCTTGTTATCCTTTGCTGAAAAGTTTATCTAGGAAAGCTCGGGAGCAGTAAATAACCTAGGTTCTAGCTGTTGATTGGTGGCTGCATATATATATCGGTTGTCATTGGCTTCCTGATGTGTTCAGTTAGAAACCAGTAGTGCATTGCTGCTCCTTCAACAAATGATACCATGAGAATGAAGCAAATTTGATAATAGAAGTAAACGTCAAAGTTGTTTAAAATTGTATGCTCTACCTAAATCATGAAAGAAAAATGTTGGGTTACATATCCCTTTAATTTTCCCTATGACAAGCAAATTAACATACCCTCCTTATCTTCTGTTTCTCTCCCACATCCTCTTCCTCTCTTCTTCTACTAATGTAGCTATTTTACATTATCTCGCTCCCTATGTATTGTGTTTCCCTATTCTCACCTCATACAGACTGTTTAATGACCACAAACTTGATTTACAGAAATGGTATGTTGCATGCAACTGTAGAAGAATCACACATCTCTTACTTTTAGCATGTGTGTATCCATGCTCTAAATCACTAATCCCTCCCCATAGTATTTCTGTGATTTTATATGTGGCAAATATGGTCTCAAGTCATCACCTCTATGTGAGTAAAATGGACCTTAGCTCTCTGGATATTGGCAGATAGGTTTAAATGATCCTTAACTCATCTTAGTTTATTTTGGTAACATGTATTAGAGACAGGTTTCTAAATGCTAGCCAGTAGGTCACACACTTTTTATATGATTTTGCATTTTACCCATTGACAGTACAGAAAATAAGGTTTAGGTAAATTTGTTTTGTACAGGTATAATTGTACAGCTAAGTGGCCTTAAAGGGACAGTCAAGTCCAAAAAAACCTTTATTTTTTCAATATGGCATGTAATTTTAATCAACTTTCCAATTTACTTTTATCAACAATTTTGCTTTGTTCTCTTGGTATTCTAGTTGAAAGCAAACCTAGGAAGGCACATATGATAATTTCTAAGCCCTTGAAGGCCGCCTCTATTTTATTTACTTTTCACAGCAGGGGAGAGCAAGCTCATGTAGGCCATATAGATAGCATTGTGATCACGCCCGTGGCTAGTGGCAGACACTGTACTAATTGGCTAAAATGCAAGTCAATAGATAATAACTAAAAGTCATGTGATTAGTCACAGAAATAAAAAGTATATTAATATAACAGTGTTGGTTTTGCAAAACTGGGGAATGGGTAATAAAGGGATTATCTATCTTTTTAAACAACAAAAATTCTGGTGTTGACTGTCCCTTTAAATAAAAACTAGGGTGTTTATTTATGATAGTGCGGACAGACATGATACGATGTAGCGTATCATGTCCGCCGCACATTGATAAATGCCGACAGCATACGCTGTCGGCATTTATCATTGCACCAGCAGTTCTTGTGAACTACGCCCCCTGCAGATTATAGCAGATGGTGTCAATCAACCCAATCGTATTCGATTGGGTTGATTTCTGTCTGCCGCCTCAGAGCAGGCGGACAGGTTATGGATCAGCGGTCTTTACGGAACTTGATAAATAGGCCCCTAGATGTTTTCATAAGTAACTTACAATATATGGTATGTGGATCATAAGTATGTGGACAGTCCTTCGAATTATAGAGTTCAGGTTTTTTACCCACACCCATTGCTAACAGGTGCATAAAATCCAGTGCATAGCCACATAGATAAGCATTGGCAGTACAATGTACTGAAGAGCTCAGTGACATTAAACATGATGGCACTGTCATAGGATGCCATCTTTGCCTTGAGTGAGTTCAGGAAATTTCTGCCTTATTAACTGATCAACTGCTATTATCGTGAAGTGCAAATGTCTAAAAGCAATAGTAGGCCAGCCATTAAGTTGTAGACCACACAAACTCCCAGAGCAGGGCCGCAGAGTGTTGAAGTACATAAAAAATAGCCTATCATCTGTTGAATTAATCACTACAGAGTTCCAAACTGTCTGTGTGGAAGCAATATGAGCACAACTTTGCGTTGCAAGCTTCATGAAATGGGTTTCCATGGCTGAGCAGTTGTACACAAGCTTCACATCAACATGAACAATGCCAAGCGTTGGCTTGAATGGTGTAAAGTATGCTGCCACTGGACTCTGGAACAGTGGAAAGATGTTCTCTGGAGTGTTGAATCACGCTTCACTATCTGGCAGCTTGATGAAAGGATCTGGGTGTTGCAAATGCCAGGAGAACGCTATCTACCAGAATGCATAGGGTCATATTTATCAAGCTCTAAAGATAAGCTTGATAAGTAGTAGTCAGATAAGCCGGGATCAGGAATACAGGGAGTGCAGAATTATTAGGCAAGTTGTATTTTTGAGGATTAATTTTATTATTGAACAACAACCATGTTCTCAATGAACCCAAAAAACTCATTAATATCAAAGCTGAATAGTTTTGGAAGTAGTTTTTAGTTTGTTTTTAGTTATAGCTATTTTAGGGGGATATCTGTGTGTGCAGGTGACTATTACTGTGCATAATTATTAGGCAACGTAACAAAAAACAAATATATACCCATTTCAATTATTTATTTTTACCAGTGAAACCAATATAACATCTTAACATTCACAAATATACATTTCTGACATTCAAAAACAAAACAAAAACAAATCAGTGACCAATATAGCCACCTTTCTTTGCAGGGACACTCAAAAGCCTGCCATCCATGGATTCTGTCAGTGTTTTGATCTGTTCACCATCAACATTGCGTGCAGCAGCAACCACAGCCTCCCAGACACTGTTCAGAGAGGTGTACTGTTTTCCCTCCTTGTAAATCTCACATTTGATGATGGACCACAGGTTCTCAATGGGGTTCAGATCAGGTGAACAAGGAGGCCATGTCATTAGATTTTCTTCTTTTATACCCTTTCTTGCCAGCCACGCTGTGGAGTACTTGGACGCGTGTGATGGAGCATTGTCCTGCATGAAAATCATGTTTTTCTTGAAGGATGCAGGCTTCTTCCTGTACCACTGCTTGAAGAAGGTGTCTTCCAGAAACTGGCAGTAGGACTGGGAGTTGAGCTTGACTCCATCCTCAACCCGAAAAGGCCCCACAAGCTTATCTTTGATGATACCAGCCCAAACCAGTACTCCACCTCCACCTTGCTGGCGGGAGTCGGACTGGAGCTCTCTGCCCTTTACCAATCCAGCCACGGGCCCATCCATCTGGCCCATCAAGACTCACTCTCATTTCATCAGTCCATAAAACCTTAGAAAAATCAGTCTTGAGATATTTCTTGGCCCAGTCTTGACGTTTCAGCTTGTGTGTCTTGTTCAGTGGTGGTCGTCTTTCAGCCTTTCTTACCTTGGCCATGTCTCTGAGTATTGCACAACTTGTGCTTTTGGGCACTCCAGTGATGTTGCAGCTCTGAAATATGGCCAAACTGGTGGCAAGTGGCATCTTGGCAGCTGCAAGCTTGACTTTTCTCAGTTCATGAGCAGTTATTTTGCGCCTTGGTTTTTCCACACGCTTCTTGCGACCCTGTTGACTATTTTGAATGAAACGCTTGATTGTTCGATGATCACGCTTCAGAAGCTTTGCAATTTTAAGAGTGCTGCATCCCTCTGCAAGATATCTCACTATTTTTGACTTTTCTGAGCCTGTCAAGTCCTTCTTTTAACCCATTTTGCCAAAGGAAAGGAAGTTGCCTAATAATTATGCACACCTGATATAGGGTGTTGATGTCATTAGACCACACCCCTTCTCATTACAGAGATGCACATCGCCTAATATGCTTAATTGGTAGTAGGCTTTCGAGCCTATACAGCTTGGAGTAAGACAGCATGCATAAAGAGGATGATGTGGTCAAAATACTCATTTGCCTAATAATTCTGCACACAGTGTACAAATATCAACAAAATCAGGAATTTACCAGGGATAAGGAACCAGAAGGGACGCGAAACAAGCCAGCTTATACACAGAGACAGGAACTCACAGAGAGATCAGAGACAACGCAAGGGCAATGGCAAACAGAACTAAGACAGTTAAAGATTCAGAATACACTCATTTTCATATAACTGCATATAATAGACACTACTATAAAGAATAAGATGCACAGATACAGATATAAAAATCCAGTATAAAACTGTTTAAAAACTTAGAAGTTAGAAGCTCTCAGTTTAGCTCTGTTGAAAAGGTAGTTGGAAAGCCCACTGCAAGTGGGAAATTAGACACTCCCCCCCCCTTCTTTTTGCATATGAAAAGACCCTTTACACAAACAGGAGCAAGCTGGAGTAGGTAGCTGACGGTATTCTCATAAAACTTTGGGGCTTGGTTAGGAGTCTTGAAATCAGAGCAATGTTGTTTGAAAATAAGCAAAACTATACATTTAAAAAAAACAAAAAAACTTTATGGTCTACATAAATAGATCATCTACAAAACATTTATGCAAAGAAAAAATGAGTGTATAATGTCCCTTTAAATAGGGAGTGATGAGGCGGGGCTTGGAGCCGCTGAAGTATGGAGGTGTAAAGCAAGGGCTCTGTGATACATGGCTGATTAACCTGGCTAACAGATCATTCTGACCCCCAAATTTTTATAAGAAGGGCGAAATAAGACAGTAACTAACCACCGTGAAGAGATTGGCTTGGTGGTGGGAGATGTAAAGCACAGGCAGCTTCGGCTGCATTTGATAACGCACGGAGCCGACCGCCATCTTGGCCACGCGGTACACACTAAACTCAGGCTGCAGAACTCCACAGCAAGCGGATAAAAAGCTCCGGAGACATGATCCTCTCTGACCGGAGGTAAAGCAAGCAAACTCAGCTAATAAGGAGCCGGGATAAGGCTATCATAGAGCTGCATAGAAGCGGACCGCCAGGACTGAAGCCTAACACAGTAAGAGGCTGTAGCAGAAGTGAATGAGGCAGCTAAAGGACATGTGAGAATAAAATTAAGGCATCTTAGCCCTATTACACTTGGCTCTATTTGCGACCTTATGTATGACTGGGACATTTATGAGACGCACGTGCAAAGTAAAATAAAGTGCGATGTCTGCAAGGAGAGAGAAAGCTTACTATAAAGCAGGGAAACAAGCTTAAGTGAGATATTATTGGAAGTAGTTTGCACTATAATGTTGTGACCACAGCAAAAATGGTCTTATATACGGTACTAGCCACTCATGCTGCTTGCATTAGCTACTGAAATCGATGTAAAGAAAATAGCTGTGCAATATTATACAGGCCTCCCTACAGAATCGATCAGCAGACAGTACATAAAGCAAGGAGGTACCATAAGCTTCACAGTAAGGCAAATATCCACAACATAACATACTGCAGAGTGACCTACATACATTCTGTTATCTATCCGGGGGTAGTCACTGGCTAGTTGGAACAAACATGTCTGCCAGAAAACATAACAAGTCTTCACAAGGGACTAAAACTCCTGCAGCCAGCTTATTTTTTAAACCTGCCAGAGGGGAGAAAGTGACTGAAATGGCGGGGAGTATTAATGAAGAAGATATAGATTCAGAATCCGATTCTCAGATAGCTGAAGAAGATTCTACCCCTGTTACAAGAGCGGACCTTAAAACCCTGGTATCTAAACAGGATATTAATAGAAACTTTGACAAGCTGTGGGAGAAATTTGATTCGTTTCAAAATACGGTGACTAACAGTCTGGCTGAAATAAAGCAGGATATCACGGAATTGGGCTCCAGAGTAGCTGCTTTAGAAGATACTGAGGGCACCACATCAGAGGAGATAGCCATGCTAACCCAACAGCTGCTTACACAAAAACAAGAAGTTGATGAAATACAAGAAAAGCTGGAGGACCTTGAAAATAGGAGTCGCAGATGTAACCTGCGATTGAAAGGGGTTCCAGAAACTATTCAGTCCGACGAACTACAGAATTATCTGCATCAACTGTTTCAGGCTATTACAGGAGAGGTAGATGATGGTAAATACTTAATGGAGAGAGCACATAGAGCATTAAGGGCAAAGCCAAAGGAAGATGCACCCCCTAGAGATGTCATAGTCAAACTTTTCAGATTTCCAGAAAAAGAGGCTATTCTATCTGCAGCGAGAAAACATCCCACCTTCAAGTTCCAGGGAACAGTTATACAATTTTATCAGGACTTGTGCGTGAGAACGCTCCAAAGGAGAAGTTGTTTAAAACCCCTCACTCTACTCCTGAGAAAGCATCAAATCAGCTATCGCTGGGGATTTCCATTTAATCTACATATCCTCCACAATGGCAGGCCTATTAGCTTGAAGGAACCATCAGAGATCCCAGCAGTATGCGGTAGATTGCAACTGGAACCGCCAGAGATACCTCAAGAACACGCCTCAGAAGAGTCATCAAAACAACAGGCGGCTGCAGCACTTCCTCAACGCCAAAAATGGAACAGAGTACCGAAAAGGAAAGTGAAATCCTGAAACCTCTTGTGCCCAAAGACTTACCAGTGACTTTATTTTAGTTATAGGCACTAGACAAGTGTACTCAAAAAGAGGATTTTTTTCCTTTTTTTTTTTTTTTTTGTTTTTTTACTCCCTATAAAGTAGTAGGAGAGTAATAATACCAGTGAGAGGAAGATATTTGGTAACAGTAATATGGTAAACCATTAGCATGATATGTGGTACAAGTAATTATTCACAAAGTGCAGTTATTCCCGCTTTTTCCCTTCTCTCCCCCTATATTCTTCTTCTTTTCTACACATAGGGGTCGTATTGTTAATATTGTTATTACTATTATTATTTTTTTTTATTTTTTTTTAGCCAGGACTAAGAATAATGTAAATCACCATAACAGCTAATGTATTGCATTGTAAATGATACATATTGTTTTTTTTGTCTGATTTTTCTCCTCCCCCCTTTTTCTTCCCCCCCCCCATTTTTTCCCTTTTTCTGTGAAGGGTGGAGGGCCCTCAGAAAACTCCCTCTTTCTTTTTCTTTTTTTTATTCTCATTGTTCTTAATACACATAGCGACCGTGATATTTTCATGATTATGTTTGTGTATATTGATGGTTTTTGTTCTTTTTTTCCAGTTTATTGTTATGCCTGCCTGTTTAGCCTAGCTGAGTTTGCTGTGACCGGAGAGGGGAGACCCCACACCTTAGACTGTAAGTAATGGACAACAATATCAAGTTAATTTCACACAATGTGAGGGGCCTAAATTCAGACCACAAACGTAGAACTGCACTAAGTCAGTACACCCGACTGAAAGCCAACATTATCTACTTACAAGAAACTCATTTCACTAAGGAGGTAGTACCCAAATACTGGACAAGACAGTTCACCCAACATTATCACTCCACTACCGACCAAAAGAAAAGAGGAGTGTCGATTTTGATACACCAATCACTAGGATTTGTGCTAGAGGAGACAATTAGAGACTCAGAGGGCAGATATTTGATTCTTAGGGGGAGGCTACATGATAAACAAGTAGTTCTGTGCAACATCTATGCACCAAATGAGACACAGATTTCTTTTTTCACAAACATTTCCCATTTACTAACCCAGTGGTCTCATTCTAGGATCCTCCTGGGGGGAGATTTTAATTTGTCTATGTACGCGCACCAAGCACAGGGGAAACTGGAGCTTTCGCAAAAACAAATGAGACACAACTCTATGGTAAAGAAGATTAAGGAAGTTCTCCTCTCACACAACATATTAGATTCTTGGGACACACTATACGGGAAAACTACAGATTATACATATTACTCCTTTGCCCACAAATCGTATTCCAAATTAGATTATATCTATGTTAGCCAAATTTTGATTCCAGACTTAGTTTCATCATCAATACATGCGTGTGCTTGGTCTGACCACTCAATTGTCCAGATAGAGATTAGAGAGTCTTTTCATACTAGTGCCACGCGCTCTTGGACCTTTGACCCACAAGTCCTCCGAAATCCAAACGCACAAGAGAATATTTCTAAAGCATTAAATGAGTACTGGGGAATAAACGTAGGTACAACCTCTAACCCGGCTAATGTTTGGGCGGCTCACAAACCTTACATTAGGGTATTATTAATTAAAGAGAAGGCAGCATTGACCAAAGCGTCAAGATTACAAGTAGACTCTTTACAGAAAGAAATAGACTCCCTGACTAGACTGCATCAGGAGACTTTATCACCAAATACTTTTACACTTCTTCAAAATAGGAGATTAGAATTAGCCACAATTATGAATAAGGCATCCGCTAGAGCAGCCACTAGACTGAAAGCACAGTACTACTTATATTCCAACAAGCCAGATAAATACCTGGCACATAGATTGAGGGAGCAAGTCAGATCCTTTACTATACCATATCTGCAAAAGACAGAGGGAACTTATACTTCCAATCCCCAAGAGATAGCGGACACTTTTGCACAATATTATGCACAGCTATATGATGGGGATAAAACGGTACATAATGCCCAGACGGAGAGGTTGCGTGATAGGTTTCTGGAGAGGGCCAAACTCACCCCCTTAACTGAGGATATTAGCAAAGAGATTAATGCTGAGATCACGGCCAGGGAAGTCCTTAATGCTATCAAAGAATTAAAACCAGGGAAGGCTGCTGGTCCCGACGGCTTCCCAGGAGAGTATTACAAACTCTTTAGAACAATTTTAGTACCGCATGTAGTCAGATTCTGTAACGAAATATTGCAGGAGGGTGAGATCCCAAGGGAGATTTTACAGGCTAAGATAGTAGTCATACCTAAACCAGGCCGCAACCCAAAACTATGTCAAAGTTACCGGCCTATTTCTTTAATAAACCAGGACATAAAGATCCTCACTAAGATTTTAGCAAATAGACTTAAATTACACCTTCCACAATTGATCCACCCGGATCAGGTGGGTTTCATCTCTAACAGAGAGGCCCCTGACAATACGAGACGTGCAATATCCCTGATCGACTATCTCATGAGTACTGGAACGCCTTCTCTGGACGCGGAGAAGGCGTTCGATAGAATAGATTGGAACTTTATGTTAGCAGTATTAACCAAATTGGGATTTCACGGTTCATTCTTGAAAGCCATTAAGAGTATCTATTCTTGTCCCACGGCTACGATAAGGGCAGCAGGTCATCAGTCACAAATCATAAACATTCTGAATGGCACTAGGCAGGGCTGCCCCCTGTCGCCGTTACTGTTTGCGATGTGTATAGAGCCACTAGCCACCACGATTCGCTTAGCTTCGGAGGTCCATGGGGTGAAAATAGCGGGGACTGAATTTAAATTATCACTATTTGCAGATGATGTGTTTCTTACGCTGACTAAGCCACTGGTGTCTCTGCCGAACCTATATCATATATTAAGCGAATTTTCTGACATATCGGGCTATAAAATTAATTTGGATAAATGCGAAGCATTACCCATAGCTATCCCACCCCACACTAAAAAGGTTATTGAAGCTAACTGAATTTCTATGGGCTCCAGTAGCAATTAAATACTTGGGGATTAGATTACCAAGCGATATTAGAGACCTCTATAAACTCAATTATCTCCCACTATTTAAAACAATTAGGAAAGATATTAGAAAATGGAAACTGGGCAACTTCTCCTGGTACGGCCGACTTTCAGCCATTAAAATGAACATACTCCCACGGCTGTTATATCTTTTTCGGGCCCTCCCAATTAAGATCCCTATGATAGATCTAACTAGGATGCAATCAGACTTGGTGGGGTTTTTGAGAGGAAACAAGAAGGCAAGAATTCCGTCACAATCTCTATTGCAACATAGGCAATTAGGAGGCGTAGGAGTACCAAACCTGACTCATTACTATCAAGCAGCGAGGTTAGCACAGACTACCCTTTTGAGTAAAAACCCAGAAGAAGTAGTGTGGCTGAAAATTGAGACATTGTTAGCTAACTATAAACGCCCAGACGACATACTGTGGGGGAGACAAGGACACTCACTTAGGGGTATTAATTCCTCGAAAATAACCATAGAGTCGATGCAGGATTGGGCTTCTTGGTCCAAATCCATGCACCTGATTCCGGTGAATTCAGTGGTCAGACCAATTAGGACTCTTTTGAATCCGGACTTTCATGCGCAAATTGCAAAATGGGAAAATAAGGGGCTGTATAGGGTGGCAGATTTTTTACACCTAGGGAAGATAGCTACCTTTCACCAAATACAAGACAAGATAGAGCCAGAGAAGTTGTACTGGTTTCTATACCTACAAGTAACTTCAGCTATAGCGAAGTATAGTTTACACTCCACTAGACAGGGACTGAGCACATTGGAACATCTATGCAACACAGATAAACGCGACAAAAAAAATCATCTCTCGCATATATATAGCAATACAACAAGCCACTAACACTTCTAAGTCATCCCTTATGGTTAAGTGGGAATCGGATATCAGGCGAGAATTAACAAAGGAAGAGTGGGAAGGGATTCTCTCTACATCAGGTAAAGGACTAATTAGTGCTGATTTTCGAGAGAATTGTATAAAAACATCTTTTAGATGGTATCTCACCCCTGTGATTACGTCTCACTATGCCCAGAACGGAGACAGAAATTGCTACAGAGGATGCGCTGAGGTGGGGACATACTATCACATGTGGTGGGACTGTCCCCAGGTCAGGCTCATTTGGAATAAACTATCAGAGTTATTAAGCGAGGTACTGTCTGAGACTATCAAATTAACAGCAACACAGGCATTGCTGAATGAACACATCAAGCCATTTAATGCAGCCACTAACACTTTCATCCGCACACTGTGTACAGCCACTAGGATAAGTGTAGCTAGGCATTGGAAAGTGGGGTCACCCTCTTGGGGAGAAGTATTAGAAAAGATTAAAACCACACATCAAATGTCCGAAATAGTGGCCTACCAACAGGGAACAAAAGATCAATATCTGAAAGTATGGAATTACTGGATCTTGAAGGGGTATTAAATTGCTACACTTTAGGGAATCACCCGTACACTACACAAGACAACTAGACTTTAGGCTGTTTGCTTTCCCTACCCTAGATTACTAATTGACTGTAGGTACCCGGATGACGAAGCAAATGGATGGGGTCTCCTCTCCCGGTCTGATTAAGCGGAGTTTAATGTTGCAGGCAGGTAGGTCTTGGTTTGACATTATTTGTTTAAGTTAAGTAATTTTATGTGTTATAGTTGAGAAAGTGAGATCCAAAATTGTTGCGGGATGTCTATGGAGGGGGGGGGGGGGGAGATTGTAAAGGTGTAGGGGCCAGTTTTCAGCTGCTGCATTCCCTCCTCTCCAGTGATGTCCTGGAATAAGATCAAGAACACACTAAGGGATGAGTATACAGATATTATCTGTAATATTGATATAGGAGCAATCCTTAAGCTACAGAATTCCTGGACTCTATTTTGTTTGCAGAAGCAAGAAAGATGGACTTGAGCTATTTTATAAAATTACAGGGGAGTGATAAAAGTCCAGGGATGGTGATACATGATATAACAACTATTGTGCGGAGGGTTGTTACTCCCTATGCCTTTTTGTTATTGTCTTTCAATATATGTGTTCTATAAAATAATAAAAAATATTTCAACTAAATAGGGAGTGATGACATCATAATTCTGGGACTGCAAACTCTCTCTCTCTATTGATGTTCTCCAGTTTCGTCATAAGAGGGAGCCTGATAGTAGTGAGCAGTGTTACACACTCTGCTACAGGCAAGGAGAAAAGACAGGTGAGTCAAAATGGCAGCCAAGATAAAAAGCAGCAAATAACTACTGAAATCAGGGTGAATTATTGCGGCTGATTGCACGCGTCAGATGTTACAAGTTGAAAGTAAACACAATCGCTTGAGCACAATTGAATTTAACTCGAGTAGGGATAGGATGACCTCAGAGCTCTGTTTAACTGTTTCACAAAACCAAAAAGTGTCACAAAACACATCAAAATATATTTTTCTGGTGTTAGAAAAAAAGGCAGGCAGGCAGATATATACATATAAATGTCTAAATATGTATATTTAACTCTTTCATGACAGGGTCATAATGTCTACATCAGAACAACGTTCTGATGTAGACAAATTGAAATCCTGCGATTGCGAGATTTCAATTCTGGGATCAGGTCTGGGGGCATCCCTATGATGCTAGGAATGCCCTCCAGACCACGATCAACTCCTGGAAGCACAGTTGGCTTCAGGACATCCAATGGCTATGACGTATTTCGTCCTAACGGCGCTAAAGCCCAGTGCCGTTTGGACAGAATATAACGGCGGTAAAAAGTTATGTGTGTATGTATATGTGTATATATATATATATATATATATATATATATATATATATAATTAAACATTTGCATTCAAGACAGCACAAATAAAACGTAGCTACCTATAGAGCGGCTATGATGATAGTGACGTTACTCACAATATGCAAATTAGCCATGCGTGTAAGTTGACATAATAATGATTCGCATTGGCTAAGTAAATAGTGATGTGTTCCAGTCGAGCTCTATGTAGCATCCTGAAGGGGTGAGTCTAATACATCCACGCCCGGCGAATGCCGAAGTGGACGTCTTCTTGAGACCTTGCTGGTAAGGGTTTAAATTAAGCACATGTGTTTTTTAAAAACAGCACCGTTTGGATGTCATGTAGGACTCTTTTCACCTCACAAACTGAAGCCATTTGATAATGGGGCCAGTTAGGCTCCGAAATGTCATGGGACTCTTTTTAGAATTACATGGAATAATAAAATCTATGTTTTATTTGAAAAATCCATTGAGTGCTTTCCTGAATGCAGATGTTATATGTAACTTTTTGATTCAGCACCCTGGTCTGTGATACTTAATTGAAAGATGGGTGTGCATAGCCTCTTCTGGGACTATATTTATACTGTATATGATTATATGTGTGTACATATGTATTTTGATTGTATATATCTATTTACAGACATATATTTATATACCTATAAATACATATATATATTAAGGGGATAGATAGCAGCATCCGCTGCTTGTTAAATCTACCCCTATATGTTAAGTGTAACCCAAAAATATATAAGTATGCCCTATATTGATAATACTGAGTGAGAGGTAATGAAACTATATGGTGAGATAGTCAAACCGAAAATGAAGAATGACCCTAACCAATCCTAGTGCCTAATTAGCCAACTAAATACAATTCATAAGTGTGATCATAGTGGATCCACTAGTATCCATTTAGTTTCCCATATAAGAATATATGGATCTCAAAAGTAATCCTTTTTCTGATTAGTGGTCGAACAGTGCTGAGTCAATTACTCAAAGATATGCTTCAGTAACCAACGGCTAGATTACGAGTCTTGCGTTATGAGGGGTGCGGTGCTAACTTGCACGTTATTGTCACCGCTCACTTACCTAGAGCGCTGGTATCACAGGTTTTTATAAACCCGGCGTTAAAAGACAAGAAGTGAGCGTAGAGCAAAATTGGGCTCCATACCGCACTCCAATACCAGTGCTGCTTAAGTCAGCGGTGAGCTGGTTGCACGTGCTCATGCACGATTTCCCCATAGACATCAATGGGGAGAGCCGGCTGAAAAAATGTCTAACACCTGCAAAAAAGCAGCGTAAAGCTCCGTAACGCAGCCCCATTGATTCCTATGGGGAAACTAAATTTATGTTTACACCTAACACCCTAACATGAACCCCAAGTCTAAACACTCCTAACCTTACACTTATTAACTCCTAATCTGCCGCCCCCAACATCGCCGACACCTACATTATACTTATTAACCCCTAATCTGCCGCCCCCAATGTCGCCGCCACTATACTAAAGTTATTAACCCCTAAACCTAAGTCTAACCCTAACACCCCCTAACTTAAATATAATTCAAATAAATCTAACTAAAAATTCCTATCATTAACTAAATAATTCCTATTTAAAACTAAATACTTACCTATAAAATAAACCCTAAGCTAGCTACAATATAACTAATAGTTACATTGTATCTAGCTTAGGGTTTATTTTTATTTTACAGGCAAGTTTGTATTTATTTATTTATTTTAACTAGGTAGAATAGTTACTAAATAGTTAACTATTTACTAACTACCTAGCTAAAATAAATACAAATTTACCTGTAAAATAAAACCTAACCTTAGTTACACTAACACCTAACCTTACAGTACAATTAAATAAATTACCTAAATTAAATACAATTAACAAAATTAAATACAAATACCTAAATTACAAAAAACAAACTTCTAAATTACACAAAATAAAAAACAAATTACAAGATATTTAAACTAATTACACCTAATCTAACCCTAACACCCCCTAACTTAAATATAATTCAAATAAATCTAACTAAAAATTCCTATCATTAACTAAATAATTCCTATTTAAAACTAAATACTTACCTATAAAATAAACATTAAGCTAGCTACAATATAACTAATAGTTACATTGTATCTAGCTTAGGGTTTATTTTTATTTTACAGGCAAGTTTGTATTTATTTATTTATTTTAACTAGGTAGAATAGTTACTAAATAGTTATTAACTATTTACTAACTACCTAGCTACAATAAATACAAATTTACCTGTAAAATAAAACCTAACCTTAGTTACACTAACACCTAACCTTACAGTACAATTAAATAAATTACCTAAATTAAATACAATTAACAAAATTAAATACAAATACCTAAATTACAAAAAAAAACAAACTTCTAAATTACACAAAATAAAAAACAAATTACAAGATATTTAAACTAATTACACCTAATCTAATAGCCCTATAAAAATAAAAAAATCCCCCCAAAATAAAAAAACCCTATCCTAAACTAAACTACCAATAGCCCTTAAAAGGGCCTTTTGTGGGGCATTGCCCCCAAAAAATCAGCTCTTTTACCTGTAAAAAAAATACAAGCAACCCCCCAAACCCCTAATCTAAAACTAAAACCCACCCAAAAAACCCTTAAAAAAACCTAACACTAACCCCCGAAGATCCACTTACAGTTTTGAAGAGCTGACATCCATCGTCAACGAAGCCGGGAGAAGTCCTCAACGAAGCCGGAAGAAGTCTTCATCCAAGCCAGGAGAAGTGGTCCTCCAGATGGGCAGAAGTCTTCATCCAGACGGCATCTTCTAACTTCATCCATCCAGCACGGAGCGGGTCCATTTTCAAGACATCCGATGAGGAGCATCCTCTTCTTCCGACGACTCCCAACAAATGAAGGTTCCTTTAAGTGACGTCATCCAAGATGGCGTCCCTTAGATTCCGATTGGCTGATAGAATTCTATCAGCCGATCGGAATTAAGGTTGAAAAAATCCTATTGGCTGATGCAATCAGCCAATAGTAACATAATAGATAAGGTTGAAAAAAGACTGAAGTCCATCGAGTTCAACCTATACAAATCTAAAACACTTACAAAAAGCTCCAGTTAAGCTTAAATAACCCCACTAAAAGGTGACCCATTTAATACTAGCAATCATATCCATGAATTTTGTTTATATACAGAAATGTATCCAGTGTATTTTGCAAATGTATCTAGGGTATTGGCATTCACTACCTCCTTTGGTAATGAGTTCCCTAATTGTATTGCTCTTACAGTGAAAAAATGTTTCAGTTGCAGGAAATTAAATCTCCTTTCCTCCAACCTTAAATTGTGACCTCTTGTCAGAAACAATTTTCTTGGAATAAACAGAGCTTCTGCCATCTCTGAATATGGGCCTTGAATATATTTATATAAAGTAATCATGTCACCTCTCAAGCGCCTTTTTTCTAAAGAAAAAAGACCCAGTTTGGCTAGCCTCTCCTCATAGGTTAATTTCTCCAATCCACTTATTAGCTTTGTGGCCCTTCTCTGAACTTTTTCTAGTTCTGCAATATCTTTTTTTGCGATCGGTCCCCAGAACTGCACTCCATACTCAAGGTGAGGTCTTACCAGGGCTTTATATAGTGACAGAATTATGCTTTCCTCCATTGAATCAATGTCTCTTTTAATACATGCTAGTATCTTATTAGCCTTTGAAGCCGCTGCCCTGCATTGTGCACCCATCTTTAGCTTGTTATCTATTACTACTCCTTAATCCCTTTCCTCCTCTGTTTGGCTAAGTCTTGTCCCATTAGGACTGAGCTAATAGGATTGAGCTTGCATTCTATTGGCTGTTCCAATCAGCCAATAGAATGCAAGCTCAATCCTATTGGCTGATTGGATCAGGCAATAGGATTGAAGTTCAATCCTATTGGCTGATTGCATCAGCCAATAGGATTTTTTCAACCTTAATTCCGATTGGCTGATTTAATTGTACCTATTGCTACAAGTTTGTCTTTTTACTAAACTAGGGGACAGAGCCTGTGCCAATGTATATGTTTTTTTAGACAAACCTACAGTTTTTTAACATCGGTTGTAGTATTTCATCGCCTGCCAAAATATGAAGATGTTTTTTCAGACTTTATACTACTGAATTAATTTGTTTAGCATATTCTGTGGTGAATACAATGGCATCTTTAAAAGGTGCCCTTAAAATCTTTTTTTGGGCATCTTTCATGTTCTTATAATTTTTGACTTCTTGACAACATTTTTCTAGATCGCTTACATTATAACTCCTAAATATTAATCTATTTCTAAACTCTATGCTTAGTAACTTTTTACCTCTGGACTAGTAACATTTCTCACCTGACTAGTAAACTATAGTGTGTGTGTGTATACTACTGCATTGAGTAGTCCTTTAAGCAGAATAGGAGTACTCACATGCTTCAACTGCTGGGATGCTTAAAGGGCCATAATACCAAAATGTTTAAACACTTGAAAGTGATGCAGTATAACTGTAAAAGGCTGACTAGAAAATATCACCTGAACATCTCTATGCAAAAAAGAAAGATATTTTACCTCAAAAGTTTCTCAGTAGCCACATCCCATTGTAAAGGACTTCTAAGCAACAAATCAGTATGTCTGTCCCGGGACAGCGGAAGGAGCGAGCATTCGTGCACACTCATGTTATTTCCCTATTCAGTGTAAGTAAGTTTACAATGAAATCTCATGAGAGTTAAGTCAAATCTAATTAGATCACAGTAAAAGAGTTCATGGCCTCAGCACTGTTGATGCTGATTGGCTGCTGCTCATTTCTTCATTTTTTTTTTTTACCTGCAGCTGGGCAGTAACTGAGTATAACTTTTTACACAGAACTTACTCTGCTGAGCTGAGGAAATTGTGAGGTAAAATATCTTCTTTTTTACATAGAGATATTACATAGAGATATTTTCCTGTCAGCTTTTTACAGTTATACTGCATCAGTTTCAAGTGATTTAGCATATGAGTATTATGTCCCTTTAATTCAACAGTCCCAGTATAGTTCAAGCAAAGGAGCACTCACCAGACCTCACCCTTGCAGTCCATATCAATATGCCATTTGAAAAAGTCAGTGTACACCAAAACAGTATAGAATAATGGAGATATTTTTAAATTGTAGAATAAACGCAACGTTTTAAATTTATGAAGTCTGGTGAGTGCTCCTTTGCTTGAAATATATATATATATATATATATATATATATATATATATATATATATATATATATATATATATATATATATTTATGTACATACACACGTACACACTGTGGATGATGAGCACTTTGATTCCCCTTTTACTTACCTTCAACACATTTTAAGAAATATTTGCCGTTCTTTTTATCATTAGAATACATATAGTAGAGAAAGTTGAAACATATCTAAGCGTGACTCATCCAAAGTCTGGTGCACAGCAATGTTTGATAAGGAAAAAAATTACAAATAAAAAAAAAGATTCATGATGAGAATGCGTTCTCATGTTAATAGATGATCCAGCTTATCATACATGAGTAATTTAATTACATCACTATAAAACAGGATTCCAATATCTGCAATTTTGAATATGTCAAATGTATTTGTATGTGTGTATATATATATATATATTTATAATAATAATTATTAGTTGTTTTTGTTTTTTGTAGGTGTGTCACAAAAACCTGTTGTCCAAGCTTGTATTAAAATTTGTTTCAACAAGTTTAAATTAGCCAAGCCCAGACAAGTTAGTATGAAGCAGGCAGAACAAAACATACATTTAATCTAATCCTATTGCTTGACATAACAAAATACAAGAGGAATATTTTCATAAGCAAATTTAAACCCATTGGTTGGGTTTTCAATTTTTTTGATTTACAATTATTTTTCACATTAATATAATATTTTAGCCTAGTTTTAATATTTACCACCATATACTTACCTTACACTGGGCCAGATTACAAGTGGCACGCTAAATATTTTATTCGCTTGCCTGCTAACTTATGTTGTGCTTCATGCAACTTTTTTTTTACCCCTTACACTTTATGCTAGGCCTTCAGTCATGCTAACCCGAAGAGCACAATTTTGTTTGCGCTCAAGTGCACCTGTTTAGTTTCAACTTTTAATATGCAATATAGCGTGGTCACGATATTCTGTTATGTTAGCGCATCAATTGAAATCTAACCCACTGTGTGCTTTTTTTTTTGCTTTTTTACATTTTTATGGTATATTGCCTGACTAATGCAACTCTACACACATGGATAAAGAAGGGTAGGGCATGGTGGTTCATTGCATAGCTGAACACTTATATTGTGGTGTATCATATTGTTCTTGTAAAAAGCCAGTGAGGTTGGAAAGTATGCATCTCTGGGGGAAATAGGTTAAAAAGACATTTGTATTAAAGTGCATACTTATTATATTATAAAGAACGTATAATATAAGTCTATTAGACTTCATACAACTTTACATCAAGACTATGCTCTGTGTCTAATATCTTTAGATTTGCAGAGCCTTTGTTTAGCCAGAAGATATTGGGATTATTATAAGGTGTTCATGGCTTATTTTATTCTGACCTGCTGTGTTGTAAACTATGATGATTGCATGTTATCATTGTGCCTGATCTCTCATGCTATTTTTCATTGGGAATAATTACTGCAGTGTGTGGGTTACTAGCAATATGAATTAAACCACTGATTTTGTTTTGTTACTGGAAAAATGGGGGTCAAATCGGTGTTCTGTGTGTATTATTGGCAATAGGGGTGAAATACCTGAGCTATGTGGCTTACTTTCAATATTTGGTTAAATCCTTGAGGTTCTTTAGCCCACACCATAGCTCTGGTCCTTATTCTCAGCAGGCTTTCAAATGATCAGGAACATTTAAGGTTGCAACCTTTTTAGAAAAAATAAATACCAGCCACATTAAGGGCTAGATTACAAGTGGAGTGCTATTTATCATTCCCGCTCGTGCGTTAACTCCACTAGAAGTAAGCTTTTTTTGCATATTACAAGTTAAAAGTACAACGTTTTCGTGTGAGCGCTAACCCATTGCGCATAAAAAGCAGAACTTAGAATATTGTGACCGCATAAATGTATTCCCCCATAGACTTTAATTGAATGCGAAAAGTGGGAAAAAAGATAGTAACTAATTGCACTTTCTCAAGTACGCTAACCCAACATGAAATATTAATATTTCAGATTCCAATGTTCTTCACATAGAAGAATATGGTAAACTGCACAGGACTGTTTCGAAAATGAAGTTGACATTGGTTCAAAAACCCACGACAGTCCTCAGGGTTGCCATCATATTTGTCAGGAAGGGGTATCCTGGGATTAGGGTGCCCTTCAGGGTGGACATCTGGGACAGCTGGACTGGGGCTAGGAGTAGCTGCTGTGGTAGGATTAGGTTGTATAGGAGTGGCCAAATATTGTAGCATGACAGCTATCTGATCTAATTTTGAATCTAAGGATTGTAAATGGGTAGCATGGGAACCCAGAAGTCCTTGGTGGATCATGGCCCTGGCCAGCTTAGTGGGGTCCATATTATGTCCTGTTTGCACTGTTAGCTGCTTGAGATCAGTCCAGAACTAGACCCAATAGCTAGAGTGAATGTAATACACACATTAGCACACTGAGAGAAACCCAGGACTTTACCCACTCTGAAAGTAGTGTAGTGCAGAATAAACAGAATAAATTACTCACAAAGAGGATGCAGAGCAGTGATCAGGTTGGCTTAAAGGTAGGTAAAGGAGTATCCAGGAGAATGATTAGGTAAGCAGAGATCAGTAATCCAAAAGTGTTTAAAACAAAGCAGAAGTCAGATACAATTCAGGCAGGCACAGGTTAATACAAAAGAGTAGTCAGGTAAAGCAGAAGTCAAGTTATAGTTAAGGCAGGCACAGGTTAATCCAAAAGAGTTGTTAGACAAAGCAGAGGTCAAGTTACAATTCAGGCAGGCACAGGTTAATCCAAAAGAGTTGTCAGGCAAGGCAGAGGTCAAATTACAGTTCAGACAGGCACAGGTTAATCCAAAAGAGTTGTCCGACAAAGCAGAGGTCAAGTTACAATTCAGGCAGGCACAGAATAACATAGAATAGAATGTAACCAGGATGCAGATGAATCCAGCAAACGGGCAGTGAGGATCTAAGATGCTGGAAATTTAAAGATCTGTCTGACATCATCAGAACGGGCCGGCACAGAGAGACTGCATCATGTTTCTAGGCAACATGACACAGCAAACAGGAAAACAGATCTGAGAGCTGCAGTGACATGGTTGTAAGCGGCGGATCATGACAGTCATTGACAGTTTGAACTTCACCTGGCTATTTAGATTATTCAGAGTGTCAAACCAATTTGTGAGTTCTTGTTCTGTGCCTTTCCATCGAATGAACAGGTCATCAATATACCTTCTGTAGAATACAACCTCCTGTTTCTGAAAAATCTTCATGACTAAGCATTCATAGTGTTCCATGTACAGGTTAGACAAAGATGGGGCCACATTGGACCCCATTGCTGTTCTTAGAACCTGTTGGTGGAATGTTGTCTTGAATCTGAAATAATTGAGTTTTAGGCTTAATTCAAGTGACTCTATCAGGAACTCCACTGGCGGGCCAACAAAATGATGCTTGTTGAGGGCATCGGTTACACATCTCTTGCCGTCTTCATGTGGTATTATTGTGTAAAGGATATTGACATCAGCTGTTACCAGTAGCCAGTCTTCTTCAACCTCTATTTGCTGTAATAGTTCCAATAGTTACGTTGAATCACTTAGATAGGAGTTTATCTGTCTCACACAGGGTTGGAGAAAAAAATCCACATATATAGCCAATCTTGTGATGGAACCTCTTGTGGACCCTATGGTTCTGCCCAGGGTGTCTGTGATGTCCTTATGCACCTTTGGCAGTGTATATAGAATAGGGCACACTGGATGAATGAATTTCAAAAATGCTGCTGTCTGAATGTTTAGTCATCCCATGTCCATGCCTTTGTTAATGATTGCTGTAATTAGCCCTTGAAACTTTAAAGTTGGATCTCCAGTGATCCAGTTAGATGTGTATATGTGCTGTCATCCTATAACTGCCCTAATATTTCCTTCTGGTAATTTGCATAGTTCTGGACAACTACTGCATCCCCTTTGTCCGCCGTCCATACACGATTTTTGTATTTTATAGTACATGGGGCCAGTTATTTAGACAGAGCTAGCGGTAGGATGAAACAATGAATCCAAGCATGGTTACTATGTACACACAACAGTTGATGACGCGGTGCCACGTGAGGACGCCAGCGCCATTCAATGCAATGGAGGAGGAAGTATTCATCCCGGTACAAGTTAGCACTGAACTTTTAACAGAAAGTTATGGTAACCCTTAACTTGCCTATAAATATGCCCAGGATTAAGGCCACTATGTATATACATTAGCTGATAAAGCTAGCGCCATACAGTCGAACAGAGTATTCGGTGGAGTAGAGGAGGCAGCACTCATCCGGATACAAACAGGTATTGAGCTGCAGATAGTAAAGTATGTGCAAAAAAGCAGCGATTGATATGTAGTGAGAGTCCAGCTACTGTATAACAGATGCAACAGTTATAAGCACAATGAACAGGCACTTTAGCCTTCAAATAGATTGAGCAGTGGATTGGTTGCTCTCTGTTGCATCTGACTGTAGCAGTGCGTCCTCATTATTTATATGATAGATTTGTGCTCATATGGCCCATCTGATTCACAATTAAGTTTCGCATTTGTATACTGATAGAATGTTATAGTATTAACTGAAGGTGTATCAACACTTTGGTTGCCAGGGCAACCTTTTGGCGGTTGTTCCTAATTGAGGGGGAGAAGTTTTATGTATGAGCATGTATACATTTTTGCATTACACATTGTAATTTTGTCTGAGGAAGGGGATAGATACGTTCACCGAAACGTCACAGTAAAGGCACTATTTGAAATGACCAGCTAGTGCAAGCTTGTTGCTTTATATACAGTATCGCACAAGAGTACACCCCTCACATTTTTGTAAATATTTTATTATATCTTTTCATGTGACAACACTGAAGAAATGACACTTTGCTACAATGTAAAGTAGTGAGTGTACAACCTGTATAACAGTGTAAATTTGCTGTCACCTCAAAATAACTCGACACACAGCCATTAATGTCTAAACCGTTGGCAACAAAAGTGAGTACACCCCTGGGTGTAATCACTTTTGTTGCCAACAAGATAGCCATTTTCCCTCCCCGGAGTCATGTGACTCATTAGTGTTACAAGATCTCAGGTGTGAATAGGGAGCAGGTGTGTTAAATTTAATGTTATCGCTCTCACACTATCTCATACTGGTCACTGGAAGTTCAACATGGCACCTCATGGCAAAGAGCTCTCTGAGGATCTGAAAAAAAGAATTGTTGCTCTACATAAATATGGCCTAAGCTATAAGAAGATTGCCAAGTCCCTGAAACTGAGCTGCAGCATGGTGGGCAAGACCATACAGTGATTTCACAGGACAGGTTCTACTCAGAACAGGCCTCGCCATGGTTGACCAAAGAAGTTGAGTGCTTGTGCTCAGCATTATATCCAGAGGTTGTCTTTGGGAAATAGACATATGAGTGCTGCCAGCATTGCTGCAGAGGTTGAAGGGGTGGGGGTCAGCCTGTGAGTGCTCAGACCATACGCCACACACTGCATCAATTTGGCCTGCATGTCTGTCGTCCTAGAAGGAAGGGTCTTCTAAAGATGATGCACAAGAAAGCCCGCAAACAGTTTGCTGATGACAAGAAGACTAAGGACATGAATTACTGGAACCATATCATGTGGTTTGATGAGACCAAGATAAACTTATTTGGTTCAGATGGTATCAAGAGTTTGTGGCTGCAACCAGGTGAGGAGTACAAAGACAAGTGTGTTTTGCCTACAGTCAAGCATGGGGGTGTGAGTGTCATGGTCTGTGCCTGCATGAGTGCTGCCAGCACTGGGGAGATACAGTTCATTGAGGGAACCATGAATGCCAACATGTACTGTGACATACTGAAGCAGAGCATGATCCCCTCCTTTTCGGAGACTGTGCCGCAGGGCAGTATTACAACATGATAACGACCCCAAACACACCTCCAAGACGACCACTGCCTTGCTAAAGAAGCTGAGGGTAAAGGTGATGGTCTGGCCAAGCATGTCTCCATACCTAAATCCTATTGAGCATCTGTGGGACATCCTCAAACAGAAGGTGGGGGAGCGCAAGGTCTCTAACATCCACCAGCTCTGTGATGTTGTCATGGAGGAGTGGAAGAGGACTCCAGTGGTAACCTGTGAAGCTCTGGTGAACTCCATGCCCAAGAGGGTTAAGGCAGTGCGGGAAATGAATGGTGTCCACACAAAATATTTTTGGCCTAATTTGGCCATTTCCACTTAGCGGGGTTTACTCACTTTTGTTGCCAACGGTTTAGACATTAATGGCTGTGTGTTGAGTTATTTTGAGGGTGCAGCAAATTTATACTGGTATAAAGGCTGTAAACTCACTACTTTATATTGTAGCAAAGTGTCATTTCTTCAGTATTGTCACATGAAAAGATATAAAAAAATATTTACAAAAATGTGAGGTGTGTACTCACTTTTGTGGAATATTATATATATATATATATATATATATATATATATATATATATATATATATATGTATGTATACATATTCATCTTTAGACATCTATATGTATGTATCTCAATGTTAAAGCCATTTGCTTGCCTTTTTTTCTAACACCTGAGACCTCACTGGCGTCATCACATGACACCGCTATCTTCAAGCCCTTATAACTTTTTGTGCAAATTTTATTTTAATAATTTTATTAGATAGTGTTAATATGAGTGTAACTGTACTTTTTTTATCATTATTTTTATAAGAGAATACAATAACACAGTCAGATGGCAATCGGGTCTGCCAAAACCCAATTATACAAAATTAGACAATACATATCTCCTGAACAACAAATTGTAACACATTGTCCTTGTGATGTTCGGTCCTTTTATAAGGAGTATTAAGTCTCAAACACATTTTATCAATAGAATGTTATTGTTCAATAGCCTTGATTGTGGAGACTATTATGTGTTCCATCAAGAAAATCATACTGTTAAAACACAATATAACAATATAAACAATAAACTTGAAAACAAATCACTGTACATACCGATCTAAGTATGTAAGAAGAACATAAAGAAAAAACAAAAACAAATCAAAAAGTATGCTGAGGGTCTGCAATAAAACAAAATTACTCGCATGTAATATAGATTGTGGCTAAAGCTATTTTTTCCCAGCATGTCCCTTGTATGTTTCCCAGATAAAGCAGAGGTCGTGGTAACAATCTAGAAGTCCCTCCTTCAAATAATGATATCTCTCTAAAAGTATATTTTTACTAACCGTCAGTTCCCAGTACAAAACTGAGGGGGCAGTATTTATTTTCCAATTGGAGGCAATTAGATGTCTGGCTGTATTCAACATAATCTGACACAGTGATCTTTTTTATTTTACACCTAATTTCACTAAGGTCATTAAATAGGCATAGTTGAGTAGACAAGGCTAAATTACAATTCAGGATTAAATTTATTTTATCTAGGATCTTTGTCCAAAAAGGCTGTATATGACAACATGACCACCAAATGTGTATCATACTACAGTTTGCTGTGAAGTACCTCCAACACTTGTCAAATGCTCCTGGGAACACGTGTGTTAGTCTCGTTGGTGTCAAATACCATCTGTATAAAATTTTTGTGTTAGTCTCCAATAGGCGGGCTGTGTCTGATGAGTGGGCTGTATTGCAAAATATTCGCTTCCACGTACTAGCTGGCACTACCTCTCCTAATTCCTTTTCCAAAGCTGGGATAAAACCATGGGAGGCTGGGGTCGTAGCATGCAATAGTAATTTATAACATGAAGATATGCTTTTAGATTGTGGTATATCAGTCCAGCACATTTTTTTCAAAAGTTGTTAAATCCCTAGTGATTTCATTCCTCATTTTATGGGAGGCTATATAATGGTTCAAATATAAATAAAGAAAGTGATGTGAATTTATTCATTTAAAAATCTACAAAAAATCCAGTTATATTATATAAGATATAGATTTAACTGGGGTATAATATAATGAATATATAGGAACAAGATAGTATCTAATATATAAATGTATAAATAAACATCATACATTTTTCCTCTGCTTGTCTAACACATTATGAGTAATCAAATAAAGTAGCATAATGGTGCAATGGTCTTTATACTGTAGCAGATATTTACCACCTAAAAACCTGCCAGATATGTATTAAAATACTGACAAATATTCATTTAATATTGGCTAAATATCTATGACAGAAAGGTTAAACTAACATTAAGTACATTTGTTATTATGTGTCCTTTTTGCCCCTCTATCAGTGTATATTGATGTATACAAAGGCATGACAGGGTTAATATGTGTTTTTAGTCAATTGTATAATTGAATTTTACAATAATAATCTAAAACTATACAAATATGTCAGATGTTAAACAACACAATGTACAGGGTGACTAGAATAGAGTACAATACTCCCCTCTTAGATGACCGCTGCTCTCTAACAGTCTCTCCCAACCGGACTGTGAGTAGAAAGTGAATCGGATATATAGAGGCGCTGATCTTGAATCTCGTGTATATGGACGTACACACTGAAGAAAGAAAAACTTGGCTTGTGATTTGCAGAAGTTAACAACAAATTAATGTGCAGTATACTCACTCCGAAAAATTCAGAGTTCAGCTTCTTCAAGAGGTTTTTCTGTCTCAACTTTCCCAATTTCCACACTGTATTTGTGTCTGTGGATAATGAAAATTGCACTGCAGGTAATTGAATCTTTTGCTTGATAAAAAGTGCAATATACTCACTCCGATAAATTTCGGAATCCGGCTCCTCAGAACATGTTGTGTAGTTTGAAAATACTTCCAAAAAGGCAGCAGAAATACTTGTTGTGGTAAAAAACAAATATTTATTAAAACATAATAAAATGCTCTTATTTATCTTGGCTCTACGCGTTTCAACGACAATATCGTCTTTTTCAAGAGCAGTAAAAACAATTGGAAGTGCTGCCTTTGGAGTGTTTACAGGTGTATTTATACAGGTAATCATTGTTCCTGTTCCGGTGATAAACACCGGAATAGGACTCACAAATAAAACATTTTAATTTTGTATTTATTCCAATCCGATTGTGTTTTGAGAATGATATTTATTTATATTATGTTTAAGCTTTTAGCGCTTGAATTCTCAATAATTTGTCAAATCGGATTGGTATAAATGAAAAAAAGCTTTTTGGCCAATCAGAGGGGAGAAAATAAAGTTCCCTTTCAAGTCCTGGTTTTATGCAGTTTCTTTTCAGGTCCGCCAGATGATGCGTGATCATATATTCTCATCAATCAGATGAAGAGCGTTGTTTTCAATGCTTTATATGTAAAGGCCTGGCTCCGGTTTTGTCCAATAAGTTCCGTGTCACGTGTCTCGGATTGACCAATCTCTCTGTGAGCGACATTTTACTATGTTCCATTGATAGCCAGTGTTTTGGATTCTCTAGGGAGTATGTAATGAAAAGTGCAGGTCACTTTGAATCATATATATTACAGACATAGAAAACTTCGTGATAATAATTTCACAAAAATCTTGGGTTACAACCTTTTCAATTTTTTGAATATTAATTAGTGCAACATGCACTCGAATATCGATGTTGCCATCAAATATATAAATTTTGCCATCAAATATAAATTTTAAATGTAAATTTCGCCATCAAGTATAAATTTTGCCATCAAATATAAATTTACCTTTAAATATAATTTCTGGATAGAATCACAGTAATATTGTATATATAATTGGGATAAATATTAAACTATTTGAAATATACTGAAACCTAAACAGAAAAAAATAATATATTAAATATATTAAATTAGATAAAATGAAAAATGAAATGAAATAATGTTAAATTATATGAATGCTGCCACTCTAATATCTTTATTTAAACCATAATGTCCATATGTTTTTAATGTGTGTATCCACCATAGTTCTCTTCTATTGAGTTCTTTTTCTATCTCTCCCCCTCTCCAGTGTAATGAAACCTTCTCTATACCTATCCATGATAGATGTTTTTATCGTATAGAGGACAATTATTATAGTGTAAAGGAACACCATGATCTTCTTTTTCTTTTTCAATTTTATTAAGGTGTTCTAATATGCGGGTTTTTGCAAATCTTGAAGTTTGTCCTAAATACTGAATCTGACAATTGCACTGAAGTAAATATATTATATTTTTAGTTTTGCAAGTGATGAAATCTTTTATTGTGTATGATTTATTTGTTACTGAAGAAGTGAATGTCTTATGTGTCTTTTTAGTATAATTGCATGCTTTACAATGTCCACATGTGTAAAATCCTGTTAAATTGGCAATTTGAATAGGTTTAGGTGGCTTCATCCCCTTGATAAGGGAAGGTGCCAATTTTTGTTTGAAATTTGTTCCCTTCCTGAAAGTTATCAGTGGTTTATTTGGAATGATATTATTTAAGTATTCATCATTTTTGAGAACATTCCAATGTTGATTTATAATATGTTTGATCTGTTTATATCCACTATTGTATGTGGTAATGAATCTTGGGAAATTTGGATTATTAGTACTTTTTTTGTCAGTGTTCAGTATTAAAGAATCTCGATTCCTGTTTCCCACTTCAACCCTATCTTGTTCTAATGTGTTGCTATCATAGCCTTTATGCTCAAATCTTTCTTTGATTATCTTAGATTGGGTATTGAAATCATCTATGGTGTCACAATTTCTTCGTATACGGAGAAATTGTCCTTTAGGGATTGCTTTTAGCCAGGTTGGATGGTGTTCACTGTCTCTCCTTATGTAAGTGTTCATGTCACAGCTTTTGAAAAAGGTCCTAGTGTGTATATTTCCTGCTTCAACAAAAATGGTTAAGTCTAAAAAATTAATGTGAGTTTTATTGAATTCAGGTGTTAATATTATACCCATATTATTTTCATTCAGATAAGAGACAAAGTTATTTGATGCAGTCTCGTCCTTGTTCCAAATACATAGGACATCATCTATGTAGCGCCGCCAGGACACCAGGCCCGCCCCAGCCACGCCACATGACCATACATAAGTGTGTTCAAAGTGGTCCATGTAAATATTGGCGTAGCTTGGGGCGAATCTGGTGCCCATGGCGGTGCCACATATCTGAAGATACTGTTTATTATCGAACCAAAAGAAATTGTGTTTCAAAATGAACTCTATTGATATTAAAATGAATTCTAGTAATTCTGTAGATAAATTTTCATCTTGTTCAAGTTTCCATTTTATGGCTGCTATACCTTTTTTGTGATCAATGATGGAGTATAAAGATGTTACATCCATTGTTAGCCATGAATATTCTGATTCCCATTTCGTGTCTTTGAGTATATTTAATACCTGTTTAGTGTCTTTAAGGTATGATCTTGCTGTTTGAGCATAGGGCTGTAACAGATGATCTATAAAGGCAGATAAATTACATGTAAGGGAATCTATCCCACTGATTATGGGCCTCCCTGGAGGTCTAAGTGGATCCTTGTGTAATTTGGGGATGAAGTAAAAAATAGGAGTCTTGGATTCTACTTTATTTAAAAACATAAATTCATCTTGAGAAATAATATTTCTGGCTAAAGCTTGTGATAGGATCTCATTTAATTCTGAAGTAAATGTTCTTTTTGGGTTATTTTTCAAAATTTGATAAGTTTTTGTGTCTGATAAGATTCTATTTGCTTCCTCCATATAGTAGCTGCGGTCCATTATTACTATACTTCCCCCCTTATCCGCTTCCTTGATGATAATGTCTTCCCTTTTATTTAAATTTTTGTAAATCTCATTTTCTTGTTTGTTTAAATTAAAATACTTTGGTCTTGCCTCAATTTTTTCTATGTCTTTTAGGATTAATTTGCCAAATACTTCTATGTTTGGGCCTTTACAGTGGCTGGGATAGAAAGTGGAGGGGTTTTTAAAGTAGGTTCTTGGTTCCCTGTTTGCTTGAGAGTTTTCTTGGTTTTTACTTAGTGTGTCTTTCCTGGCAAAAAATCTTTTAACTGTCAAATTCCTGATAAATTTCTGTGCATCAATGAATAGTTGAAATGTGTTAACACTCTGGGTGGGTATAAATTTTAAGCCTTTAGATAGAATGTTTTTTTCTTGTTCAGTTATCGTTTGTGATGAAATGTTATGAATACCTAGTCTCTCTGGCTCCTTCTTCTGTGTTTTACCCCTTCTACCTCTTGTTCCTCTGAAAGATCTGGTGTCCGGTCTCTTTTCCTTTGGTTTGTTCTGTCTGTGCGAAGTGGAGAATATCTGTTGGGGTGTATCCAGCCTTGATTGGTCGGTGTATGGTTTGTTCCTATTTTGTGTCTCTCTTTGTATGTGTTCTGTTGAAAAGGGTGATGTGAGTCTTGTTCATGTCTTACTTTATTTGTAACGTGTTGATCTTCTCTTTTATCTCTTTTATCTTTTGGTGAATGTGTATTTTTATAGTGATTAGAGTGATTGGAGTAGTGATTATATTCTATTCTATGTTGGTTCGATCCCCTATATTCATTGTGGTTATATTGATTTTCATTTCTTTGGTGAAAAATTTCCCTATTTTGTTGGTGTCTATTGTGCTCATAAGTGTTATTATATCTTATATCATGATCTCTATAGTTATTAAATTGATTCCTATTATTAGAGTAATTATTATTCGAATGATCCCTATTAGATCTCGAATGATTATCTTTTAAATTATATTGATTTAGATGTGAACTGTGTGTTGTATTATAATTATAATTGTTTCGTGATGCAATTCTGCCTCTAAAATGGTCTTTTTGTGAATTATCTCTTTTATTCTGTGAATTTACTTGAGGTTGTGTATATGGAGTGCCATTTTTAAAATCTTCACTATCTCTGAGGTATTTGTTATATTTAGAGTCTCCAATTTGTTCATCTAGCTCTTTGGCTTGTGTTTTAATTTGCTCAAATTTGTCATTACATGTTTTGCTTGAAAGAAATGGTATAAGTTCGGTTTCTAAGGAAAAAATTTCTTTTTCAATATTTTTTAGAACTATGTCTTGATGTTCATACAATAAACTTACTAAATTAGTTGAACATTTGTGGAGAGCTGCATTCCACTTTGCCATAAATTCTTTGTCATCTGTGCCAAAAGCCGGCACCTTGGTTACCCTTAGACCCCTAGGAACTATTTCTTTGTTTAGATATCTACTTAAAAAAGTTATTTCCCACCATTTTTTGGTCTCTTTAGTATATAATTTCCTAAGTTTGTTTATTATAAATTCCCAATTATTTTTATCTTCATCTAGATGTTTAAATGTATTATCGTATTTATTTTGTCTTGCAGCTCTCCAATCGGAGAGGGTATTCTTAGTCATATTAGGAGAAAAATACAATAATAATCTAAAACTATACAAATATGTCAGATGTTAAACAACACAATGTACAGGGTGACTAGAATAGAGTACAATACTCCCCTCTTAGATGACCGCTGCTCTCTAACAGTCTCTCCCAACCGGACTGTGAGTAGAAAGTGAATCGGATATATAGAGGCGCTGATCTTGAATCTCGTGTATATGGACGTACACACTGAAGAAAGAAAAACTTGGCTTGTGATTTGCAGAAGTTAACAACAAATTAATGTGCAGTATACTCACTCCGAAAAATTCAGAGTTCAGCTTCTTCAAGAGGTTTTTCTGTCTCAACTTTCCCAATTTCCACACTGTATTTGTGTCTGTGGATAATGAAAATTGCACTGCAGGTAATTGAATCTTTTGCTTGATAAAAAGTGCAATATACTCACTCCGATAAATTTCGGAATCCGGCTCCTCAGAACATGTTGTGTAGTTTGAAAATACTTCCAACACACACACTTATGTATGGTCATGTGGCGTGGCTGGGGCGGGCCTGGTGTCCTGGCGGCGCTACATAGATGATGTCCTATGTATTTGGAACAAGGACGAGACTGCATCAAATAACTTTGTCTCTTATCTGAATGAAAATAATATGGGTATAATATTAACACCTGAATTCAATAAAACTCACATTAATTTTTTAGACTTAACCATTTTTGTTGAAGCAGGAAATATACACACTAGGACCTTTTTCAAAAGCTGTGACATGAACACTTACATAAGGAGAGACAGTGAACACCATCCAACCTGGCTAAAAGCAATCCCTAAAGGACAATTTCTCCGTATACGAAGAAATTGTGACACCATAGATGATTTCAATACCCAATCTAAGATAATCAAAGAAAGATTTGAGCATAAAGGCTATGATAGCAACACATTAGAACAAGATAGGGTTGAAGTGGGAAACAGGAATCGAGATTCTTTAATAATGAACACTGACAAAAAAAGTACTAATAATCCAAATTTCCCAAGATTCATTACCACATACAATAGTGGATATAAACAGATCAAACATATTATAAATCAACATTGGAATGTTCTCAAAAATGATGAATACTTAAATAATATCATTCCAAATAAACCACTGATAACTTTCAGGAAGGGAACAAATTTCAAACAAAAATTGGCACCTTCCCTTATCAAGGGGATGAAGCCACCTAAACCTATTCAAATTGCCAATTTAACAGGATTTTACACATGTGGACATTGTAAAGCATGCAATTATACTAAAAAGACACATAAGACATTCACTTCTTCAGTAACAAATAAATCATACACAATAAAAGATTTCATCACTTGCAAAACTAAAAATATAATATATTTACTTCAGTGCAATTGTCAGATTCAGTATTTAGGACAAACTTCAAGATTTGCAAAAACCCGCATATTAGAACACCTTAATAAAATTGAAAAAGAAAAAGAAGATCATGGTGTTCCTTTACACTATAATAATTGTCCTCTATACGATAAAAAACATCTATCATGGATAGGTATAGAGAAGGTTTCATTACACTGGAGAGGGGGAGAGATAGAAAAAGAACTCAATAGAAGAGAACTATGGTGGATACACACATTAAAAACATATGGACATTATGGTTTAAATAAAGATATTAGAGTGGCAGCATTCATATAATTTAACATTATTTCATTTCATTTTTCATTTTATCTAATTTAATATATTTAATATATTATTTTTTTCTGTTTAGGTTTCAGTATATTTCAAATAGTTTAATATTTATCCCAATTATATATACAATATTACTGTGATTCTATCCAGAAATTATATTTAAAGGTAAATTTATATTTGATGGCAAAATTTATACTTGATGGCGAAATTTACATTTAAAATTTATATTTGATGGCAAAATTTATATATTTGATGGCAACATCGATATTCGAGTGCATGTTGCACTAATTAATATTCAAAAAATTGAAAAGGTTGTAACCCAAGATTTTTGTGAAATTATTATCACGAAGTTTTCTATGTCTGTAATATATATGATTCAAAGTGACCTGCACTTTTCATTACATACTCCCTAGAGAATCCAAAACACTGGCTATCAATGGAACATAGTAAAATGTCGCTCACAGAGAGATTGGTCAATCCGAGACACGTGACACGGAACTTATTGGACAAAACCGGAGCCAGGCCTTTACATATAAAGCATTGAAAACAACGCTCTTCATCTGATTGATGAGAATATATGATCACGCATCATCTGGCGGACCTGAAAAGAAACTGCATAAAACCAGGACTTGAAAGGGAACTTTATTTTCTCCCCTCTGATTGGCCAAAAAGCTTTTTTTCATTTATACCAATCCGATTTGACAAATTATTGAGAATTCAAGCGCTAAAAGCTTAAACATAATATAAATAAATATCATTCTCAAAACACAATCGGATTGGAATAAATACAAAATTAAAATGTTTTATTTGTGAGTCCTATTCCGGTGTTTATCACCGGAACAGGAACAATGATTACCTGTATAAATACACCTGTAAACACTCCAAAGGCAGCACTTCCAATTGTTTTTACTGCTCTTGAAAAAGACGATATTGTCGTTGAAACGCGTAGAGCCAAGATAAATAAGAGCATTTTATTATGTTTTAATAAATATTTGTTTTTTACCACAACAAGTATTTCTGCTGCCTTTTTGGAAGTATTTTCAAACTACACAACATGTTCTGAGGAGCCGGATTCCGAAATTTATCGGAGTGAGTATATTGCACTTTTTATCAAGCAAAAGATTCAATTACCTGCAGTGCAATTTTCATTATCCACAGACACAAATACAGTGTGGAAATTGGGAAAGTTGAGACAGAAAAACCTCTTGAAGAAGCTGAACTCTGAATTTTTCGGAGTGAGTATACTGCACATTAATTTGTTGTTAACTTCTGCAAATCACAAGCCAAGTTTTTCTTTCTTCAGTGTGTACGTCCATATACACGAGATTCAAGATCAGCGCCTCTATATATCCGATTCACTATAATTGAATTTTAGCTGGTATAAGAAGGTCTCTGTAACGACAACATACAGCAGTGATCAAGTGTGGAGGATCCACACGAAACATGTCTGCAGTTGTCGTTAGAGACCCTGGATTGCCAAAGCAGAGCTGAGGCTCTTTTTGTTTTTATTTGTTACCAATAAAGAATAGCTTTTTATCACTACTACGTTACCCTGGCTGCTTGCTTCTTCCTGTTCTACTGTGAAGCCCGGAAGTCTCTGACATTGTGCTGCATCTGGTTAGCGCCTTGGACATAGGCGCTTTCTCTGGGCTCCAGACAAACGGAAGTACGGATACTGAGAGAAGTGCTCACGCTGAAGACACGCTGCTTCAAGTCACGGATTTCCCCGGATTGGTAAGCGCCACTTTTTCTGTTTTCTACTGTATTTCATGTTCTCTAGTGGCTGCAGGACACAATAGGGGTATGGCAATGTGTTAGCTGTTCCGTGGAGCAAACTAAGTGTTGGTGATGTGCGGAGCTGAAGATTGCAGCAGATCCATATATGCAGCAGCTTGTGTTAAAGGGGTATTATCGTTACATGCATTGTGAGTTTTTTTCTTACAAGTGTACCTGGAATTATACATTTTGATATTGTCTGAGCTATTCTGGTAACACAGACTTTATACTGATTGAGTTTGTGCAAATTTCACATAATAAAATTTGAGGAATAAAGATTATAAAATGTCAGAACCTACACAAGGATTTGTATTTAAAGACCTGGAAGCTACATTACAGGGTTATGATCAGGAGGTGGATAATATATTACTGGAAAATGAGAACTCACTAGATGGCCTCTTTTTTCAAATGGATGAACTCAGAAGAAAGGATATTAAATTAGATCTGGACATAAAGACTTTCCTAATGTATAAACGACAGAAAAGGATCCCAAGAGGGTTAAGAATAAGAAAATTTCCCTCATTTTTGGTAACGGATATGGACTTTATGGAACTTAATATTGGATGCATGTTCCTTTGCATTAATAGACCTGCTAGTAGAATATAAGAAACAGCAAAGGAGAGAGTCCATTGATCACATTAAAACCGTGCAAAGGGATTTACAAGTGTTTCAGACAGATAAAGATTTTAAAACCTATGACAAGAAATTTGAAGATAATATGGCAAAGTTTACTAGGGAACTTTGGGCTTTCAAAAAACAGAAACTAGCCAGGGACAAAAGGGACTATGAATTTGATAAGGTCTATAGGTGGCAAAGTGCTGGGAGAGGTCAACGTCATATTAGTATGCATCAGAAAAATAATATGGATGCTCAATCCAAGAAAAACAAAAAAGTGCAGTTCGCAGAGACAGAATATGACGTTGACACCTCTGAGCATGATTCAAATGAGGAAGTGATGGAACTGGAAGGGATGTCAGTATTGGATGCACCATTGGAAGTTAGTGAAAGCATGTCAAAAAACGAGTCACGCACGGGGACAAAACCCATAAGAAAACAACCAGAAGGGGCAGTAGGGGGAGAAACAAGCAGAAGGGGAGGCAGAGAAAGGTATCAAACATGAAACCAAATAAAGAAATATGCATAAAAAATGTAGTAAACTTGTCTAAATATGACCTAACAACAACAGAGGTAGAGGTACTGGGCCTAGGTTTAGGCTTTGCTCCCACAGCACATTTTGACCTGTTCAGCACCGTCCATGATGTAAATAAATTTGTGAGAAAATTAACCCTCAAGAATCACTTTTCAGACTCTAAGGACGGTGCTGGACAGGCCAATCTGGTACACTTGCAGATACATCAACCCATGAACAAAAATCAACTTCCCTTTAATGAACAATGTTTAATTTTAGACTTAACTACAATGTTGAATGAGAACCTAGTGGAAGATGAGACCAAAATGACCCCTCCAATTTTTATGCCAAGTATGAAAAAAAGTACTTTTTACCCAGTTAACAGCAAAAGTAAAAGTATAGATGTATTTCAGATTACAGTCGAAAACAAATTAAAAACATTGTCAGAGAGTGTGATAAAAAGCAAAGGATCTAAAGACAAATACAGACACAACCTAACATTCGAACAACATGAGGCCCTAAAAAAGCTGGGGAACATCACAAACATTGTAATGAAGGAATTGGACAAAGGAGGGAATGTAGTGATCATGGATCGAGACTATTATGTCTCAGAGGCCCACAGACAGCTTCATGATGAGGAGGTATATGTTAAATTAACTTTCAATCCTACAAATAAATTTAAAGTACAACTAGCTGACATCCTCACATTAGGCAAACAAGCTGGAGCCTTTAAAGAGTCATTATTTGATTCACTACTACCCTCTACTCCGTATACACCAATCTTTTATTTTGTTCCCAAACTACATAAGGACAGTAAAAAAAAACCCAGGGCGACCCATCTTATCGGGAGTGGGATCGCTTTTCGAACCTCTATCAGAATTAGTTGATACATACCTCCAGCCATTGGTTGGAGAGCTAATGAGTTATGTTCAAGATTCCACCCAGATATTGAATCAAATGAAAGACCTCCAGTGGCAGGATACGTACCGTTTCATTACCATAGACGTTACATCTTTGTACACGTCTATCCCACACCACCAGAAGTTAGCAGCTATATCATATTTCCTCAATAATCATTCTAATTATTCAGAGGATATTAAATATTTTTTGTTAACAGCAGTTGAATTTCTGCTTACTCACAATTTCTTTATGTTCGAGGGGGGCTGCTATCTCCAAAGGCGTGGGACGGCTATGGGGGCCAAATTTGCCCCCTCCTATGCCAACCTATTTATGGGTTGGTGGGAGGCTGCCCACATCTATGGAGATGGCAACCCCCTTAAGGAACACATAATCTACTATGGAAGGTATATTGGTGACCTTCTGGTGGTGTGGGATGGAGATGTAGAGACAATGAGTCAATTCATAAATAACATTAATACTAATAATATGAATCTAAAATTCACATATGATCAAAGCACAACTAAAAACATAATTTATGCTTACCTGATAAATTCCTTTCTTCTGTAGTGTGATCAGTCCACGGGTCATCATTACTTGTGGGATATTAACTGCTCCCCTACAGGAAGTGCAAGAGGATTCACCCAGCAGAGTTGCTATATAGCTCCTCCCCTCTACGTCACCTCCAGTCATTCGACCAAGGACCAACGAGAAAGGAGAAGCCAAGGGTGTAGTGGTGACTGGAGTATAATTTAAAAAATATTTACCTGCCTTAAAAAACAGGGCGGGCCGTGGACTGATCACACTACAGAAGAAAGGAATTTATCAGGTAAGCATAAATTATGTTTTCTTCTGTTAAGTGTGATCAGTCCACGGGTCATCATTACTTGTGGGATACCAATACCAAAGCAAAAGTACACGGATGACGGGAGGGATAGGCAGGCTCTTTATACAGAAGGAACCACTGCCTGAAGAACCTTTCTCCCAAAAATAGCCTCCGAGGAAGCAAAAGTGTCAAATTTGTAAAATTTGGAAAAAGTATGAAGCGAAGACCAAGTTGCAGCCTTGCAAATCTGTTCAACAGAGGCCTCATTCTTAAAGGCCCAAGTGGAAGCCACAGCTCTAGTGGAATGAGCTGTAATTCTTTCAGGAGGCTGCTGTCCAGCAGTCTCATAAGCTAAACGAATTATGCTACGAAGCCAAAAAGAGAGAGAGGTAGCAGAAGCTTTTTGACCTCTCCTCTGACCAGAGTAAACGACAAACAGGGAAGACGTTTGTCGAAAATCTTTAGTTGCCTGTAAATAAAATTTAAGGGCACGAACTACATCCAGATTGTGCAAAAGACGTTCCTTCCTCGAAGAAGGATTTGGGCACAAGGATGGAACAACAATCTCCTGATTGATATTCCTGTTAGTGACTACCTTAGGTAAGAACCCAGACTTAGTACGCAGAACTACCTTATCCGAGTGAAAAATGAAATAAGGAGAATCACAATGTAAGGCTGATAACTCAGAGACTCTTCGAGCCGAGGAAATAGCCATTAAAAATAGAACTTTCCAAGATAACAACTTTATATCAATGGAATGAAGGGGTTCAAACGGAACACCCTGTAAAACGTTAAGAACAAGGTTTAAACTCCATGGTGGAGCCACAGCTTTAAACACAGGTTTAATCCTGGCCAAAGCCTGACAAAAAGCCTGAACGTCTGGAACTTCTGACAGACGCTTGTGTAACAGAATGGACAGAGCTGAGATCTGTCCCTTTAAGGAACTAGCGGATAACCCCTTTTCTAAACCTTCTTGTAGAAAAGACAATATCCTAGGAATCCTAACCTTACTCCAAGAGTAACCTTTGGATTCGCACCAATATAGGTATTTACGCCATATTTTATGGTAAATCTTTCTGGTAACAGGCTTCCTAGCCTGTATTAAGGTATCAATAACTGACTCAGAAAAACCACGCTTTGATAAGATCACGCGTTCAATTTCCAAGCAGTCAGCTTCAGAGAAGTTAGATTTTGATGTTTGAAAGGACCCTGAATCAGAAGGTCCTGTTTCAGAGGTAACGACCAAGGTGGACAGAATGACATGTCCACCAGATCTGTATACCAAGTCCTGCGTGGCCATGCAGGCGCTATTAGAATCACTGATGCTTTCTCCTGTTTGATTCTGGCAATCAATCGAGGAAACATCGGGAAAGGTGGAAACACATAAGCCATCCTGAAGGTCCATGGTGCTGTCAAGGCATCTATCAGGACCGCTCCCGGATCCCTGGATCTGGACCCGTAGCGCGGAAGCTTGGCGTTCTGTCGAGACGCCATGAGATCTATCTCTGGTTTGCCCCAACGTCGAAGTATTTGGGCAAAGACCTCTGGATGAAGTTCCCACTCCCCCGGATGAAAAGTCTGACGACTTAAGAAATCCGCCTCCCAGTTCTCCACTCCCGGGATGTGGATTGCAGACAGGTGGCAAGAGTGAGACTCTGCCCAGCGAATTATCTTTGATACTTCCATCATTGCTAGGGAGCTTCTTGTCCCTCCCTGATGGTTGATATAAGCTACAGTCGTGATGTTGTCCGACTGGAACCTGATGAACCCCCGAGTTGCTAACTGGGGCCAAGCCAGAAGAGCATTGAGGACTGCTCTCAATTCCAGAATGTTTATTGGAAGAAGACTCTCCTCCTGATTCCATAGTCCCTGAGCCTTCAGAGAATTCCAGACAGCGCCCCAACCTAGTAGGCTGGCGTCTGTTGTTACAATTGACCAGTCTGGCCTGCTGAATGGCATTCCCCTGGACAGATGTGGCCGATAAAGCCACCATAGAAGAGAATTTCTGGTCTCTTGAATGGAATGAAGGACACGGCATGCATTTTGAAGTTTTGTTAACCTGTCCTCTGTCAGGTAAATCTTCATTTCTACAGAATCTATCAGAGTCCCCAGGAAGGGAACTCTTGTGAGTGGAAAGAGAGAACTTTTCTCTTCGTTCACTTTCCATCCATGCGACCTTAGAAATGCCAGTACTATCTCTGTATGAGATTTGGCAGTTTGAAAGCTTGAAGCTTGTATCAGTATGTCGTCTAAGTACGGAGCTACTGAAATTCCTCGCGGTCTTAGTACCGCCAGAAGAGTGCCCAGAACCTTTGTGAAGATTCTTGGAGCCGTAGCCAGTCCGAATGGAAGAGCTACAAACTGGTAATGCCTGTCTAAAAAGGCAAACCTTAGATACCGGTAATGACTTCTGTGAATCGGTATGTGAAGGTAAGCATCCTTTAAATCCACTGTGGTCAAGTACTGACCCTCTTGGATCATGGGCAAAATTGTTCGAATAGTTTCCATCTTGAACGATGGAACTCTTAGGAATTTGTTTAGGATCTTTAAATCCAAGATTGGCCTGAAGGTTCCCTCTTTTTTGGGAACTACAAACAGATTTGAGTAAAACCCTTGTCCTTGTTCCAACCGCGGAACTGGATGGATCACTCCCATTAATAAAAGATATTGTACGCAGCGTAGAAACGCTTCCTTCTTTGTTAGGTTTGTTGACAACCTTGACAGATGAAATCTCCCTCTTGGGGGAGAGGATTTGAAGTCCAGAAGGTATCCTTGAGATATAATCTCTAACGCCCAGGGATCCTGAACATCTCTTGCCCAAGCCTGGGCGAAGAGGGAAAGTCTGCCCCCCACTAGATCCGGTCCCGGATCGGGGGCCCTCAATTCATGCTGTCTTAGGGGCAGCAGCAGGTTTTCTGGCCTGTTTGCCCCTGTTCCAGGACTGGTTAGGTTTCCAGCCTTGTCTGTAGCGAGCAACAGCTCCTTCCTGTTTTGGTGCAGAGGAAGTTGATGCTGCTCCTGCTTTGAAATTACGAAAGGAACGAAAATTGGACTGTCTAGCCTTGGCTTTGGCCTTGTCCTGAGGCAGGGCATGACCTTTACCTCCTGTAATGTCATCAATAATCTCTTTCAAGCCGGGCCCGAATAAGGTCTGCCCTTTGAAAGGAATATTAAGCAATTTAGATTTAGACGTAACATCAGCTGACCAGGATTTTAGCCACAGAGCTCTGCGTGCCTGAATGGCGAATCCTGAATTTTTAGCCGCAAGTTTAGTTAAATGTACTACGGCATCTGAAATAAATGAATTAGCTAACTTAAGGAATTTAAGTTTGTGTGTGATGTCATCTAGTGTGGATGATTGAAGTGTCTCTTCCAGAGACTCAAACCAAAATGCTGCTGCAGCCGTGACAGGCGCAATACATGCAAGAGGTTGCAATATAAACCCTTGTTGAACAAACATTTTCTTAAGGTAACCCTCTAATTTTTTATCCATTGGATCTGAAAAAGCACAGCTATCCTCCACTGGGATAGTGGTACGCTTAGCTAAAGTAGAAACTGCTCCCTCCACCTTAGGGACCATTTGCCATAAGTCCCGTGTGGCGGCGTCTATTGGAAACATTTTTCTGAATATAGGAGGGGGTGAGAAAGGCACACCGGGTCTATCCCACTCCTTAGTAACAATGTCAGTAAGTCTCTTAGGTATAGGAAAAACGTCAGTACTCGTCGGTACCGCAAAATATTTATCCAACCTACACATTTTTTCTGGGATTGCAACTGTGTTACAATCATTCAGAGCCGCTAATACCTCCCCTAGTAACACACGGAGGTTCTCAAGCTTAAATTTAAAATTTGAAATGTCTGAGTCCAGTTTATTTGGATCAGAACCGTCACCCACAGAATGAAGCTCTCCGTCTTCATGTTCTGCAAACTGTGACGCAGTATCAGACATGGCCCTTGCATTATCAGCGCACTCTGTTCTCATCCCAGAGTGATCACGTTTACCTCTTAGTTCTGGTAGTTTAGCCAAAACTTCAGTCATAACAGTAGCCATATCTTGTAATGTGATTTGTAATGGCCGCCCAGATGCACTCGGCGCTACAATATCACGCACCTCCTGAGCGGGAGATGCAGGTACTGACACGTGAGGCGAGTTAGTCGGCATAACTCTCCCCTCGTTGTTTGGTGAAATATGTTCAATTTGTACAGATTGACTATTTTTTAAAGTAGCATCAATACATTTAGTACATAAATTTCTATTGGGCTCCACTTTGGCATTAACACATATAGCACAGAGATATTCCTCTGAATCAGACATGTTTAACACACTAGCAAATAAACAGCAACTTGGAAATACTTTTCAAAGTAATTTACAAATAATATGAAAACGAACTGTGCCTTTAAGAAGCACAGAAAAATATTATAACAGATAAAATAATTAAGTTATAGCATCAATCTTTGTCAGAATATACAGTTTTAGCAAAGGATTGTTCCCCTCAGCAAATGATAACTAACCCAGGCAGCAGAAAAAAATACACAAATAAACGTTTTTTATATCACAGTCAATACAATCAGCACAGCTCTGCTGTAATGATTACTTCCCTCAAAAAAGACTCTTGAGATCCCTGAACTCTGTAGAGATGATCCGGATCATGCAGGAAGAAAATGAACCTCTGACTGAGTTTTTCTGATGCATAGTAAAAGCGCCAAAAATGGCCCCTCCCCCACACACATAACAGTGAGAGGGATCAGTGAACTGCTCTAATTTAAATCAAAACTATTGCCAAGTGGAAAAAAAGTGCCCAAAACATTTTTTCACCCAGTACCTCAGAGAAAAAAACGTTTTTACATGCCAGCAAAAAAACGTTTTACCTCAATAATTAATTGTCATTTAAAACCTATTGCAAGTCCCTGCAAAATAGGTTAAGTCTATGTATACAGTTTAAAAGCCAGAGAAGTACCATTTCCCAGAAAACTGAAGTGTAAAATATACATACATGACAGCCTGATATCAGCTACATCTACTGCATTCAAGGCTGAGTTTACATTATAACGGTATGGCAGGATTTTCTCATCAATTCCATGTCAGAAAATAATAAACTGCTACATACCTCTTTGCAGATTAATCTGCCTGCTGTCCCCTGATCTGAAGTTTACCTCTCCTCAGATGGCCGAGAAACAGCAATATGATCTTAACTACTCCGGCTAAAATCATAGAAAAACTAAGGTAGATTCTTCTTCAAATTCTACCAGAGAAGGAATAACACACTCCGGTGCTATTATAAAATAACAAACTTTTGATTGAAGATATAAAAACTAAATATATCACCATAGTCCTCTCACACATCCTATCTAGTCGTTGGGTGCAAGAGAATGACTGGGGGTGACGTAGAGGGGAGGAGCTATATAGCAACTCTGCTGGGTGAATCCTCTTGCACTTCCTGTAGGGGAGCAGTTAATATCCCACAAGTAATGATGACCCGTGGACTGATCACACTTAACAGAAGAAATAGTATTTTTGGATTTAGAATTGCAGGCTGATACAAACACAAACACTATCAACACTACCTTGTATAGGAAACCCACGGGGGTAACACTATCCTAAACTTTAAATCAAGCCATCCCGGGCATGTTAAAAAAGCAATCCCTAAGGGACAGTATATAAGGACCAAAAGGACCTGCTCTAACACTCAAATATACGAGGAACAGAGTAAAATATTGGATCAGAGACTTCTAAGTAGGGGGTACCCGGAGAGTTTGCTTAGAAAGACAAAAGAAGAGGTAGACTCTATACCAAGAGATAACCTTTTAAGATATAAAAAAGTATCTGCTCAACAAACGCCAGAAAGTGAAAATAAAATTGTGTTCAGTACTCCTTATAGTCTTGAATATAAAAAAATTTGTAACATCATAAGAGAATGTCTTCCCATTTTAACCACAGACTCAAATCTAGAAAAAATAGCTACACAAGGTTGCAAATTTGTAGCAAGAAAAAGTAAGACTATTGGGAATATAATAGCCCCTTCAGACTTGCCGGTAGACAAAAACAAAACATGGTTACCAAACAGACTTGGTTTTTATAAGTGTAAAGCCTTACGCTGCAAAACTTGCAACCATGTAACAGAGGGCACTACCTTTACCTCAGCAGTAACCAAACAAATATATGACATCAGATATAGACTCAATTGTAAATCCACTCATGTAATTTACTTACTCACCTGCAGGGGGTGCCAAATCCAATATGTGGGTAAAACGAAACGCTTTCTAAGAGACAGGCCCTTGAACATGTCAGAGATATAGAGGACCCAAATATTTTTACCCCTGTATCACGACACTTTAAAACAATGCATTCAGGAGACGCCTCACTTTTATCTATTCAAGCCATTGACTTTGTACCCCCACACAAAAGAGGAGGTGACAGAATTTATAAACTTGACTACAAAGAAGCTAAATGGATCTTTTTACTGAACACTAGATCCCCGGCTGGTATAAATAAAGAAAGTGATGTGAATTTATTCATTTAAAAATCTACAAAAAATCCAGTTATATTATATAAGATATAGATTTAACTGGGGTATCATATAATGAATATATAGGAACAAGATAGTATCTAATGTATAAATAAACATCATACATTTTTCCTCTGCTTGTCTAACACATTATGAGTAATCAAATAAAGTAGCATAATGGTGCAATGGTCTTTATGCTGTAGCAGATATTTACCACCTAAAAACCTGCCAGATATGTATTAAAATACTGACAAATATTCATTTAATATTGGCTAAATATCTATGACAGAAAGGTTAAACTAACATTAAGTACATTTGTTATTATGTGTCCTTTTTGCCCCTCTATCAGTGTATATTGATGTATACAAAGGCATGACAGGGTTAATATGTGTTTTTAGTCAATTGTATAATTGAATTTTAGCTGGTATAAGAAGGTCTCTGTAACGACAACATACAGCAGTGATCAAGTGTGGAGGATCCACACGAAACGTCTGCAGTTGTCGTTAGAGACCCTGGATTGCCAATGTTTTTATTTGTTACCAATAAAGAATAGCTTTTTATCACTACTACGTTACCCTGGCTGCTTGCTTCTTCCTGTTCTACTGTGAAGCCCGGAAGTCTCTGACATTGTGCTGCATCTGGTTAGCAACTTGGACATAGGCGCTTTCTCTGGGCTCTAGACAAACGGAAGTACGGATACTGAGAGAAGTGTTCACGCTGAAGACACGCTGCTTCAAGTCACGGATTGCCCCGGATTGGTAAGCGCCACTTTTTCTGTTTTCTCCTATATAATGGTTCACCTGGTGAAGTCTGAACCAAGACTGGGAGAAGCCATCCCCCAAGCCCTCCAGCTCACTCTTGGGTTTCAATTTATTTTTATCTAATATCATAGCTATTGGGATTAAGCTAGAGAGACCGGGGGCCCGCCTCACAAGCCACTCATCTCTAATGTAAAATTCTGGGTTATTTAAAATCGGTGTGAGTGGTGACATGTTTGAGGATATGCCTGAAGTATGTGTAAGAATATAGTGCCAGTCTTTAAATGTTTCTGAAATTGTAGGGATATTTTTCCGCCCTATAGTATCTACGTAAGATGGGGTCCAGCATGCGTCCCCAAGCTGAGAGGACTCCATTAAGTCATGTTCTAAATATACCCAGCTTCTATGGTTCATTTTAGAGTGATGACACCAATTCATGATTCTCTGGAGTGAGATTGCCCTTTTATAGAGCATGAGATTAGGAAGGCTGAGACCACCTACTCTCTTAAGGAATACGTTGTCGCTTTAGTTATTCTAGGGGGTTTCCGTTTCCAAACATAACTGTTTATTATTTTTTGCATTTTTATCAAATAGCTAGTGGACTGAGGAAGAGTTTGTAGAAGATATACAATTTTGGGTAGAAGTGTCATTTTAATCGTGTTTATACGCCCCAACCACGAAAATTTTTGTAACACCAGGAGGAGGTTAATCGAGAGCATTCAGACACCATTTTTCCATAGTTTAGTGATAATAATTTATCTTTATCTGGGGCAATTTCAATTCCCAGGTACTTTAGAGAATGCCGCTGCAATCTAAAAGTACAAGACTCTTTAAAGTTGTTATATTCATTATGAGTTATATTGATCGGTAGGGCTTCGGACTTATTCATGTTAACTAAAAAGTTGGAGACTTCTTCAAATCGAAGGAGCTCCTTCTGTGCCGCACCAAAATAAAACTCTTTTTGCTACTTCAAATGGCCCATCTAGTGGTCTCATGGTAATTTCACTAATCTCTTTCTCTAGACTAGTAAAATTGAAAAAGGTTTTAGCTATCCTGCCAGCCTGATCACATATACTTGAATTAAATCCTAATAACCTGTTGGCATAGGGGCCCATGGCATCTTGAAGCAATTTGGTCCATTCCGGCATGCTCATACCTAATTTTATGGCTTTTTCAGTTCCCTTGTGAAACCAATTTGAAAAGTTATTAAAGCTGTTTGTGGGGATTGTGCCCCACCATTTCTTAAAAATGTCTTTATCTGCTACAGTCATTGGCCTGGTCTGATTTGAAAAACCTGTTGGAACTTTCAGGTTGTTAAAATTCTCAGAAATGATGACAGGGGCAATTGGAACAGAACTTGGGTTTTTAGTGGGGCCCATTTGCATTTTATCTTGTTTTACTAATTGTTTGGCTCTTTCCTTTGTGGCAGTAAGTTATCACTATCTGCATTGTTCCCAGAAATATCACTAATTATTTTTTCTTTTTGTTCAATTTTCATCTGTAACTCAGTAATTTTGTTTGAGTATTTGTTACTGATGTGTTCTGTTAATTTTAATTTACGTTGTAATTTACTGATCTGTATGGTGTTAGTTAAAGCAGAAAGCTTAATACAATCTCTGTCAGTCTGTGTGTTATCTAACTTTAATTTAAGGTCTTTATTTTGCTCTGTAAGTTCTCCAATAATGTCCGTTAATCTCTTTATAGTTGAAATCACTGCCTGCGCTATCATACATTTTCTTTTATTATTATTCATCTTTTTAAGAGTTAATACCTGTGTTAGTATATCTAAAACACTTTCACACTTGTTGTTTTTAGCTTCTGGGATGAGGAATAGACCATTATATTTATGAAAGTAATCACAGATTTCCTGTGAAATATAGTTTTTTCCAGACATTTTTAACAGATAGCTGTTAGAACTAAAATAATAAAAAAAATACAGGGAGTGCAGAATTATTAGGCAAATTAGTATTTTGACCACATCATCCTCTTTATGCATGTTGTCTTACTCCAAGCTGTATAGGCTCGAAAGCCTACTACCAATTAAGCATATTAGGTGATGTGCATCTCTGTAATGAGAAGGGGTGTGGTCTAATGACATCAACACCCTATATCAGGTGTGCATAATTATTAGGCAACTTCCTTTCCTTTGGCAAAATGGGTCAAAAGAAGGACTTGACAGGCTCAGAAAAGTCAAAAATAGTGAGATGTCTTGCAGAGGGATGCAGCACTCTTAAAATTGCAAAGCTTCTGAAGCGTGATCATCGAACAATCAAGCGTTTCATTCAAAATAGTCAACAGGGTCGCAAGAAGCGTGTGGAAAAACCAAGGCGCAAAATAACTGCCCATGAACTGAGAAAAGTCAAGCGTGCAGCTGCCAAAATGCCATTTGCCACCAGTTTGGCCATATTTCAGAGCTGCAACATCACTGGAGTGCCCAAAAGCACAAGGTGTGCAATACTCAGAGACATGGCCAAGGTAAGAAAGGCTGAAAGACGACCACCACTGAACAAGACACACAAGTTGAAACGTCAAGACTGGGCCAAGAAATATCTCAAGACTGATTTTTCTAAGGTTTTATGGACTGATGAAATGAGAATGAGTCTTGATGGGCCAGATGGATGGGCCCGTGGCTGGATTGGTAAAGGGCAGAGAGCTCCAGTCCGACTCAGACGCCAGCAAGGTGGAGGTGGAGTACTGGTTTGGGCTGGTATCATCAAAGATGAGCTTGTGGGGCCTTTTCGGGTTGAGGATGGAGTCAAGCTCAACTCCCAGTCCTACTGCCAGTTTCTGGAAGACACCTTCTTCAAGCAGTGGTACAGGAAGAAGTCTGCATCCTTCAAGAAAAACATGATTTTCATGCAGGACAATGCTCCATCACACGCGTCCAAGTACTCCACAGCGTGGCTGGCAAGAAAGGGTATAAAAGAAGAAAATCTAATGACATGGCCTCCTTGTTCACCTGATCTGAACCCCATTGAGAAACTGTGGTCCATCATCAAATGTGAGATTTACAAGGAGGGAAAACAGTACACCTCTCTGAACAGTGTCTGGGAGGCTGTGGTTGCTGCTGCACGCAATGTTGATGGTGAACAGATCAAAACACTGACAGAATCCATGGATGGCAGGCTTTTGAGTGTCCTTGCAAAGAAAGGTGGCTATATTGGTCACTGATTTGTTTTTGTTTTGTTTTTGAATGTCAGAAATGTATATTTGTGAATGTTGAGATGTTATATTGGTTTCACTGGTAAAAATAAATAATTGAAATGGGTATATATTTGTTTTTTGTTAAGTTGCCTAATAATTATGCACAGTAATAGTCACCTGCACACACAGATATCCCCCTAAAATAACTATAACTAAAAACAAACTAAAAACTACTTCCAAAACTATTCAGCTTTGATATTAATGAGTTTTTTGGGTTCATTGAGAACATGGTTGTTGTTCAATAATAAAATTAATCCTCAAAAATACAACTTGCTTAATAATTCTGCACTCCCTGTATTTATATATATATATATATATATATATATATATATATATATATATATATATATATATATATATATATATATATATATATATATATACTAGAATAGTGTGTCTCTCACAGCATAGTTTGCCATACTATTTTAACTGCCCCAAATGCAAGGAATTATCATCTCTATAGGGCAATGAAACACCAGACTAAACAGAAATTAAGCAGAACAAAATTAAAAAAATTAAATATTGTTCTCTTTTAAAAGGTGTAAACCATCAATAATACTAACCTAAATAAAATAAATGAACAAAGCAAAGCAAGGAATCCTTTTTACTGATATTTTCCCAAATTGAGGAAAAATTATAAAAATATTTTAAGTACAGGAAGATTCTATAGAACTTCTAAATGCTAATTTCAACTGTAGTTTTGGTTCCAGGATCTGCTCCAAACACAGGAAATGCAAATTTTTAACGTTGTTACCCAAAACAAAGGTTACACCTTTTGTATTCCATACAAACTTAATTAAAAATCTGAACAAAGAAATGGAAGAAGAAGAAGGGAAAAGCAAAATATGCTTTAAACTGCTTATGGCTTAGCATATTCCCAAAATTAAACTGTAATTTCTTAACTTTAAAATTCTACACAATTTCCCATACAATTCAGAATTAAATTTATGTATAGGGCAAGCTACAGCTCTGGGTGTAACACATTCACAGAAATGAATCGTTTGTAAAAAGAAATAAATTTAAAAAAAATGTGCAAGAATATTACAATCTTTATAAAAATGGACATTATATTCAATCACTTTAACCTTACTGTGGCAGCTATTACATAGTACTGTAAAGCTTTTGTTTGTAAAAACATTTAGATGGGACCAACACAACACATGTCTCTAAAATTCATTAGAAAACTGATAGAAAACTGGCTCAACAATAAAAGTATCCAGTTTCCAAAAACAAGAAAAATACAAGAGTTAAAGGGACAGTCTAGTATAATCAACTTCCCAATTTACTTCCATCATCAAACTTGCTTTTTTCTCGTGGTATTCTAAGTTGAAGCCAAACATAGGTAGGCTCATATGATAATTTCTAAGCCTTTTAGGGTTGCCTCTTATCACATGCTTTTAAAAAAATCTCTTTTCAACACAAAGAGACAGAAAATACACATGGGCCATATAGATAACACTGTGGGGGTTATTTAAGATTTAGCAGGCTACAAAACAGGCCTTCCCCTATGCAAATGCAAATTTATACAGACCAGAAATACAGGTTTTTTTAAAGCCATGCTTTTCTTGAGAAACATACAACAGGCCTTTGAAACGAACCACTATTTGCGCTTTTTAAATAAAGTACTACATACAAAAACTTTGCTATAAAACACCAAATCTACATTTACTGCAGTTAAATTTAAAATAAATCAACATTCATTTGATTCCTGCAAAACTAAATGGCATATGGATTCGTCTACAACTTCATGGCCGCCAAAATGTGGTTATCTATTAATTTAAAATATCTCTACTTTCTACTAAATATAATATACTAAATCTCTATGGTGGTACCACTAAAACCAACACAGATAAATTGTGAAATAAACTCTTTGAGGGGTCCTCCATTATTTGTCAAACAGTTTATTTAGGAATCAATATATGTTAATAATAAGATAAATATTTACAGGTATATATATATAAATCTATTTTACAGATACAGTCCACATTTTAAGATACAGGGCAACTTTTCTACACTAACCCCAATTTGTTCAATACTGCTACACAGAATATTATCCCAGAAATACTTAGCCAGATTCTCTATGTCCAACATCATCCATCTTTTAGCAGGAGCAGGATACAAAAGAAAGACAGAGGCTCTGGTGTTACAGTATTTTATAAACCAATTCAAAAGGGAGTGGCTTATCAAATGTCACTCAAAAAGACCATTGGGTGTGTCTTTCTAGACTACACTAGACAAAAGAACTACTTGAATAAACCAGCTATGTGAATTGTCAGTTATAAAATCTGTGAGCTATATTCCAATATCCCTGTGATAAAAATGTCACCACACCGCAGAGAGAGACACAATTGGGTCTGTCAATGTCAAGAGGATATCGTCTGCAAACAATGCGAGTTTGTAAACATGGTTGCCCAAGATATTAGGGTGACATCTAATTACAGATGCTAGAGGTTCTAGGGATAGTATAAAAAGGAGTGGGGATAAGGGGCAGCCCTGTCTTGTTCCGTTTCTCATTTCAAATTGATCAGATAATATTACATTAACCCTAACTTGTGCTGTGGGGAAGGAGTATAGGGATGACACTCTTTGTATAAATTGTTGTGGGAAGCCAAAAATTTTTAAGGTAGCGTCAAGGAAAGTCCAGTCTACTCTGTCAAAGTTTTTTTCGGCGTCTTTTGACAGCAATAGAGCTGGGATATTGTCTCGTTGAACATAGTGGAATAGGTCTAAAATTTTCATCGTGTTATCTTTTGCCCCCCTCTGCGGCACAAAACCCACCTGGTCCGGTGAGATAAGATCTGGAAGTATCTTATTTAATCTTGTTGCCATAATTTTAGCGTATAGTTTTAGATCATTGTTTAAAAGGAAAATTGGTCTGAAATTTGAGGGAGTGTCTGCCTGTTTCCCTGGTTTAAGTAATACTGTAATGTGGGCTTGTAACATTGTGTCGGGAAAGTATCCTCCATCATCTATCAGTTGGAATAATCTGTGTAGGTGTGGAATTAGTTGTTCGCTAAATGATTTATAATATAGTGCAGAAAAACCATCCAGACCTGGTGCTTTATTGGGTTTCAGCGAAGATATTGCTGATTTTATTTCTTCCCTAGTTATAGGGGACGCTAAAGAGTCTTGTGCTTCTGCTAATAATACTGGAAGTATGATCTGATCTAGGTAAGTGTTACATTCATTGGAGTGGGTTTCTGCCTGACGCATAGGGAATAGATTATATAATTTATGATAATAAGTTTTGAAAGCATCTGCTATCTGGAAGGTATATTCAACCATAGTGCCTGAACTATTTTTAATGGAATGAATGTGTTTACTCTTTTGGATTTTAAAGCTCTTGCCAAAGCTTACCTGGTTTGTTTGCTTCCCTATAGAATTTTTGTTGGAGGAACAAAGCTTTCCTTTGTGCTTCTATGTGTAGGAAAGTGTTTAGTTTATTCCTGTTAAAATTAAGTTGTTCGAGAATAGCAGTATCTAAAGGGTTACGCTTATGTAAATAGTCATATTCAGAGACTTCAGTTATTATATGTTGGTATTCCTCCTGGTCTGCCTTGTTTTTAACTGCCTTCATCTTAATGAGCTCCCCTCTAATAAAGCTTTTATGAGCTTCCCATAAAATACCTGGTGTCATGTCGGGCGTGTTATTAAGATGGAAGTATTCCTCCAGAGATTTTTCAAGTGTTGCTTTGAGTACTGGGGAGTGTAGCATAGTTTCATCTAGTCGCCATTAAAACTGTTTCAATGGGGTAGAGGGCCATTTAATGTTACAAGAGACCATGGAGTGGTCAGACCATGTGGTGTGCATAATTGATGTACTTTTGACTAAGGAGAGTGTTAAGTGATCCACTAGTATATAATCAATTCTAGAGGGTTAGGGGCAGAAAAAAAAGTATAATCCTTCTTTGTAGGAAAGCAACACCTCCAAGGATTACCCAAGGATTTAAGCCACAGCCAGGCTCTGCGTAGTGTAGACTTAGCTAGCTGAATATTTATGTTAGAACTGTCTAAAACCGGATTTAACAGGAGATTAAAATCACCCAAAATGATTAATTGGCCTGATAAAATATCTTGTATAATTGGTAATGTAGATTTGAAGAAAGCTATTTGATCCTTGCCCTCCTTATCTTTGACCTGCTTGACAAGTACAAAAGGGATTGATCTATTTATGAGTATGCTGACTGCTATTTTTTTGTAGGATTCGCACTGTGAAAGTCCTGCGTATAGGTTGAGGAAAAATATTTTGGAGTACTATTACATTTAAAATGGGTCTCTTGTAAACCTATAATTTCCCCTTGTTTTTTGCGTATATCCTCTAATGCCATAGACCTTTTATGTGGGTTGTTAAACCCCTTAACATTCTGGGAAACAAATCTAATAATTACTTCAGACATGAGCATGGAAGGTTAACGCTTGACCATACGTTTCTGTAGAATAAGGTCTACAATATAAGCATATATTGTAGCTGGACTGGTGCAAACAAAACAATAATGAGAGAAACACAAACCCTCACCACTAACAAAAACACATAACGTAACTATAAAAAAAACTAACATTCCTACAGGCTAGCTATATCCTAGCTGGGAAAATGGGGGATGTTTGGATAGGAACCCGATAAGATTCCATCTCAGCTCATGGTGTTAGAATAACAGTGCAAGCTTAGTTATAAAGCCATGACATTTAACATTAGAGCAATACATGTTAGGTTAAAGAAATTAAGGTATACATTACATATAAAGATAGTATCAATGCATCAGTCCACAGCAGCAAGCTGTTTAGTGAGATCCGGAGGTTTGAGTCTCTTGCGGTGCGTTGTGGTCCATTCTGGTCTTTGTGGTAGCGGTCTTCTCAGCTCCCTAGTTTTTGGGGAATTGGCATGGTCACTGAAACTTTCCAGGGGTGGAATCTCTAGCTTCTTGTAACAATCTTGTATGTCATCTAGTGAGACGCACATTGCACACCTATTCCTGTAGATCACGTTCAGCTGGAACGGAAAGCCCCATCTATAGAGGATTTTGAGGCTCCGAAGGTGCTGTGTCAAAGGTTGAAGCTCTTTTCTCCTAGCTAATGTGCGAGCTGAGAGATCTGCATACAGTTGAAGGCTTGACCCTTCATGTGAGATGGAAGTTTTTCCTCTAGCAGCCTTCATGATGTCCTCTTTTATTTGGAAACTGACAAAATTCACTATCACATCGCAAGGCGGTGCTTCTTCCGCAGGCCTGGGCCTCAGAGCTCTGTGTGCTCTTTCTAGGTCTACTGTTTTAGCAGAGGTCAGGCCTCTCAATGAGGCGAATAAATTCTGAAGATAGGGTCTAAGTTCGGTGGTTTCTACTGTTACCTGAATGCTCCAGATTCTAATGTTACTTCTTCTATACCTATTTTCTAGGTCTTCAATCTTATCTTCAAATTGCTGTATGCTTTGATCATGTGAGCTGACATGTTTTTGTAGAGCTGCATAGTCGGCCCTGCTCCATCTTCTTCCAGTTGTTCTACTCTATATCCCATATCAGCAAATTCTTTTTTAAGATCAGAGATTTCCTCTTTAATACATTGTTTAACCTGAGTTATCAGGGTAGAGAAATCATGTTTTGAAGGCAGCGAAGATAATACATCTCTGGGTATAGAGATCAGGGTATCTGGGTCTTCTGATTCAGATTCAGACACATTTTGGGCTGATTTAGGGTTCAGGAAGATCCCTGCAGCTGAGGGCACGACTTTTTAGCTTGTAGATTTAAAGAAAGAGTTAACTGACAGGTTTGAGGCTGGTGTGGCTTTAAGTAGCTTTTCTTTTTGGGATCCCTTTTTGGGAGACATCTTGAGATGTTTGCGGTAGAAGCAGATAACCTGCTAACCTTGGCCTTGTATGGGTGAAACTGGTCTCAATATTCAGAAGTATCTTGTTAATCTCCAACTGCTATGCGGTGTATGCAATCTATAATGTCCCTTTTTATTAAAAAGTATTGAGTGTGATCCAGGCTGTTATGCTCTGCTTATTGTTTAGACTCAAGTAAGGGGCAGCGTGTTATTTTATTGTGCCTTTTAAGTGCAGTCAGTGAAAATGTTATGGAGGTTGCGGCTCACTGGTGTAGATAAAGCATGTGCCTAGTACTCACAGATGAGGAACTCTCACTGCAGCTTCTGTCACACGGCCCTCTTAGAGTTTCCAGATATCGGCTTGTCTAAAAATGTGCTGTAATCCGTCACTGGAACCATGCGCCTGGGCCACAAGTCTCTCATCTACGTGGAAGCGCTAACGGCTTTACCAAGCTGCTTCTTAGTGGGATGTCTTCCTTCTCCAATAACCAGGATAGATGCAGATCATTAACCGCTGCTGCTAAAAGTATCCTGAGTGATTTAAAGAGGTCATTGCGATCTTGTCATGGCTTAATAAGTAAGTTTTCTGAGCTGCTGTCACAGAGCTCACTTAATGTGTGGCCATCACAGTCGGATGCCGGCTCCGCCCCTCGTAACTGTACTTTTTAATGTATTTTTTATGTGTTTTGTGACACTTTTTAACAGTTAACGCTTTTTAACAGTGAAACAGTTAACCAGAGCTCTGAGGACTCGCTATCCCAATGAGCCTTAACTTCAATTTTCTAAAGCAATCGAGTTTACTTTTAACATGTAATACGAGTGCAACACTGTTAGAGAGCCACTTGTAACCTGGTCCTTAATATGTCCCCTGGCTATGATGTACAGAATAAATAAGTGTGCCTACAAATAATAGCCTGTGGGCTATGTGAGTGCAAAATGTGATAAGGTACTTACCTTGAACTGCACTCACTCTACTGAACTTACCCCCTGCAGTCATGTCAGTTTTCAGTAGAGAGCCCATCTAGTGCTGTATATTACTATAAGGAGTATCAACAGGAGGCTAGGGGACCGTACACTGAAAAACTTGGTGGTAGGCTTGTGACTAACTCCAACATCGGGGGCAATTCTACCCTATATTTACATTATCTACCCTATCTTACTGTAGCAGCTCCATGAGGGAAAAAATGGGTCTTGTGCACACAACCCCTGCAGAACATGGCTTGCTACAGCTATAGTGTCAGAAGCATGTCAAAGGTCACCTGATTCCTTGTGTCGGCCTGGAGTGCCGTAGCTTGCGGCGGATCAAAGAGTTAAATCCAAACGGCTCCAAAGAAAATTGCAGGCACTACTCGAAGTGTAATATGAAAAATAACATACTTTATTCATTTGAAATAATTAAAAAGTGGCACTTACTCATAGACTTTTTTTTAGTCTATGAGTAAGCACCACTAGGGGGCATGAAACACGTTAGGTTTTCATGCCTCTGTCTACTGTCCATCTCTGTTGGGACTTTAATGATTTGGAATTAATAAAGTGTGTTATTTTTTATATTACACTCCGAGTAGTGCCTGCAATTTTCTTTGGAATCTTAAGAGTACCTCAATTCTTCACCCACCTCCTGGGCAAAAGATTAAACTGGATTATCAGTGAGGATGGAGGGATTGACAGCTCTTGGAGTTTTGGGAATCTTTGCCTCCTCCTAGTGGTCAGGAGCTGAATCCCAGAAGTTATTAACTTGTGTACTATCACCACCTTACAAAAGAAATGGTTATGGTAAAATTATGCAAATTATATAAAATAATGAATTGCAAACAAGTCATGAACTGATAATATTGGTTAAGTAACACTCAGTTAATATGTTTACTTTGACATTTACCATGTAAATTCCATGTGAGCTTATGGAAACTAGGGTTGCCAGATGTCCAATATTCAACAGGACAGTCCAGTATTTTAGCAGGCTATCCTGCAAAATATTCACAAAAAATTCTGGATAATTAAGTGTCTTTTTTACATAAGCGTTAGCTAAATGTAAAAGGTCTCCTAGGGTAGAATGCATTAAAAATACATAGCAGAAAGAAGTGAAGGGCAGTCAAGGGAGTAACATTTCTACTGTTTAAAGAGGTAAGATTATTGCTTTATATGTTACTGGCTGCCAAGGGGTAAAAGGAGCTTAGTTGGTTAGTGACCCCACCAACCACCGTGACCAATCACCTACAGATTGACTAGTATTTTTATGGAGGACTGCTGGTAACCCTAACAGAAAGCCTTGTGAAACCTCCCACATAATGCTTGAGAAATGCATGTTTCTTATAGTGTTGACATTTTTACCCTGTCTGCATTTAACATTGCACAAGCATTTCTGGTGAAATTCTTGTGCAATGCCGCCCCCTGCACACAGGGGGTGTCAATCATCCTGATCGTATCGGATTGGGATGATTGCAGTCAGTCACCTTTAAGGTGGCGGATAAGTTAAGGAGCAGTGGTCTTACGATCCCTGCTTCTTAGCTTAAGTTTTCGGCAAGCACAGAGATGTTCAAGTAATATTTTCTAGCCCGCTTTTTATAGATATATCTAGCCCTTTCACATATGTGTCCCTAATTTCAGTTTATTTTATTATTTCTGTTCTAATAACATTCAGACTTCAAACACTACTGTCCCTTAAAAAATATGTAAAATGTTACCTATTCCCTGATTCATTTACAAACAAAATATCCTTCATGATTAAATGTTCATATTAATTTAGGTAACTTAAAATAATATGCTACCCAAAATGTTTCTTTGTTCCATTTTAAAGAGTATGTTATATGTATTAGAGTGTTTTGTTAATATATGTTCCTGTGCTTTAATTAACATCTTTTCTGAGAGAGTTGTCCTTGGGTAACAGTGAAACAATATATATCTTGCTATAAGCAGCACTTCCTATTTATTTCACTGTAAATTTAAATAGATTTTACTCAAACTTTTTTTCATGGAATTTTTTTAATAATATTTAAATGCTTCACTTTCACATACATGATAAAAAAATTCAGTCATTTTCCAATACAATCTGAAACATTTTCACTAGATGGCGCTGATGCTAAAAGCTTTTTAAAAATATATGGATTAAGATTAGGTTTATTTGACAACTCAGATTTTTTTCTTCCTTATTTAGGGCCAGATTACAAGTGGAGTGCTAAATATCGCTTTCATGAAAGCTATATTTGTGCTCCACTGAGCAGGGATAGGCAAGGTGTCCGTACACGGACACTGGTGTCCGTGACTGGCCCTTGCAGTGTCCACCGCCTGTTTTGCGGAATGATGGAAGTCAGAGCAGCCAGTTTAAAGAGGATGCTGTTCTGTTTGTACTGGGACCACAGAGAATGTGTTAGCAGCAAGGGGGTCTGTATACTGAGACCACCCAGGGGAAAGTGAAGGGTTAAAACAGGCTTTCTGCAGGGAATAGATCTAGGAGAGCTGGTAACAATTCTGCCCTGCTTGAACACAGATGGAATTAAGTCCTACTTCATCACAGACACATATTTTATTTCTAATGCTGATGGGCAGTACATGAAAAATGCTGCCCATGCTATATGGGGCATTGGTATGCTGCAGTTGGGGATATCCAGTGAGGGAGGGATTATAAAGAAACTGCTCTGACTAGTTAATTGGTGTCGGTAATGAAGCATAATACAGGGCAGCACTTTTCATGTACTGCCCTTCTATACCACTTCTGCTGGATGGCTATTCCACCATGCATCCACTACCCTCTTGGTAAAGAGAATGTTTTTTCATGTTTTTAATTTAAAATGTACCTTGGTGTCCTTCACTAAGGTCTGTACTTTGTAAAATGTCCACCACAGCCTTGGTTTGTGCCTATCTCTGCCACTGAGTAATACCAGAGCCATAGGCTCCAATGGGAGCCTCGTTCTGATGCCGTCATAGAAGGTACAGAACCATATGTATTTGTATATGTGTATGCACATAGTAACACGTACATATATATGTATATAAGCATATACATCTTTATTTACTGGGAACACAGTTCCCATAGACTGCAATGTAAAGGCACTTTTCAGTGTCGTTTTTTTTCTAACACCCCACACCCGCCAACTTTACCCCCAAAATACTGCCTAGTACAGTTATTTTATTAAAAAATAAAAATGCTATCATTTTTATTTTTTAATAAAATACACTACATTGTATTTTGGGGGCATTTGGGGCATATTTATAAAATTAACCAGAGATCTGATCTCTGGTTAATTTTCTAAGTGTTAATTGCTACCATGAGCTGGCGGTAACAATAACCAGCCACTTATAATGGCTGATTATTTATCGTGGGCCAGCAGACAGCAAATTTGCCCGTTTGTGGGCTTGCAATAAATTAACGCTCCACTTGTAATCTAGCCCTTAAAGTGATAGAAAGTCAAAAATGGAATGTGCACGGGTGCATTTTCATTTGAACGATAAGCATTTTTGCAATATACTTCCATTACCAAAAATGCTTCTAGTAAAAGTTATTACTGTTTTTCAGCAGCATACGCACATATCCAGTGAGGACCTGGGGTGTCAATCAACCTGATCGTATTCGATTGGGTTGATTTCTGTCCACGTCCTCAGAGCAGGCGGACAAGTTATGGAGCAGTGGTCTTTAGCAGTCTTTTGGTTTTGCATAACCAACACAATTATATTAATATACTTTTTACCTCTGTGATTACCTTGTATCTAAGCATCTTCTGACAGCCCCCTGATCACATGACTTTGTATTTATTATCTATTGACTTGCAGTTAGTACTGTGTTGTGCTAAATCTTAAATAACTTCTCGGGCGTGAACACATTGTTATCTATATGGCCCACATGAACTAGCAGTCTCCTGTTGTGAAAAACAAATACAAAAGCATGTGACAAGAGGCTGTCAATAGAGCCTTTGAAACAGGCAGACATTTAGAGGTTTAAATGCTATAAAGTATATTAATATAACAATGTTGGTTGTGCAAAGCTGGGGAATGGGTAGTAAAGGCGTTATCTATCTTTTTACACAATAACAATTTGAATGTAGACTGTCCCTTTAAATGTATTTTTGCAATACACTTGCACCAGCAACATCTATCACTGATTCAGTGATAGAATTTCGTTTGTTGGGCACATGGAACATATTTGCATATACCTGTGCCAGGCATTTATACACTACTCCTACTCAAAGAGACAGCAGTGGCATTTAATTAACTGGGGATGACTCAAATTGCTTAACCGTTGATGTGATACATACCATTACCAGCTCTGCAAGCAGACATGGTGTTTGAATGTAGCTGTCCAAAGCATATGAACACGTTCCACTTACCCAACATACTAAAGGTTATCACTGGAGTGGTGATATATTTTACATTTTTCCCTTTTCTTATGTTTTCCTTTTATGCTTTCATTTAGTCTTGTGTGCCCATTGGGATGATTTCAACAATTGTGGGGGATTTTCACTAGTTGGAGGGTCTAAAAAATAAACATTTCCTGACCATAATAATATCAATGTAAACACATAAAATACATATTTACAGTTTTAGAAACAATCACGGCTAGATTTAGAATTTTGTCGATAAAGACCCGCGTAGCTAACGCTGCTTTTTTTTTCCAGCGCACCCTTAAGACAACGCTGGTATTTAGAGTTCTCTGAAGGGCTGCGTTAGGCTCCAAAAAGGGAGCGTAAAGGCATATTTACCGCCACTTCAACGCTCAATACCAGCGTTGCTTACAGTAGCGGCTAGCTGGAAAAACATGCACGAATCCCCCATAGGAAATAATGGGGCTGTTTGGGCCGAAAAAAACCTAACACCTGCAAAAAAGCAGCGTTAAGCTCCTAACGCAGCCCCATTGTTTCCTATGGGGAAACAGTTTCTAAGTCTGCACCTAATACCCTAACATGTACCCCGAGTCTAAACACCCCTAACCTTATACTTATTAACCCCTAATCTGCTGCCCCCACTATCGCTGACCCCTGCATTACACTATTAACCCCTAATCTGCCGCTCCGGACACCGCCGCAACCTACATTATACCTATGTACCCCTAATCTGCTGCCTCTAACATCGCCAACACCTATATTATATTTATTAACCCCTAATCTGCCCCCCCAACGTCGCCGCTACGTTACCTACACTTATTAACCCCTAATCTGCCGACCGGACCTCGCCGCTACTCTAATAAATGTATTAACCCCTAAACCGCTGCACTCCCGCCTCGCAAACCCTATAATAAATAGTATTAACCCCTAATCTGCCATCCCTAACATCGCCGCCACCTAACTTCAAGTATTAACCCCTTATCTGCCGACCGGACCTCGCCGCTACTAGAATAAATATATTAACACCTAAAGCTAAGTCTAACCCTAACACCCCCCTAAATTAAATATAATTTTAATCTAGCGAAATAAATTAAATATTATTAACTAAAGTATTCCTATTTAAAATTAAATACCTGTAAAATAAACCCTAATACAGCTACAATATAACAAATAATTACATTGTAGCTATTTTAGGATTTATATTTATTTTACAGGCAACTTTGTATTTATTTTAACTAGGTACAATAGCTATTAAATAGTTATTTACTATTTAATAGCTACCTAGTTAAAATAATTACAAAATTACCTGTAAAATAAATCCTAACCTAAGTTACAATTAAACCTAACACTACACTATCAATAAATAAATTAAATAAATTAACTACAAGTACCTACAATTACCTACAATTAAATAAACTAAACTAAATTACCAAAAAAACAAACACTAAATTACAAAAAATAAAAAAAGATTACAAGAATTTTAAGCTAATTACACCTACTCTAAGCCCCCTAATAAAATAACAAAGCCCCCCAAAATAAAAAAATTCCCTACCCTAATCTAAATTAAAAAAGTTAACAGCTCTATTACCTTACCAGCCCTTAAAAGGGCTTTTTGCGGGGCATGCCCCAAAGAAATCAGCTCTTTTGCCTGTAAAAAAAAACACAATACCACCCCCCAACATTACAACCCACCACCCACATACCCCTACTCTAACCCAAACCCCCCTGTAATAAACCTAACACTACCCCCCTGAAGATCTCCCTACCTTGAGCCGTGTTCACCCAGCCGGGCACCGATGGACCAAAAGAAGACATCCGGAGCGGCAGAAGTCTTCATCCTATCAGGGCAGAAGAGGACATCCAAACCGTCAGACATCTTCATCCAAGCGGCATCTTTTATCTTCATCCATCCGATGAGGAGCGGCTCCATCTTCAAGTCCACCAGCGTGGAACATCCTTCTTCAACGACGACTAGACGACGAATGAAGGTTCCTTTAAGTGACATCATCCAAGATGGCGTCCCTCGAATTTCGATTGGTTGATAGGATTCTATCAGCCAATCGGAATTAAGGTAGGAAAAATCTGATTGGCTAATTGAATCAGCCAATCAGATTCAAGTTCAATCTGATTGGCTGCTCCAATCAGCCAATTCGATTGAGCTTGCATTCTATTGGCAGATCGGAACAGCCAATAGAATGCGAGCTCAATCTGATTAGTGTTTGTTTTTTTGGTAATTTAGTTTAGTTTATTTAATTGTAGGTAATTGTAGGTACTTGTAGTTAATTTATTTAATTTATTTATTGATAGTGTAGTGTTAGGTTTAATTGTAACTTAGGTTAGGATTTATTTTACAGGTAATTTTGTAATTATTTTAACTAGGTAGCTATTAAATAGTAAATAACTATTTAATAGCTATTGTACCTAGTTAAAATAAATACAAAGTTGCCTGTAAAATAAATATAAATCCTTAAATAGCTACAATGTAACTATTAGTTATATTGTAGCTATATTAGGGTTTATTTTACAGGTAAGTATTTAGTTTTAAATAGGAATACTTTAGTTAGTTACTTTAGGTCCGGTCAGCAGATTAGGGGTTAATAAGTGTAGGTAGGTAGCAGTGACGTTGGGGGGACAGATTAGGGGTTAATAAATATTATGTAGGTGTCGGCAATGTTAGGTGCAGCATATTAGGGGTTCATAGGGATAATGTAGGTGGCGGCGGTCGGCAGATTAGGGGTTAAAAATATTTATTATAGTGGCGGCGATGTGGGGGGACCTCAGTTTAGGGGTACATAGGTAGTTTATGGGTGTTAGTGTACTTTAGAGCACAGTAGTTAAGAGCTTTATAAACCGGCATTAGCCCAGAAAGCTCTTAACTACTGACTCTTTCCTGCGGATGGAGTCTTGTCGGTAGAGGGTGTACCGCTCACTTCAGCCAAGACTCTAAATAGCGGCGTTAGGAAGATCCCATTGAAAAGATAGGATACGCAATTGGCGCAAGGGGATCTGCGGTATGGAAAAGTCGCGGCTTGGAAGTGAGCGTTAGACCCTTTCCTGCCTGACTCTAAATACCAGCGGGCGGTAAAAAGCAGCATTAGGAGCCCTTAACGCTGCTTTTGACGGCTAACGTCAAACTCTAAATCTAGGCGTCAGTATTTTAAAATATCATTGCCATCAAATCTGTGATTTTTTAATTTTTTTTTTTTTTTTTTGGAAGAGTGGATAATATACGGCTAGATTACGAGTTGTGCGTTAGGCTTAAAAAGCAGCCAAAAAGTGAGCGGTAGACCCTCTCCGGTCAAGACTGGTACCGCATTTTAAAGTCAGTAGTTAAGAGTTTTACACTGCAATGCCGTAGCATAAAACTTTTAACTAAAGTGCTAAAAAGTACACTAACACCCATAAACTACCTATTAACCCCTTAACCGAGGCCCTCCCACATCGCAAACACTTAAAAAAAATTTTTAACCCCTAATCTGCCAAACCGGACATCGCCACCACTATAATAAATATATTAATCCCTAAACCGCCGCACTCCCGCCTCGCAAACATTAGTTAAATATTATTAACCCCTAAGCTGCCGGCCCTAACATCGCAGCCACCTACCTACATTTATTAACCCCTAATCTGCCATCCACAGCATGGTTTATTTTACAGGTAAGTATTTAGTTTTAAATAGGAATAATGTAGTTAATGATAGTAATATTTATTTTGATTTTTCTTTTAATTATATTTAAGTTAGGGGGTGTTAGGTTTAGGGTTAGACTTAGGTTTAGGGGTTAATAACTTTAATATAGTGGCGGCGACGTTGGGGGCGGCAGATTAGGGGTTAATAAATTTAGGTAGGTGGCGGCGATGTTAGGGCCGACAGATTAGGGGTTAATAATATTTAACTAATGTTTGCGAGGCGGGAGTGCGGTGGTTTAGGGGTTAATATGTTTATTATAGTGGCAGCGACGTTGGGGGCAGCAGATTAGGGGTTAATAAATGTAGGTAGGTTGCGGCGACATTGGGGGCGGCAGAGTAGGGGTTAATTAGTGTAGGTAGGTGGCGGCGACATTGGGGGCAGCAGATTAGGGGTTCATAAGTATAATGTAGGTGGCGCCAGTGTACGGAGCGGCAGATTAGGGGTTAATAATTATAATGTAGGTGTTGGCGATGTCAGGGGCGGCAGATTAGGGGTTAATAAGTGTAAGATTAGGGGTGTTTAGACTCGGGTTCATGTTAGGTGTAGACATAAAATGTATTTCCCCATAGGAATCAATGGGGCTGCGTTAAGGAGTTTTACGCTGCTTTTTTGCAGGTGTTAGACTTTTTTTCAGCCGGCTCTCCCCGTTGATTCCTATGGGGAAATCGTGCACAAGCAAGTTACACCAGCTCACCACTAAAGTAAGCAGCGCTGGTATTGGAGTGAGGTAAGGAGCAAAATTTTGCTCAACGCTCACTTCTTGTCTGGTTTGTAAAAACTTGTAATACCAGCGCTGTCTGTAAGTGAGCGGTGAACATAAACTGCTCGTTAGCACCGCACAGCCTCTAATGCAAAACTCGTAATCTAGGTGATAGTTTCCTTGCTCATAGCAGTGTATTTAAAGGAACATTAAAGTGCATTTGAAATGTTCATGTGTGCATAACATGCTAACACAAGTGGTGGATAGACCCTGGCAGGATCAGGTTAGGATTAATAGGCAGTGCTGAGCTTGGTCTGTTTACCCACCACTCTTTAGTCTACCAATTCTAGTCCTGTTTTTGCCAGACTGTTGCCAACCTTGGCCTGATTATCGTTTACTCTTCTCTTGCCATTGCTGTTGCATAACCAGCTTTATATCAGGCTATCACTTCCTAGGATTTATCCAGTGTGCAGAGTGCATGTGTGTCAATTTCACTACTCAGCCCCTCGGTCCTAACCTGGACTAATAGTTGCTACTTCCTGACATGCTTTATCGTAACCTAGTCAGCTGATTTGTACTTACAAATATCTTCCTGCTTGTAATGGCTCCTAACTGAAAATAAGAAGTTAGAATTTAGGCCAAAGTTACTGGAAAGCTATGTATAGTATTTATTATTATTTTATTTTAATTTTTTAAAAGAAAAAAAATATATATATAAAAAATAAAAGAGAAAAATACCCACACTATAAGTGGATATCAAAGAATGACAGGACTGCACTCATTATCTGAAATCAAAAAGTATTTTATTTATACCTCTTCACAAACGCCAAAACCACCCCAAAACAGAAACCAAAGTGCACATAAAATAAAAGTGCATATAAATAAACAAATATAGAGCCAAGCCTGGAAAGCACAGTGGTTGCTCTGTTATTCAGATTGGGATTAGCAGCATCAAAAGGGTCAACAGAACGAGCACATAAGTGTACAAAACACGCTCAAAGCCCTTGGGATGTAAGTTCAGCAATAGTTTCAAAGTATCCACATTGCAAATATGCTGTATGATCCTAAATCACCTATCAGATACAAATAGTTGCCAGAGCATAACGGGAGCACATAGTGTACCAACACGTTCCCATATCATCAAAACAAATGTGAAGTGGCAAACATAGCCCACATGAGTTGCTGTATATCCAGAAACATAAATATAAGTTCCAAGTCTCACTAGAGCAGCCACAGAGTGTGCTGTGAGTGCTAACTTCCACAACCTTATACGGCACCTCACACTTGTGCGCTGATGTTTCTTTCTGTTATGATGGGTTGGACTGTCCTGGAAAAGCAAGGATTCCGCGGCTCTAGTCAGTTGATGCCGGTTTACTTAGAACGCCAGACATGACGCGTTTCGCCCCTCCTCTTGACTGGACTGGCTTCTGGGGCTTCGCCAGATGCTTCCGTCATCTTGAGCCAACTTTTTATCATTACAAAACTCCACCTCTTCGTTCTAAAGTCTTTCTGTCTTAAAGGGATACCTGCAACTTATATATGGTTCAAACTAGGTAAACAATTATACGTATTCTTGATAACCATAGTGTTACAACTGGGTAATAGTTTCAAAATTCAAAAACATAGGTTTCAATAGAGAAACCCATCATGGCATTTATGAAGTACTACACTAACTGTTCGTTTATCACAATTCAAATGCATACTGACAAAAAAGTGTTTTTCAAAAATCTAAACAGTGTAGGCTTAACTATGTATACTTATATCAATATAATTAATTAGTAAAAAAAAATCTGCATATAAATTACTAGAAGCTCTGTATATCAAAAGAAGCAGGAACAGGCTTGTTATAAACTTTAGAACAAATTTGCTTATGCCATACTGTTAACTCCAAAACTAGGGAGTATTTTGTTTACTGTTAATAAAGAAAGCATGAAAAATCATTTTTTTCATTAAGACCAATTGGTGCCAAGGTATTTAATTTATACATCCACCTAGACTCATGTTGTAGCAGTAACCTATTCATGTCACCACCCCGACGGTGCTGCTTAATATGTTCTATTCCAGTCACCTTCATAATTGTAAAATCTGAATTATGAAATTTTTTAAAGTGTCTAGCTACTGGACTATCCTGTACCTGGCCCTTAATGTAGTCCCTTTGCTCTCTTACACAATCTTTCAGGTCTCTCTTAGTTTTACCTATATAGTATTTGGGACACAAGCAATGTAGGAGGTAGATGACACCAGTTGTATTACAAGTGATCCACTGTCTAATTTCATATTGCTCATTAGGATTAGTTACAAATGTTTTGTTTTTTTGGATAAACCTGCAATATACACAATGGTCACAAGGACTGCAACCCAGCCATCTACCACTTCTTCCTAACCAATTCTGTGATGCTTCTCTTTTGGTGTATTCACTATGCACTAGCCTATCTTTAAGGCTTAGTGCTCTGCGGGCTGTGATTAAAGGATAATCACCAATACAATCGTTCAAATCTACATCTATTGTTGAGATATGCCAAAAAAAAATCAAACTCAGAGAAAAATTCCTACGAAAATTACTTTTACAGTACGCTGCTCCTGGCTCTACTGAGTTTTTCCTAAGCACATCGGGTACGCTGTCTATTCACAGCCAGCCCGATTGTGCCATTAAACTCAATGTAGCTCGCTCCTGCTACCAGACCAGAGCGGGAGCGATCTACATTGAGTTTAAGCACAAAGAAATTCCAGCAGCACAACAGTAGTGAATTATATTCCAAATTTATTAGGTACCTGGAGGTAAAATAATGACGTTTCGGGCTCAGTAGCCCTTAATCATATGACCTCAATGCAGTATACACCTTCCTTAAATACCCAACACCACAGGTGTGGCCAATCATATCATTACCTAGCTTATTCCTGCAACAATTTTCTAATCTTAGCGCGACCTGGTGGTGTATGTCTAATAATACATCAAAAACTAAATAAGTCTAACAGTGTTACATACTCGTATTTCAGCTACATGTTACATCTCATATCAAAATTTCAGAACAATACAAAATACAATATTTACAAAGATAGTAGTGAGGGGCAATTCTTCATCTCAACGTTCATATCTAGAGTAGGGATTTTTGTAGAATCTGCAAAATCACAAAAATCAATTTCACTGTTCATTCCTTTAGGATACAGACAATCTAGCCTATAGATCCACATAGATTCTCTCTTTTTTAAGATCAGTTCTCTGTCCCCACCTCTTCGTGGGACAGGGACATGATCTATAATTTGAAATTTCAACTGTGCAATCGAATGGCCAAAAGTCAAAAAATGATTAAAGACAGGAGCATTAAAGTCTTTACATCTAATATTAGACTTATGCTGTATGATTTTATCCCTTACCCTTTGGGTGGTCTCTCCAATATAAACCCACCCACATGGGCATTTAATCAAGTAAATTGCATAATTGGTATTACAATTGTAAAAGCCATTAATTTGATAAACTTTACCAGTTAAAGGATGTGTAAAATTACAGCCCTTAGCCATGTTATTACAATTAGCACACCCTAAGCAGGGATAATTTCAAATTATAGATCATGTCCCTGTCCCACGAAGTTTTTGATGTATTATTAGACATTCACCACCAGATGGCGCTAAGATTAGAAAATTGTTGCAGGAATAAGCTAGGTAATGATATGATTGGCCACACCTGTGGTGTTGGGTATTTAAAGGGACATTATACACTCATTTTTTCTTTGCATAAATGTTTTGTAGATGATCTATTTATAAAGCCCATAAAGTTTTTTTTTTAAATAAATGTATAGTTTTGCTTATTTTTAAATAACATTGCTCTGATTTTCAGACTCCTAACCAAGCCCCAAAGTTTTATGTGAATACTGTCAGCTACCTTCTCCAGCTTGCTCCTGTTTGTGTAAAGGGTCTTTTCATATGCAAAAGAAGGGGGGAGGGGGGAGTGTCTTATTTCCCACTTGCAGTGGGCTTTCCAGCTACCTTTTCAACAGAACCAAACTGACAGCTTCTAAGTAAGTTTTTAAACAGTTTTATACTGGATTTTTATATTAGTATCTGTGCATCTTATTCTTTATAGTAGTGTCTATTACATGCAGTTATATGAAAATGAGTGTATACTGTCCCTTTAAGGAAGGTGTATACTGCATTGAGGTCATATGATTAAGGGCTACTGAGCCCGAAACGTCATTATTTTACCTCCAGGTACCTAATAAATTTGGAATATAATTCACTACTGTTGTGCTGCTGGAATTTCTTTGTGCCTATATTATGTTGGAGTCTTCAAGCAGTGGCTCCTCCAGCTTTGCACACTAAATATAAGCCACTGGTGCTTGAGTTACTTTGACTTTGCTACATTGAGTTTAAGGGAGCGATCGGGTCAGCTGTGAATAGACAGCGTACCCAATGCGCTTAGGGAAAACAAACAGACCCACTCAGTAGAGCCAGGAGCGGCGTATTGTAAAAGTAATTTTCGTAGGAATTTTTCTCTCAAATCCTTTCAGGTATAAAGTTAGCGCTAAGCTGATGTTATATAATTCTGCATTATGTGCAGAATTATATAACATTATTTTGTGAGTTTACTGATCCTTTAAGTAAGAAATGTAATTCATTGCAAGTTTTGATAAATTCAGATCGATTTGTCATTTCATATTGATCTTTATTATCTGTCTATGTACTTCTGCCAGAAGTCTACTTCATTCATTATAACTAGATTTCCACCCTTGTCTGAGGATTTAAAAATCAAATTTCTTTGATTGAGGAGTTTATTTAAGGCCTTACATTCATCTCTACTAAGGTTATCACTTATTACCCCAGCATTTTGTAGCTTCCCTATTTCATTCTCAACACATTTTACAAAGATTTGTATGAGCGTTACTAATGATACTAGAGTGCGCACAATTGTCTGTTTCACAAAAAAATAAAATAGATATAAAAAACAAAACATTGTTTGCCAAATCTAGATGCATCATAGTGTTGTGCTGATGTGACTGAGCTCCTCAGAATAAGATACAAACTAGTATGACCGGAGAGGCCATTCCTGTTTTAGTAAATCTAGGACAATGTCACGCAGTGTTGAACTGATTAAATGGAAAAGCACAGCACAGCTGCAGCAGATGATCTGACTTTAGGCAAAACAATAAATAATAAAAATATAAGCATTCATTATTCTCCTTCACAGTTCTGGAGTGTAAACATGTATGTACAAAATAATGTAATATATTAAAGTGTGACTTGTAGGCAATGGAAAAAGTGTTAAGGAATAACAGGAAAAAACATTGTGCACTGGTAAATGCAGGCCCGAATAACCTGTCTCTAGTATAAAGAGTATCTCATTAGCTTTTTTAATTTTTTTTTAATAATGTCACCAGATCTATTCAGCAGTGAAAAGGAGAGGCCTAAAACAATCTTTTAGCAGGGCATGGATTTTCAATTTCAAACCCTTTCTAATCCATCATATAAAAACAGCTTTCCTGTCAGTTTTGAATGGCTTTGCACTGCGTAAACTCTACTTATACTTTATATTAAAGGAGACCTCACTACCAGTGTTGAAACTCATCAGAACAAAAATGTTTGAACCAACTGTTAGTGGGATTTTTGCTGTTTTCTAATTCTACTGCATTGGAACCCCATTCTGGCATTTCTGAATTGCATATCTTGGCTTTTCGAACAGGTTTATTTGGAACAATAATGAGTGCCTAGTTCGTATTAAAGGAAACAGAACAATGCTTCTCAAATCTTTTTTGGATTTTGTTTCCTACATTCTTATTTCACTTCCTGGATTTTAAATTAACACTTTTTTAATAAAGCAAACATGCCCATACATAAAATAAGCTTGACTTAGTGAATTATAATTATTTGTTATAAATTATGTTTTACGTTGTTATTGTTACCAATCTAAGGACCAGATTATAAGTGGAGCTCTAATTAACTCTCCCGATTGAGCATTAACTGCGCTAGAAGTACGCTTTTAGCGTTAGTCAGGTTGCGCTTGTATTATGAGTTGAAAGTAAACTGTTTTTGCTTGTGTGATAACCCGATGAGTGCAAAAAGCTGAACATAGAATATTGCATGCATGTTTACATACTCTCCATAGAAGTCAACAGAGAAAAAAAGTGGGAAAAAATGCCCACTCTCGCGCAAACCCGATTGCATATTCTCAAGTGCGCTAACCCGACATGAAAATATGAATATTTCACATTCCAATGTTCTTCACATAGATGAATATGTTCTATTTATCCATAAATACATATTTCTACATATTGTATATCTGTTGTTTTTTGGTACAGATATATTTCCAGTAAATACACAGTATAACACTTAATTAAATATGAATATTGCATAAATATGATTTTACATGTTTTCATCTACTTAACTGCAAAGGGCTCTGTCTCCAATGCACACACACACATATATATATATATATTTGTGTACATATGTATTTATGTATAGGGTGAAAAACAAGAAAAGAGATGAAAGCCAATCTTGCCCAGCACTAGGACAATTCCTGCTAATTAATCCTTAAAGGGACATTATACACTCATTTTTTCTTTGCATAAATGTTTTGTAGATGATCTATTTATATAGCCCATAAAGTTTTTTTTTTAGATAAATGTATAGTTTTGCTTATTTTTAAATAACATTGCTCTGATTTTCAGACTCCTAACCAAGCCCCAAAGTTTTATGAGAATACCATCAGCTACCTTCTCCAGCTTGCTCCTGTTTGTGTAAAGGGTCTTTTCATATGCAAAAGAAGGGGGAGGGGGGGAGTGTCTTATTTCCCACTTGCAGTGGGTTTTCCAGCTACTTTTTCAACAGAGCTAAATTGACAGCTTCTATATAAGTTTTTAAACAGTTTTATACTGGATTTTTATATCAGTATCTGTGCATATTATTCTTTATAGTAGTGTATTTTACATGCAGTTATATGAAAATGAGTGTATACTGTCCCTTTAACCTTAAAGGTTGTGTAATAGTTAATTAGCAGGAATTGTCCTAGTGCTGGGCAAGATTGGCTTTCATCTCTTTTCTTGTTTTTCACCCTATATCTCTTTTTTCATCAATTCTTATCTGTACAAGTTTATATTTAAAGGGACAGTCTATACCAGAATATTTATTGTTTTAAAAGATAGATAATCCCTTTATTACCCATTCCCCAGTTTTGCATAACCAACACAGTTATATTAATATACTTTTAACTTTTGTGATTATCTTGTATCTAAGCCTCTGCAAACTGCCCCTTTATTTCAGTTCTTTTGACAGACTTGCAGTTTAGCCAATCAGTGCCTGCTCCCAGATAACTTCACGTGCACGAGCACAGTGTTATCTATCTGAAATACATGAACTAACACCCTCTAGTGGTGAAAAACTGTTAAAATGCATTCTGAAAAGAGGTGGCCTTCAAGGTCTAAGAAATTAGCATATGAACCTCCTAGGTTAAGCTTTCAACTAAGAATACCAAGAGAACAAAGCAAAATTGGTGATAAAAGTAAATTGGAAAATTGTTTAAAATTACATGCTCTATCTGAATCATGAAAGTTTATTTTGGCCTAGACTGTCCCTTTAACCCTTTGAGTGCTAAGCACTTTCCCACCTGGGTGCTAATATTTTCTAAGGTTTTTTTAATTTATTACATTTTTGAAAAAACATTTTTTAAACTTTTTTTTATTGTTTTTACAGACCCCCAAGACTTACACTGTTGGAAAGGTTAGGCAATTCCCTTTCCAACAGTGGGTCTTGGGGGTCTGTAGCTGCTTAGATGCCTGAGATGCAGGCTTCTAAGCAGCATGCCCCCTCCTCCTATACTTAACATTGTTAAGTATAAATAAAGTTGCACGGTGACGTCATCACGTTATTGCGCGTGATGTCACCGTGCATCAAGTGAAGCCCAGGGATGCCTCTCACTCTACAGGCAACGATCACCGGGGTAGGGGCTGTTAGGAGCCCCCAGATCTCCCTCGTGGGAGAGTGCTCATGACGGCTCTGAGCAGTCATTAGCACCAGAGTGAAAAATTCTGTGACGGATCAGAGCTGTCATTAGCACTCAAAGGGTTAATATAACACAATCTCCGTGCACATTCTTTCTGCCTATAAAAGTTAAGAAAGGCAGGAACAAGAGGACTTGAAAATTATTAATATCTTTTGTGCTGTTAGTTCTATAATTTAATGATATGTATTTATGTGTTAATATGTGTATATATGTCTGTAAATATATATATATATATATATATATACACATATAAATATATAAATACATATGTATACATATTTATATATATGCCTGTATATACATATATATATATATATATATATATATATATATATATATATATACACACAAATACATAATCATCTTTAGACATATATATATTATGTATTTATCTCAATGTTAAAGCCATTTGCAGACCTCATATCTTTGAGCCCTTATAAATTTTATGTGCAATATATATTGTGAATATTTTTTTTAGATAGTGTTATTATGAGTGTAACTATACTTTGTAATGTATTTTTGATGTGTAATTTGCAACTTTTTCACAAAACATTTAACCAGAGCTCTGAAGTCACGGTAATCATTGTAGCGTAAGTTGCAATTTCGCTCAAGTGATCGGATTTACTTTCAACTTGTAATACTAGCACTAAGCCAGACAAGCAAACACTCGCAATAAACCCCTTATTGCCTACGAGCAAATGTTTGCGCTTCACTTGTAATCTGGCCCTAAATTGGATTGGTTAATTGTATGCTACTTACAACATTATATTAAGTGTAATAGAGTAAGAGAGAGGGATGAGAGGGGCCGAGCCTATGATAAGGACAGGATAAGTGTGTTGAAGAAGGCTAAGTGGGTCTCCACTTCTGAGAGAAGCTGAAACAGAGACAAGGGAGCTTAGTGCAAGCCTTTTCTTGAGAATGGCCAAGCTATAGGGATAGTGAATCTGAATCAAGACATGCAGGAGGCAGAAAGCCCTAGAGGCGTATAACCCATTAAATACTGTGTCAAATAGTTTGCTTCTGGAATAAAGAGATATGTAAAGGTAACACGTAACCTGTACAAATCTATAAGCTCCATAAGGATGACTTGGAGCCATTGACTCCAGCAAACAAGACAGTACATTGGCTCCCCTGATACTAAAGGATAGATCTATCAGTTTACGAACAGACATTGTTCACATGTTGTGAACCTGCCTGCATTTAATTGAAAATTAAATTGCAAATTTTCGGCTTGATTATGAGTTTTGTAGTATGAGTGAAAAAGCAGCATTAAGGCTCTATTACGAGTCTTGCAGGTTTAGGGGCACCGCACTTTTTTTGGCTGTAACGCAACATAACTACCGCAGCTTTCAAAAAGTCCTTTGGAACAGCCAATAGAATGCGAGCTCAATCCTATTGGCTGATTGCAACAGCTAATAGGATTTTTACAACCTTAATTCCGATTGGCTGATAGAAATCTATCAGCCAATCAGAATCTAAGGGACGCCATCTTGGATGACGTCATTTAAAGGGAAATCTCATTCGGAAGAAGACGTCGATTGAAGAGGATGCTCCGCGCCGGATGTCTTGAAGATGGACCCGCTCCACGCCGGATGGATGAAGATAGAAGATGACGTCTAGATGAAGACTTCTGCCCGTTTGGATGAAGACTTCGGCCCAGTTGGAAGAAGACTTCTGCCGCTTTGTTGAGGACTTCTGCGGGCTTCATCGAGGATGGATGTCGGGTCTTCAAAAACTTTAAGTGGATCTTCGGGGGTTAGTGTTAGGCTTTTTTAAGGGTTTATTGGTGGGTTTTATTTTTAGATTAGGGTTTTGGGTGGAAAAAGAGCTAAATGCCCTTTTAAGGGCAATGCCCATCCAAATGCCCTTTTCAGGGCAATGGGGAGCTTAGGTTTTTTAGTTAGGATTTTATTTGGGGGGTTGGTTGTGTGGGTGGTGGGTTTTACTGTTGAGGGGTTGTTTGTATTATTTTTTTACAGGTAAAAGAGCTGATTTCTTTGGGGCTATTGGTAGTTTAGTTTAGACTAGGATTTTTTTTTTATTTTGGGGGGGCTTTTTTATTTTGATAGGGCTATTAGATTAGGTGTAATTAGTTTAAATATCTGATACTTTCTTTTTTTATTTTGTGTAATTTAGTGTTTTTTTTTTGTAATTTAGTTAATTATATTTAATTTATTTAATTGTAGTGTAAGGTTAGGTGTTAGTGTAAGACAGGTTAGGTTTTATTTTACAGGTAAATTTGTATTTATTTTAGCTAGGTAGTTAGTAAATAGTTAATAACTATTTACTAACTAGTCTACCTAGTTAAAATAAATACAAACTTGCCTGTGAAATAAAAATAAAACTATTAGTTATATTGTAGCTATCTTAGGCCTAGATTTGGAGTTCGGCGGTAGCCGTCAAAACCAGCGTTAGAGGCTCCTAACGCTGGTTTTAGGCTACCGCCGGTATTTGGAGTCAGTGATTAAAGGGTCTAACGCTCACTTTTCAGCCGCGACTTTTCCATACCGCAGATCCCCCTACGCCATTTGCGTATCCTATCTTTTCAATGGGATCTTTCTAACGCCGGTATTTAGAGTCGTTTCTGAAGTGAGCGTTAGAGCTCTAACGACAAAATTCCAGCCGCCTGAAAATAGCAGGAGTTAAGAGCTTTCTGGCTAACGCCGGTTCATAAAGCTCTTAACTACTGTACCCTAAAGTACACTAACACCCATAAACTACCTATATACCCCTAAACCGAGGTCCCCCCACATCGCCGCCACTCGATTTAAATTTTTAACCCCTAATCTGCCGACCGCCACCTACGTTATACTTATGTACCCCTAATCTGCTGCCCCTAACCCCGCCGACCCCTGTATTACATTTATTAACCCCTAACCTGCCCCCCACAACGTCGCCGCCAGCTACTTAAAATAATTAACCCCTAATCTTCCGACCGCAAAGCGCCGCCACCTACGTTATCCTTATGTACCCCTAATCTGCTGCCCCTAACCCCGCCGACCCCTGTATTACATTTATTAACCCCTAACCTGCCCCCCACAACGTCGCTGCCAGCTACTTAAAATAATTAACCCCTAATCTTCCGACCGCAAAGCGCCGCCACCTACGTTATCCTTATGTACCCCTAATCTGCTACCCCTAACACCGCCGACCCCTATATTATATTTATTAACCCCTAATCTGCCCCCCTCAACGTCGCCGACACCTGCCTACACTTATTAACCCCTAATCTGCCGAGCGGACCTGAGCGCTACTATAATAAAGTTATTAACCCCTAATCCGCCTCACTAACCCTATAATAAATAGTATTAACCCCTAATCTGCCCTCCCTAACATCGTCGACACCTAACTTCAATTATTAACCCCTAATCTGATGACCGGAGCTCACCGCTACTAAAATAAATGGATTAACCCCTAAAGCTAAGTCTAACCCTAACTCTAACACCCCCCTAAGTTAAATATAATTTAAATCTAACGAAATAAATTAACTCTTATTAAATAAATTATTCCTATTTAAAGCTAAATACTTACCTGTAAAATACATCCTAATATAGCTACAATATAAATTATAATTATATTATAGCTATTTTAGGATTTATATTTATTTTACAGGCAACTTGGTAATTATTTTAACCAGGTACAATAGCTATTTAATAGTTACCTAGTTAAAATAATAACAAATTTACCTGTAAAATAAATCCTAACCTAAGATATAATTAAACCTAACACTACCCTATCAATAAATTAATTAAATAAACTACCTACAATTACCTACAATTAACCTAACACTACACTATCAATAAATTAATTAAACACAATTGCTACAAATAAATACAATTACATAAACTAGCTAAAGTACAAAAAATAAAAAAGAACTAAGTTACAAAAAATAATAAAATATTTACAAACATAAGAAAAATATTACAACAATTTTAAACTAATTACACCTACTCTAAGCCCCCTAATAAAATAACAAAGACCCCCAAAATAAAAAATTCCCTACCCTATTCTAAATTAAAAAAGTTACAAGCTCTTTTACCTTACCAGCCCTGAACAGGGCCCTTTGCGGGGCATGCCCCAAGGATTTCAGCTCTTTTGCCTGTAAAAAAAAACATACCATACCCCCCCCCAACATTACAACCCACCACCCACATACCCCTAATCTAACCCAAACCCCCCTTAAATAAACCTAACACTAAGCCCCTGAAGATCTTCCTACCTTGTCTTCACCATACCAGGTTCACCGATCCGTCCTGGCTCCAACATCTTCATCCAACCCAAGCGGGGGTTGGCGATCCATCATCCGGTGCTGAAGAGGTCCAGAAGAGGCTCCAAAGTCTTCCTCCTATCCGGCAAGAAGAGGACATCCGGACCGGCAAACATCTTCTCCAAGCGGCATCTTCAATCTTCTTCCATCCGGTGCGGAGCGGGTCCATCTTGAAGCAGGCGACGCGGATCCATCCTCTTCTTCCGTTGTCTCCCGACGAATGACGGTTCCTTTAAGGGACGTCATCCAAGATGGCGTCCCTCGAATTCCGATTGGCTGATAGGATTCTATCAGCCAATCGGAATTAAGGTAGGAATTTTCTGATTGGCTGATGGAATCAGCCAATCAGAATCAAGTTCAATCCGATTGGCTGATCCAATCAGCCAATCAGATTGAGCTCGCATTCTATTGGCTGTTCCGATCAGCCAATAGAATGCGAGCTCAATCTGATTGGCTGATTGGATCAGCCAATCGGATTGAACTTGATTCTGATTGGCTGATTCCATCAGCCAATCAGAAAATTCCTACCTTAATTCCGATTGGCTGATAGAATCCTATCAGCCAATCGGAATTCGAGGGACGCCATCTTGGATGACGTCCCTTAAAGGAACCGTCATTCGTCGGGAGACAACGGAAGAAGAGGATGGATCCGCGTCGCCTGCTTCAAGATGGACCCGCTCCGCACCGGATGGAAGAAGATTGAAGATGCCGCTTGGAGAAGATGTTTGCCGGTCCGGATGTCCTCTTCTTGCCGGATAGGAGGAAGACTTTGGAGCCTCTTCTGGACCTCTTCAGCACCGGATGATGGATCGCCAACCCCCGCTTGGGTTAGATGAAGATGTTGGAGCCAGGACGGATCGGTGAACCTGGTATGGTGAAGACAAAGTAGGAAGATCTTCAGGGGCTTAGTGTTAGGTTTATTTAAGGGGGGTTTGGGTTAGATTAGGGGTATGTGGGTGGTGGGTTGTAATGTTGGGGGGGGTATGGTATGTTTTTTTTTACAGGCAAAAGAGCTGAAATCCTTGGGGCATGCCCCGCAAAGGGCCCTGTTCAGGGCTGGTAAGGTAAAAGAGCTTGTAACTTTTTTAATTTAGAATAGGGTAGGGAATTTTTTATTTTGGGGGTCTTTGTTATTTTATTAGGGGGCTTAGAGTAGGTGTAATTAGTTTAAAATTGTTGTAATATTTTTCTTATGTTTGTAAATATTTTATTATTTTTTGTAACTTAGTTCTTTTTTATTTTTTGTACTTTAGCTAGTTTATTTAATTGTATTTATTTGTAGCAATTGTGTTTAATTAATTTATTGATAGTGTAGTGTTAGGTTAATTGTAGGTAATTGTAGGTAGTTTATTTAATTAATTTATTGATAGGGTAGTGTTAGGTTTAATTATATCTTAGGTTAGGATTTATTTTACAGGTAAATTTGTTATTATTTTAACTAGGTAACTATTAAATAGTTCTTAACTATTTAATAGCTATTGTACCTGGTTAAAATAATTACAAAGTTGCCTGTAAAATAAATATTAATCCTAAAATAGCTATAATATAATTATAATTTATATTGTAGCTATATTAGGATTTATTTTACAGGTAAGTATTTAGCTTTAAATAGGAATAAGTTATTTAATAAGAGTTAATTTATTTCGTTAGATTAAAATTATATTTAATTTAGGGGGGGTGTTAGTGTTAGGGTTAGACTTAGCTTTAGGGGTTAATACATTTATTATAGTAGCGGTGAGGTCCGCTCGGCAGATTAGGGGTTAATAATTGAAGGTAGGTGTCGGCGATGTTAGGGAGGGCAGATTAGGGGTTAATACTATTTATGATAGGGTTAGTGAGGCGGATTAGGGGTTAATAACTTTATTATAGTAGCGCTCAGGTCCGCTCGGCAGATTAGGAGTTAATAAATGTAGGCAGGTGTCGGCGACGTTGAGGGGGGCAGATTAGGGGTTAATAAATATAATATAGGGGTCTGCGATGTTAGGGCAGCAGATTAGGGGTACATAGGGATAACGTAGGTTGCGGCGGTTTACGGAGCGGCAGATTAGGGGTTAAAAAAAATATGCAGGTGTCAGCGATAGCGGGGGCGGCAGATTAGGGGTTAATAAGTGTAAGGTTAGGGGTGTTTAGACTCGGGGTACATGTTAGAGTGTTAGGTGCAGACGTAGGAAGTGTTTCCCCATAGGAAACAATGGGGCTGCGTTAGGAGCTGAACGCTGCTTTTTTGCAGGTGTTAGGTTTTTTTTCAGCTCAAACAGCCCCATTGTTTCCTATGGGAGAATCGTGCACGAGCACGTTTTTTAGGCTGGCCGCGTCCGTAAGCAACTCTGGTATCGAGAGTTGCATTTGCGGTAAAAATGCTCTACGCTCCTTTTTTGGAGCCTAACGCAGCATTTGTTTAAACTCTCGATACCAGAGTTAAATTTATGGTGCGGCCAGAAAAAAGCCTGCGGAGCGTTAACAGCCCTTTTACCGCCGAACTCCAAATCTAGGCCTTAAGGTTTATTTTATAGGTAAGTATTTAGTTTTAAATAGGAATTATTTAGTTAATGATAGGAATTATTTAGTTATTAATAGTAGAGTTTATTTAGATTTATTTTAATTACATTAAAGTTAGTGGGTGTTAGGGTTAGACTTAGGGTTAGGTTTAGGGGTTAATAAATTTAGTATAGTGGCGGCGACATTGGGGGCGACAGATTAGGGGTTAATAAGTGTATGTAGGTTGCAGTGACATTGGGGGCGGGAGATTAGGGGTTAATAACATTATGTAGGTGTCAGCGATGTTGGGGGCAGCAGATTAGGGGTTAATAAGTATAATGTAGGTGTCTGCGATGTCGGGGTGGCAGATTAGGGGTTAATAAGTATAATGTATAATTTAAAGCTAAATACTTACCTGTAAAATAAACCCTAATATAGCTACAATATAAATAATAATTATATTGTAGCTATTTTAGGATTTATATTTATTTTACAGGCAACTTTGTATTTATTTTAACTAGGTACAATAGCTATTAAACAGTTAAGAACTATTTAATAGCTACCTAGTTAAAATAATTACAAAATTACCTGTAAAATAAATCCTAACCTAAGTTACAATTAAACCTAACACTACACTATCAATAAATTAATTAAATAAACTACCTACAATTATCTACAATTAAATCAATTAAATTAAATTACAAAAAAAACCCACTAAATTACAAAAACAAACAAACACTAAATTACAAAAAATAAAAAAAGATTAGAAGAATTTTAAACTAATTACACCTACTCTAAGCCCCCTAAAAAAATAACAAAGCCCCCCAAAATAAAAAAATTCCCTACCCTATTCTAAAATAAAAATTTAACAGCTCTTTTACCTTACCAGCCCTTAAAAGGGACTTTTGCGGGGCATGCCCCAAAGAAAACAGCTCTTTTGCATTTAAATAAACATACAATACCCCCCCAACATTACAACCCACCACCCACATACCCCTAATCTAACCCAAACCCCCCTTAAAAAACCTAACACTAAGCCCCTGAAGATCTTCCTACCTTGTCTTCACCACGCCGGGTATCACCGATCCGTCCAGAAGAGGCTCCGAAGTCTTCATCCTATCCGGCAAGAAGAGGAGATCCGGACCGGCAAACATCTTCATCCATGCGGCATCTTCTTCCATCCGGCGCGGAGGATGGATCCGCGTCGGCTGCTTCAAGATGGTCCCGCTCCGCGCCGGATGGAAGAAGATAGAAGATGCTGCTTGGATGAAGATGTTTGCCGGTCCGGATCTCCTCTTCTGCCGGATAGGGTGAAGACTTCAGAGCCTCTTCTGGACCTCTTCTTGCCGGATAGGAGGAAGACTTCGGACCCTCTTCTGGACGGATCGGTGATACCCGGCGTGGTGAAGACAAGGTAGGAAGATCTTCAAGGGCTTAGTGTTAGGTTTTTTAAGGGGGGTTTTGGTTAGATTAGGGGTATGTGGGTGGTGGGTTGTAATGTTGGGGGGGGTATTGTATGTTTATTTAAATGCAAAAGAGCTGTTTTCTTTGGGGCATGCCCCGCAAAAGGCCCTTTTAAGGGCTGGTAAGGTAAAAGAGCTGTTAAATTTTTATTTTAGAATAGGGTAGGGCATTTTTTTTATTTTGGAGGGCTTTGTTATTTTTTTAGGGGGCTTAGAGTAGGTGTAATTAGTTTAAAATTCTTGTAATCTTTTTTTATTTTTTGTAATTTAGTGTTGGTTTTTTTTGTAATTTAGTGTTCGTTTTTTTTTGTAATTTAGTTTAGTTTTTTTTTTTTTTTTTTTTTTTTTTTTAAAGGTTTATTAGTTTTATACATCAATTACAAATCTGAACAATCAGTCTTTCCAGATTTAACAAAATCATAGTATAACATTTTCATACTCTATACTTTCTGTTTCAAATAATATATAATGCCGTATATATTTACCCAGTCTTAGTCTCAGACAGAGAAAATTAAATCTTATAGGGAGGATACCTGTCCGTAAAACATAACAATCATAAAGATATAGAAAGGTATTCCTTTTTCCCCTTTCTATTATCATAAAGAAAGAAAACACAAGAAAAAACTAACAAACCTCTATCCTTTCCCCTTTTCACCCACAGAAACAACACAAAGAATCTTTCTATCTATATTGGTGCCTTTCCCCCCTGGATTCTATATAAAAGATATTCAGTTTAAAGTTATAACATCTTAAATCACATAAAAATATCTAAGTCTTGTAATAAGAAAAAAAAAAAAAAAAAAAAAAAATTTCTCTCTCTCCACTCTTCCCCCTCCCCCTGTATTCTAAGCCTGGTCGGGCTCTTCAAAAAGCCATTCCCCTCTCACTCTACAGTTTTCCATATAGGTTGTATTTTTGAAGTTTCCGATTATTTTCTTTTGTTCTTCCATCTCCCTAGTTTTAATCCAATTCTCCCATTTGCTAAAGAAGCGTGTTATGTTGATATCAATGTGGTATAGAGTGTCTTGTAGTTCTATAAGAAATTGGTGATAAATAATTTCCCCAAGATTCCCAAAAGAGGGTGGTTTAACCTGTTTGCATCCTTTTAATATAAGATTTCTAGCTAACAAAATTATCATCGTTATAAATTTCCGATTCTGTAGCTGTTCTTTTTTATAGTGGAAAAAAAAGATCTGTTCTGGTTGTAAGAGTATTTGAGTTTGATAGACCTTGCTCAGCCAGAAATTTATCTTTCCCCAAAAACCTTGTATCTTGGGGCAGAGCCAGAAGCTATGGATTAGGTTTGTCTTTGATTGTCTACATTTAGTGCAGAACGTTCCTTCCCCTATGCCGCCCCATTTAGCAATCTTCTCAGGTGTGATATATATCATCCACATTAATTTTACATGCTGTTCACGCATAGGGATAGCTAATGATGCTTCCTCCACTCTCTCCACGCTTTTTAATATTAATTGCGTAGTTAGATTCGGAAAGTACACTTCCCTCCATTTTGCAGTTCCACTTTCAATGTGTTGTTTGTAGTTTATATTATTTATTAGATTGTATAACGGAGATATTGAATATTTACCGCTTTTAATCAGATTAATTACCGGAACTAATGGTGCAAGATCCCAGTTATTCCCTTGTATTTGTATTAGTTTAAGGCAATAATGCCTAATTTGTAAGAATGAGAAAAAATGTTTCTCAGAGAGAGAATATTTATTTTTAATTGTTTCGAAATCTTCGACCTGAATTACGCCCTGGTTATTTTTTGTTAATTGAATAATATTGGATAATCCCTTTTCTTGCCAGACTGAAAATATTTTAGATGAGAGACCCTGTTTAAATTCTAAGTTTCCTTTAATAGATAAATACCATGTTGCATAGGGATGTATACCTAAATACTTACATGTTCTGTGCCAGGCTACAACTGTATCCCTAAGCAAGTCTATTTTTTTGACATATGGTGGGAGGTTCTTAACCTCGAGATGGAGGATATTTTTTAAATAGAAAGGTTTTGTCAATCCATTTTCTGTCTCTGGTAAAGTAAAATGATTACTCTCTAGGAGCCAATCAAGAGCAATCTTTGTCACTGCCACCAGGTTATATATTATAAAGTTAGGGAGGCCCAGGCCCAGATATTCTTTTTTAAGTATTAATTTTTGATGGCTGAGTCTAGGCCTATTATTCATCCATAAGTATTCCTTAATTGCCTGATTAGATGTCTTAATCTCCTGTTTCTTGATTAAGAAAGGAATATTCTGAAAAAGATACAGTAGCCTTGGGAGTGCGATCATCTTAAGTAAATTCACTTTACCAGAGAGGGAAAGTGGAAGAGAGGTCCACCTTTTGAGGGTTTCACAGAATTGTCTGATGCCATTACCAATATTCAAAGGGTACCATTCTGAGGGATCTCTGGATATTTTAACCCCCAAGTAAGTCATATATTTAGTTACTTCTTTGAATATTTTAGTTTCTGATTCTTGATTTTTTTGAAGCCATAGTACTTCAGATTTAGACTGGTTGATATGATACCCTGAAAAAGAGCCATAGTTTTTTATAATCTGGCACATTTTATTAAAGTTTTTCTTTGAATTTCTAGAAAATAACAATAGATCGTCTGCATAGACCGCTAACTGTATTCTCTTGCCACCTAACTCAATCCCCTGTATATTATTTCTCAAAGCAATCAATAAAGGTTCCAATGCAATATTAAAAATTAAGGGCGACAGAGGGCATCCCTGTCTTGTCCCTCTTAAGAGGGGGAAGTAGGGTGTTTTGTTGCCGTTGATAATTATCGCTGCCCTAGACTCAGTGTAAAGTTTCTTAATTAAATTAAGACTATTGCCTGAATAACCGAATTTTATAAGAGAGGTAACAAGGTGGTCCCATGTAACGGAGTCAAAAGCTTTACTTGCATCGAGTGATACTATTGAACTGTCTTCTTTGTTAGCTTTTTTATTATATTTGTCGTTATACCACTGGTCTGAGATTGTTAAAAAAACTTTCCTTAAGTTAACATTTGAAGACCTTCCTTTCATGAAGCCTGTTTGATCCGAGTGTATTATTGTATCTAATGAAGCCTGAATCCTTTTAGCTAAAATACTGGTCAGTATTTTATAATCAATATTGAGTAGTGAGATAGGCCTGTAAGAGTCAATTAATTGTGGATCTTTTCCCGGTTTAGGTATGACTATTATTATGGATTCGTTAAAATCAGCTGATGGTTCCAACTGTCCATTCCAGAGCCCATTCAGCAGAGCATTTAATGTAGGGGTTATTTCCTCTATAAGAATCTTATAAAATTCGGATGGAAGACCGTCCGGCCCTGCCGTTTTGTTATTTGCCATCGTTTTGATTATTTGTCTTATTTCATTTTCTGTAATGGGTTCATTAATTTTTATTAGACAATTATTTTCTAGTTTTGGGACTGTCAAGGACTCCCAAAATGACTCCTTGGTAGTACAATTAATATGCTGTGCTGAATAGAGCTCCGTGAAATAATCAAGGAAGGCCTTTTGTATGTCCTCTGTTTGGGTCCAAATATGATCTTTATTTTTGATTTTTTTTATAAAGCTTTTAGTTTTATGATTTTTGTCAATTCTTGCTAAGAAGCTACCCACCTTGTTGCCGTACCTATAAAACTGTGCGCAGGATTTTGTATTTTCTCTAATTTCATTTTGCATGAGGTAGGTGTCTCTATCTTTTTTAGCCTGAATATATTGTTGCCAGTTATCTACGGTTTTTGTCTGGATATATCTGGAGTATTTATTGATCACACAGTTAGTTATCTGCTTTTTGTATGCGTGTGTTTTTTTATTTTGTTTTATTTGGTATGCCAAAATTTCGCCTCTTAGTACGGCTTTTGCGGCGTTCCAGTATATATGAGTTTTGTCAAAAGAGCTATTATTAAACTGTTTATATTCAGCCCATTTAGATTTTAAGAAATTTATAAACTTACTATTTTTTGCTAGATATTTTGGAAAGAAGAACTGGTTGGATTTCCGAGTCTTTTGTTTGGGGTCTAGTGCAATTGAGATAGGGGCGTGGTCTGATATGGTTATTATATCAATAAGTGTCTCCTGGATACAATCTATTAGCTTTTCTGAAATAAGGAAGTAGTCTATTCTAGATAAAGTTTTTTTTTATTTCGAGAGGCATGTGTATTCTCTTTCATCAGGATGTCTAGTTCTATATATATCAATTAGTTTTAGATCTTGCTGAAACCTCTTTATAAGAAGAGATTCTCTTTTTCTTCTCGCTATTGTAGATTTATCTAGTGTTTTTTGCCTTATTGCTTGCTCACCATTATCTCTACTTCTGTCTACTGTAGTATTGGGAGCAATATTGAAATCACCACCAATAATTATAGTATTTGTGGAGTATATTAGCAACTTATCTCGCAAGCTTTGCCAGAAGTCTATATCCTCCTCATTTGGGCCGTATACATTGCAAATAACAATCTTCCTATGCGCAATTTCAGCTTCTAGTATGATATATCTTCCTTCCACGTCTCTCACTAGTTTGTCGATTTTGTATTCTATTGTTTTACTAAACAAAATAGCCACTCCTTTTTTCCTTTGGTGCCCTGTAGTATATATAATCTCTTTGACCCATCCCCCTTTTAGTTTAATAGCCTCTTCCCCTTTTAGGTGTGTTTCCTGCAAGAGCAGTATCTGAGCACCCAATTTTTTTGCGTATCTCAGAATAGCTTTGCGTTTCATGGGTGATGTTATTCCCCCTATATTCCACAAAACTACTTTAAGACTCATTTTCACTAATCTGTGGGTTTAACTATTACTAATAAGTCGTTTGTGTCTATAAAGTGTTTACAGGATAGAACAACCATAACAACGCACAGGAGAGAGTTGAAGAGAAGAAAGAGGGAGGAAGAAGAGAGAGAGAGAGAAGGAGGAAGAAAAAAAAAAAAAAAAAAAAAAAAAAAAAAAAGTAAAATAACATTATGAGTTACCAAGACTTTATTAGTTCCCTTTATTTCACTGGAGGTCTTCCTCTTTCCTTCCAGTTTCCCCTTGGAGGGGGATTTTCCCCCATAACTAAATTTTATTCTATACATTTTTAATATACATTATATTCCTTTATGTATTAACCTTAAAAAATAAAACCAGTACCGAAAGATTTGCTGGGAACGGGGGCACTGTTCATGTTACAGGGCCTTGTTGTCTTTCTAAGCTATCTTTATGCTCTTTAAGAAACTCGTTTACTTCCTCTACATCTGTAAATATCCTGTTCCCTGTATTAGTGCTAATGCTAAGTCTAGCTGGATATAAAAGTCTGACTCTCCACCCTTCTTGTATTAATTTGGTACATATTGGCGCAAGAGATCGCCGTTTATTAGATGTCTCGTAAGAGAAATCATTAAATAACAAGAGTTTTCTACCCCTATAGTTGATTTCTCCATTTACTTTCCTATAAGCATTCATAATTTTGATTTTTTCCTGAAAATTCAACAATTTCATGATAACTGGTCTGCCTGTTTTATTTCTTCCCTCCTCTTGTCTCTCTGAGCCTATTCTATGTATTCTCTCAATTGTTATATTTTGAGTTTTGAGTTTCTACTCCAATATTTAATAGACCCATTAATTCTACCTCCACAAATCTCTTAAGATCTTTCTCCTGTATATCCTCTGTCAAGCCGATAAGACGTAAATTATTTCTTCTGGCCCTATTTTCTAGGTCCTCAAGTTTATTTTTCATATTTTCAATCTGGGTGGACATAGTGCGTAGTGTCTGTTCCCTCTGTAGGGCCCCATCCTCAATATCAGATATTCTCTGTTCTGCATACGTGAGTCTGGTTGCAAATTGTTTTACTTCAAGTGTTAGTGAGGTGATGTTATTTTGAATTAAGTCAAACTTGGGTGTAAATAGTGCGTCAAGCTGCTTAATTAATTCTTCATTGTTAGAACTTTGTGAAAGATTTATTTCCCCTATTCCCCCCTGTGCTTCTTGTGAATTTCTATTCCCTTTTCTTTCTTGATTTTTACTTCGGGAAGACATGCCTGGTGAAGTGATTTTGCTTTTGTTTAAGTATTTTTCCATATGTATATATGGGCTCCTCCTTTACCCCTAAATTAGGTAATATCCTCTTGTGTTTAAAAAGTGAGATTATATGTTAATAAGTGGTACCAGACTATGTAGTTGATAATGAGGAATTTTTTGGCCCACCACTGTTAATTAGAGGGTGGAGAATGTTTTTCCAAGTTAAATTAAGTTGTAGACTACCCTTTTAGATATGCATATACATACTTATTCGTGTTTTACTCTTTTCTCTTTTATCTTAAAACTATTTGAATTGTGTATGTGATGCTCAGATTTTATTTATATCTAACGAGTGTGCTGGCCTTGACCACGCTACTTCGGAGTCTTGACGCTTACTTCAATGGGAAGGTTATCTATAGATGCGTTTAATTTATACCTTCCAAAATTTAAGTACTATCTGTTCCACACCAATTTTACATTCAGGCCTAGTCCACGTTATTTTTGTTAACTTTTGCCACACCGTTACGTGTAAAAACCTCTAAGGTTGCTTTTAATTCTCTATCCACCTTATCAGATATCAAAAGGGCTTGATTTTTTTTTTTTTTTTTTTTTTGTAGAAAGATCCTTGAGAACAGATTCCTAAGGGATCGTTCAGTGCTAGGTTAATTTTGTCAGATTATTGCTTGGAGGTAGAATTTTTCTATCATTGCAGACTATTTAAAGCTTGTAGAGTTTTTAATGACCCTGCTTTGTTTCTCCTCTTCTACTAGGCCTTATTTACAGGGCTTTGTGTACAGTTGAGAGATATGAGTGCTTATAAGGATGTAGAGCCTTAGCCCAGAAATGGAGAGGAAAAAAAGAAAACAGAAAAGAAAGAAAACTCCTTTTAAAATGTAAAGTAGAGCTAGCACTTGCTAATTTAAGTCCTGAAATGATTTCTCTCTCCCCTATCTTTTCTCCCCCTTTCCTTCTCCCTCTCTTCTTCTTACCCCTTCCCTTTTCCTTCTATCTTGGGGAGTAGAGCTATCTCAGTTGTATATTGTCACTTTTGCTTGTGCCCTGTGTTGTCTTATGATTTACAGCACACCAAAATAGCAAAAATATCTAAATATGAGACATAAAGCTAGCACAGTTATCACTTATCATCTTTACCTTAAACCTTCTATTATTTTGTAAGATACAGCATACCAACATATCCTAGATGTTTAAATATAAAACATGTGGTGACTCTTAGCATTGCAAACATATACATTTCTTATCATGGTTTTTAAGCCTATACCAATCTTGTCAATCAGAGAGAAAGAGCAACGAAGAACATAAATGCTACAACTCTTTTAAACCTGGGTTACCCCCAGCTCATGTTCAATAAAAGTTTCTGTAGTCAATGTCCTTATGCAAGAAGGCTAATTGTTCCACTACTGCTGTTATTGTGGCAGATGTTGGTTGAAAGTGCTTATAATTCCCACATCTTTATGTAATAAGTAAACAATGGGAAGAGAAAGAAAACAGCTAATCTGCGTTTTTTTCTTTTTTTTCTTTTTTCTCTTCTCCTCTTCCTTCCTTCTGCTTAAAAAGTCTCCTTTTCTTTTTCCTCACTCTTTCCCCCTTTAAACCAATAGCTTGCTTTGCTTTCCTTTGTGAATGCTCTCTTTACCCAATTTTCTTCTTATAGGGGAGATATTAAATGTTCATAATCTGGAACTCTTCATTCAGGACATTTTATTCTTCTGGGGGTTATGCTGTACTGGGAAGGTTGAGGGGGGGATGAGTAGCTTATGTCAGGCCCTACTCTCGCAGGAGCTCTAATATATTCACAGTCTGGCTTTACACCTGACACCCCTCCCCCCTCTACCAACTGTATGCAGTCATTATTTCAGTAAAGATGTTAAAAAAAACAAATCCAAACTTATCTTATTCTGTGGAGATGTTTCTGGTAACTGTGGTTCCACCGCACTGCAGGACTTTCTCTCCTGCTGCTCTTCCAAGTATGCAGACTTACTGGCAGGTCGAGGTGATGTTGTGCTCAGGATCCCTTTAACCTTTGTCCTGAGCTGGTCGACAAGGAACGCTTGTCTCCTTTCCTCCTGGGGCAAGAAGTTGCTGTTTGAGACACCTATCCCACTGCTGTATCCGCTCACCAACTGTTCTTTGGGTCCTGGCGGGCAGCGTGTGTCACTGGAGGCTCTTTAGGCAGCCGCTGTGAATGGGCCTTGTAGGCCGTTGTCAACCAATTCTGCAGGGCTGTCGGCCTCCTTAACGGCAGTTACGGGTCCTGGGCTGGGTGATTTCGGCCCGCCTATAGGCACTCGATGCCGCGGCTTCTTTCTTAGGCCTCTGGAAGTAGGCAGCGTACTCCTCACGCGTCTACTTGCTTAGCCCCTCCTACCGGAAGTCGGGTGTAATTTAGTTTAGTTGATTTAATTGTAGATAATTGTAGGTAGTTTATTTAATTAATTTATTGATAGTGTAGTGTTAGGTTTAATTGTAACTTAGGTTAGGATTTATTTTACAGGTAATTTTGTAATTATTTTAACTAGGTAGCTATTAAATAGTTCTGTACCTAGTTAAAATAAATACAAAGTTGCCTGTAAAATAAATATTAATCCTAAAATAGCTACAATATAATTATTATTTATATTGTAGCTATATTAGGGTTTATTTTACAGGTAAGTATTTAGCTTTAAATAGGATTAATTTTTGGGGGCAGATTAGGGGGTAATAAATATTATGTAGGGGTCGGCGATGTTAGGGGCAGCAGATTAGGGGTACATAGGGATAACGTAGGTTGCGGCTGTGTGCGGTCGGCAGATTAGGGGTTAAAAAAATTTAATAGAGTAGCGGCGATGTGGGGGGCCTCGGTTTAGGGGTACATAGGTAGTTTATGGGTGTTAGTGTACTTTATAGCACAGTAGTTAAGAGCTTTACGAACCAGCTTTAGCCCCATAAAGCTCTTAACTCCTGACTTTTTTCTGTGGCTGGAGTCTTGTCGTTAGATTTCTAATGCTCACTTCAGCCAAGACTCTAAATACCGGCGTTAGAAAGATACCATTGAAAAGATAGGATACGCAATTGACGTAAGGGGATCTGCAGTATGGAAAAGTCGTGGCTGGAAAGTGAGCGTTAGACCCTTTCCTGACTGACTCTAAATACCAGCGGGCGGCCAAAACCAGCGTAAGGACCCCATAACGCTGGTTTTGACGGCTAACGCAGAACTCTAAATCTAGGCGTAAGTTTTCCGTATTTTTGTATATATTTTACTAGACAGCTTGCTGAAATACTGGACTGTCCGAAGGAATACTGGACACCTGGCAACCCTAATTGACACTAAGCTTGCACTGCCTTTTATGTGCCCGTCTACTGGAAGCAGACTTCTGCAACTAAGCTGAGCATGGTAGACGAAGGTGCAGACAGGTACATGTACACATGTTTTAAATAGCCAGGGAACATACTTACATACACCAGATACCATTGCATAAAGTATTAGGCACTTTTGGGCACTTTTACAGTAAAATTAAGGTACTTTCTCTTTAAATTTACCAGTGCCAGCTTTAGCACATACCAGAGCTCCAGTTCTCATTCTCTGCAGGCTTTCAGATGAGCTGGGTTGTTTCTGAAGCTGAGGAGCCTATTTTTTTTAAAGTTTCTTCACAACATTCTGATTAGACCTCAGGGGTTAACTTTTTGGCGCCAAAACAGTGTGCTCTCTTTCCCCTTCCCCTCACAGTCCGGCCATCTTTGATGACACACTGCAATTTCTCCTCAGAGTCTTGGTAAACACCCTTATTTATAAAATTGTTGTATACATTTATATTTAGTTTACCCTTAAAGGGACACTCAATCAAAATTAAACTTTCATTATTCAGATAGAGCATGCCATTTTAAACAACTTTCCAATTTACTTCCATTATCTAAATGTGCACAGTCTTTTCATATTTAAACTTTTTGAGTTACCAGCTCCTACTGAGCATGTGCAAGAATAAGTGTGTATGCATTTGTGAATGGCTGATGGCTGTCACATGGTACGTGTATGCATTTGTGAATGGCTGATGGCTGTCACATGGTACAGGGGAAGTGGAAAAAGACATAACTTTTAAAATTGTTAGAAAGAAAATCTACTACTCATTTGAAGTTCAGACTAAGTGCTACTGCATTGTCTTGTTATTTTGCATTTGTTGATTATGCAAATCTGCTGTGTTGACTGGTCCTTTAACTAACTCAAACTGTCATGTTTTATGTTTTAAAAGGATATTAAACCCAAACATTTTCTTTTGTGGCTCTGATAGAGCATACAATTTAAAAAAAGTTTCCAATTTACTTATATTATCAAATTCTTCTCCTATTATATTCTATGTTGAAAAAATACCTAGGTAGCATCTAGAGCACTACATGGCAGGACATAGTGCTGCCATCTAGAGCTCCTGTAAATGGATCACATTCTTGCAAAACTGCTGCCATATAGTGCTCCAGAGACGTGCACGCCCCTGAACTTATATCTCTGCATTTCAACAAAAGATACCAAGAGAACGAAAATTTGATGGTAAAAGTCAATTAGAAACTTACTTAAAATTGCATGCTTTATCTGAACCATAATATGAAAATGTGCATGCATGATTAGCCCTTTTCGTCATCCAGGGGGATTGATGATCAAACAATGTTTTTGGGGATCCCCTGCATCTTTGGTGGCCTAGTAGGCTCTAGGTTTGCCAGCTGCCCCCTCAAAAACACTGGACAATCTGTTGGTGACTGGGCACAATGATAGATAGGGGTGACACATTGCCCCCTAAAGCTCTATATAAGCCCACACTCTTGAACCTGCAATGTATATTTTTTACAACTGACCAGTAATTTACCCCATTGGCTGCTAAAAATATGCAATTAATAATTTTACTTCCTTAGCTACCAGTAACACATGCACGCATAAATTATTTTACACTCTTGACTCCCTCTTTCTTTTCTTCTGCTCAATATTTGTAATGTGTTTCAGCATGTGAGGCCTTTTATATGTAGCTAACATTCATGGATTTGAAAAGAAAAAAACCCTGAACATTTAAGTTTCCAGTTTTTGCTAAGGATTTTGTTGGACAACCTTTTAAAATACTGGACTGTCCGGTTGAATCCTGGACACCTGGAAACCCTAGTGAGCAGCAGTTGAAGGCTTCATGGGAGTGCTTGTAATACACGTCTGTCCTTACTATTTTAACTCATTATGGAGAAAAGTGGTGCAGCTAAAGGACGTAACACTGACCCCTTAAATGGAACCCCTTATTATATGTGTTTGCTATGTAAGGGAGTGTTGTTGTGTCCCTCTACTCAGGTTTGTAACCTATGTGCTGACTCTGTGTGCTGTGTCTATTGCTACAGCATTGCATTTGCAGCAGAGTACTCAAGAATTTGTTACCCACCAGTGTCACCCTTAGGACAATTCTTTGCACCGGCATCCTACCTTAAAACAGTACATTCCCTTTGCAATTTCACAACTGATGGTTGTCATACCGCCACCAGTTAAAAGCAAACACATGCAAAGGGCAGAAGAGAACCCTTAGCAAGCCCTGGGCTCATCTGGGACATCCCTAAGGAGAGACCCGTCAAAGTACTCTGTACCCTCCAGGAGTACAATTGAATCAGAAGATGTTTTACTTGCCTTGGAGATTGAGGGCACTCCATTTGCAAAAAGACTGTGAAAAAGATTGATACTTTTTTCAAGGCAGCCACAATGAAGCCTTCTACCTTCTCTGTTCCTAGTGTGGTTTTTGTGCTAATTAGCAAGAAATGGAAAAAAACAGGCATTCCCTCCGCCAAATTCAAAAACATGTTCCCTTTACCATCTCAAAAATTGGCTAGGCAGACTACCATTCCTTTAGAAGGCAGTACCTCTCTTAAGGACAGAAAATTTGAAGGTTTTCTCTGGAGATCATTTCAGCTGTTAGTGTAGCTTCCACTTGCAGTTTGGTGTGATAACATCTTTGACCTTATTTCCCAAGACACTTCCCTTAATTAAATTCAGGATTGCTTGAGGTTGGTGAAGCTTGCAAACAGTTTTGGTTGTGGTTCTTTGTCGTTGGTTGGTTGTTGTGTTGTTAGATTCTATTAGGGTTTGTTTATTAGTAGTTGTTGGATGCAATTGTGTTACTTTCTTTGTGTATTTTTTTTGATTAGTTGTGGTTAAGATTAAAAATTGTATAGATTTTCGATTTAATTTAAGCTTATTTATTTTAGAGGGGTTAGATTGAGCTGGGGTGAGGGCACGTAAGGGGTTTAATAGTTTAGAGGCCCATTATATGTATATAATTTTCTTGTATAATGCATAATATATATATTATTGTATTGATTTTAAACAGCTGTGTTTTTTTTTGTGTGTTCAATTTTTTTAAAAAGCAATAATATTTATTTTTCATTAAATATTTATATAATTCAGTTTTACATAACTACACTTGTTTAACTTTGCAATGTTAAACATTATGCAGTTATGTAAAACTATAAAATCACCACTACTGTCTTTTATAATATATGAGCTATGAATGCAGCCCCGTGCCGAAACATGTTAGCGTTGTAGTTGTTGTTAATCTGCTAATTACTATTTTGGTACCTTTGTATGTTGAAATTTTTACTTTTTTTGTACTAAATAAATATTGGAGTTTTTAATTGAAGACCACCTCTGTATACTTCTTTTTCATTTTTGGATTGTACCTTTAACCAGGATTTACAGAGGGTGTCTCTCTTAAATGTCGCTCTTCAGCCCCATTAAAGTATTGTCAGCATTTGCAGCTTAGACCCGGTGTTTGCGGACCCAAGGAGGATAACATCTCACAGAAGTTCCTGTCGTCATACTCAATCTCGGATTGGATAAGCAGGTTACGTGGGTGTTGACACACACTGCTACGGAGAGATGCCAGAGCCCAGGTCGACTAACAGAGAGCGGGACACGCTCGAAATCAGGATGGAGCTGTTACTGTTTGCTTAAGGTATCAGAGGGCACCAGAACCAGTAAGTGGGTTTAGCCGCATAGCGGTCTCACTGAAATATAATATATATATATTTTTTTGGTGTATAAGGTACCCATACTGGTAGTGCCTTAGGTTATACCATTTTAGATCACCAAACGTTGGGACTCTAATGCTTACGGATTTCCTGCTGGTCTGTTTTGTTTGGCCTTTCACTAAAGAGACTGTTCTTATCTCCAGTATATTTACTGAACTTACCCTTACACACAGTGGTCTATGGGCATTAGCTGCTGGGGTTTTCAAGACAAAATAGTCTGGATTTATTATCCCATTGATCTCGGACACATTAACCCCTTTATATATATATATATATATATATATATATATATATATATATATATATATATATATATAAAATAAATAAAAAAAATGTTATATTATTATAAGAACACACAAAATACTTAAAATACATAGAATCACATTGTACAATAGGATACATGAAACATTGTATATGCATGTATCAACATAGCTCCTCTAGTTTTCATAGGGATTTTTTGTATCTTTATTTGCAAGGTAGACCACAGACATGATGTAGATGTGGGAGTTTGCTGGGTGTTCCATGGGAATAACCTGTTTTTTAATGGGGAGACATTGCCAGGTGTGCGAAATAGACAAAGCGCTGCACTCCAGGTTATGTACTGCTTTTCAGCCATATCTGTCTCGCCACCTATTTAGTGGTGAGAATTCCCAGTGTGTGTAATGTAGTGTAGGTTGGCATCCTTTGACAAAGAGTAATCCTAGGTGTGCTCTGGAGCATGCACGTGTCTTTAGCCACTAGTATCTGCAACAATGTTTATAGTAATATTATACATAGTTGTAAAAACTGCTCCCATAGAATGCTAAAGACATGTACATGCTCCTAAGCGCCTATCAGCCTACATTGCTTTACTCTTCAACAAAGGAAACCAAGAAAGCAAAGTACATTTGCTAATAGAAGTAAATTAAAAAGCTGTTTAAAATTACATGCACTTTCTAAATCCTAAACGTTTACCTTTGACTTTACTGTCTATTTAAGGGAGTGCTAAATCTGTGAATTTGCTTGCTTTTCACATTTAAGGGAGACAATAACGCCTAGATTTAGAGTTTGGCGTTAGCCATCAAAAGCAGCGTTAAGGGGTCCTAACGCTGCTTTTGGCCGCCCGCTGGTATTTAGAGTCAGCCAGGAAAGGGTCTAACGCTATAAAAAATGAAGAAGAACAGAGGGGCGCCTCATGTGATGTATCGTCAGGTAAAGCACAATGAAATCAAAAGATAGCCAAATGGGTACTCACATACTCCAAGAACACACTAATGTGTTGGTAGGGACAGGCTGCAGATTAATAAAGGTGTGACAGCTCACCCATTCAGTCTCAATGATGTGATGCTGGAAAATTAATGGAAACACAGAAGAGGAGCACTACATGTGCAGACCATTAAGAGTATAAACAGCAAAATTGTACTGTACATAAAATGGGTACTCACATACTCCAAAAGCACACCAATGTGCTGGTAGGAACAGGCTGCAGATTTGGGCAGGTGTGGCACCTCACCCCGAGGCACAGACTCGAATGCTGTGAGGTAGTAGGTACAATAGTCCAGAGTAAACTTGCACCAAATGTTAGGATTAACATAAAATTAAAATACAACAACACACAGGTTTGTTGTAGCAGGTGGATCAAGGGGTTAACAATGTGGCCCCCAATATTTGCAACGCGTTTCTCGGTTGACAAACCGTTTCATCATTTCATTCATTAATTTTATGTTTTTAATAAATTACATTTTTTTAAATCATCTGTGAGTGGATCTCTCTACCTACCTTCTGCCTGACACCTTACACAAGAGGTAATCCTAACATTTGGTGCACTAAAGTACACTAACACCCATAAACTACCTATGTACCCCTAAAACGAGGCCCCCCCACATCGCCGCCACTATAATACATTTTTTTAACCCCTAATCTGCCGACCGCACATCGCTGCCACCTACATTATCCCTATGAACCCCTAATCTGCTGCCCCTAACATCGCTGACACTTACATAATATTTATTAACCCCTAATCTGCCCCCCCAATGTCGCTGCTACCTTACCTACACTTATTAACCCCTAATCTGCCAACCGGACCTCGCCGCTACTCTAATAAATGTATTAACCCCTAAACCGCCACACTCCCGCCTCGCAAACCCTATAATAAATAGTATTAACCCCTAATCTGCCCTCCCTAACATCGCCGCCACCTAACTTCAAGTATTAACCCCTAATCTGCCGACCGGACCTCGCCGCTACTATAATAAATGTATTAACCCCTAAAGCTAAGTCTAACCCTAACCCTGACACCCCCCTAAATTAAATATAATTTTAATCTAACGAAATAAATTAAATATTATTAAAAAAGTAAAAAAAAGTATTCCTATTTAAAACTAAATACTTACCTGTAAAATAAACCCTAATATAGCTACAATACAACGAATAATTATATTGTAGCTATTTTAGGATTTATATTTATTTTACAGGCAACTTTGTATTTATTTTAACTAGGTACAATAGCTATTAAATAGTTATTTACTATTTAATGCAAACAATCTGTAGGAACAGAAGAGAGAGAGGCGCCTTATGGGACAGTATCGCTTGTCAGAAAGAGTAAATAGAACATACAACAGCCCAGAGCCGGGGTACTCACAAGAGTTGCGGCATAACAGTATGCCTCACAGTGCAGGACGGGACCTTAGTCGCCCGACAGAAAAGCCAGTAGAAAAGAGCCCGGGAAACCAGGACCCAATCAGCAACCGCTAACAGCAGAACGTCACAGGATAGCCGTCCGTGGTGCGTCCAATCACCGGTGACCCAGTTGGAGAGACAGGCGGGCGGACCAACCAAAAAACAGCAAACGAAGAGCGGGGATATCACAATAGAAGGATTTTATTTAAAAACCAAAGTATAAAAACATGTGCATAATATGCAGTTAAAAGCAACACGTTTCTCGACCTTCCGGTCGTTTCATCAGGCTATTTAATAGCTACCTAGCTAAAATAATTTCCAAATTACCGGTCAAATAAATCCTAACCTAAGTTACAATTAAACCTAACACTACACTATCAATAAATAAACTAAATAAATTAACTACAAATACCTACAATCACCTACAATTAAATAAACTAAACTAAATTACCACAAAAACCACCTACTAACTTACAAAAAATAAAAAAATATTACAAGAATTTTAAGCTAATTACACCTACTCTAAGCCCCCTAATAAAATAACAAAGCCCCCCAAAATAAAAAAAATTCCCTACCCTAATCTAAATTAAAAAAGTTAACAGCTCTATTACCTTACCAGCCCTTAAAAGGGCTTTTTGCGGGGCATGCCCCAAAGAAATCAGCTCTTTTGCCTGTAAAAAAACCCACAATACCACCCCCCAACATTACAACCCACCACCCACATACCCCTACTCTAACCCAAACCCCCCTTAAATAAACCTAACACTACCCCCTGAAGATCTCCCTACCTTGAGCCGTGTTCAACCAGCCGGGCACCGATGGACCAAAAGAAGACATCCGGAGCGGCAGAAGTCTTCATACTATCCGGGCAGAAGAGGACATCCGGACCGGCAGACATCTTCATCCAAGCGGCATCTTCTATCTTCATCCATCCGATGAGGAGCGGCTCCATCTTCAAGACCTCCAGCGTGGAACATCCTTCTTCAATGACGACTAGACGACGAATGAAGGTTCCTTTAAGTGACGTCATCCAAGATGGCGTCCCTCGAATTCCGATTGGCTGATAGGATTCTATCAGCCAATCGGAATAAAGGTAGGAAAAATCTGATTGGCTGATTGAATCAGCCAATCAGATTCAAGTTCAATCGGATTGGCTGATCCAATCAGCCAATCAGATTGAGCTCGCATTCTATTGGCTGATCGGAACAGCCAATAGAATGCAAGCTCAATCTGATTGGCTGATTGGCGAAAAGCCCTTTTAAGGGCTGGTAAGGTAATAGAGCTGTTATCTTTTTTAATTTAGATTAGGGTAGGAATTTTACAGGTGTAATTAGCTTAAAATTCTTGTAATCTTTTATTTTTTGTAATTTAGTGTTTTTTTTTTGGTAATTTAGTTTAATTTATTTAATTGTAGAAAATTTGAAGGTACTTGTAGTTAATTTATTTAATTTATTTATTGATAGTGTAGTGTTAGGTTTAATTGTAACTTAGGTTAGGATTTATTTTACAGGTAATTTGGTAATTATTTTAGCTAGGTAGCTATTAAATAGTAAATAACTATTTAATAGCTATTGTACCTAGTTAAAATAAATACAAAGTTGCCTGTAAAATAAATATAAATCCTAAAATAGCTACAATGTAATTATTCGTTATATTGTAGCTATTTTAGGGTTTATTTTACAGGTAAGTATTTAGTTTTAAATAGGAATACTTTAGTTAATATTATTTAATTTATTTCGTTAGATTAAAATTATATTTAATTTAGGGGGAACTTAGGGTTAGGGTTAGACTTAGCTTTAGGGGTTAATACATTTATTATAGTAGCGGCGAGGTCCGGTCGGCAGATTAGGGGTTAATACTTAAAGTTAGGTGGCGGCGATGTTAGGGAGGGCAGATTAGGGGTTAATACTATTTATTATAGGGTTTGCGAGGCGGGAGTGCGGCGGTTTAGGGGTTAATACATTTATTAGAGTGGCGACTAGGTCCGGTCAGCAGATTAGGGGTTAATAAGTGTAGGTAAGGTAGCAGCAATGTTGGGGGGGCAGATTAGGGGTTAATAAATATTATGTAGGTGTTGGGGATGTTAGGGGCAGCAGATTAGGGGTACATAGATATAATGTAGGTTGCTGCGGTGTCCGGATTGGCAGATTAGGGGTTAATAAGTGTAGGTAAGGTAGCAGCGACGTTGGGGGGGCAGATTAGGGGTTAATAAATATTATGTAGGTGTCGGCGATGTTAGGGGCAGCAGATTAGGGGTACATAGGTATAATGTAGGTTGCGGCGGTGTCCGGAGCGGCAGATTAGCTGTTAATAGTGTAATGCAGGTGTCAGCGATAGCGGGGGCGGCAGATTAGGGGTTAATAAGTGTAAGGTTAGGGGTGTTTAGACTCGGGGTACTTAGAAACTGTTTCCCCATAGGAAACAATGGGGCTGCGTTAGGAGATTAACACTGCTTTTTTGCATGTGTTAGGTTTTTTTTTCTGACCAAACTGCCCCATTGTTTCCTATGGGGGAATCGTGCACGAGCGCGTTTTTCCAGCTAGCCGCTACCGTAATCAACGCTGGTATTGAGGGTTGAAGTGGCGGTAAATTATGCTCTACGCTCCCTTTTTGGAGCCTAACGCAGCCCTTCAGAGAACTCTAAATACCAGCGTTGTCTTAAGGGTGCGCTGGAAAAAAAAGCAGGGTTAGCTACGCGGGTCTTTACCGACAAAACTCTAAATCTAGCCATTTGATTTTTTTTTGCCACTGAATTTCCATATATATATATATATATATATATATTTTTTTTTTTTTTTTTAAAGTAGAATCTTACATCAATAAAAATTTATTTGAATGATAATGACAGCAATACTGCTATGTAAAGAACACTGGAATATGAAATATTCATATTTTTATGTTGGGTTAGCGCAAATGAGAATATGCAATCCAGTTCACGCAAGAGTGGGGTGTTTTTCCCCCACTTATTTCTCCATTTACTTCTATGGGGGAATACACGCACGGTATATTCTAGCTTCTATTTTTTTGTGCTAGTCAGGTTATCGCTAGAGCAAAAACAGTTTACTTTCAACATTGTTATGTTAATATACTTTATAACACTTAAACCTCTAAATGTGTGCCTGTTTCTAAGCCATTACCAACACAGGCCCATTTATCAAGCTCCGTATGGAGCTTGAAGGGCCGTGTTTCTGGCGAGTCTTCAGACTCGCCAGAAACACAACTTATAAAGCAGCGGTCTAAAGACTGCTGCTCTATAACCCTGTCCGCCTGCTCTGAGCAGGCGGACAGGAATCGCCGGAAATCAACCCGATCGAATACGATCGGGTTGATTGACACCTCCCTGCTCAGCAGGGGGCGGCGTTGCACCAGCATATTGCTCTCCGCATTTAGCGAGGTCTTGCGGACCTGATCCGCAGTGTTGGATCAGGTCCGCAACACCTTTGATAAATTGGGGCCACAGCCTCTTATCACATGATTTTTTATTAGCTTTTCACAAGAGACTGTTAGTTGATGTGGGCCATATAGATAACATTGTGCTCACTCCAGGAGTTGTGCACAACACAACTTTAATTGGCTAAAATGCAAGTCAATAGATAGTAAATAAAAAGTCATGTGATCAGAGGGTTATCAAAAGATTCTTAGATACAAGGTAATCACAAAGGTTAAAATAACTTTTTAGGTGTGGGTTTTGTTGGCTGTTGTTTGTTGTTGTGGTTCTGTGTCGTTGTTGTTAGGTTTTGTGGGTCTTTGTTGTTGGTTGTTGGTTGTGTTGTTAGATTAAAAGTTGTATAGATTTGGGATTTATTTTAAGCTTATTTATTTTAGAGGGGTTAGATTGAGCTGGGGGTGAGGGCAAGTAAGGGGTTAATAGTTTAGAGGCCCATTATAGGTATATACATTTTTTATGCATTTTCTTGTATAATGCATATTATTTTTATTATTGTATTGATTTTAAACAGTTTTTTTTTTTTGCGTGTTCAATTATTTAAAAAGCAATATTTGTTTTTCATTAAATATTTATATAACTCAGTTGTCGCAACTTAAAATTTTTAAACAACTACATTTGTTTAACTTTTTATATTATTATAAGAACACACAAAAACAAAATACACCTGTGGCAATAAGATTTTTTTGCCACTAAATTTCAATAAATATATTTTTTTAAAGAAGAATCTAACATCAATAAAAATGTATTTGAATGATAATAACAGCAATACTTCAAAATAGATGTAATACCATACACTATTAAACAGGGCTTGATATTTCTTTAGAAACCTTTCTCTTTTTCGATAGATAGATAGATAAATAGATGATAGATAGATGATAGATAGATGATAGATAGATAGATAGATAGATAGATAGATAGATCTTGCACACAGCAGTTACAACAGATAGTTGTTTTTTTCAAATCTTTTAACAAAATCTATAATATTAACCTGACATTCCATCCCTAAAATAGAGTCTATTATCAAGGACTGCAATCAAACTGAATGTAGCAATCACTAAATTTTAAATTGACAACCAAAATCACCCATCTTAGAAATTCCTCCAAAACTACATAAAGCTTAAAGGGATATGAAACCCAAATGTTTTATTTCATGATTCAGATAGAGCATGCAATTTTAAGCAGCATTCTAATTTACTCCTAATATCCATTTTTCTTAATTCTCTTGGAAAAGCAGGAATATAAGCTTTAGGGTTTATTGTAGCTAGCTTAGGGTTTATTTTATAGGTTAGTATTTAGTTTTAAATAGGAATAATTTAGTTAATTATAGTAATTTTATTTAGATTTATTTAAATTATATTTAAGTTAGGGGTTGTTAGGGTAAGGGTTATACTTAAGTTTAAAGGGTTAATAAATTTAGAATAGTGGCGGCGACGTTGGGGACGGCAGATTAGGGGTTAATAATATTTAACTAGTGTTTGTGAGGCGGGAGTGCGGCGGTTTAGGGGTTAATATGTTTATTCTAGTGGCGGCGATGTCCGTAGCGGCAGATTAGGGGTTACAATTTTATTATAGTGTTTGTGATGCGGGAGGGCCTCGGTTTAGGGGTTAATAAGTAGTTTATGGGTGTTAGTGTACTTTTTAACACTTTAGTTCTGAGTTTTATGCTACAGCGTTGTAGTGTAAAACTCATAACTACTGACTTTAGAATGCGTTACGGATCTTGTCGGTAGAGGCTGTACCGCTCACTTTTTGGCCTCCCAGGACAGACTCGTAATACCGGCGCTATGGAAGTCCCATAGAAAAAACTGAATTTATGTTTACCTGATAAATTTCTTTCTCCTACGGTGTATCCGGTCCACAGCTTCATCCTTACTTGTGGGATATTCTCAATCCCTACAGGAAGTGGCAAAGAGAGCACACAGCAGAGCTGTCCATATAGCTTCCCTCAGGCTCCGCCCCCCAGTCATTCTCTTTGCCGCTCTAACAAGTAGCATCTCCACGGGGGGTGGTAAAGAGTATGTGGTGTTAGATTTGTAGTTTTATTTCTTCAATCAAGAGTTTGTTATTTTAAAATAGTGCCGGTTTGTACTATTTACTCTGAGGCAGAAAGTGATAAAGATTTCTGCTGAGAGGATTATGATTTTAGCACCAGTAACTAAAATCCATTGCTGTTCCCACGCAGGACTGTTGAATACCAGAGAACTTCAGTTGGGGGGAACAGTTTGCAGGCTTAACTGCTTCAGGTATGATCAGTCATTCCTGTAGGGATTGAGAATATCCCACAAGTAAGGATGAAGCCGTGGACCGGATACACCAATGTAGGAGAAAAGGGTTTACAAAGTTTACGTAAGTCGGTTTGCAGTAAGGCCAACAAAGTGTGCGGTACACCTATACCTGCAAGACTCGTAATAGCAGCGGGCATAAAAAAGCAGCGTTAGGACATGTTAACGCTGCTTTTTTACCTTAACGCACAACTCGTAATCTAGCCAAATGTGTTCCAAATTACTTTTTATACCTACTGCAGATTATTTAATGTATGGGAAATTGCTCCTTTATATTTAATTTTGTATATCTGGTTTTACTCATTAAAACCATTACCTGTTGTTCTCCAGAACATACCCATAACAATGGACTGAGCCTGTAAGTAAACCAGACCTGTATGTTATATATAGGCATGATTACATTCTATCTGCAATTTGCTCTTGAAATGGGTTTTTGCTTTTTGCCAGAATTGGTCGTCAAGCTTTTTGGGTTTATTCAAAATTAAAAATGCATTTGTTAAAAGCATGCAGCCATAGATTGTCCCAGTTTTAAGGGACTATATTATCCCCCCCCCCCCTGACAACCATGGACACATCCACCAACTGTCAGACATGCCCATGGTTCATCCGTGACGCATCCCTTTTCGATGTGGGGTCTATCCACAAAATATTGGGAGTTGTGCAAAAACTGTTGCACCATTTATCATTAAAATAGTTAGGATGGTGGATTTTATAGGGTAGAATATTCCTAGCTTGGTTCAGTGGAGGTGTAAAATTTTAAAATGTTGTTATAATGATCTTTTATGTGCATGTAAAAATGCAGGATTATTAAATGGATATTAAACAGTGCTCCAATAGTACAACAAATATGTTACATTAAAGTAAACATAAAAAAGAAACAGCTTGTATAAAAAAAACAACAAACAACTTACTTGTTTTCCTGCAAAATGAGCACTTAGAATTTCTCAGTGTACCCGCTTATCTCCTCAGGGAGAAAAGAGAGCAGAAATATTTTGAACTTAAAGGGACATGAAACCCAAACATTTTCTTTCAGGATTCAGATGGAGAATACAATTTTAAACAACTTTCTAATTTACTTATATTATCTCATTTGTTTTATTCTCTTGGTATCATTTGTTGAAGGAGCAGCAATGCACTACTGGTTTCTAACTGAAATAGTATTTCTAAATAAAATATATTAAAAAATGCAAAAAAAAATCACATTTTATTTCAAACTGGGTACTGGCAGACAGCTGCCAGTACCCAAGATGGCGCAAAATAATGTAGAGGGGGAGGGTTAGGGATCTGTTTGGGGGGATCAGGGAGGTTGGGGGCTAAGGGAAGATCCTACACAGCAGAATTATGTGATTTAAATAAAAACAAAAAACTTTTATTTTAGTACTGGCAGACTTTCTGCCAGTACTTAAGATGGCGGGGGACAATTGTGGGGTGGGGGAGGGAAGAGAGCTATTTGGGAGGGATCAGGTGGTGTGATGTGTCAGGTGGGATGCTGATCTCTACACTAAATCTAAAATTAACCCTGCAAGCTCCCTACAAGCTACCTAATTAACCCCTTCGCTGCCAGGCATGTGTGATGCGCAGCGCCATTTAGCGGCCTTCTAATTACAAAAAAGCAACAATGAATAATTTCAGTGAGAAACCTAAAGTTTGTGAAAAAGTGAACAATTTTTTTTATTTGATCGCATTTGGCGGTGAAATAGTGGCATGAAATATACCAAAATGGACCTAGATCAATACTTTGGGTTGTCTACTACACTACACTAAAGTTAAAATTAACCCTACAAGCTCCCTACATGCTCCCTAATTAACCCCTTCACTGCTGGACATAACACACGTGTGGTGCGCAGCCTTCTAATTACCAAAAAGCAAAGCCAAAGCCATATATGCCTGCTATTTCTGAACAAAGGGGATCCCAGAGAAGCATTTACAACCATTTATGTCATAATTGCACAAGTTGTTTGTAAATAATTTCAATGAGAAACCTAAAGTTTGTGAAAAAATTGGTGAAAAAGTGAACGATTTTTTTTATTTGATCGCATTTGGCGGTGAAATGGTGGCATAAAATATACCAAAATGGGTCTAGATCAATACTTTGGGTTGTCTTCTAAAAAAATATATATACATGTCAAGGGATATTCAGGGATTCCTGACAGAGATCAGTGTTCCAATGTAACTAGCGCTAATTTAAAAAAAAAAAAAGTGGTTTGGAAATAGCAAAGTGCTACTTGTATTTATGGCCCTATAACTTACAAAAAAGCAAAGAACATGTAAACATTGGGTATTTCTAAACTCAGGACAAAATTTAGAAACTATTTAGCATAGGTGTTTTTGATGTGTAGATATGTAACAGATTTTGGGGGTCAAAGTTAGAAAAAGTGTTTTTTTCCATTTTTTTTCCTCATATTTTATAATTTTTTTTATAGTAAATTATAAGATATGATGAAAATAATAGTCCATTTAATGGCGAGAAAAACGGTATATAATATGTGTGGGTCCAGTAAATGAGTAAGAGGAAAATTACAGCTAAACACAAACACCGCAAAAATGTAAAAATTGCCTTGGTCCCAAACGGACAGAAAATGCAAAAGTGCTGTGGTCACTAAGGGGTTAAAATTATGAAAAATACATATTTAAATTATTTCTATGAAATGTGATTAAAATACATTTTTTTTTAATTTTAAACAATTTTGTAATTTACTTCTATTAGAAAAAATGTTTTCGAACTCTTGGTATCTTTCGTTCAAAAGAAGGAACTTAAACTCAGGAGTGTGCACGTATCTGGAGCACTAAATGGCAGCAGTTTTGTTATCCATTTGCAAGAGAACTAGATGTCAGCGCTATTTCCTGTCATGTAGTGCTTTAGACACCTACCTAGGATTCTCTTCAACACAGAATATCATGGGAACAAAGCAAATCTGATATTAGAAGTAAACTGAAAACTTTTTTAAAAAGATATGTTAATTTTTGGCATTCGTTTCCCTTTAAAGGGACACTGAACCCAAATTTTTTCTATTGTGATTCAGATAGAGCATGACATTTTAGGCAACTTTCTAATTTACTCCTATTATCAAATTTTCTTTATTCTCTTGGTATCTTTATTTGAAATGCAAGAATGTAAGTTTAGATGCCGGCCCATTTTTGGTGAACAACCTAGGTTGTCCTTGCTGATTGGTGGATAAATTCATCCACCAATCAAAAACTGCTGTCCAGAGTTCTGAACCAAGAAAAAAAGCTTAGATACCTTCTTTTTCAAATAAAGATAGCAAGAGAACGAAGAAACATTGATAATAGGAGTAAATTAGAAAGTTGCTTAAAATTGCATGCTCTATCTGAATCACGAAAGAAATTTTTTGGGTACAGTGTCCCTTTAAGTATAACACACTCCTTAGTGCATTTTTTATTACAACATTAAAACAGACTGTTAAACATCCCTTTAATGCACTCATAAACAGGCAGAGTTTTGCATTAATATTATCTCTATATACACTGCCCTAGTTTTCATATCTATGAAAGTATAGACAAGATACAACCAGATATGAGTCTTATGGTGATTATGGAAGTTCCATTGGTTTGACATAGCTAATTAAATTTTACTTTTATGATGATTTGATCTAAGAGAGCAAATTGATTTTAACTTTCAGGACAATTTGTTCTAAGATAAAAAAGGCAGTTAACTTTTATGATGATTTCAGACGTTATAGTGATCTGAGATAGCAATTTAATTTTTGTATTGATGCTTTTGGAATTTACAGGCATATTAACACATTCTGTTTAGGTTTTAGGAAGATTTTTTGAGTGGGAATCTAAGATAACAAGTTTGGGTATGAAAGCTCAGAGTTGCATGTTCTAAGCCTACAAAAAGCATCACTGTTGAGCTAGCTTAAAGGGGCATTATATACTAGTTTTTTCTTTGCATAAATGTCTTGTAGATGTATTTATATAACCTATGCAGGTTTAAAAAGAAAACATTGCACTGATTTTCAGACTCCAAACCAAGCCCCAAAGTTTGCTATACAACCACTTTCGGTGGGTGTTCTAGCTAGCATTTTCAACAGATCTAAACTGGGAGCTTCTAAGTAAATTTTTAAACAGTTTTATACTTGATTTTTATATCAGTTTCTGTGCATATTATTCTTTATAGTATTGTCTATTACATGCAGTTATAAGAAAATTGGTGTATACTGTCCCTTTAAAGGGACAGTAAAGATAAATGGGTTGTAACATAAAATGTCAAATTATATAAAGTACAACATCCTTGCATATACTTATTATTCATTAATCCCCCCCCCACACACACACAAAACCTTACCTGTAATTTAAGTCTGAAAATTGTGGGTTCAACAATTCTAAGAACTCAAAGTGCACTACAGGCTTCATAAGCCTAACTCTGCCAGATATACATCCCTGTTTGCTTCAACAGTGATGAAGTAATGAGCAGTGACGTGAAATACAGTTTCTGCCCCTGCTGTCCTCCCTACAGTGTCCTAAATATAGTAGCTATAATTACAGAAGTACATATGGGGGGTTCTAACAATCCTGTAGGTTGAAGGACCCTCCACCTCTTGTATTGAATTTTTAGTTTTTAGTCTTATTTTATGCATCTGTATTTCTTTGCTTGTTTCTCCATGAATCAGTGTTATTATCTAGCCCTACTTATGTATTCAGTTCTACTTACAAGACTGATCATGCAGCATTCACTGCAATTATTAAAATACAATGGAATTTGTATGTCACAGTCCTTTGTGGGATAGATTACAAGTGGAGCGCTAATTTAACGTGCCCCATAAACAGGCAACATTGTTATTTACGGGAGCACGTTAAATAACCAGCCATTATGAGTGGCTGGTTAATGCTACCGCAAGCTCGAGGTAGCACTTTGCACTAGCATTCATTAACTAGACATCAGATCTCTGGTTAATTAAAACATTGCCCCAAAATAAAGTGTAAAGTTATTTTATTAAAATAAAATAAAGCATATATATTTTTTTTTTAAATAATAACTGCACCAAGTAGTTTTAAGGGGTTAAAGTGTGCAGATGTGGGGTGTTAGAAAACGTGCCTTTACATTGCGGTCTATAAGGACTGTGTTATTACTCTAGTCTATATATGAATATGCTTATATAAATATATATTTATGTGTTAATATGTGTATATACACATAGTAACACATACATATAAATGGATATATTCATATACATATATATTAAACTTTGCTGCCCATCACTGCACGACTTACCCCTTTGCAGAAGTTAAACACACAGGCTAGATTATGAGTGGAGTGCAAACGTTTGCGCCTGAGCAATATGGGGTATATTCTCAGTGTTTGTGCTCATCCGGCTTACCGCTCAAATTACGAGTTGAAAGTAATCATTACTGCAACTTCAGAGCTCTGGTTAACTGTTTTGCGAAAACTAAAACGTTGCACAAAACACACAAAAATTTTTTTTACAAAGTATAGTTCCACTTATAATAACACCATCTTATAACAAAAAGTGCACACAAAAGCTATAAAGGCTGAAAAATATGAGATCTCAGGTGAAAGGCAGGCAAAGGGCTTAGACATTGAGATACATATACATGTGTGTATATATGTGTACATGTGTATTTATATGTGTATATATGTATTTACAGACATCTATACACACACATATAAACACAAAAATATGTATGTACACACACACACATATATAAATATAAATATATATATATATATATATATATATATATATATATATGTGTGTGTGTGTGTGCATTAGAGCCCTTTGCAATTAAGTAGATACAAACATGTAAAAGCATATTTATGCGATATTCATATTTAATAAAGGTTTAACTATGCATTTACTATAAATATTTAATATTCCAATGTTCTGAACATAGCAGAATATGTGCTATGTATTTCTAAATAGATATTCCTATATGTATCTACTATCTATATATCTATACCTATGTATAATCATGTATATATAGGTATAGATATATATTGTACCAAAATAGCATCAGATGTATGTAGAAATATTAATTTATGAATAAATAGAACATATTCTGCTATGTGCAGAACATTACAATGTGAAATATTTATATTTTTATGTTGGTTTAGCGCAAATGAGAATATGCGATCGTGTTTGTGCAAGAGTGGGTGTTTTTTGCACATTTTTTTCTCTCCATTGATTTCAATGGGCAAATACGTGGACATGCACGCAACATTCTAATTTAGGATTTTTGCGCTAGTTGGGTTACCACTAGATTGAAAACAGTTTACTTTCAATTCATAATACAAGCGCAACCAAACAAGCGCAAAAATCTTACTTCTAGCGCAATTAACACTCATGGTGGAGTTTTAATTTGCACTTCACTCTCTCCCCTCTCTCTTTTGCTCTGTCTCTCTCCTCTCTCTTTTGCTCTCTCTCCCCCCTCTCTTCTGCACTTTCCCCTCTCTTCTGCTCTTCCCCCTCTCTTTAGCTCTTTCCTATCTCTTTTTGTGTCTCCCCCTCTCTTTCTTTTTCTCTCTCCTCTCTGTCGTGCAGACCGTGCCCGGCCGCGCCCAGCGCCTGGTCCCGTCCAGCCACGCTCCCATCCCGCTACACACCCACTTTCGCCGCAAACAGCATGGATTGTCAGGTAAGGCCAGGTGTGTTTGTCCTCGTGCGGTCTCTACTGCAAATGACAGCTTCAGACAAACACACTTGGCCTTTTATATAATAGGATGGACTATGATAATGAAAAAGTGCTGCCGATAAACTGATTGTGATTGCATCAACATCGAAAACAGCTAATCAGCAGCTGTTAACATGCTGATAATTATCAAAGGATAGATTGTGATCAACTCCTTTATTAGAAATATCAGCTTATTGTTTCATGTAAAAAAAGTGTGAGCAATGTGTACTTATTCTATTTATTTGATAAACTGATTGTGATTGCATCAACATCGAAAACAGCTAATCAGCAGCTGTTAACATGCTGATAATTATCAAAGGATAGATTGTGATCAATTCCTTAATTAGAAATATCAGCTTATTGTTTGATGTAAAAAATATATTTTAGATATAAATAATGTGCATCTAAAGCATATAGACAGGCAGACAACAATAACCCAAATATTTTATTTCTAAAAGGAAGTACTCATGATACAGCAAGTCCATCCACTGCTGTATTTAATGCAAAAATCAGGCACAAAGTTTAAAAATGTCATCAGGCCTTCAGGTAACAAAAGAGCCTTGTAGATGATATGATGGAAATTACTGAAAACACGTTTGTTTATGTTACCAGAGAAAATGTGAAACCCTTTAGATTGCAGGGTATTTTGCTAGTTCTGGTGAAAATAAACCTTTGTATTAAAAACATCCGCGCAGGGCGGGTAATATGTCTACAAATACATCTATATTTGCCACAAAACCAGCATCTTCACACATATACTGTATACCTACACACACATCTGGCTAACAACAGTGAATCAGAAACGCCTACCAACCTGGAAACTAATCTGGGTAGCAGGAAGAAAACAAATCTTCCATGCCTGCTGCTGCTTACTAATCTACGTCTCGCATGCAGACGATATAATAAGTCCTCTCCTCAGCATCTCTCTCAACCTATCCTCCCAGTGATAAGGCAGAGAGGTGCAGCATCATCGCCCGCGTAGCTCTGCCCCTGCTCAGCAATTGGCCCGGCGCTCCGTGACACTGCTCTGGTTGTTACTAAGGCATTTTTTGCCCATCATTTTATTGCTACGATGTGAAGCCGCCACTGTGTAATGTGAGGAGGCGCAGGTTCCTCCACGCCGCCGAGGTCATCCCGCCCCATGCTATTGTTCCGTGCCAGGGATGGGCACCTCACCTGCCGCACCTTGGGCCTCAGCTCTTCGGGACTAGGCGCGGCATCCCCCGGGGATGTAATGTAAAACCTGGAGGGTGCTTGTGATACCCATGTAGATGCTGACAGCACAGGATCAACCATAGCGTTCGTTATGGCTGAATTTGGAATAAAGAGACGGAAAGCTAAGGTTCTGGGATTTTGTATAAAAACCTGTTTTTTGCATTTTTTTGTGGCTTCGGTTTGTGGAGAGGAGAAGACCTTCATTGTGGAGGTAGGTCAGTGTGAGTCCACCGTTAACTTGCTTGCTAGAGAAGGCTGCAACGCATAGTATTGTAGCCTTCTCTGACTGGAAAATAGGCAAAAGGGGGGCAGTTGTTAAAATCATTTGTCTCTCGCACCCCAGCATAACCCTGCATTGTGCGTATTTCATAAAGGAGGCAATGCTTACCTCAGTAGTGGGGTTAAAAGCGGGTCATGTGTTAGCAATTCATGTGGCAGCAGCAGGTCTTTTAAGGTTCTCAACCACCTAAGGGCAGGTGCACACTCTGTATAGTTTATAAGGGAAATATGCTAACCCTCTGATTGCCAAGGGGTTAAAGGAGGGTCAGATGTAAAAATCTATGATGCAGAGTTGCTACCTGAGTGCAGCCTTGTAATGTATATTGTTCCATAAGGGAAGACGTGTAAGCTCTTTGTCGTTGGCAGCCAAGGGGTTAAACGGGTCAGAAAATAACAAATGCAGAAGCAAGGGTGCTAAGCTTCTCAGCTACCCGACTGCAGCCCTACCCTATGCATAGTTCTTAAAGCAAAGCAAAACATACTTGTACGTACTGGGTACCACTGGTAGTATGCACTGTAAACATGTGATACAATACAAAATGTGCGGTGCTTATGCTGCTCCATACCATAACATCTTTTATTTAAAATGTATATTGCCTTTCTTTGATTTTATAGACTACAATGTATGCATTTTTGGTGTAATTTGTTAAATAGTAAAACAGTGTTTAGAATGACTTTTTATCTTTAACTGGTATTAATTGGGTCATATTTCATGTTCTGTATATGTGCAGATTTGTTGCTACTTGGGCATGCAGTAAATTGCAGAGTACACTATAATGTACTTCTGTGGAATGAATGGTTGGGTAAGCATCTATATGTGTAGTAGCTTGGATACTATGGTAAGTGCATGTCTGGGAAGTATAATTAGGTTTGATCATTCAGGGAAGAAAAATCATTAGTCAAGGGGAATGCATTCGTTTACAAGATGTACAGTTTACATTTTAATTTGACCATTTAATATGATAACAATGTAATGTTTTCAAACCTTATGCACAAATATATACTAAATGTATAAATCATGAAAGTGCTGCTCTGCTTAAGTGTTCAATAACTTGTCTTCCAAATATGTAGGTAAGTGGCACTGTCACTATTAAATTATCAAGTAAGCTTTTGGGTGGTTATTACAGTTTTAGAGATACAAACATTGAACCATTTACAGGAATGTCTGATGAAAATTATGAAGTCTTCATGAAACCCATTTAGTGATTTTGGTTGCAAATATTACATTTTATCTGAAAACATCAATTGCAAATGGAACAAAAGGGAACACGATCAGTTTATGGTTATTTAATTGATAATGGAAAAACACAAATTACATTCACATACATTTTTCAATGTATTACAGACCTGACTAAAGCACAACAAATTTGTTTTTGATATTCCAAATGTGTGTATTACATTTTGCATATCCCAAACATCCCAAAACAGTTATAAAATGCCATATAAATATAAAGTTTTAAAAACACAAAAATCATTAGAATGGAAAAATGCATTCTAATAATTATGAAACAACAATGAAAATAACAATTGACATAGTAAAAAAGATAAATGCAGTTTTTCTTAGAAAAAGAGCAAATTACAAATCTTGCCCTTGTTGCTAATTAGGAGATAAAACGTAATAAACTCTTAGACATTTCAAGCTATACAAAAAAACAAACAAACAAAACAAAACACAGTGAATCTGTTTCAAATGTTAGCAAACCCATTACATAATAAAACCTTTTCTAGTTCAATGTTTATGTTTTGGTACAACATGCTGTAATAACTAGCGCTCAGTGCTGTATAATATAAGGTGAAGCAATTGTACCAAGAAATGGTTTTACATTTCTGTTAATCAAACCAAATTGGTTTACGTAAACTAGATTGTATATTGTTGTATCCATTGTATCATGTGTTACATGGCAAGAAACTGAGAGCAGCATGTGCACAATGCCAGCATGCACACAACACCAAAACCCTGCTATTTTGGAATTCTTAAGCATTTTGGAAAATGATGAATATCTGAGTAGATTATAAACAGATTGCATCTAGATATTAGCAATAGTTGGATAAAAGACCTATGGAATTCAGGAACCATTTTTCCAAAAATAGATGTTTCAACAGACTGTGTATAAATAGCAAAGAGGAAGCTGCTGGGCCAGAAAAGGAGGAGGTGAGTGGATTGGCTGAGGGGAGCAAGATGCCCAACAAGCATCATTAGTTGCTGCACAAGCATTGTGCGTTGGTTCAGATTGCAATAAGCAAATCACATGCAGAGGAAACAACACAATAATAGCCTTATACCAGCTATGATCAGTGACAATCCCAAAACCTTCAGTTATATTATCTGAATCAGTGGTTTAATCAATTTATTACAATCCCATTCCACAAGCACTAAGTAGCATTTGTACTTTTCTTTTAGATTACAATGTTTACTGCAATTTATATGTTAAGGAAGAAATTTACATTTTAAACATATTATAACCTTGATTAGTTCAATTACACTGTTCAATTTTTCTGAGAACTAATGAACACACTTCACATTTCAATTTTTTTTTTTACATCACATTGGAAATTACGAAAGCTGAAGTAGCCCGTTGAAATTGAGTTTGGGTAAGATTTTAATTTAATTTATGCATTGCCTCTAAAATGTTGGAAACATCTGATAAACTAAAACATAATCCTCAAAAAGCTCACCTTGAAAAAAAAATGAAATAGATTTTAATCATTAAAATCAATTGTTTAAAGGATTAAACTCATTTTTATAGTATATATCAGCAAGAAAGCACTGCATTGTAAGACTCACAAGCCAGTTCAGGGTAGGGACACTTCAAAAGTAGTTTTAATATTTTTCTATTATCTCCTCTGCTTAGGCCAATTAGGGACAGATATAAATGGGCTCCCACACTGATCAGGCAATCACTGTATAGCATGTCGTAGGGTTAGTGTTCTGGATTCCATAGAATAGAATACAGTTTCTCTAGGGTCATAGTTAAATAACTAGAAAAGCTGGCAAAATAGATAATCAAGGGGCATTGCAACAAGTTTTTTAAATACTAAATTAAACATTTCGGCGTAGATTATGAGTTGAGTGCAAAATTGTGCGCTGGTATTATTAGTAAGGCGTAATGCGAACACAACCTCACATTTGCATTGCATGGAAGCTTTGCGCTCACGAGGGTGCGATTCCATAGGCTCAAATGGGAGCTTCGTTCTCATGCTGTGAGACACGGCAGAGGACCTAGCGCAGTGAAGGGGGTAAGTCGCACAGCGATGGGCATCAAAAGTTAAATATATAGCACTCCACTTGTAATCTAGCCATTTTTGGGGAATTCATGTTTTAGTTTAATGTCCTTGTAACTACTGATTTTCACTAAGGCTTATGAAAACATTTATTTATTAGGTGTAGTTAATGTAGTCTGATCTTAAAAAAGTTGTAAAATAAATGCCCTTTTTAATATATTTTGAGAAAGTACCCTACTTTCATGGACTCCCAGGGGTCTATTTATATATGTGCGGACAGACATGATCTGCTATAGCGAACCATGTCCGATGCACATCGATAAATGCCGACAGCATACACTGTCGACATTTATCATTGCACCAGCAGTTCTTGTGAATTGCTGGTGCAATACCGCCCCCTGTAGATTTGCGGCCAATCGGCCGCTAGCAGGGGGTGTCAATCAGCCCGATCGTACATGATCGGGCTTATTGCTATACGCTGCTTCTTAACTCCTGTTTCCGGCGAGCCTGAAGGCTCCAGCGGAAACAAGGGGAACAGGGGCCATTCGGCCCTTGTTAAATAGACCCCACAGTCTTTGCTCCTTCCTATGATGGAAAAAATCATTTTACTCTATTCTAACAGCCCTGTCATGCGAAAGAAAGCTACTGGAAGATGCAGAGATCTGCAGCATTTACTTGCTAAACCTCCCAGAAGAATTATGCCATGTATACCAATTACATCCATTGGATGTCACTAGGTCTGTGTTTAAGCAGAAAGTATACAGCTGCATTTTTGCTAATGTTTAGAGTTTTTTTTATATGTAATAAATGCCCATAAAATGCCCTTTGTTCTACTAAAGTGTTGTTGTTTTTTTTTGGCAATTGTAGCAGAAGGCACAATGATAAACTGCATATTTATTTGGTTAAACTGTAGTTTTTTACTGTCACATATAGTTGTTTTTGGTGGGGTTTTTTTGTATGAAAATAAGTGATCAAGCCCCACATTCAGTTTCACTAAGATTTTTTATTCATGGCAAGTTCACATAATAGTGAAAAATTACCTGTTCTAATTGGTTAAAACATGCCATTTTGCACTACTTTCTTTGGAACCCTATGTGTTTAATTTCCCAGGTAAAACACATAGATAAAGTGCAATCCAAGAGTTGTCCCAAGCTCATCTTGAGCAGGAAATAGTTGATGAGCCAATCTGTAGCAGCCACAAAGTCCCGTCAATCACCAGTGCGAGCTGCAATGCTTGTGGCTCCCAAGTGGGACTATACCAATGTGTTTAACCCCTTTGCTTGGGATGAACACATATAGCTCACAAGCTATTAGGACTCAAATTACATGTTGTAACAAATCATAAATGTAATTTTTCCACCAAAATTTCTCTTTAATAATCCTACAATGATGTATTTTGTGTTACAGCCAGTGTTGTGGAGATGCCATCTTGAATAGAGATGTGTACTGCAGCATAACAAAGTATATTTTTTATGCAAAATATATGTGTTATTTATGATGTGCTAGTTTATATTCATTTTATAAAAATAAAATAATATTTTATGGTTATTTATGGGAATAAAAAATAATAATGATTTGCTTTAGAGCCTTGAATGCACATTCTCCTGTGTCTTATTAACATATTTCAAAATGGTAAACATGTAAGAAAGTGCAATGCAGTTGAAGCATTGCATACCACTAACTTATAGCTTACCTTCAGGGCTTACAAACTGCTAAAAAAAAGGGTTCTTTCACATCCCCTCTGGTGCCCTTTCAAGATTCTGGCCATCAGCCCCCATCTCCACTGACAGCGGCTTTATTTAAAAGAAAAAAAGGAAAGCGGTTGGTAGAGCCAATTAAATGCCACTCTGCCGACCTCTTAGACTCCTTACTTACAGAGTGTGCTCCTGAATCTATGGATTATGTGAGACAGCTCAGTGCATGCACAATATTGCCTAATTAGCCATCTCAGAGGATACATAGACTCAGGGGTGCACTCCTAGGTGGATATGGGGCAGATTTTATGGTATTTGCTTGGCTCTACTGCATGAATTCACTTTCTTTGAAGGGACATAAATAAGCAATAATAAAATGCTTTAATGTGCTAAATAATGCTATAACTGCACTATTGATTACCCACAACTATGGGCCAGATTACTGCCAGAAATAAACTTGGAAAGAGCGCATTCGAAAACCCAATGCAAGCTAACTTCAGGACTTCGGATATTGGGACCATATTAACTTCTCCTCCCTAGAGACTTCAATGGAGGATGTTGATGAAAAAAAAATAACACTTTTTGCTGGTGCGCTAACCCAACACTGCGTTAGACCAAGTGCGCTCAACCCAAAGGTAGTTATGCATATTTCCCATTGCAATATTCTTCACACGAAAGAAAATGTTCTTTTTATTTTTAAATATATATATATATGATTTGTTTTAAAATCTCTATCTATACCTATATATATGAATGTATACAGTTAAATTTGTTTTAAAATCTCTATCTATACCTCTATATATATATATATATATATATATATATATTTGAATGTATACAGTTAAATAAAAATATATATATATGTATATATATATATATATATAGGCTTACCATAATTTTTAGAGGTGTGGGGCCATGGGGGTGTGGTCAGGGGCATGGTCAAGGGGGCATGACAACTACCGGTCCTTTTAAAGTAATAGCTTTTATGTGTGTAATGTTTCGTGGATACTCTACCCTTCCTTAGTAAAACAACAAGTGAATCACACAATTTAAATAAACCATAACACCACCCCCCTAGTGAAAAAAGCACCATTACGTTGTCATGACAACCCATACACAACATGAGCAAATAAATCATTCATCCAAATCTCAGATTCTAAATAATGCCAAACATCAAACATAATTATCAATTTCATAAAATAGTGTAAAGCGTATACATCACACAATTTAATATCTGCAGTGTAATATGTGTTTTATGTGTCTAATTAAGGAACAGAGCCAAATGCTGATAAGGTATAAATACAACATTGAATGAAATAAGTATAAAAGAAACACATATCTGCTAAAGCTGTTTTAAGGGCTACTCTATACCATAATGCAGGAAGATTACAGCCAAAATGCTATTCTCTATGAAGTAAAGCAAGATCCACACCAAATATCCTGCCTGTCTGTACTTCCTGGTCATACCCATATGATTCCCCTAAAGGTGTATCACCGGTGATGTCACCAGGGGTCGGGGGGTGTTAAATTCCTACAAAAATAAACCAAGTAATACTACAAAATTAAAAAACCCTATACTGCTCACTGTATTACTAAATGTAAACTGTGAAGGACACGAACGTTAAGCTAAGCAGGGCTGTATGTAACAAAGTACCAGTATCCAACTATGCTGGAGAGTCACTGTCCAGTCATTTTGAATAATGTGTCCGGATTTCAGGTGGTCTGAAATCCGGAGGTGGCAACCCTACTGGGACAGAATGAACAACCGGGTGGGACACTGGGACAACGCCTCCAAACAGGGACAATCCCAATAAAAGTGGGACTTCTGGTAAGCCTATATGTATATACATATATATATATATATATATATATATATATATATATATGTCTAAATATGTTAATTTATGTAGGTATGTGCAGATTTATATATATATATATATATATATATATATAAATATATAAATAAATCTACTATTTAAGGTATATGAGTGGTAAGGGCTCCAAAGTGTGTGTCTGTGTAGCTAAAGTCAGCTCAGGATTGACAATGCACTGCAGATCTTGAGACTATTTAAAACAAGGATAAGTGTTACCCTGCGCTGGAATAGATTAAAAACACTAATAGACCAAGGGAAAAACGGAGATACCCCTATCTCTACAACAAGACCAAAATAATATATTTAAAAAACTTGTCCCAAAATAGAGCAAGATTTGAAAAAACCTTGGCGCTGCAACAAATGCAGCTAAAACTAGTGATTGGATATACTATGAAACAGGTCAAGATACACAAAGTATAAAGTCTTTGGCCTTAGTAGTAAGAATCAGCAAAATAATTAAAATGCAGTGATACATTTATTGATACAATGTTAAACACATAAAAAAGCTGATCAGCATATGAAAAAAATAATAATAAAAATAAAAATAATAACAATGTAACAAACGATAACTTGATACAATGAGAACGAATAACAGTGTAGCATAAGAAATAAAAAATAAAAAGTACAATAAAGACAAATGGACCCTGAAACTAATGTGGAATCCAAACGATGAAGTCCGGAATAGAAGTTAAGCAATCGACATCCACAGCTGATTCCTTGAAAAGCAGAATGAAGCTGGAACGACAAACGGATCCAAATCAAACACAAGCAGAGAACCAAAATTAAGGTGTTCAATTTTACTTACACCATATCTTGGTCTCTGCAGTGGCGATGAATCCTCTTTGCAAGCTGCAGCGGAGCCGGATAAGCCTTTGGTGCGAATACCGGAATTCTCTGAGTTACTTCGCTCAAGTTCAGGACAGCACAGAAGCCGGTCTGTGATAGTTGTATGACGTAGCGTCAGGTAGCGTGTAGTGGGAGGAGCAACGCGTTTCAGCCCGGTCAGGGCCTTTGTCAAGCTCCAGAGAGGTGTGATACAGGAGCTTTTAAACCTGTATCCTCTATGATCATTGGTTGAATACCACAGATAGGAGTGCCTTATACATAAAAGACATAATAATAGCAATTGCGCCAAGGCACAAATTAATACAGAACGATGTACAAATTAGTAGTTAGTCACAGTACATTATCGCTCAATAATTGATATCCAATAAAAAGATCCATATAGCAGACAATATGATAAGGATAAACATAAAAATAAACATAAATATAAACACCCTAAACTTTAATATACTTTATATATACTTATACTGATCTTGGGACAATTATAAACATTGGCTGAAAAAAGTTTTCTTTATGTTACTGAGACCAAATTACCGAAAAAAAAACTTCTATCCCCTGTAATCTTCTGTAATTTATTATGGCAATTCGTTATCAAGTAGTATTTTTGTATGGTCATTGATTATACACATTTTTACTTCCACTCATCTTTACATCAATTTATATTTTTATTATTATTATTATTTTTTTCTTTTTTTATATAAATTTTTTAATTTTTTTTATATTATTAATTTTTTTATATCATTTTTTTTATATATCAATTTTTTTATTTTTTTTATTTCAATATATTGTTAATATATACATTTTTCTATTTTGTGGTAATTGATTGGATATTCGATGATACATGTCAGTATTTTTACACAGAGAAGAAAAATGTATCTATTTTTTCGGTAATTTGGTCTCAGTAACATAAAGAAAACTTTTTTCAGCCAATGTTTATAATTGTCCCAAGATCAGTATAAATATATATAAAGTATATTAAAGTTTAGGGTGTTTATATTTATGTTTATTTTTATGTTTATCCTTATCATATTGTCTGCTATATGGATCTTTTTATTGGATATCAATTATTGAGCGATAATGTACTGTGACTAACTACTAATTTGCACATCGTTCTGTATTAATTTGTGCCTTGGCGCAATTGCTATTATTATGTCTTTTATGTATAAGGCACTCCTATCTGTGGTATTCAACCAATGATCATAGAGGATACAGGTTTAAAAGCTCCTGTATCACACCTCTCTGGAGCTTGACAAAGGCCTTGACCGGGCTGAAACGCGTTGCTCCTCCCACTACACTACCTGACGCTACGTCATACAACTATCACAGACCGGCTTCTGTGCTGTCCTGAACTTGAGCAAAGTAACTCCGGTATTCGCACAAAAGGCTTATCCGGCTCCGCTGCAGCTTGCAAAGAGGATTCATCGCCACTGCAGAGACCAAGATATGGTGTAAGTAAAATTGAACACCTTAATTTTGGTTCTCTGCTTGTGTTTGATTTGGATCCGTTTGTCGTTCCAGCTCCATTCTGCTTTTCAAGGAATCAGCTGTGGATGTCGATTGCTTAACTTCTATTCCGGACTTCATCGTTTGGATTCCACATTAGTTTCAGGGTCCATTTGTCTTTATTGTACTTTTTATTTTTTATTTCTTATGCTACACTGTTATTCGTTCTCATTGTATCAAGTTATCGTTTGTTACATTGTTATTATTTTCATTTTTATTATTATTTTTTTCATATGCTGATCAGCTTTTTTATGTGTTTAACATTGTATCAATAAATTTATCACTGCATTTTAATTATTTTGCTGATTCTTACTACTAAGGCCAAAGACTTTATACTTTGTGTATCTTGACCTGTTTCATAGTATATCCAATCACTAGTTTTAGCTGCATTTGTTGCAGCGCCAAGGTTTTTGAAGATCTTGAGACTAACATTGTCTGTGATTGATGGCTAAACGTTGCTGCGTGCATTGGTGCCTTAAAGGCATATGAAAAAATTTAAACAACTTTCTAATTTACTCCTATTGCCAGGGCCGTCTTTAATACTGACTGGACCCTGGGCAAACATTTTCTTGCCCCCCGCCCATGCAATTTCGCTCTCCACCCCAACATCCCAAAAAACAACTAAATCAATTTATTTTTTAAATGATTAGCCCAGCAGTGGATCATCCACTGTTGGGCTAATCATTTAAAAAAAAAAAATTAAATAAATTGCAATATGTGAAACTGGACATAAGCAGTACTAATAAGAAAAATATACATATAAATTCATCCACTGTGGATTAATTTTATATATTTTCAAATTAATTAATTAATTAAATGTTGGTTTTTAATTTTTTTTATATATTTTTTTAAGTACATAAATATTTTATGCAATGCACGGCATCGCATAGTAAAAAATCAGTGGCGGACCTAATGTCTACAGGGCCCCCGGTGCAAGAATTTATTTTGGCCCCCCTAAAAGGATCTAACCAGTTTTGGGATATTCACTACATATTTATTGTTTAGACAGCCACTGTACAGCAAAATTACTACTCATGAATACCAAGGGAATGCCTAACATAACAAACTCCCTTAACCCATATATACACACACTCTCCAGAGCATACACATATACATGTGCACACACACACTCTCCAGAGCATACACATGTACACACAAACATACACTCTCCAGAGCATAGACATGTACACACAAACATACACTCTCCAGAGCATACACATGTACACACAAACATACACTCTCCAGAGCATAGACATGTACACACAAACATACACTCTCCAGAGCATAGACATGTACACACAAACATACACTCTCCAGAGCATACACATGTACACACAAACACACACTCTCCAGAGCATAGACATGTACACACAAACATACACTCTCCAGAGCATACACATGTACACACAAACATACACTCTCCAGAGCATACACATGTACACACAAACACACACTCTCCAGAGCATACACATGTACACACAAACATACACTCTCCAGAGCATACACATGTACACACAAACATACACTCTCCAGAGCATACACATGTACACACAAACATACACTCTCCAGAGCATAGACATGTACACACAAACATACACTCTCCAGAGCATACACATGTACACACAAACATACACTCTCCAGAGCATAGACATGTACACACAAACATACACTCTCCAGAGCATAGACATGTACACACAAACATACACTATCCAGAGCATACACATGTACACACAAACATACACTCTCCAGAGCATACACATGTACACACAAAAATACACTCTCCAGAGCATAGACATGTGCACACAAACATACACTCTCCAGAGCATACACATGTACACACAAACACACACTCTCCAGAGCATACACATGTACACACAAACATACACTCTCCAGAGCATACACATGTACACACAAACATACACTCTCCAGAGCATAGACATGTACACACAAACATACACTCTCCAGAGCATACACATGTACACACAAACACACACTCTCCAGAGCATACACATGTACACACAAACATACACTCTCCAGAGCATAGACATGTACACACAAACATACACTCTACAGAGCATACACATGTACACACAAACACACACTCTCCAGAGCATACACATGTACACACAAACATACACTCTCCAGAGCATAGACATGTACACACAAACATACACTCTACAGAGCATACACATGTACACACAAACATACACTCTCCAGAGCATACACATGTACACACAAACATACACTCTCCAGAGCATAGACATGTACACACAAACATACACTCTCCAGAGCATACACATGTACACACAAACATACACTCTCCAGAGCATAGACATGTACACACAAACATACACTCTCCAGAGCATACACATGTACACACAAACACACACTCTCCAGAGCATACACATGTACACACAAACATACACTCTCCAGAGCATACACATGAACACACAAACACACACTCTCCAGAGCATACACATGTACACACAAACACACACTCTCCAGAGCATACACATGTACACACAAACACACACTCTCCAGAGCATACACATGTACACACAAACACACACTCTCCAGAGCATACACATGTACATATAAACACACACTCTCCAGAGAATACACATGTACACACAAACACACACTCTCCAGAGCGTACACAAGTACACATAAACACACACTCTCCAGAGCATACACAAGTACAGATAAACACACACTCTTCAGAGCATACACATATGCATGTACACACAAATACACACTCTCCAGAGCATACACAAGTACACATAAACACACACTCTTCAGAGCATACACATATGCATGTACACACAAACACACACTTTCCAGAGCATACACATGTACACGCAAACACACACTACAGAGCACACACAAATGTATGTACACACAAGTTTACTGACTGGAACAGCAGAACTACTATGGGAAGCTGTAAAATCTGAGACAGAGAGAAAAAAAATCTATAAAAATAAACCTTAAGGGACGTCAACACCAGAATTTTTGTTGTTTTAAAAGATAGATAATCCCTTAATTACCAATTCCCTAGTTTTGCATAACCAACACAGTTATAATTATACACATTTTACTTCTGTAATTACCTTGTATCTAAGCCTCAGCAGACTGCCCCCTTATTTCAGTTCTTTTGACAGACTTGCATTTTAGCCAATCAGAGCTGTCTCCATGGTAAATTCATGTGCATGAGCTCAATGCTATCTATATTAAACATGTGAACTAATGCCCTCTAGTGGTGAAAAACTATCAAAATGCATTTAGATTAGAGGCGACCTTCAAGATCTAAGAAATTAGCATATGAACCTCCTAGGTTTAGCTTTCAACTAAGAATACCAAGAGAACAAAGCAAATTGATGATAAAAGTAAATTGGAAAGTTGTTTAAAATTACATGCTCTATTTGATGATGAAAACATGAAAGGTTTTTTTTTACTTGACTGTCCCATTACCTTAATGTGTGAAGTATCAGCATGACACTATACATCAGCCACAGAAGCACATGTCACTTCCCTCTAACCCTGCACGTGTGTGCACTTATTCTTCCCATTGACACCTTTCTACAAAGCACTGTTCCCCTAACAAACTTCAGTTAGTTGATCTGAGGGCCACAGCAGAAAGAGCAGGTCTAAGGGGACAAGCAGACTGGATGCTGTCTGTCCAAGACTGCATGTATACAGTGTGAGACAAGCCATACAGCCTCAAGACTGAAGAGAGCAGTGTCTGCAGCTGCACAGATGTTCAAATCCTCATGTGCCTTCTGCTGCAGCTTTCTGCTGCATGCGCCTACAGTCAGCCCTACCCTGAACAATCCCCACCACCAGAGCAGTTACCTGGTAACAGCGGTAAACCCAGCAGGACCTTTTCTGATGCAGTGGGATTGGCTGGATGCTGAGTTAGGGCTTAGCAATCAGTGCTGCACTGTGCACACCTATAACAGCACATGGCACTAGCTTGGCATGTCACATGACACCGGCACGGTTTGGCACAGTTTCTCACAAATAAATATAAGCAGAGAACTTTTGACTGTGACAGTATTAGGGCTGACTGTGTGTGTTAGGACTGACATCAGCAGTCTGGCATGAACCAAAAAATAATAATAATTTTTTAGGACTCTTGGGCCCCACAACAAAGACTGGGCCCTGGGCAGCTGCCCCTTTTGCCCTGTTTTAAAGACGGCCCTGCCTATTGAAACTTTCGAATTTACTCCTATTATCAAATTTTCTTCGTTCTCTTTGTATCTTTATATTAAAAAGCAGGAATGTAAGGTTAGGAGCTGGCACAGTTGTGGTTCAGCACCCTCGGTAGCGCTTGCCGTTTGGTTTAAAGCTTACTTTAAATATATGCTTAACTCCTTTAGATATATTGCATTTTGCTGATGTTTACATTCCTTTAACTTACAGTATTCACATTTCCTTTGTGACTATAAGCAAACATTGTTGAATAATTTGTATATTCAAGAAATTGCTAAATATATCTATACTATAATTGTGTTTGTAAGCGTCCATCGCCGTTGGCAGTTGCGCACGCATCCTCAAAGGAATGTTGGATGTGCGCGCAGCCACCTTGCGGCTTCGAGACAGCTTTAGGAGCTCAAATTCTCAGCTGTAACATAACAGCTAAGAACTGGAGCTCCTGAAGCTTCAGGCATGAGCCGCATTTGGAGCCGGAGCGCGATTGGTGCTCTGCCTCCATATGAGGCCAGATGCCTGATCGTTACAGATGGTGATACTGTGTGTCTCATTGTCTGTAACGATCTTCTACCTGCTGGTGCCAACGGGAGGAGTGGGCGGGTGGACGGCTCCGCTGGAAAGGGGAGGCAGTGGGAGTGCCCTAAATAATAAAAAAAAGACAGGGGGAGATAGAGCAAAAGAGAGGGGAGAGAGAGAGCACAAGAGAGGAGAGAGAGGGAGAGCAAAAGAGAGGGGAGGGAGAGAAAAAGAGAGGGAGAGCATAAGAGAGGGGGGAGAAAGAGCAAAAGAGAGGGGGGAGGGAGAGCAAAAGAGAGGGGAGAGGGAGCAAATGAGAGGGGAGAGAGAGAGCAAATGAGAGGGGGGAGAGAGAGCAAAAGAGATGGGGGAGAGAGAAAAAGGGGGAGAGAGAGAGCGCAAACAAGAGGGGGGACAGAGAGCAAAAAAGAGGGGGAGAGAGAGCAAAAGAGAGGGGGAGAGAGAGAGCAAAAGAGGGGGGGAGAGAGGGGGGAGAGGGAGAGCAAAAGAGAGGGGGGAGAGGGAGAGCAAAATAGAGGGGGGAGAGAGAGCTAATGAGAGGGGAGAGAGAGAGCAAAAGAGAGGGGAGCATAAGAGAGGGGGGAGAAAGAGCAAAAGAGAGGGGGGAGGGAGAGCAAAAGAGAGGGGAGAGGGAGCAAAAGAGAGGGGGGAGAAAGAGCAAAAGAGAGGGGGGAGGGAGAGCAAAAGAGAGGGGAGAGGGAGCAAATGAGAGGGGGGAGAGAGAGCAAAAGAGATGGGGGAGAGAGAGAAAAAGGGGGAGAGAGAGAGCGCAAACAAGAGGGGGGATAGAGAGCAAAAAAGAGGGGGAGAGAGCAAAAGAGAGGGGGAGAGAGAGAGCAAAAGAGGGGGGAGAGAGGGGGGAGAGGGAGAGCAAAAGAGAGGGGGGAGAGAGAGCTAATGAGAGGGGAGAGAGAGAGCAAAAGAGAGGGGAGCGAGCAAAATAGAGGGGGAGAGGGAGAGCAAAAGAGAGTAGAGAGAGAGCAAAAGAGAGGGTAGAGAAAGAGCATAAAAGAAGGGGGAGAGAGAGCAAAAGAGAGGGGGGAGAGAGAGCAAAAGAGAGGGGAGAGAAAGAGCAAAAGAGAGAGGGGAGAGAGAGCAAAAGAGAGGGGTGAGAGAGAGCAAAAGAGAGGGGGAGAGAGAGTGCAAAAGAGAGGGGGAGAGAGAGAACAAAAGAGAGGGGGAGAGAGAGAGCATAAAAGAGGGGGGAGAGTGCAAAAGAGAGGGGGAGAGAGAGCAAAAGAGAGAGGGGAGAGAGAGAAAAAGAGAGGGAGAGCAAAAGAGAGGGGAGTGAGAGAGAGCAAATGAGAGGGGGTAGAGAGAGAAAAAGAAAGGGGAGAGGGAGAGCAAAAGAGAGGGGGGAGAGAGAGCAAAAGAGAGGTGGTAAGGGAGAGCAAAAGAGGGGGGTAGAGAGAGCAAAAGAGAGGGGGAGAGAGAGTTCAAAATAGAGGGGGAGAGTGAGAACAAAAGAAAGGGGGAGAGAGAGAGTAAAAGAGAGAGGGGAAAGAGAGCAAAAGAGAGGGGGAGAGAGGGCACAAAAGAGAGGGAGAGAGAGAGCAAAAGAGAGGGGGAGAGAGCATAAGAGAGGGGGGAAGAGAGCGAGAGAGAGCGCAAAAGAGAGGGGGAGAGAGAGCAAAAGAGAGAGGGGAGAGAGAGGAAAAGAGAGGGAGAGCAAAAAAGAGGAGAGTGAGAGAGAGCAAAAGAGAGGGGGGAGAGAGAGAGAGCAAAAGAGAGGGGAGAGGGAGAGCAAAAGAGGGTGGAGAGAGAGCAAAAGAGAGAGGGGAAGGGAGAGCAAAAGAGAGGGGGAGAGAGTGTGCAAAAGAGAGGGGGAGAGTGAGAACAAAAGAAAGGGGGAGAGAGAGCAAAAGAGAGAGGGGAAAGAGAGCAAAAGAGAGGGGGATAGAGAGCGCAAAAGAGGGAGAGAGAGCAAAAGAGAGGGGGAGAGAGAGAGCAAACAAGAGGGGAGAGAGAGAGCAAAAGAGAGGGGGGAGAGAGCAAAATAGAGGGGTAGAGAGAGCAAAAGAGAGGAGAGAGAGCAAAAGAGAGGAGAGAGAATGAGCAAAAGAGAGGGGAGAGAGCAAAAGAGAGGGGAGAGAGCAAAAGAGAGGGGGGAGAGAGAGAGCATAAGAGAGGGGGGAGAGGGAGAGCATAAGGTAGGGGGAGAGGGACAGCATAAGAAAGGGGGGAGAGAGAGCAAAAGAGAGGGGGGAGGGAGCGCAAAAGGGGCAGTGATAGAATCCACCTGGATGGATTCTTTCACCACCCTGCCATTTTCGGAATCCACCCGGATGGCAGGATGCTGGCGTGAGGTGTGGTGGGTGGGCAGCTTAGCAAGGAAGGGGAGGCAGTGGGAGTGCCCTAATTTAAAAAAAAAAAGACATGGGGAGAGAGAGGAAAAGAGAGGGGAGAGAGAGAGCAAAAGAGAGGGGAGAGAGAGAGCAAAAGAGAGGGGGAGAGGGAGAGCAAAAGAGAGGGGAGAAAGAGAAAAAGAGAGGGGGAGAGGGAGAGAAAAAGAGAGGGGGAGAGAGAGAGCATAAGAGAGGGGGGAGAGGGAGAGCATAAGAGAGGGGGGAGAGAGTGCAAAAGAATACACCTGGATGGCAGGGTGGTGAAATAATCCACCTGGATGCTGCATAAGCTGCATCCAGGTGGATTCCGAAAATGGCAGGGCGGTTCCGTCACCACAATAGACTGCCCTTCCAAAAATGGCAGGGTGGTTTGATGGTTCCATCACCACAATAGACTGCCCTCTGGGCAGGCTTTCCCACTAGTCATATATATTTTCCAATTACTGTTTTTATTCTGTAAATGTCTAACATTGTCATGCACAGTGTAATCAAGATGCTGGTTAGAATTATAATACTGCTTTCAGGAAAGCGTGAGTAAGAATGACGTAAGTTTTGTTTTTTAGTGGATTAGATTTCCAAACATTTCACTGAGATCATCAATCAATAATGACATCAACTTGGATAACTCTGAGCAGCATATTAAATGTCAGTAGTAAAGTAACTTAGCATAAATGTATTACTGGCAGTTTTTGCCTGGGGTGAAACCACATAATGCAGTGACCCAACTCAGCCTTCAAATGGATTTTATATTGGAGAATATAAACTCAGCTGCTCCGATGACCAGTCAATTTTTCTTCAATAGATGGAATTTAAGGGGACATGAAACCCAAATGTTTTCTTTCATGATTTTGAAAGAGCATGCAATTTTAAACGACTTTCTAATTTACTTCTATTATCTAATGTGCTTCATTCCCTTAATATCCTTTGCTGAAAAGCATATCTAGATAGACTCAGTAGCTGCTGATTGGTGGCTGCACATAGATGCCTCGTGTGATTGGTTTCACACGTGCATTGCTATTTCTTCAACAAATTATATCTAAAGAATAAAGCAAACAAGATAATAGAAGTAAATTGGAATGTTGTTTAAAATTGTATTATCTTTGTGAATCATTAAATTAGACACATTTTGTTGCTTCCCCTTCTGCAAAACAATTATGCACCTTGCCATTACTGCTTATCAAAATGTTCTAGTGATCTGTAAAACAGCTGTAGATATGTATAGATATTTATCTATGATAATAAAGAAAATAGATTTCTGCTATCACATGAAATTCTTGATTGTGAATCTCATTTGTTATAATAGCTATAATGGGTTAATTTCTGCATGACATAATGTACCAAAGTGGTGGCTATGCACAACATTATAAAACAGTGGTGGCTTTAAGTAAATGAATCAAACAGTGGTGACAATATATAAAACACATGAACCTAGAAGCAGGATGACCTCTTCTTTTTCACCATTATATCTAGACTGATAGTAGCATGTATAAAAGGAAAATGTATCAAGCTGCAAGCAGAAAAGTTCTCAAGCAAGAACCTGTCCTTCTGCAATTGCAACTTGACAAAATTTAAGACGGCAAAAGAGTACTGTTTTTCAATCCTGCCCCCTGCTGTTGGACAACTAATTGGTGAGAGCAGGGCCTGTCAATCACCCCAAACAAGCAAGTTTGAGTTGATTTATCTCTGACACCTAGGATAAGAAGCAGAGACTGCTTCTTAAATTTGTGGTTGCAGACATTTCGCTTGCAAGCCTTAACTGCAAGTTCTCAGAAGCTGGTAATGCAACTTGATCCATTTCGGCATAAGTATAAATGTTTCAAGCCCTAAATTAAATTGCATTAACCTGCAGTGGAGTACTGGCAAGTTTTGACAAGGGGACCAGTACATCATGAAAATGAACATTTATACACTAAGAAACACAACACCCTACACTATGGGCTAGCTTTATCAAAGCTGAGGAGGACAGGGGTGCGTATACGCGCCCCTGTACGCCTCAGCTCGCCTATGGCGGGGCGAAATTACCTGCAGGTAATCACCATTGCACACGAGCGCAATTTTGCGCTCGCATGCAATCCCTCTCCCTGCCCGCGCACAGTCAGACTCGACCGCGGAGATTGAATTTCGCCACCTTAGAGGTGGCAAAGAGGTTAGGGAAGCGGCGGTCTGGTGACCGCTGCTTGTTAAATTATGGCAAGCAAGTTCTTGTGAGAACTTGCAGCCGTAGAGCTTTGATAAATCGAGCCCTATATGATAATGCAGGACATCTATACGCTAATAAACATGCTGCACTGTATAATTAATGCAGATTACCTACTGTTTGCACTGATAACATATATGCTGCACTATTTCATACACTAAAAAAAGAAGAGGGTGCCTTTTATAATGATAATTGGCAGTGAGCACTCTACTAAATAACAATGCCAAACATTTATACACTGAAAATGAACACTGTATAATTATGCCAAGTACCTATACATTTAATACTGGACAATTATGACTTTAGAAAGACAAATAGAGAGGCAGACAGATACATAAATATATACAATATACTGAGTCTGTTAAGGAGAAGGTATCAAAAATCCACTTAATTATTAATTCGGGTGCAGGCCCTGTAAACAAATATTTTTACAAATCTCAATGAAGAAAAGTTTGAAGAGGTCACAGTAGTGTTCTCTCCAAAAGAGACAGGGATTTCAGCACTCCATTTAAATGTTATATTCAATACACCCATACGTAAGTATTAATTTAGAAATAGGTGTTCCAGGCCTCCATGCAACCAAACAACTTCTGGGTCCCCTAAACCAAAACCACACAAGATTGTTATAAATAAAATAAATTTATTAGTGCAAACAAAGAAAGAAAAAACAAAAAAATCAATCACATACATTTAAGAATACATTGTGTACATTAAATGCATAGATAAAGCTGGCCAGCTCACTCAGGTTGATATGATGCAGGTGAATACCTAGATATAGGCTTTGGAGTTATTAGGCAACACCCCTGCCAGTGGGTAGCCCTGTGTACCAACAGGAATCTGCTACCATGGATAATAATGGGGATCCATGCGTAATCACTCATATGGTGCACAAATGAAACTGACAACACCTGTCTCAGAGGGTAACCCAAACGAATATGAGAGTCTTGTTACCATGAGAAAAATATTAGGATCTATGCCAGTTACTTATGTGCTGAACTGTAACAATGTAACAAAGTATTACATGCTTATACATTTACACACTTATATTGAGAAAACAACACCCTGACCAGAGGGTAGCACCAATATTTAAAAAAGGTTCCAGCTACCTTAGTACTAAATAGGGATCTATGTATCTCTAATGGTAGATGTGTAATCACAGCAATAATGGCAATCACTTATATAGTGCAAGCAGTATAAATTACATAAAATATATGTTAATAGGGCTTTCCACATCCACTGTGATTTTGTTTTAAAGCTTAAGTATATTGCTTTAATGCATGTTCCAGACAGTACATTCCATTACAGACTCGTAAGTCCATGAATACTTTACAAATCACTTTTGTGCGCTTTTAGTCCTTTTAAGCTTGGTATAAAATCCGGGTGCGGTGCCTGCTTGCTGCTGTAGTTAGAAGAGCTGTGTGCTGCATCGAGTATCAATCAGGGGCTGGTTCCCAGCTGTGCAAATGACGTCACACGCCAACGGCCGTTTCACCCCCCACGTGACCAAATGTCATTGGGGCTTCCTCAGGGCGTATACTTAGCAACTCCATGTGCGCTTTATTTAAGCTCAGCCCTTTCGTTGGATTGGTGAAAATATCCTCAGTGAAAATGAAACAAAGTTTTTTATTTATCAGGTGTAATCAGTATAGTCATTGGTTCTCACCATAACCACACAAATTAGCAACATTGTGATAACATATTAGACGTTTCAATACTTACAAATATATAATAGCAAGAATCAAAAAACGTTGTTCGCACTTGTTACAAAATAATAATTATTTCCAGCAGGGCCAATCCTGCGCGAGATAAACAATGGGAGTAGGAGAAAATATATTGTTAATCTATATTTTAGATTTTTTTAGATTTTTAGTTTAAGATAAACGACATTACGAAATTCTACATTATGATAAAGTGGTACCATATTATTCTTGTACAAATTATACACTTTTTTACCTTTATAAGAAAGGAGCAAAATCCAATTTCTCTTGTTAAGTGTATCCAGTCCACGGATCATCCATTACTTATGGGATATATTCTCCTTCCCAACAGGAAGTTGCAAGAGTCCACCCACAGCAAAGCTGCTATATAGCTCCTCCCCTAACTGCCATTACCAGTCATTCTCTTGCAAGTCTCAACATAGATAGGAGGTCGTGAGAGTCTGTGGTTTTTTATACTTAGTTTATTTCTTCAATCAAAAGTTTGTTATTTTTAAATGGCACCGGAGTGTGCTGTTTATCTCAGGCAGTATTTGGAAGAAGAATCTGCCTGCGTTTTTTCTATGATCTTAGCAGACGTAACTAAGATCCAGTTGCTGTTCTCACACATTCTGAGGAGTAAGGTACTTCAGAGGGGGAATGGCGTGCAGGTTTTCCTGCAAATAAGGTATGTGCAGTAAAATATTTTTCTAAGAAATGGAATTGACTAAGAAAATACTGCTGATACCGAAGTAATGTAAGTACAGCCTTTAAATGCAGTGAAAGCGACTGGTACCAGGCTGATTGATAGAGATATATGCTAAGGTATGTGCAGTAATATATTTTTCTAAGGAATGGAATTGACTAAGAAAATACTGCTGATACCGAAGTAATGTAAGTAAAGCCTTAAATGCAGTGATAGCGACTGGATCAGGCTTATTAATAGACATACATACTCTTATAAGAATGTGTTTTAAAACGTTTGCTGGCATGTTTAATCGTTTTTTAACATATGTTTGGTGATAAAACTTATTGGGGCCTAATTTTTCCACATGGCTGGCTTAAATTTTGCATAGAAACAGTTATAGGGAAGGTAATCCACAGCTCAGCTGTGGCAGTTTTGTTGTGTCTGTTTAAAAAAAAATGTCGTTTTTTTTTTTTTTTATTTTTTTATTTTTTTTTTTATCTGTTTTTTGCATTAAGGGGTTAATCATCCATTTGCAAGTGGGTGCAATGCCCTGTTAACTTATTACATGTACTGTAAAAATTTCCTTTGATTTACTGCCTTTTTTCACTGTTTTTCAAATTTTGACAAAATTTGTTTCTCTTAAAGGCACAGTAACGTTTGTTATATTTGCTTGTTAACTTGATTTAAAGTGTTTTCCAAGCTTACTAGTCTCTTTATTAGTTCTAACATGTCTAACATAGAGGAGGCTCTGTGTTTATTATGTTTAAAGCCATGGTGGAACGCCATTTTAGAATGTGTACCAGATGTACTGATTTCATGTTAAACAATAAAGATCATTTTTTGTATTTAAAAACATTATCACCAGAGGATTCTGTCGAGGGGGAAGTTATGCCGACTAACTCTCCCCACGTGTCAGACCCTTTGACTCCCGCTTTAGGGACTCACGCTCAAATGGCGCCAAGTACATCAAGGGCACCCATAGCGTTTATTTTACCAGAGGATTCTGTCGAGGGGGAAGTTATGCCGACTAACTCTCCCCACGTGTCAGACCCTTTGACTCCCGCTCCAGGGACTCACGCTCAAATGGCGCCAAGTAAATCAATGGCGCCCATAGCGTTTATTTTACAAGACATGGCAAAGGTTGTGTATAATACACTGGCAGCAGTTTTTGTCAGACTACCTGAAATTAAAGGAAAGCAAAACAGCTCTGGGGGTAGATTCAGAGCATACAGACGCTTTAAGAACCATGTCTGATACTACCTCACAATATGCTTAGTCTGTGGGTGATATTTGTGACTCAGGGAAGATGATTTAACCTGATTCTGATATTTCTACATTTAAAATTTATGCTTGAGAACCTCCACTTGTTGCTCAGGGAGGCTTTAGCTGCTCTGAATGAATGTGTACAATCGCAGTGCCAGAGAAATTGTGTAGACTGGATAAATAATATGCAGTGCCGGTGTGTACTTATGTTTTTCCAATACCTAAAGAGGTTTACTAAAATTTTTCATAAGGAATGGGATAGACCAGATGTGCCGTTCTCTTCCCCTCCTATTTTTTAGAAGAATGTTTTCTAATAGTTGCCACCACACGGGACTTATGGCAGACAGTTCCTAAGGTGGAGAGAAGAGTTTCTACTCTAGCTAAGCGTACCACTACCTCTGGCGAGGACTGTTGTGCTTTTTTAGATCCAATGGATAAAAAATGTTTATTCAACAAGGTTTTATCCTGCATCCCCTTGCACGCATTGCTCCTGTCACTGCTGCTGCAGCGTTCTGGTTTGAGTCTCTTGATGAGGCTTTACAGGCTCCATTGGATGAATATATTTGACAAGCTTAGAGCACTTAAGCTAGCCAATTCCTTTGTTTTCTGATGCCTTTGTTCCTTTGACTAGACTAACGGCTAAGAATTCTGTTTTTTACTATACTGGCGCGCAGAGCGCTATGGCTTATATCATGGTCAGCTGTCGTGACTTTAATAAATAAGCTACTTAACTTCCCTTCAAGGGGCAGACCCTATTCAGGCCTAGTTTGAAGGAGATTATTACTTATATCACTGGAGGAAAAGATCATGCCCTTCCTCAGGACAGGTCCAAATCAAGGGACAAAAAAGGCCTAATTTTCGTGCCTTTCGAAAATTCAAGGCAGGTGTGGCATCAACTTCCTCTAAGGCAAAATAAGAGGGAACTTTTGCTCAGTCCAAGGCGGTCTGGAGACAACCGGACCTGGAACAAAGATAAGCAGGTCAAGGAGCCTGCTGCTGCCTCTAAAACAGCATGAGGAACGGACCCCTATCTGGTAACGGATCCTATAGGGGGCAGACTTCATTCTTCGCCCAGGCGTGGGCAAGAGATGCCCAGGATCCCTGGGCATTGGAAATTATACCCCAGAGATATCTTCTGGATTTCAAAGCTTTCCCCCCCAAAAAAGGGGAGTTTTTGCCTTTCACATTTATCTGCAAACCAGATAAAGAAAGAGACATTCTTGCATTGTGTACGTGACCCATTCAGTTCCAATAGAGGAACAGGGACACAGTTTTCCTCAAATCGGTTTGTGGTTCCCAAGGAAAGGAAACCTTCAGACCTATTTTGGATCTAAAAGATCTTAAACAAATTCTTTAGAATTCTATCATTTAAGATGGAAACTATTCGTACCATCTTAACTATGATCCAGGAGAGTCAATAGAGGACTACAATGGATTTGAAGGATGCTTATCCTCACATTACGATGCATAAAGATCACCATCGGTTTTTCAGGTTTGCCTTTCTAGACAGGCATTACCAGTTTGTAGCTCTTTCCTTTGGGTTAACTACAGCCCCTAGAATCTTTATGGAGGTTCTGGGGTCACTTTGGCGGTCCTTAGGCCGCGGGGCATAGAAGTGGCCCCTTATTTAGACGACATCCTGATACAGGCGTCAAACATCCAAGTTGCCAAGTCTCATATGGACGTAGTACTGGCATTTCTGAGATTGCATGGGTGGAAAGTGAACAAGGAAAGAGTTCTCTATCCCCAATATCAAGGGTTTCCCTCCTAGGGATTCTGATAGATTTTGTAGAAATTAAAATTTACCTGACGGAGTCCAGGTTGTCAAAGTTTCTAAATTTCTGCCGTGTTTTTCATTCCATTCGCGCCCTTTGGTGGCTCAGTACATGAATGTAATCGGCTTAATGGTAGCGGCAAGGGACATAGTACCGTTTGCACGCCTACATTTCAGACCACTGCAACTATGCATGCTCAGCCAGAGGAACGGGGATTACACAGATTTGTTCTCCTGTTAAATCCGGACCAAGAAACCAGAGATTCTCTTCTCTGGTGACTATCTCGGGTCCATCTGTCCAAGGGTATGACCTTTCCGCAGGTCAGATGGGACAATTGTTACAACAGATGCCAGCCTTTTAGGTTGGGATACAGTCTGGAACTCCCTGAAGGCTCAGGGATAGTGGACTCAGGAGGAGACCCTCCTTCTAATGAATATTCTGGAACTGGGAGCGATATTCCATGCTCTTCAGACTTGGCCTCAGTTAGCAACTCTGAGGTACATCATATTTCAGTCGGACAATATCACGACTGTGGCTTACATCAACCATCAAGGGGGAACAGAAGTTCCCTAGCAATGTTAGAAGTCTTAAAATAATTCACTGGACAGAGACTCACTCTTGTCTAAAAGCTATCCCTATCCCAGGTGTTGAGAACTGGGAGGCAGAATTTCTAAGTCGTCAGACTTTTCATCCGGGGGAGTGGGAATTCCCTCCGGAGGGGTTTGCACAAGATCAAGCAGGAGAGTGCTTTGGTGCTTTTGACAGCGCCTGCGTGGCCACGCAGGACCTGGTATGCAGATCTGGTGGACATGTCATCCTTTCCACCACGGTCTCTGCTTCTGAGACAGGACCCTCTACCTCAGGGTCTTTTCAACCATCTAAATATAACTAATCTGAGATGGACTGCCTGGAGACAGAACGCTTGATGTTATCAAAGCATGGCTTCTCCGAGTCAGTAATTGATACCTTAATACAGGCATAAAAGCCTGTCTCTAGGAAAATTTAACATAAGATATGGTGTAAATATCTTATTGTTATGAATCCAAGGGTTACTCATGGAGTAAAGTCTGGATTCCCAGGATATTATCTTTTCTCCAAGATGATTTTGAGAAAAGGGTTGTCAGCTAGTTCTTTAAAAAGACAGATTTTGCACAAGCGTCTGGCAGGTATTCTAGACGTTCAGGCATTTGGTCAGGCTTTGGTTAGAACCAAGCCTGTGGTTAAAAATGTTGCTCCGCCATGGAGCTTAAAGCTGGTTCTTAAGGTTCTTCAAGGAGTTCCATTTGAACCTTTTCATTCCATAGATATCAAACTTCTATCTTGGAAAGTTCCTTTTTGGTAGCTATTTCCTCGGCTCATAGAGTCTCCGAGTTATCTGCGTTGCAATGTGATTCTTCTTATCTGGTTCTCCGTACGGATAAGGTAGTCCTGTGTACCAACCTGGGTTTTTACCTAAGGTGGTATCTAACAAGAATATCACTCAAGAGATTGTTGTTCCATTCTTGTATCCTAATCCTTCTTCAAAGAAGGAACGTCTATTACACAATTTGGACGTGGTTCGTGTTTTAAAGTTTTACTTACAAGCTACTACAGATTTTCATCAAACATTCACCTTGTTTGTTGTCTATTCTGGACAGAGGAGAGGTCAAAGGACTTCAGCAACCTCTCTGTCTTTTTGGTTAAAAAGCATAATTCATTTAGCTTATGAGACTGCTGGACAGCAGCCTCCTGAAGGGATTACAGCTCATTCTACTAGAGCTGTGGTTTTCACTTGGGCCTTTTTTAAATGTGGCTTCTGTTGAACAGATTACAAGACGGAGTCTTGGTCTGCGTTTCATATTTTTTCAAATTTAACAAATTTGATACCTTGCTTCTTCGGAGGCTATTTTTGGGAGAAAGGGTTTTTTACAGGCAGTGGTAACTTCCGTTTAAGTACCTGCCTTGTCCCTCCCATCATCCGTGTACTTTAGCTTTGGTATTGGTATCCCATAAGTAATGGATGATCCGTGGACTGGATACACTTAACAAGAGAAAACATAATTTATGCTTACCTGATAAATTTATTTCTCTTGTAGTGTATCCAGTCCACGGCCCGCCCTGTCACTTTAAGGCAGGTAATTTTTCCATTAAACTACAGTCACCACTGCACCCTATGGTTTTCCTTTCTCTGCATGTTTTCGGTCGAATGACTGGTAATGGCAGTTAGGGGAGGAGCTATATAGCAGCTTTGCTGTGGGTGGACTCTTGCAACTTCCTGTTGGGAAGGAGAATATATCCCATAAGTAATGGATGATCCGTGGACTGGATACACTACAAGAGAAATAAATTTATGAGGTAGCATAAATTATGTTTTTTCGTTCAAGCCATTTGGTGACAATGTTTTTAGTCGAAAGATCCATGCCACTTCTTTCCTAAGTAATAAATTATCAATATCTCGACCTCTACCATGTAGAGAACATCTTTCAATACCTATAACTTTTAGATCATCAGTAGAACAATTATGGCAGAGTTTGAAATGCAGGGCTATGTTACTATTTATAGTGCCTTCCTTTGCATTAGCAATGTCATTGCGGTGTTCTGTCACCCTATCTTTCAAGATCCTCTTAGTTTTCCCTGTATAATACAGGGGACATGGGCAGTAAAGTAAGTATATTACATTATCAGATTTACAATTAACGAATTGCCTGATATCATATATTTTCTCGCCTGTAGAAAACTTACTAGTTTTTACTATAAATTTACAAAAGACACAGTTGCCACATTGAAAGCAACCCTGTAGCTTTTGTCGTTTTTCAAGCCAATTTTGTGCTTTTGGATTATGTGAGAAATCACTCTTCACCAATCTATCTTTTAAATTGGGAGCCCTTCGTGCAACTAATGATGGAAAGTCACCCACCATACTTTTAACATTCTCATCTGAAAGTAAAAACTGCCACTTGCTTTTTAGAATATTTCGAACCTGATTCCAGTGTCCATTATACTCAGTAATAAACCTGATCCTATTGTCTACTCTTTTCTCTTTTTTATCTAAAAGCAAACAATCTCTATTGGCTTTTAAGGCTTTATTCATTGCATATTTCACATTACGTTTTGATTACCCCCTTGCTATAAATCGATTGGCCATTTCTTGTGCATGTGTCTTGTACTTATTCCTACTGGAACAATTCCTCCGAAGCCTGAGGAATTGTCCCGTAGAAATTCCTCTAATCAGGGACGGAGGGTGATGGCTGGAAGCAACCAACAATGTATTTGTTGCAGTACTTTTTCTATAGATTTCTGTAGTGAGTTTGTTACCTTCTTTTTTAATTACAATATCCAAAAATGGTAACTCTGATGCACTATACTCATACGTAAGAAAAATATTAAGTTTGTTCTTATTCAAGTTAGAAACAAATTCTTTCAAAAGGTCAACTGACCCTCTCCACAGTATGAATATGTCGTCCACATATCGACGCCATATTAACACCGAGGAGGCTATCAATTCATTAAAGTCTTCGAAGACAGTAAGGAGTTCCCATAAGCCTAAATGTAAACAGGCATATGATGGGGCGCAAGTTGCCCCCATCGCTGTGCCCCTTATTTGTTTATAAAACTTGTTATCAAATTTGAACACATTATTTTCCAAAATAAACTTCAAAAGTATAGTCAAAAATTCAGTGTGTTTGTCAAATTGATTACCTCTAGATTCTAGAAAATGTTGTGCTGCTGCAATTCCCACTGAGTGGGGGATTGAAGAGTAGAGTGCATCCACATCTAGGGATACTAGAAGTGTTTCTTCATCAACTTCTATCCCATCCAATTGTCTTAAAAGATCAGTGGTGTCTTGTACAAAGGTGGGTAACGAAGAAACAAAAGGTTTTAAATAGCTGTCCACATAGTTCCCTATATGTTCAGTAATACTGCCTATCCCCGAGATTATAGGGCGTCCAGGGGGGTCCTGCATATTTTTATGCAACTTTGGAATGCAGTAGAACACTGGTATTTTTGGAAACTTTATGTACAGATAGTCAAACTCCTTTTTACTAATAATGCCATATTTTCTTGCTTTATTGAGTATGTGTAGTAATTCACCTTGTATTTTAGTGATGGGACTCTCTTGAATGGGTAGATATTGTTCTTTATTATTAAGTTGTCTTTTTACTTCCAGTACATAGTTACACTCGTTCATAATTACCAGGTTTCCGCCCTTATCCGCGTGCTTAATTATAATACCGGGGGTATTCATAAGTTCCTGAAGTGCTGTTCTTTCTTGTCTAGACAAGTTGTCATCAATTATTTTACTTATAGGTAATTTTTCAATTTCTTTCTCAACTTCTTTTACAAAAAGGTTTACAGCTGGTACTAGTGACAAGGGAGGCATGTAACATAATTTTGGTCTAAAATTAGAAGTTGCAGGGACAGTATTAGATGTAGCACCTAAAAGAATTTCAGATACTAATGTAGTGTCAGTGGGATATTCCTCTATTTCACTCTCATCTTTTAGACTCTCAAGAACTGTGAGTGTGTCTCTATCCTCATCTGTAATTCTGGGTTGTTCTAAATTTAGAGGATTTTTTCTTTTATTTTTTATCATAACCTGAGAGAGAACTACTATCTTTTTTAAAAGGCTAATATGCGCTTGATTCAATGGAAATCTGGACAAGTTCACTATTTGGAGTTCATCCTCTACCTTTGGAGTATCAAATATCCCCCTCTGAAGTCCCTTCTCGTTCTCATTCTGGTTTCTGATGGTCCATGTCCCCCCCTGGCTCTCCCCATATAGCGATTCCTTGTTGGCCGTTGTTGGCCTCTGTTCAAATTTGTGACATGGTCCATTTGTGGATCTTTTCCTTTGTCTCTTTCTACCTCCCCTTCTCCTTGTTTTTTTACAGTATTCCTTGTTCCATTTTTTGAATCGTTTTTTTCATACTCTGTCTCTATATCAGACCCATCTGTTCCTGAATCATAGGAACCCCTACTCATGAAATAAGTATAAACTTGGTTCTTCTTATAGTCATCTTTATCCCTAGCCAATTTTCGTCTTTTTCTCACTTTTATTTCTTGCTGTAATTTAGATATTGTTTCTTTAGTCTCATCATTTAATTTAGCAAACTTCTGATCTGTTTCAAATTCATTTAATATTTTTAAAGTTTCATCTAACTCCGTTTTAATTTAATCAGGTCTAGAGAACAATTTGTTAGACTTTGATGCCAATCTTCCATAAAAATGTCTCCATCCTCATCATCCCTTAGATTTGACCCGGGATCTAGATGTAGGCGGAGCCCTCTAGGTATAATTTTTAGTTGGATATAGTTTTCTAGGCTATATTTTTCTGCGCCTAGTTTAACCTGTTTAGATAGCAAGTTTCTATATTTCTTGAAAGCACCATATATATTCAAATTTGTCTCTCCATCTGTATTCACATTATCATGTAGTGTCTCACCTAATTCCGCCTCCCACTGTTCATCAAGCACTACAAAGGCCATGCTGGAAGTTACTTGAATTAAATTTGTATTAGTTGTGTAGCTCTAGCCGGGGACCTTTTAGCTGAACCAACTACACAAAAGCCTAGAACACCATAATATATAATCACTATTAGTATTAATATACTATGTTACCTTCTCAACTTAAACAAGAAATAGATCTATAGGGTATCCACCATTAAAGATCACTAGAAAATATACAATATACTGAGTCTGTTAAGGAGAAGGTATCAAAAATCCACTTAATTATTAATTCGGGTGCAGGCCCTGTAAACAAATATTTTTACAAATCTCAAGGAAGAAAAGTTTGAAGAGGTCACAGTAGTGTTCTCTCCAAAAGAGACAGGGATTTCAGCACTCCATTTAAATGTTATATTCAATACACCCATACGTAAGTATTAATTTAGAAATAGGTGTTCCAGGCCTCCATGCAACCAAACAACTTCTGGGTCCCCTAAACCAAAACCACACAAGATTGATATAAATAAAATAAATTTATTAGTGCAAACAAAGAAAGAAAAATCGAAAAAATCAATCACATACATTTAAGAATACATTGTGTACATTAAATGCATAGATAAAGCTGGCCAGCTCACTCAGGTTGATATGATGCAGGTGAATACCTAGATATAGGCTTTGGAGTTATTAGGCAACACCCCTGCCAGTGGGTAGCCCTGTGTACCAACAGGAATCTGCTACCATGGATAATAATGGGGATCCATGCGTAATCACTCATATGGTGCACAAATGAAACTGACAACACCTGTCTCAGAGGGTAACCCAAACGAATATGAGAGTCTTATTACCATGAGAAAAATATTAGGATCTATGCCAGTTACTTATGTGCTGAACTGTAACAATGTAACAAAGTATTACATGCTTATACATTTACACACTTATATTGAGAAAACAACACCCTGACCAGAGGGTAGCACCAATATTGAAAAAAGGTTCCAGCTACCTTAGTACTAAATAGGGATCTATGTATCTCTAATGGTAGATGTGTAATCACAGCAATAATGGCAATCACTTATATAGTGCAAGCAGTATAAATTACATAAAATATATGTTAATAGGGCTTTCCACATCCACTGTGATTTTGTTTTAAAGCTTAAGTATATTGCTTTAATGCATGTTCCAGACAGTACATTCCATTACAGACTCGTAAGTCCATGTTGATAATTGGCAGTGATAATTGGCAGTGAGCACTCTACTAAATAACAATGCCAAACATTTATACACTGAAAATGAACTCTGTATAATTATGCCAAGTACCTATACATTTAATACTGGACAATTATGACTTTAGATAGACAAATAGAGAGGCAGACAGATACATAAATATATATATATATACACACACACACATAGAGATAAGCACACTCTCAGGAACAAACAACCAGCTCAATAGCTTTTCTTTAAATATGTTATCAGTTCCTTTGTAGAATACCTGTGCGCTTCCCCAGCCATATGTCTCCCCCCCTCAATCTAATTTACAAGTGTGTGTAACTCCAGTCTCCTAACTAGTCTATTTGTACACAGCTGGCTTGAATGAAATCATTCCAACTCAAATCTCACTGCCACATACAGCTGAGCGTAAGCTATTTGAGCATTGGATATGTGTGACCTGTGCTTTTAAGTGCCCTGTCTTACAAGTGACATGTTAAGAACTGGAGTTAGAAACTGGAGGGGGAAACTGCAGTCCCACTAACAAGTAAAACTTACTAACTATACACCTGCACAATGCTCTCCATGTCTTTTCTGCTATTTCTGCCTGCCCTTTTCCTAAAACTGACTGCACTTCCCTGTAGCAACAATAACCCCCACACTACCCATATCTCACCCTCCCTTACCTCATTCCCTATGCTGTCCTCTCATGAACTACTTTGTCTCCTTAGAAATACTTCCCTATCTAACTCTCATGTGTCTAATCATACCTCACTCTCACCTTCTGTCACTCACACTCCTACTACTGCTTGCTTCTGGTGACAGCTCTCCTAACCCTGGCCCTGCAGCAATCACCACACTTTTACACTCTCACTCAGTCCCTCATGCAAAAACTCTAGGTCACGCAATCCTAACAATCTCATCTCTATTAACCCACAGCGCTTATCCCCTCTCTTTTCTTGTGCTCTTTGGAATGCTCGCTTTGTCTATAACAAACATACAACTGTTCACGACCTGTTTGTTTCTAAAGCTTTCAATCTTCTAGCAATTACTGAAACCTGATTATCATCTTCTGACACGGCTTCCATTGCTGCTCTCACACACGGTAGTCTCCACTTTAGCCACACACCTAGGCCAGGTGAGAGACATGGTGGCGGTGTTGGCATCTTACTCTCCCCCTCCTGCTCCTATCAGCACCTGCATCCTGATCCATCTCTCTCCTTTTCCTCCTTTGAAGTTCACTGCATCCGCCTGTTCTCCCCCCTCTCCCTCAGGGTGGCAGTTATCTATTGCCCCCCTGGACCAACCTCCCAATTCCTTGATAACTTTGCTGCCTGGCTTTCTCACTTTCTCTCTACAAATACACCTACTCTAATCCTAGGGGACTTCAACATTCCCATTGATAACCCATCTGCCCCTGCTGCCTCTAAGCTTATCTCACTCACAAACTCCTTTGGTCTCTCATAATCCACCCTATTCCCTACTCACCGCGATGGACACTCTATTGATCTGGTATTCTCCTACCTATGCTCTCTCTCTGACGTCACCTGTCGCCCATTTCCCATCTCAGACCACTATCTGTTCACCTTTAATCTTAATATACAGACTAAACCTACTTATCTCCCTCGCCTCCGCACCTGTAGAAATCTGCACACTGTGGATCCTCTTAAACTTTCCAAACTTATTCACAAACGCCTCCCCCACGCTTCCATGATATCCTGCCCTGACCTTGCTACAACCCACTATAACAATACTCGCTCCTCTGCACTTGACACTTTTGCTCCTCCCCAAATACGCAAAGCCCCACGTTGTCAGCTCCAACCCTGGCACTCTAAGCAAACACGATACCTGCAAAAATGCTCCCGTGCTGCTGAACGTGCGTGGCAGAAATCTCGCTCTGAACCAGATTTCCTCCATTATAAGTTCATTCTTTATTCTTACTCTTCTGGCCTTCACTTAGCCAAGCAAACCTACTTCTCTTCTCTGATATCTACTCACTCCTCAAACCCTAAACGTCTCTTCTCCATTTTCAACTCTCTCCTCTATCCACCTGTACCACCCCCTTCATCTGCCTTTAGTTCTCAAGACTTGGCAGACTACTTTTTCAACAAAACACCATCTGAAGTAATGTCCCAACACAAGACTGCAACCTTCCATCTCTGCCCCCGGCCACCCCCTCCACTACTCTCAGCACCTTCCCCCCAACCACTGAGAATGAAGTGAGTTCCCTATTGTCTTCCTCATACCTCACTACTTGCCCACTTGACCCTATCCCTTCACATATAATACCTTCTCTCTTCTACCCTCACTCCAGCTCTTACTCACATATTCAACCTATCCCTTACTACCGGTTCATTCCCATCTTCCTTCAAACATGCAAAGGTCACCCCATCTTCAAAAAACCCTCCCTCGACCCCAATTCTCCTGCAAACTACCGCCCCATATCACTGCTTCCGCTAACTTCAAAAGTCCTGGAAAAACTAGTTTTTGATTGCCTAACCCACTTCTTGTCCTCCAACTCATTGCTTGACCCCTTGCAATCTGGCTTCCATCCCCAACACCCAGCTGAGACTGCCCTCATCAAGGTTACTAACAATCTTCTTTCTGCTAGAAACAACGGCCACTATTCAATACTTATCTTACTTGACCTGTCTGCTGCCTTTGACACCATTGACAATTCCCATTCTCCTACAGACTCTTAGCTCCCTTGGGCTCTCTGACACTGCCCTCTCCTGGATCCACTCTTATCTCTCTAATAGGTCCTTTTATGTCTCCTTTGCTGGCGACTCCTCCTATCCATTGCCTCTGTCTGTTGGAGTAACTCAAGGCTCTGTTCTGAGTCCTCTACTCTTCTCTATTTATACTACCTCACTGGGTAAACTTATCAGTACCTATAGCTTCAACTATCACCTCTATGCTGATGATCCTCAGATCTACTTATCCACCCCTGGACTCTCTCCTTCTTTCCTTTATCACATCAGCGACTGCTTATCTGGCATTTCTTCCTGGATGGCCTCTTACCACCTAAAAATCAACATATCCAAGACTGAGCTTCTTCTAATCCCCCCCCCCTCTAATTCTACCCCGGTTTCTAACTTTTCAATCACTGTTGGTGACACCACTATCTCCCCATCACCCCAAGTCCGCTGCTTAGGAGTTACACATGACTCCAATCTGCCCTTTATACTCCACATCCAATTGCTCTCTTCATCCTGTTGCAACCACATATGCAATATCTCCAAAATTTGTCCATTTCTGAGTGCTGAAACTTCTAAACAGCTAATCTGTTCCCTTGTAATTTCCTGACTTGACAATTGTAATAACCTACTAACTGACCTCCCTCTCTCCTGCCTCTCCCCTCTTCAATCCATCCTAAATGCCTCTGCTAGGCTAATCCACCTCTCCCGACGCTCTGTATCTGCTGCACCTCTCTGCGAGTCTCTTCACTGGCTTCCCATTCTCAGCAGAATTAAATTCAAAATACACACCCTGACCTACAAAGCCCTTACCAACTCAGCCCCCCCCCCACCTGTTACTCATCAACAAATATACTCCAGCCTGCCCCCTAAGAGCCAACAATTACCTGCTCCTTTCATCTTCTACCATCACCTCCTCCCATGCTAGACTACAGGACTTCTCTCGTGCAGCACCAACCATCTGGAACGCACTTCCTCAAGCTGTCAGACTTTCCCCTAACCTTTCCTCCTTTAAACGCTCCCTAAAGGCCTTTTGTTCAGGGAAGCCTATTTCCAAATCAGTAACAAATAAATTCCACTTGCTTAATAGCTGCCCTCTTCTAACTCCACACTAACCTTTGCAGTCCCCACCTCCTGTTTCTCACCCTCCTACCCATCTAGATTGTAAGTTCCCACAGGAACAGGGCCCTCAATTCCCTCTGTATTTGCTTGTTGAACTTTGTCTGTTGTCTTTTATATTATATTGCACTGTACTTTTATCTTTGTACCCATGGACAGCGCTGCGGAATCTGTTTGCGCTTTAAAAATAAATAATAATAACTTGTTAGCTTGTTCTATGCAGCTTCTATTTAGCCCAGTAATGCTTTTCACAGAGAAGAACTTTCCTGTAGTATATCAGTCTGATCCTGCTTATAACGATCAGTCCAGTGCCGAAATACCAGGCAATTCCTCTCTGAACAAAGAACACGGCAACCCCAGACATTCGTTATATATATAGTCAGTGAAATGCAGTCATATTCCTCTAAACACACCGAGCAAGGAGTATATGTCTGGTTGCCCCTTCTTCCCTTAAGAAGACAAAATACACACAGAGAGAAGCACACTCTCAGGAACGAACAACCAGCTCAATAGCTTGTTAGCTTGTTGTATGGCGATTTACCATCTGGGCTGACATAATGTTTTTCACAGAGAGGAACGTTCCTGTAGTATAGCAGTCTCACCTATAACAGTTAGTCCTGCGTCGAAATACCAGGCAATTCCTCTCTGAATAAGGAACACCGCAACCCCAAACGATTGTTTCGGCCTGGTATTTTGGCCCTGGACTTACTTTAATAGGCGGGATCAGACTGATATACTACAGGAAGGTTCTACTCTGTGAAAAGCATTACTGTGCTAAAAAGAAGCTGCACCCAGGTGGTAAATCGCCATAGAGCAGGCTAACAATGTTATTGAGCTGGTTGTTCGTTTCTGTGAGTGTGCTTCTCTCTGTGTGTGTGTATATATATATATATATATATATATATATATATATATATATATATATATATATATATATATAATATATATATAGAGCGAGAGAAAGAGAGATAGCACAACACTGCTTGATGCACTCCAATAAATATTAGTTCATCTGGGGGCACTCTTCTATTATAGTACCTTTATTGCCTGGGACATTCTGGGGAGTATCCTTCTCTGTCTGAAGTAGAGGAAGGTTAGTCCCTGAAACATCATAGGCTATAAAGTTGATATAATAGAAGAGTGCCGGGCTGAATTTGCATCTTTGGATTATATATATATATATATATATATATAGTATATATATATATATATATAAACAAGTTAACGTCCAGCACCAATTCTGTCCTCGATAAGGGTGCAAGCAGCCGCTGTCTCACCTTGACAGGTATTAATATGTAAAATAGAAATGGCTGCAGCACTCCAAGTTGTTTTTTATAACATTTTTATTACAAGCAGTGAAATACAGGCGACGTTTCGGGCCTCTGCCCTTTTTCAAGCCAAGTCAAGACTTGGCTTGAGAAAGGGCAGAGGCCCGAAACGTCGCCTGTATTTCACTGCTTGTAATAAAAATGTTATAAAAAACAACTTGGAGTGCTGCAGCCATTTCTATTTTACATATATATATATATATATATATATATATATATATAGATAGATAGATAGATAGATAGATAGATATAAATACACCAGACATCGTACAGGAGACAATGCACTAATGTTTTAAAGTATATCAAAAGTTGAAGGATTGCCAGTGCTCCTATGAGTGCTCATCAGCATCAGTAATACCCATTAGGCTGCGGGTGGATGTGAGTCTCATGGCTCCACCAACTTTTATGAAAGCTGCTAAAGTTTTAAAGTTTTGTAGAGAGCGTAAAGGGCCAGGTCAGGCAGCAAAAAAAAAATATATATATATATAAATATATATATGCACATTGAAAAACATTTATGTCATGCACCAAATTTGAGCTCCACCTGCAGGGGCGCCTTATAGCGGTTGCCTAGTCTACCTCTATTGTAGCACCAGCCCTAAAAAAACATGCTCTCTGAATCATAAAAAAACTTTAGTTTTGAGTTTACTGTCCTATTAACACTACCATTATGTGTGCTTTCCAAGTTATAATGGGAGCTGTATAGATATCAGGTCACTTTAAAAACAAATCATTGAAGCACGCTCTATTAAATTCTTAATAATGTATCTGGGGTGTCATTGAGCCTTTAAAAAAGCAGTGACTGAAATCTAGCATTGAATGGATTGTTTTAAAATACATTCGGCTTGATTACGAGTTTTGCGTTAGAGGTTATGCGGTGCTAACGAGCAGTTTTCTCTCACCGCTCACCTACAGCATTGGTATTATGGGTTTTTACAAACACGGCGTTAAAAAGGCAAGAAGTGAGCGTTGAGCAAAATTGTGCTCCTTACCGTACTCCAATACCAGCGCTGCTTAAGTCAGCGGTGAACTGGTCGTACGTGCTCATGCACGATTTCCCCATAGGAATCAACGGTGAGAGCCGGCTGAAAAAAAGTCTAACACCTGCCAAAAAGCAGCGTAAAACTCAGTAACGCAGCCCCATTGATTCCTATAGGGAAATAAAATTTATGTTTACACATAACACCCTAACATGAACCCTGAGTCTAAACACCCCTAATATTACACTTATTAACCCCTAATCTGCCGTCCCGACATCGCCTCCACCTGCATTATATTTATTAACCCCTAATCTGCCGCTCCGGACACCGCCGCCACCTACATTATACTTATGAACCCCTAATCTGCTGCCCCCAACATCGCCGACACCTACATTATATTTATTAACCCCTAATCTGCTGCCCCCAATGTCGCCGCAACCTACCTACACTTATTGACCCCTGATCTGCCGCCCCCAACGTCGCCGCCACTATAATAAACCTATTAACCCCTAAACCGCCGCACTCCCGCCTCACAAACATTAGTTAAATATTATTAACCAATAATCTGCTGTCCCTAACATCGCCACCACCTACATACATTTATTAACCCTTAATCTGCTGCCCCCAACATCGCCGCCACTATACTAAATGTATTAACCCCTAAACCTAAGTCTAACCGTAACATCCCCTAACTTAAATATAATTACAATAAATCTAAATAAAAATTAATATTATTACCTAAATAAATAAACCCTAAGCTAGCTACAATATAACTAATAGTTACATTGTAGCTAGCTTAGGGTTTATTTTTATTTGACAGGCAAGTTTGTATTTATTTTAACTAGGTAGAATAGTTACTAAATAGTTATTAACTATTTAATAACTACCTAGCTAAAATAAATACAAAAGTACCTGTAAAATAAAACCTAACCTAAGTTACAATAACACCTAATACTACACTATAATTAATTAAATTAACAACAATTAAATAAATTAAATTAGCTAAAGTACAAAAACAAACAAACATTAAATTACAGAAAATAATAAACAAATTACAAGATATTTAAACTAATTACACCTAATCTAATAGCCCTATCAAAATAAAAAAAAGCCCCCCGAAATAAAAAAAAACCCTAGCCTAAACTAAACTATCAATAGCCCTTAAAAGGGCCTTTTGCGGGGCATTGCCCCAAAGTAATCAGCTCTTTTACCTGTAAAAAAAAAAAATACAAACAACCCCCCAACAGTAAAACCCACCCACCACCCACACAACCAAGATAGTTATTTACTATTTAATAGCTACCTAGTTAAAATAATTACAAAATTACCTGTAAAATAAATCCTAACCTAAGTTACAATTAAACCTAACACTACACTATCAATAAATGAATTAATTAAACTACCTACAATTACCTACAATTAAATCAACTAAACTAAATTACAAAAACAAACAAACACTAAATTACAAAAAATAAAAAAAGATTACAAGAATTTTAAACTAATTACACCTACTCTAAGCCCCCTAAAAAAATAACAAAGCCCCCCAAAATAAAAAAATGCCCTACCCTAATCTAAAATAAAAAGTTAACAGCTCTATTACCTTACCAGCCCTTAAAAGGGCTTTTTGCGGTGATATGATAGCAACTTTCAAGTACATTAAAGGGTTTATAAAACTGAGGCTGTGGGTATTTTACATAAAATGGAAAATTCAAGAACAAGGGGTCATGAGCTCAAGCTAAAGGGTAGTAGATTCAGGAGTAATTTGAGGAAGCCCTTCTTTACAGAAAGAGTGATTGATTTATGGAATAAACTTCCTCAAGAGGTAGTAGCAACAAACACTGTGGGGGACTTTAAAAATGCATGGGACAAGCATAGGGCTATCCTACGAACTAGATAAGTTTATACTGTTAGGTAAGGTCGGGCAGACTTGCTGGGCCTATGGCTCTTATCTGCCGTCAATATCTATGTTTCTATGTTTCTATGCCCCAAAGAAATCAGCTCTTTTGCCTGTAAAAAAAACATACAATACCCCCCCAACATTACAAACCACCACCCACATACCCCTAATCTAACCCACCCAAACCCCCCTTAAAAATCTTACACTAAGCCCCTGAAGATCTCCCTACCTTGTATTCACCCAGCCGGGTATAACCGATCCGTCCAGAAGAGGGTCCGAAGTCTTCATCCTATCCGGCAAGAAGAGGTCCTCCAGAGGGTCCAAAGTCTTCATCCAGGCGGCATCTAATATCTTCTTCCATCCGGAGCGGAGCGGGTCCATCTTGAAGCAGCCGACGCGGAGCCATCTTTCCTCACCGACGGACTAACGACAAATGATGGCGTCCCTCGAATTGCGATTGGCTGATAGGATTCTATCAGCCAATCGGAATTAAGGTAGGAAAAATCTGATTGGCTGATTGAATCAGCCAATCAGATTCAAGTTCAATCCGATTGGCTGATCCAATCAGCCAATCAGATTGAGCTCGCATTCTATTGGCTGATCGGAAAAAGCCAATAGAATGCAAGCTCAATCTGATTGGCTGATTGGATCAGCCAATCCGATTGAACTTGAATCTGATTGGCTGATTCAATCAGCCAATCAGATTTTTCCTACCTTAATTCCGATTGGCTGATAGAATCCAATCGGAATTCAAGGGACGCCATCTTGGATGACGTCATTTAAAGGAACCTTCATTCGGTGTTAGGACGTCGGAAGAAGAGGATGGATCCGCGCTGGCTGCTTCAAGATGGACCCACTCCGCTCCGGATGGAAGAAGATAGAAGATGCCGCCTGGATGAAGACTTTGGACCCTCTGGAGGACCTCTTCTTGCCGGATAGGATGAAGACTTCGGACCCTCTGGAGGACCTCTTCTTGCCGGATAGGATGAAGACTTTGGACCCTCTTCTGGACGGATCGGTGATACCCGGCTGGGTGAATACAAGGTAGGGAGATCTTCAGGGGCTTAGTGTTAGGTTTTTTAAAGGGGTTTTGGGTGGGTAACATTAGGGGTATGTGGGTGGTGGGTTGTAATGTTGGGGGGGTATTGTATTTTTTTTTTACAGGCAAAAGAGTTGATTTCTTTGGTGCATGCCCCGCAAAAAGCCCTTTTAAGGGCTGGTAAGGTAATAGAGCTGTTAACTTTTTATTTTAGAATAGGGTAGGGCATTTTTTTGGGGGGCTTTATTATTTTTTTAGGGGGCTTAGAGTAGGTGTAATTATCTTAAAATTCATGTAATCTTTTTTTATTTTTTGTAATTTAGTGTTTGTTTTTGTAATTTAGTTTAGTTGATTTAATTGTAGGTAATTGTAGGTAGTTTAGTTAATTTATTGATAGTGTAGTGTTAGGTTTAATTGTAACTTAGGTTAGGATTTATTTTACAGGTAATTTTATAATTATTTATTTTATTTATATATTATTTTATTTATATATATATTATTTATTAATTATTTTAACTAGTTAATAACTATTTAATAGCTATTGTACCTAGTTAAAATAAATACATAGCTGCCTGTAAAATAAATATAAATCCTAAAATAGCTACAATGTAATTATTAGTTATATTGTAACTATATTAGGGTTTATTTGATAGGTAAGTATTTAGTTTTAAATAGGATTCATTTATTTAATAAGAAATAATTTATTTCGTTAGATTTAAATTATATTTAACTTAGGGGGGTGTTAGGGTTAGGGTTAGACTTAGCTTTAGGGGTTAATACATTTATTATGGTAGCAGTGAGGTCCGGTCGGCGGATTAGGGGTTAATAAAATTTATTATAGGGTTTGCGAGGCGGGAGTGAGGCCGTTTAGGGATTAATACATTTATTATAGTGGCGGCGAGGTCCGGTCGGCAGATTAGGGCTTAATTAGTGTAGGTAAGGTAGCTGCGACGTTGGGGGGCAGATTAGGGGTTAATAAATATTATGTAGGTGTCGGCGGTGTTAGGGACAGCAGATTAGGGGTACATAGGGATAATGTAGGTGGCGAAGGTGTCCGGTCGGCAGATTAGGGGTTAATTTTTTTTATTATAGTGGCGGTGATGTGGGGGGCCCTTGGTTTAGGGGTACATAGGTAGTTTATGGGTGTTAGTGTACTTTAGAGCACAGTAGTTAAGAGCTTTATAAACCGGCGTTAGTCCATAAAGCTCTTAACTCCTGATTTTTTTCTGCGGCTGGAGTTTTGTCGTTAGAGTTCTAACGCTCACTTCAGCCAAGACTCTAAATACCAGCGTTAGGAAGATCCCATTAAAAATATAGGATACGCAATTGGCGTAAGGGGATCTGTGGTATGGAAAAGTCTCGGCTGGAAAGTGAGCGTTAGACCCTTTCCTGCCTGACTCTAAATACCAGCGGGCAGTAAAAAGCAGCGTTAGGACCCCTTAACGCTGGTTGACGGCTAACGCAGAACTCTAAATCTAGGCGTAAGTTAGCTGCAATGTAACTATTAGTTATATTGTAGTTAGCTTATTGTTTATTTTATAGCTAAGTATTTAGTTTTAAATAGGAATTATTTAGGTAATGATATTAATTTTTATTTAGATTTATTGTAATTATATTTAAGTTAGGGGGTGTTAGCGTTAGGGTTAGACTTAGGTTTAGGGGTTAATACATTTAGTATAGTGGCGGCGACGTTGAGGGCGGCAGATTAGGGGTTAATAAATGTAGGTAGGTGGCGGCGATGTTAGGGATGGCAGATTAGGGGTTAATAATATTTAACTAGTGTTTGCGAGGTGGGAATGCGGCGGTTAGGGGTTAATAAGTTTATTATAGTTGCGGCGATGTCCGGAGCGGCAGATTAGGGGTTAATAATTTTATTCTAGTGTTTGCGATGCGGGAGGGCCTCGGTTTAGGGGTTAATAGGTAGTTTATGGGTGTTAGTGTACTTTTTAGCACTTTAGTTATGAGTTTTATGTTACGGCGTTGTACCATAAAACTCTTAACTACTGACTTTTAAATGCGTTAGGACTCTTGACGGGGTAGGGTGTACCACTCACTTTTTGGCCTCCCAGGACAGAATCGTAATATCAACGCTATGGAAGTCCCATAGAAAAAAGACTTTACGAAGTTTACGTAAGTAGTTTTGTAAGGCCAAAGAAATGTGCGGTGCCCCTAAACCTGCAAGACTCGTAATAGCAGCGGTAGGGAAAAAGCAGCGTTAGGATCTGTTAACGCTGCTTTTTCAGCCTAACGCACAACTCGTAATCTAGCCGATTGATTTTTACACGTTTAATATACAAATAACCAATAATAATAATATGATCGAAAACATTATTTTGTCATTTTAGTTGCTCAGTTTTGTTGCTTTGTTTACAAAGTAAATATGGGACCATCATTAGTCAAACAAATACTGTAAGTAGCTTATGTTCTCCTTTCAGTGTTCTTGTGAAGCAGAGAGCCTTATTGATTTTTCACAAGATAAAAAAAAACCCAAGACAGATTCTTTGAGGGTGATTAAATATATATTTTTTTAATTGAAAAGCTACTTACATTATAAGTGTATTCTACTTTAAACATGTATATGCAGTGTTTTAACTCTTTGAGAGCATAAATATTACCAACCTAGTGCCAGATTTCAAGTAGAGCACTAAGTGTTATTTGCACTAGTAGTAAGCTTTCTGCACGATCCAGGTTGCGCTCGTATTATGAGTTGAAAGTAAACTTTTCGCTCTCTTGCTGACACGGCTAGTGCAGAAAGCTGAAGTTAGAATATCACGTGCGCATTCCACTCTTGCACAAACCCAACATAAAAATATGAATATTTCACATTCCAATGTTCTGCACACACAAAAATTTTCTATTTATTCATAAATAAATATTTCTATATATATCTGAAGTTATTCTGGTACAATATATATCTATACCTATTTTTTTTATATATATATATATATATATATATATATACAGTATCCCACAAAAGTGAGTACACACCTCACATTTTTGTAAATATTTTATTATATCTTTTCATGTGACAACACTGAAGAAATGACACTTTGCTACAATGTAAAGTAGTGAGTGTACAGCCTGTATAACAGTGTAAATTTTCTGTCCCCTAGAAATAACTCAACACACAGCCATTAATGTCTAAACCTTTGGTAACAAAAGTGAGTACACTCCTAAATGGAAATGTAAAAATTGGGCCCAATAAGCCATTTTTTCTTTTCCCAGTGTCATGTGACTTGTTAGTGTTACAAGGTCTCAGGTGTGAATGGGGAGCAGGTGTGTTAAATTTGGTGTTACCGCTCCCACACTCTCTCATACTGGTCACTGGAAGTTCAACATGGCACCTCATGGCAAAGAACTCTCAGAGGATCTGAAAAAAAGAATTGTTGCTCTACATAAAGATGGCCTAGGCTTTAAGAAGATTGCCAGACCCTGAAACTGAGCTCCAGCATGGTGGGCAAGACCATACAGCGGTTTCACAGGACAGTTTCCACTCAGAACTGGCCTCGCCATGGTCGACCAAAGAAGTTGAGTGCACGTGCTCAGCGTCATATCCAGAGGTTGTCTTTGGGAAATAGACCTATGAGTGCTGCCAGCATTGCTGCAGAGGTTGAAGGGGTCAGCCTGTCAGTGCTCAGACCATACACCGCACACTGCATCAAATTGGTCTGCATGGCTATCGTCCCAGAAGGAAGCCTCTTCTAAAGATGATGCACAAGAAAGCCCACAAACAGTTGCTGAAGACAAGCAGACTAAGGACATGGATTACTGGAACAATGCCCTGTGGTTTGATGTGACCAAGATAAACTTATTTGGTTCAGATGGTGTCAAGCGTGTGTGGCGGCAACCAGGTGACGAGCACAAAGACAAGTGTGTCTTGCCTACAGTCAAGCATGGTGGTGGGAGTGTCACGGTCTGGACCTGCATGAGTGCTGCCGGCTCTGGGGAGCTACAATTCATTGAGGGAACCATGAATGCCAACATTAACTGTGACATACTGAAGCATGATCCCCTCCCTTCAGAGACTGGGCCTCAGGGCAGTATTCCAACATGATAACGACCCCAAACACACCTCCAAGACGATCACTGCCTTGCTAAAGAATCTGTGGGTAAAGGTGATGAACTGGCCAAACATGTCTCCAGACCTAAACCCTATTGAGCATCTGTGGGGCATCCCCAAGGTGGGGGAGCAGGTGGGGGAGCGCAAGGTCTCTAACATCCACCAGCTCTGTGATGTAGTCATGGAGGAGTGGAAGAGTACTCCAGTGGCAACCTGTTAAACTCTGGTGAACTCCATGCCCAAGAGGCTTAAGACAGAGCTGTAAAATAATGGTGCCCACACAAAATATTGACACTGCGGGCCCAATTTGGACATTTCCACTTAAGGGTGTACTCACTTTTGCTGCCAACGGTTTAGACATTAATGGCTGTGTGTTGAATTATTTGAGGGGACAGCAAATGTACACTGTTATACAGTCTGTACACTCACTACTTTACATTGTAGCAAAGTGTCATTTCTTCAGTGTTGTCGCATGAAAAGATATAATAAAATATTTACAAAAATGTGAGGGATGTACTCACTTTTGTGAGATACTGTATGTGTATATATATATATACATGACAATATTTTTCACATTGAAGAATATATTCTATTTTATTTTAAATGCATATTTCTATATATATCTGATGGATCATTGGAAGCACATTAATAAAAACAATGGTTTGCAAGGTAGCATATTTTGTGCATATATTACCCAAGCCGGGGGTTTTCAAGCCTGTCCTCAGGCCTCCCTAACAGACCAGATTTTCAGGATATCTGAACTAGAGCACAGGTGAAATAATCAGTTGATTAGTAAACATGGTTATTAACCTGCTGTCACTCAAGGTGAAAATGTAGCCTGTTAAAGGGACACTGAACCCAATTTTTTTTAATTTCATGATTCAGATAGAGCATGGCATTTTAAGCAACTTTCTAATTTACTCCTATTATCAAATTTTCTTAATTCTCATGGTATCTTTATTTGAAATGCAAGAATGTATGGTTAGATGCCGGACCATTTTTGGTTAACAACCTGGGTTGTTCTTGCTGATTGGTGGATAAATTCACCCACCGATAAAAAAGTGCTGTCCAGAGTTCTGAACCAATAAAAAAAGCTTAGCTGCCTTCTTTTTCAAATAAAGATAGCAAGAGAACGAAGAAAAATTGATAATAGGAGTAAATTAGAAAGTTGCTTAAAATTGCATGCTCTATCTGAATCGCGAAAGAAAAAAAAAATAGTTCAGTGTCCCTTTAAGGACTGATAAAAGATAGAAATAGGTAGTAGAAGTGGAGATGTCTCTTTAGGGTCAATCTCCCCCCCCAAAAAAAATCTTATTGTCTAAAACCATCCTTGTTAGGCAGATTTGAGTTCTAATACTTGATCCTTAAAAAATGCCAAAAAAAACAAAAACCCTGGTTTATCCAACCAAAGTCTAAAAATGAATGTTCTGATAAAACATACTTTATATAAGATAATTTATTGCAAGAAATTAGAAAAATCTTGTAATCACAAGGTGCCTTATGTATGTTCCTTTAGGGAAGAGTAAACTTTGTCTTAATTATCACAAATACAGTTTTGGACTGGCTTTCACTTATTATAGCTTTATATTTTCATTACTTTTCTGGGTACAAAATAATTGTCGGTTGTTTAAACCATAAACTGCATAAGACATACCATGCAATTTACTATCCATTTACTGTATGACAGCAGTTCTGTTTAATTTGTTGTTCTCATGTTTCATTGTGAAATGCACATTCAGGTATTGTCTGATGTAAAAAAAACGTAGGGGTATTTTTGTTGTAATGTTTAAATGGATCCTGCCGGCACAAATTGTACGAATAATAAAGTTCAAAACAAGGTATTGAAAGAATATTTGCCGCTAGACAAATCATTAAATGAACATTTTAACATGTTCAAAGAGGATTTGTTTTTATTACTAAGAGGCCAAGGTTTTTAACACTTTTATGAGAAAGGCAAGATGTCGAGACTTGTCTTTAAAAGGACAGGAAACCCTAAAAATGTAATTCATGATTTGGATAAAACATACAATATTAAACAACTTTCAAATTTACATTTATTATCAAATATGCTTCATTCTCTTGTTATCCTTTGATGAAGGAACAGCATTGCACTACTAGCAGCAAGCTGACAACATCTAGTTAGCCAATCACAAGAGACAAATGTGTGCAGGCACCAATCACCAGCTAGCTTCCACTAGTGTAGGATATATGCGTATTCATTTTGAATAAAGCACATTTGAAAATTTAAATTATTTTAAAAGTGTCTTAAAATTGCATGCTCTTTCTGATTCTTGTAAGTTTAGTTTGTACTTTCTTATCCCTTTAATTAAAAAAACTATCTAGTAGGACGATTTTTAAGCCTCACGATTCAAAAATATCTTTGCCTTTAAAGAGACATTCTAGTTGAAATTGAAATGCATATCATGCTTTATTGAAAAAAAAATGCTTCTAGCAAAAGCTATCATTGCTGAAAGCTTTACTGTGCACATAATCTGCACTATGCAGTTTGCATGCGCATTAATACATTTACGTCTGTTGAGTGTGCTGTCAGTGACACGTATTGCATTGGCGTGCAAGGTATATGCTAAACCAATGTTGTCTATTTCAATTTTAGATTGTCCCTACATTTTATAGGCTATATTTTGCCTGATAAAGAACTGAGGCCCAAAACGTTGTTGGTGTTTTGTCTATTGGAGATGTATTGAATAGATTTGAAGTTTATTAGAATTATTGGTGTGCTGCCATCATCTGTTCAGAACTATATTTTGCATCTTGCCAGCAAACATTTTCTGATAGACTTAGAGCATATCATATAATATGTTCCTATAGTGCAAGCTTTGTGAAAACTAACCAGTGTGCCCAAACATGAGCCTAATAATTAAAAAAAGTTGCACAAAACGCATCATAAACACATTAAAATAAAGTATTACACACATATATACACTTTTTAATAAAAAATATATCATTTAAATATTAATTAAAAAAAAAGGTTCTAAAAGTTGTATGGTAAATGGCAAAGTGTTTGAATGGGAAGAGCTCCAATGAATATATATATATATACCAATATATGTGTATTGGTGTGTGTGTGTATATATATATATACAGTATATATATACATGTACATTTGTGCATTTATGTGTTTATATGTTTATATATGTATGTATATATATATATATATATATATATATATATATGTGTGTGTGTGTGTAAATATGTATGTATGTATGTATATATATATATATATATATATATATACATACATACATATATAAACATATAAACACATAAATGCACAAATGTACATGTATATATATACTGTATATATATATATACACACACACACCAATACACATATTTATACACTTTTGAGCCCTTCCCGGTCAAATACCTTGAAACATGCAATATACTTTTTATTCATTTTTAATGTGATTTATTGTGTTTTGAATATAAATACTTGAAATTATTATGTTCTTCGCACAGAAAAGAATGTTCTTTTTATTTTTAAATAAATATATATATATATATCTGTATTTATTCATCTAGATATATATTTTACAAAAAATAACCATCTGTATATATATATATATATATACATCTGTTTTCCACTTCCAATACTCTTCTCTGCCTACCCCCACCCCCTAATACAACTTTTCTGTCAGCTCAAGACTTTGTTAGCCACTTTAATAACAAAATCGAGTCCATCAGAAACGAAATCAGCTCTCAACAAACTTCCATTCTCTCAGCCCCTCAAACGCTCACAATCAACCACAACCCACATAGCCATAAATTTGGCTCTGGTAATGAGGAAGAAGTTTCGGCAATTATACTGAGCTCTCACCTCACTACCTGTCCTCTTGACCCTTTCCCCTTACAGCTGTTCCCCTCCCTCTCTTCTACTCTTACCCCTATACTCACACATATTTTCAACCTCTCCCTCAGCACCAGTATATTTCCCTCTCTGAAACATGCACTGGTCACACCTATCCTCAAAAAACCTTCTCTTGATCCAACCTCCCCATCCAACTACCGCCCTATTTCCCTACTCCCTCTTGCCTCAAAGCTGACAGAAAAGCTAGTATATGCACGCCTATCCCATTTCCTTACATTAAACTCCCTCCTTGACCCTCTGCAATCTTGATTTTGTCCCCATCACTCCACAGAGACAGCAATCGTTAAGATTACCAATGACCTATTTACAGCAAAATCAAAAGGCTACTTCTCTCTGCTTATCCTCCTTGATCTGTCCGCAGCCTTTGATACTGTTGACCATCCTCTTTTGCTCCAAACCCTCCAATCCTTCGACATTTGTGACATAGCCCTCTTGTCGTTCTCTTCCTACCTGCCAAACTGTACCTTTAGTGTAGCCTTCTCTGGGGCCTCCTCTGCCCCGTCACCACTTTCTGTTGGGGTACCGCAAGGCTCTGTCCTCAGTCCCCTTCTCTTCTCAATCTACACGTCATCATTAGGTTCCCTAATAAAGTCCCACGGGTTCCAATATCATTTGTATGCCGACGACACCCAAATCTACTTCTCTGCACCAGACCTATTTCCTTCCTTGCTAAACCGTGTCACTAGCTGTCTTTCTCACATCTCTTCCTGGATGTCCTCTCTCTACCTCAAGCTAAATCTCTCCAAAACTGAGCTCCTTATTTTCCCCCCTTCTTTCAAAATCTCCACCCCCAATCTCTCTATTACTGTTGACAACTCCATCATTACCCCTACCCCTCATGCCCGATGTCTTGGGGTCACACTTGACTCAGATCTTTCTTTCACATTCAGTCCTTGGCTAAATCCTGCCGCATTCACCTTAAAAATATCTCTAAAATTAGACATGTCTTTACACAAGACACAACTAAGATTTTAATCCACTTTCTCATCCTTTCCTGCCTCGACTACTGCAACTCCATTCTCTCTGGTCTCCCCAGCTGCTGCCTAGTTCCTTTACATTCCATATTGAATGCTTCTGCCAGACTCATCTTATTACACGTCACACTTCATCTGTTGCACCTCTCTGCCAATCCCTTCACTGGCTTCCTGTTGCCTCCAAGATTAAATACAAAATTCTCACTCTGACATAAAAAGCCCTCAACTGCACTGCTCCCCCTTATATCTCAGACCTTGTCTCCAGATACTCTCCCTCCCGTCCCCTTCGCTCTGATAAGGTCCTCCTCCTCTCTTGTCACACTCCCGCTTACAGGACTTCTCCAGACTGGCTCCCATCTTGTGGAACTCTCTGCCTCGCCCCACAAGACTCTCCCCTAGTTTTGAAAACTTCAAGCGCTCCCTAAAGAGTCTACTGTTCAGGGATGCATACAACCTACACTGACCTTACTTTATACCAGTTCATGTCCTCCATTGCTATCCCCTTGAACCCTTGTAGCATGTAAGCCTAAGAGCCATGCTGTTTGTAGATCACCTTCTATAGAGCTGACTACAACAGTGTGACTCTTGGCAGGGCCCTCTACCCGTCTGATCCCTATAAATGTTTCCTTGTATTCTGCCTATGTTTATAGCGCTGCAAAATCTGTTGGCGCTCTACAAATAACCGGTAATAATAATAATACAGTAATAATAATACATATATATATATATGTATTAGAGAGATAGATAGATAGATAGATAGATAGATAGATAGATAGAGAAATATATATTTAAAAATAAATATAACATTTTCTTATATGTGAAGAACTGGGGAATATAAAGCATTCCTTATGCACCTTTGGGTTTAGCACAGCTGGATTAGCACACAAGCACTAACTAATAGTTTTTTTTTGTGTTCAGAATAACCCAAGTCTATGGTAGAAGAGTAGAAGAAGTTAGTAAGGATGTTCAATCTGAAGTCCTAAAGTTAGCGCACCTTGGTCTTTCGCTCGTGTGCTAACTTTTTACTTTCAACTTCTAATAAGTACACTAATGCAGCCACAATTATTTTTTACTTTGAATTTCTTATTTCAGTTGCATGCTCAATCATGAAAGTTTAATTTTGACTTTCATGTTCTTTTACTGTAGAGTAAAGCCACTGGAAAACCACACTATAACCATGTTTTAAAATAGATTGAAATATTATTTTGGCTCTCTAAAGATTGAACTAGACCTCTGAATTAAAACCTGCTCACCCAGCCATTAGGTCTTCCCTTATTTGTATGGAAATCCCAGAACACATCCAGAAGTCTGCAAAACGGGAGGGACGCCATTTTAAAGATATCAATGTTACATGTTCTGCATTTTTTTTAATTAATCAATGTCCTAGATTCTCAGATGCTTTTTAAGCATGTTGTAGCATGTAGAAAGAAGTAAACTGGGTAAATAAGTGCCCTGTGATACTATATATTTTCCAAATCCAAGGACTTGCTCAAAAATATGCAACTTTGATTTAAAAGCTTTTTTATGCATAGCTTTATTGCTAACTTACAAATATGCATGGGTATGGCCTACACCAAATGAGAGGCAGCCTGCATGCACAAGGAAAGTTATGTCTAAAGCAGTAATATCTTTTGAAAGAACCAATTTTTGCAAATACAAATAGATTCCAAAAAATTGCTTTTAATAGAATGAAATATGTACTTATTCTGCTCTTATGTTCATATAACCGTGTGTTGAAGGAGTTCATTTTCTAAATCATCCTGGTTAGCTTTAATATCCGCTTTAAATTTATACTTTACATACTGTGCCTGTGAGTTCCTGCAGCTATGCAGTAGACAATAGTATAAATCTGAACAATGCAAATCACTATTGTATTGTACATTTAGTGTGATTATATTAAAAATAAAGCAGTTCATCTGTGTGTAATGTGCACAACTGGCGTCTGTTCAGTTAAAACATATTAGCAGACATTTAGCTCGTTAGCATGGTAGGTAATCTTTAGATTACGAGATGTACTACAGGATAAGCCTAAATGGTTTACCATGACATAATACAAATCCCCTAGATTGTAAGTTATTTGCAGCATAGTTCCTATCTTGTTCTGTATCAGACTTTATATTTATATTTTTTTATAGCATACGTTACATGCAGCACTGATTTAACCCTTTAGGCAATCAAGTGGTTACATCACTGCTGTGTGGGTGTCACTGCTGCAAGGGTTAAACCAACAACGAAGGAGATAATTCCCTACTACAAGTTTCTCCATTCAAAAGCTTATTCCCTAGATCTCACCAAGACTATCTATCTATAAGCTCTGAAGTTTATGGATTGTTTACAAGCAGAAGTGATTGAACTCCTTGATTGGCCAGGTTTGTCTCTGGTCTAATGAAGGTATAGGGCTGTAAGGTACAATTCTGTGCCAGGAGTCTGATTCAGTGCAGGTATGTGACTGACAGAGGGACTGCATGGTCAGGAAGGTGATCCGATATGGGTATATGTCCAACAAAGTGGCTGCAGGGCCAGAGTTTGGCTCTAATGTGTTTATGGGGCTTGCACAGGGGTTGCAGGGCTTGGATGTCTGGTCTGATGTAGGTAAATGGCTGTAAGGGGGAATGATGTATTAGAAGTCTGACTCAGTGCTGGTATGTGGCTGACAGAGGGGCTGCAGGATCTGATGTGATGTTGATGTGAGGCTTTAGAGCCAAAGTTGTGTTCTGATGTTGGTATGAAGCTCACAGAGTGCCTGTAGAGCCATATGTCTGACTTGATAATAGTATAGGGCTAACAGAGGGCTGCAGGGCCAGTGGTGTGTTCTGGTGTGATTATGGAGCTTAGAGAGGGGCTTCAGAGCTTTGGTCTGATGTAGGTATGGGACTGTAAGGGGGGAATGTTTTGCCAGTAGTCTGATTCAGTGCAAGTGTGTAGCAGCCAGAGGGGCTGCAGGACCAGGGATTTGAGTTAAGGTTTGATGTTGGTATGTAAGCAGACAGGCTGCAGGGGTCTGATCTTAGGTGCACACGTGACTGAGAGGCCCTGCATGACCTTGAGGTCTGATTGTTCTGCTGTTCATAATTTTATGGTTTATTGCTTATCATCATTTTTGTACTATGAGAAAATTAGCTTCACATATTTTAGGCATGTCATAGATATAGAAGTGTTAAAGAAGACACATAAACAACATTATGTATTTTACTATTTTTTGCCAGCATTAAAGTATTAAAAGCATTAAAAGCATTTATAAAGAATTGGCACACACAATGCTGGTGTGGGTTTTGGCTATATGACCCAGATATAGTATACTGGTGCCACACCAAAAGACAAATAAATGGCTTATTTAATATATAACCTATAGATCTCTAGAACCCAGTATCTCCATTTCGGATATCTCCAATACTAAGGTGGTGATATGTTGAAGGAGACTGATAATAGTAATGATACAAAATGTAAGATAATATAGTTGTTTAAAATTTCTCAAAAACAATTTAATAAATATTCAATAACTTCACATGGACAATTAATATAAACAGTTAGTAGTTTATATAGACAATTTATGTAAATGTATCAACCACACACACTAGAATTTTTACACCGGTGTAATCAATCATACTAAACAGATGTAATTTCTAAAAACATCCAATCCAAATTAATCTACAAATGACATGTTAAAAAAGGGGGGACATATGGATAACACTATTAAAATATTTAAATAAGTAACCGGTTGTTATGTCACAGGGCTTACACTTGGGCTAACAGAAAGTGCTTTCTAAAAAAATATATTGCGCTTTAAAATATATATAAAGGACTCAGAAATGATACTGTCCAGCAATTGTAGTGTTTACTCCAACTTTGTATATCAATTGCGATTCAGGAGGTGAATTGTATAGATCTAAAATGTTTCTGTTTTTGGTGATAAAGTCAATCTTTCCAATGCTTCAAATAGTTCAAAGATTAATACAGTGCTGTGAAAGTAAAGGGTTTGAGTGGATATTATTGCCCTTACCCACTACCCTCTTACCTTCTGTGACCCTTGGTAAACATATATCCTCTCTCCGCCGTTCTGTCTGCTTCACACTTTGTATCTTTTCAACGCTGTCTTCTTCCAGCTTTGTAGCAAACAAAACAAACTCGCTGCATTCGCTTCTTCCTTCTCTCGTTTAGTGGATCACGTGACCGCAGGTAGCCTGTGATTTCTTTAGCTCACCTTGCGTCACGTCTAGATCCGTTTCTGATGCAGTGTCTCTTTTTGTAGAGTAAAAAGGTGTCGTGAGCGCTCACTTACTCTTCCAGAGTCCTTTTCGCTTGTTTGCTAAAATGTTCTTAGCTCAGTAATTCTTTGTGGTTTGAAGTGCAGGATATGGCTCTTTCAACATGTTTCGGCTAAATGCCTTTATCAAGATGCCATATTCTTTGATGTTACTTCCTTTATACTCTGTACTTACTCCACTGTCTATATTCATTGGTTCCTTTATCAAAAGTTTACACCTCCATTATTTGTTAACCCTTCATGTCCTTTTTGTGTTGGAGTTCATTGTTATAATTTCCTCTAGTTTCATTAGCCCATTTTGCCCTTTATTTTTATTAAAATTCAGAGCCCTTCTTTTTTTAAATTTCAGAAATTTTTTCTTTAAGACAAAAATTTTTACAAAAATAATTTTACAAAAGTTCCAATTGTATAAGTGGAAATTAGGATATTCCCATATTTTCGGAATTCCCATATTTTTCAAATATATACAGCCCTTTCTTGTGACAATATTCCATTTCTTAAGTTAGTGTCCCAATTTTTTTCGTGTTCTTAGTGTAAAGATATATATTTTATAATACAATTATTAATATTTGTAATATTTTTGATATTTTTAAAAAAATTAATATATTATTATTGTGCTTTAATTCTATAATAATGTCAGATGTATGTAAATATATGTGTCAAAATAACATCTTAGTGGTATTTCTATTATCTTTGTTAACCTACTGTTGTGAATTTTATTCCAAATAGCGCATAATTTAATTTAATTCTAATCTTATTTCAATGCTACATTCAAAAAAATATCTTATATAAAAATGAATTGGTGTTTGTGACCTTAGCTTATAGTTTTAAAATGCTATATAGATATATATATATAGTCTCCTTCAACATATCACCACATTAGTATTGGAGATATCCGAAACGGAGATACTGGGTTCTAGAGATCTATAGGTTATATATTAAATAAGCCATTTATTTGTCTTTTGGTGTGGCACCAGTATACTATATATGGGTCATATATCCAAAACCCACACCAGCATTTTGTGTGTCAGTTCTTTATAAATGTTAGATTTTTAGTATTCACAAATTAGATTTGGGATAATTTGTTTAATAAAGAGGCAGAGTGTGGGATATACAGAATAGCCACTCCAATATTTGTATCTAACATTTGTATTTTTCCCAATAGGAGTATCTATTCTGTTTTATTCCAGTGTATTAACATTCAAAATAGAAATATATCTAATTAAACATGGATTTATTCTCAATAAGAGAAACTATGCATAATACCACTGATAATGAATTTGAGAATAATTCAATTGAAATAGATATTGACGAAATTAAAAATTTAGATGAAACCTTTGATGAACTAGGAGATATACTGATAAAAGAGATTAAACAAAAATTAGAAATTAGATTTTTGCAAAAATATATACGACTGAAGGTATGGTCTCAAGAGGACTTAGGTTAAAGAAGGATTGTACTTTTGAACTGAATGAGGAACATGGGAAAGAATGGTTTGATATTTTGGAAAAAGCATTGCTATGTTTGGTGAATGTAATTGTTAAATCAAGAAAAATAACTTTAGAATATTTAGACATAAAAATTCAGAAATGTAGGGAAATTATAGAAAGCAAAGGAAACCAAGAAGGGTATAAACATAAACAACAGGAAATAATTAAACAGTTAGAGGAAACAAACAATTTGATTTTAAAGGGAAAGTGGAGAAAATTGCAGAGAGATAAAGAAGATTATGGGAGAGATCAACAAGTTAAAGAAAATGAGAAAAACAATGGGAGACTTTTTAGTAAAAATAAATTAGTTACTGAGACAGGAACCTTAGAAGAGAACAGTGTTGATCAAAACTTACTTAAAGAAACTCCCAGATGGGGAGAAAATGGAATAGGGAATATAAAAAATAAAAAAGAACAATGGGAACATAGAGGAAGAGATACTAGAAGAGACACTAGAAGATTTAATGATTATAATAGCTGTAAAGGGTGGGATGAGCCATATTATGAGAATTGGAAATATAATCATAGAGGAAGGTAGTGTAATAACAGTAACATGTATCAAAGAGAACAAAGACAAGGAAGGATTATTACTATGGAAATAGGATGGATAACCAACATAGAAACTATTATCCACAGAATGAATGGAGAGGGTCGCCTAACTATGAATTACAAAAGGGAGAATATTCAGGGGAAAGAAGAAATGAACAACCTTATACAAATTATAAACAACAAGATAATAATACTTATTGGAAAAAGGGAGAGAGTGGAAAAGAACAAAACCTTTGCACCATTGAATAAACTAAACAAATTTGACACTTTAATAAATATTAATCAGTTTACAAGGAAATTTTAAAGAACCCGATTATGAAAAATTATACAAATGCAGAAAGTATGAAACAAAATATGTATATACATACTAATTTGAAACAACGGTCTACTTTCTATCCATTACAAGAGAAGGGAAATGAGATAGAATTATTTGAAAAAAGAGTAAAGGAAGATTTAGATAAAATAGATACTAGGAAGGGGGTGAGATGGAATTTGACTAAAAAAAGAACAAAATATCCTTTAACAGCTACAGGAGAATAGAGAAATTATAATAAAACAAGCAGACAAAGGGGTATAGTGGTCATGGATCAAGAGAAATATCTTGAGGAAGCTCAGAGATTACTTGGAGACAGTACAACATATAAGGAGCTTAAAAATGATCCCATAGAAAAGAAAAAAAGAGAAGCTAAACAAATTAGTGGGAGAAGCTAAAATTAATAATATCATCTCTGATAATGTAGAAACATTGCTATTAATAAAACACCCTAGAACCCCAATATTTTACTTTCTTCCAAAGATACATAAGGATATGGAGAATCCAATAGGAAGGCCAATAATATCAGGAATTGAGTCAATAACATTGAATCTATCACAATACACAGATAAATATTTGCAAAAGTATGTAAAAGAAATTCCATCATATCTAAGAGATACTACTCATTTTTTAAATATTCTAAATGAACTAAAATGGGAGAGTAACTATATATTAGTAACATGTGATGTAAGCTCTCTTTATACATCTATAAGACATGATCTAGGTTTAAAGGCAATTAAATATTACATTGAAGAAGACAAAGATATAACTTTCATACAAGGGGAATTTCTCCTTAAGTGTATTTCCTTTATCGTCACAAATAATTATTTTAAATTTGATGGTCAATACTATCAACAAATACAGGGAATGGCTATGGGCACGAGATTTGCACCCAGTTATGCCAATTTATTTATGGGCTATTTTGAAAAGATCTTTTTCAATGGCACATCTTGGGGTGCGAATCTCGTGCTCTATAAACGTTTCATAGACGATATGTTTTTTATCTGGAGGGGGGATGTAGAATTACTCCATTTGTTCATAGAAGATTTAAATACAATTGATCTAGGTTTAGCTTTCACTCATGAATTTAACAGTAGGAAAATATCCTTTTTAGACATAGAAATTAATATTGTGAATAATAAAATGAATACAAAGACCCACTTCAAAAAAGTAGACGCAAATAATTATGTTGACTATAAAAGTAACCACCATAAAAGGTAGAAACAAAACATCCCACAAGAGCAGATTTTAAGAATGAGATGGAACTGTTCGAATATTAATGACTTTGATAAGCAGTCTAGAATCCTACAAGATAGGTTTGTACAAAAAGGATATGACATGAAACTAATAGAGAAAGTAAGGACCGATGTGAGAGAAATGGATAGAGAAAAATGTTTGAAAAATGACACTGAGAATAGGGAAAAAAGAGATATAAGTGAAGAAAATGAGATAAAAGTACCCTTTATAACAAATTTTTCATCTCAACACAGAGAAGTTGAAAAGATCATTGCACGACACTGGCATTTGATAAAAAGTGATCCTCTGATAGGTAAAAAAATTTAGCAAGAAACCAGAATTTATCTTTAGAAAAGCGAGAAATTTTAAAAATATTCTCTCCTTAAGTGAATATAAAAAAGAGCCAACGACAAGAGATAAGAGTCTATTAGGAGAAGAAATATTGGGCTTATATCCATGTCATACTTGTAAGTCATGTGCTTTTAGTAAGAAAACTAAGAAAATTCAGTTACAAAGTAAGAAAGAAGAATTTACCATCAAAGAGACGATAAGATGTTCTGACATCAATGTAATTTATTTATTACAATGCACTTACAATTACCAATATTTGGGACAAACGAGCAGAATGCTCCGTGACAGGATTAGAGAGCATATTAGAAGTATAGAACGGGGTAAAACAGACACAAGACTCTATAAACATTTTTTTGAGAAACATCACAAAAATCCAAAAGATTTGACTTTTTGGGGTATAAAACAACTGGCTAAGAATAGTCGAAGAGGGAATATGGAAAATATGCTATTGAGGCAAGAAGCAAAATTAATTTATAAATTTGGATCACTATATCCGAAAGGTCTGAATAGTGAGCTAGACCTAAATTTTATGATTAATTAATTTAAAAAAAAGCTAAAGGTAATTCAAAAAACACACTATAAAGGCAAGTAGTGAATGTGAAAGAGACAAGAGGTATTATGGTGAATACCATATGTAATATTAAAACAGTAAGTGAGACTTATTTAGGAAAGAAAAATGAGAGAACTGGGAAGCTAGACATATAATTTTATAGCCATTTAATATGTTTTTAGAAAAAATATATTTAATCTAATTTTAGTATAAAGTCATATATTTTTGGAAGTTGTAGGTCACATATAATATTGTATTTTAACTGATCGTAGGGGATATTAGTAAAATTATTCACAATATCTATATAGCATTTCAAAACTATAAGCTAAGGTTACAAACACCAATTAATTTTTTAAATAAGATATTTTTTTGAATGTAGCATTAAATAAGATTAGAATTAAATTAAATTATGCACTATTTGGAATAAAATTCACAACAGTAGGTTAACAGAGAGAATAGAAATACCACTAAGATGTTATTTTGACACTTATATATTTACATACATCTGACATTATTATAGAATTAAAGCACAATAATAATATATTAAAACTTTTAAAAATATCAAAAATATTACAAATATTAATAATTGTATTATAAAATATATATCTTTACACTAAGAACACGAAAAAATTTGGGACACTAACTTAAGAAATGGAATATTGTCACAAGAAAGGGCTGTATATATTTGAAAAATATGGGAATTCCGAAAATATGGGAATATCCTAATTTGCACTTATACAATTGTAACTTTTGTAAAATTATTTTTGTAAAAATTTTTGTCTTAAAGAAAAAAAAATTCTGACATTTAAAAAAAGAAGGGCTCTGAATTTTAATAAAAATAAAGGGCAAAATGGGCTAATGAAACTAGAGGAAATTATAACAATGAACTCCAACACAAAAAAGACATGAAGGGTTAACAAATAATGGAGGTGTAAACTTTTGATAAAGGAACCAATGAATATAGACGGTGGAGTAAGTAGAGAGTATAAAGGAAGTAACATTAATGAATATGGATTCTTGATAAAGGCATTTAGCCGAAACATGTTGAAACAATGAACTCATCTGGTGAAGTGCCACATACATCACAATATAAGTGTGCTAGATCTTCCATAACGTGATGTTTGAATAGTTGGTGTCTGTAATTCTTACATAAATGTTTGCCTCCATGCTTTATTTTAAATAGATCTAAAAGTTACATCCGGCCAGCAAGACTGGACAGAAAACTATATTAACCCTCTAAGTTGCATTAGGTCCCATAGAGATGAAAAATGCTGCTAACTAGCTACTAAATCTGAAGCTGACCTGTGTAAATTAGCACCTACTCAGTATATGTATGTAAGCACGTGGTATATTTATATGCACAACTTATATTGTTATAGTGCTTCCATACAGGTACAATTATGTCCTACATGTGGGATAATTCGTGTGAAGTGTACAATTAATTTAGAATTTAAAGGGATACTAAACCCACATTTGTTTTAATCGGATAGAGCATGTAATTTTAAGCAACATTTTAATTTACTCCTATTTTCAATTTTTCTTAGTTCTCTTGGTATCTTATTTGAAAAAGCAGGAATGAAAGCTTAGGAGCCGGCCCATTTTTGGGTCAGACCCTGGATAGCGCTTGCTGATTGGTGGCTACATTTATCCACCAATCATCAAGCGCTACCCAGGTTCTGGACCTAAAATGGGTTGGCTCCTAAGCTTTTATTCCTGCTTTTTCAAATAAGATACCAAGAGAACAAATAAACATTCACCTAGATTACGAGTTTTGCGTTGCGGCTTTTAACACTGAAAAATGGCAATTTCAGTGTAATGGCCAGTAACGCATATTACGAGTCGTGTCGGTATAGCTGTACCGCAAACATTTTAGCCTGTAACACAACATCAATCCAGCACTCAAAAAAATGACGTTTTTGTGTGGGATTTCTATAGCGTTGGTATTACAGGTTGTGCATTCATTCTAAAATGCTAGCGTTACAGCCTATACCGACACGATCCATAGCACCATCTGAGAGCAGTAGTTATGGATTTTGTGTAACAAAAATGTTTCACAAAACTCATAACTAAAGTGTTACAAAGTACACTAACACCCATAAACTACATATTAACCCCTAAACCGCTGCCCTCCCACATAGCAAACACTATATTAAACTTATTAACCCCTAAACCGATGCCCATCCATATCGCGACTATTAAATACATTTATTAACCCCTAATCTGCCACTCTCGACATCGCCGCCACTAATAAAAATTATTAACACCTATTCCGCCACTCCCCGACATCACAGCCACTATAATAAATTTATTAACCCCTATTCCGCCGCTCCCTGACATCGCCGCCACTAAATAAAGTTATTAACCCCTAAACCGCCGGCCCCCCACATCGCAAAACACTAAATTAAAACTATTAACCCCTAAACTTAACACCACGCTAACTTTAAATTAAAATTGCAATATAACTATCATTAAACTATAAATTAACCTTACATAACTAATCTAATAAAATAAAAAATACTACCAATTAAAATATCTAAATTACAACAAAAAAAAAAACCAAATCCTACAAATTCAAATCAGCCAATAGGATGAGAGTTTCTTAAATTCTATTGGCTGTTCAAATCAGTGTACAGCGGCGACCGTATGAAGAGGACGCTCCGCGCAGGATGGGATCAGCTTCCCAGATGACTCCGCTCCACGCCGCCAGGATGAAGATAGAAGACACCCCCAGGATGGATGAAGACCTTCACAGGTAAGTTTTTATTTATTTAAAGATAGTTATATTGTAATTTTAATTTAAAGTTAGGGGGGTGTTAGGTTTAGGGGTTAATAGTTTAATTTAGTGTTTTGCGATGTGGGGGGCCGGAGGTTTAGGGGTTAATAGGTTTATTTTGTGGCGGAAATGTGGGAGGCTGCAGTTTAGAGGTTAATAACTTTATTTAGTGGCGGCGATGTCTGGGAGAGGCGGAATAGGGGTTAATCGCTATTATAGTGGTGGCGATGTCAGGGTGCGGAGGAATAGGGATTTATAACTTTTTTATAGTGGCGGCGATGTCGGGGTGCGGGGGAATAGGGGTGAATAACTTTTTTTAGGTGTTGGTGATGTCGGGGGCAGCAGATTAGGGATGTTTAGACTTGGAGTTTATGTTAGGGTGTTAGGTTTAAACATAATTTTCTTTACGCCATAGACATCAATGGGGTTGCGTTACAGCGATCTCCATTCCGCGATCACAGGTGTTATATTTTTTTATAACACTCTTTCCCCATTAATGTCTATGGGGGAAAGCGTGCACAAGCACGTCAATGCAGCCCTTGGATTTTGTGCGGTATGCAGCTTAACACCACCATATCGCACGCACAAGGAGGCTTTTCAGAAACTTGTAATGACAGCGCTATGGGGGTTGAAATAATGCAACTTTTGTTGCGTTCGTTTCGCACTCTGTTTAGCGCAAAACTCGTAATCTAGGTGATTGCTTAAAATGTCATGCTCTATCCAAATCATAAAAGAAAAAGTGTGTGTTTAGTATCCCTTTAAGGTGCATAGGCATGTCATTGCTTGTATCTTTTGAGCTATATGGATAAATGCACTTCTTGGATTTTTGGGCAAAGTGCACTTAGTCAGACACACAGTCCTCAGTTTAACAATAGTGTAGATTTATTAAAGCCTCTCCAGTCCTTGTACCTCTTAACTAAAGCTACATGCGCCTTGTTTATGTTTAGTTTTTTTACCTAAAGAACAGCGGAATTGGTTAAACTGGACTGATGCTGTATCTACCCCATTTCACTATGTATATGAAAAAGAGAATCACGTCACACTCTTCTCTTTAGTTTCTGAGAACATACCGAATAAACGTTTGACCTATCTGTACATTTTTGTTATTATATTATGATAACTAGGTACCCTGCTAAGTTCATTGTTCTGTTTGTTATTTTAATGATAATGAAATGATTTCTAGTTTTGTCACAAGTCACCTTTCTCCATCCCTCATTAGTTTGTAATTGTACATAACACAATAAGAATCAATGTCTCTATAATGTGTTTATATTGTGTCTATATAAATTCCACATCATTGTTACAAAACAGTTACCGCTGATAAACTCTGGGATAATAATAGTGCACACATTTTGTATAAAATGCAATGCATATCGGTTTGTAGATCTAAATATTGTTGTTGTTGTTTAATACAAGTAAAGCTATGAAGTCATTCTCCCTGAAGACCATGCTGATGTTGTTGATTTTATTGTGAGCTCATTATAAAATTACTCACAGATAGCATGCAGTCAGCTTTCCTGTTATAGTTATTGTCTTAACTCATGCTAGGCTCATTTATCATTACTCAGTTGCAGTTATCATTGTGTCATCTTAGTAACATTTCCAGTTTTGTATTTAATTACAGTAAACATAGTTTTTACCCTTTGTATGGGAATTTATTTTTACCTTAAAGGGACATTGTACGCTGTTCTCCCCTTTAATGTTTCCAGTGGTCTATTTTACCTGTTAGATTGTATTTAATAGTTTGCAAACAGATTGTTTACCTTTATTTGTTATTTGAAACCTCTACTTTCTTCTGTTAAGTGTGATCAGTCCACGGGTCATCATTACTTGTGGGATATTAACTGCTCCCCTACAGGAAGTGCAAGAGGATTCACCCAGCAGAGTTGCTATATAGCTCCTCCCCTCTACGTCACCTCCAGTCATTCTCTTGCACCCAACGACTAGATAGGATGTGTGAGAGGACTATGGTGATATATTTAGTTTTTATATCTTCAATCAAAAGTTTGTTATTTTATAATAGCACCGGAGTGTGTTATTCCTTCTCTGGTAGAATTTGAAGAAGAATCTACCTGAGTTTTTCTATGATTTTAGCCGGAGTAGTTCAGATCATATTGCTGTTTCTCGGCCATCTGAGGAGAGGTAAACTTCAGATCAGGGGACAGCAGGCAGATTAATCTGCAAAGAGGTATGTAGCAGTTTATTATTTTCTGACATGGAATTGATGAGAAAATCCTGCCATACCGTTATAATGTAAACTCAGCCTTGAATGCAGTAGATGTAGCTGATATCAGGCTGTCATGTATGTATATTTTACACTTCAGTTTTCTGGGAAATGGTACTTCTCTGGCTTTTAAACTGTATACATAGACTTAACCTATTTTGCAGGGACTTGCAATAGGTTTTAAATGACAATTAATTATTGAGGTAAAACGTTTTTTTGCTGGCATGTAAAAACGTTTTTTTCTCTGAGGTACTGGGTGAAAAAATGTTTTGGGCACTTTTTTTCCACTTGGCAATAGTTTTGATTTAAATTAGAGCAGTTCACTGATCCCTCTCACTGTTATGTGTGTGGGGGAGGGGCCATTTTGGTGCTTTCACTATGCATCAGAAAAACTCAGTCAGAGGTTCATTTTCTTCCTGCATGATCCGGTTCATCTCTACAGAGTTCAGGGATCTCAAGAGTCTTTTTTGAGGGAAGTAATCATTCACAGCAGAGCTGTGCTGATTGTATTGACTGTGATATAAAAAACGTTTATTTGTGTATTTTTTTCTGCTGCCTGGGTTAGTTATCATTTGCTGAGGGGAACAATCCTTTGCTAAAACTGTATATTCTGACAAAGATTGATGCTATAACTTAATTATTTTATCTGTTATAATATTTTCTGTGCTTCTTAAAGGCACAGTTCGTTTTCATATTATTTGTAAATTACTTTGAAAAGTATTTCCAAGTTGCTGTTTATTTGCTAGTGTGTTAAACATGTCTGATTCAGAGGAATATCTCTGTGCTATATGTGTTAATGCCAAAGTGGAGCCCAATAGAAATTTATGTACTAAATGTATTGATGCTACTTTAAAAAATAGTCAATCTGTACAAATTGAACATATTTCACCAAACAACGAGGGGAGAGTTATGCCGACTAACTCGCCTCACGTGTCAGTACCTGCATCTCCCGCTCAGGAGGTGCGTGATATTGTAGCGCCGAGTGCATCTGGGCGGCCATTACAAATCACATTACAAGATATGGCTACTGTTATGACTGAAGTTTTGGCTAAACTACCAGAACTAAGAGGTAAACGTGATCACTCTGGGATGAGAACAGAGTGCGCTGATAATGCAAGGGCCATGTCTGATACTGCGTCACAGTTTGCAGAACGTGAAGACGGAGAGCTTCATTCTGTGGGTGACGGTTCTGATCCAAATAAACTGGACTCAGACATTTCAAATTTTAAATTTAAGCTTGAGAACCTCCGTGTGTTACTAGGGGAGGTATTAGCGGCTCTGAATGATTGTAACACAGTTGCAATCCCAGAAAAAATGTGTAGGTTGGATAAATATTTTGCGGTACCGACGAGTACTGACGTTTTTCCTATACCTAAGAGACTTACTGACATTGTTACTAAGGAGTGGGATAGACCCGGTGTGCCTTTCTCACCCCCTCCTATATTCAGAAAAATGTTTCCAATAGACGCCGCCACACGGGACTTATGGCAAATGGTCCCTAAGGTGGAGGGAGCAGTTTCTACTTTAGCTAAGCGTACCACTATCCCAGTGGAGGATAGCTGTGCTTTTTCAGATCCAATGGATAAAAAATTAGAGGGTTACCTTAAGAAAATGTTTGTTCAACAAGGGTTTATATTGCAACCTCTTGCATGTATTGCGCCTGTCACGGCTGCAGCAGCATTTTGGTTTGAGTCTCTGGAAGAGACACTTCAATCATCCACACTAGATGACATCACACACAAACTTAAATTCCTTAAGTTAGCTAATTCATTTATTTCAGATGCCGTAGTACATTTAACTAAACTTGCGGCTAAAAATTCAGGATTCGCCATTCAGGCACGCAGAGCTCTGTGGCTAAAATCCTGGTCAGCTGATGTTACGTCTAAATCTAAATTGCTTAATATTCCTTTCAAAGGGCAGACCTTATTCGGGCCCGGCTTGAAAGAGATTATTGATGACATTACAGGAGGTAAAGGTCATGCCCTGCCTCAGGACAAGGCCAAAGCCAAGGCTAGACAGTCCAATTTTCGTTCCTTTCATAATTTCAAAGCAGGAGCAGCATCAACTTCCTCTGCACCAAAACAGGAAGGAGCTGTTGCTCGCTACAGACAAGGCTGGAAACCTAACCAGTCCTGGAACAGGGGCAAACAGGCCAGAAAACCTGCTGCTGCCCCTAAGACAGCATGAATTGAGGGCCCCCGATCCGGGACCGGATCTAGTGGGGGGCAGACTTTCCCTCTTCGCCCAGGCTTGGGCAAGAGATGTTCAGGATCCCTGGGCGTTAGAGATCATATCTCAGGGATACCTTCTGGACTTCAAATCCTCTCCCCCAAGAGGGAGATTTCATCTGTCAAGGTTGTCAACAAACCTAACAAAGAAGGAAGCGTTTCTACGCTGCGTACAAGATCTTTTATTAATGGGAGTGATCCATCCAGTTCCGCGGTTGGAACAAGGACAAGGGTTTTACTCAAATCTGTTTGTAGTTCCCAAAAAGAGGGAACCTTCAGGCCAATCTTGGATTTAAAGATCCTAAACAAATTCCTAAGAGTTCCATCGTTCAAGATGGAAACTATTCGAACAATTTTGCCCATGATCCAAGAGGGTCAGTACTTGACCACAGTGGATTTAAAGGATGCTTACCTTCACATACCGATTCACAGAAGTCATTACCGGTATCTAAGGTTTGCCTTTTTAGACAGGCATTACCAGTTTGTAGCTCTTCCATTCGGACTGGCTACGGCTCCAAGAATCTTCACAAAGGTTCTGGGCACTCTTCTGGCGGTACTAAGACCGCGAGGAATTTCAGTAGCTCCGTACTTAGACGACATACTGATACAAGCTTCAAGCTTTCAAACTGCCAAATCTCATACAGAGATAGTACTGGCATTTCTAAGGTCGCATGGATGGAAAGTGAACGAAGAGAAAAGTTCTCTCTTTCCACTCACAAGAGTTCCCTTCCTGGGGACTCTGATAGATTCTGTAGAAATGAAGATTTACCTGACAGAGGACAGGTTAACAAAACTTCAAAATGCATGCCGTGTCCTTCATTCCATTCAAGAGACCAGAAATTCTCTTCTATGGTGGCTTTATCGGCCACATCTGTCCAGGGGAATGCCATTCAGCAGGCCAGACTGGTCAATTGTAACAACAGACGCCAGCCTACTAGGTTGGGGCGCTGTCTGGAATTCTCTGAAGGCTCAGGGACTATGGAATCAGGAGGAGAGTCTTCTTCCAATAAACATTCTGGAATTGAGAGCAGTCCTCAATGCTCTTCTGGCTTGGCCCCAGTTAGCAACTCGGGGGTTCATCAGGTTCCAGTCGGACAACATCACGACTGTAGCTTATATCAACCATCAGGGAGGGACAAGAAGCTCCCTAGCAATGATGGAAGTATCGAAGATAATTCGCTGGGCAGAGTCTCACTCTTGCCACCTGTCTGCAATCCACATCCCGGGAGTGGAGAACTGGGAGGCGGATTTCTTAAGTCGTCAGACTTTTCATCCGGGGGAGTGGGAACTTCATCCAGAGGTCTTTGCCCAAATACTTCCACGTTGGGGCAAACCAGAGATAGATCTCATGGCGTCTCGACAGAACGCCAAGCTTCCGCGATACGGGTCCAGATCCAGGGATCCGGGAGCGGTCCTGATAGATGCCTTGACAGCACCATGGACCTTCAGGATGGCTTATGTGTTTCCACCTTTCCCGATGCTTCCTCGATTGATTGCCAGAATCAAACAGGAGAAAGCATCAGTGATTCTAATAGCGCCTGCATGGCCACGCAGGACTTGGTATACAGATCTGGTGGACATGTCATTCTGTCCACCTTGGTCGTTACCTCTGAAACAGGACCTTCTGATTCAGGGTCCTTTCAAACATCAAAATCTAACTTCTCTGAAGCTGACTGCTTGGAAATTGAACGCTTGATCTTATCAAAGCGTGTTTTTTCCGAGTCAGTTATTGATACCTTAATACAGGCTAGGAAGCCTGTCACCAGAAAGATTTACCATAAAATATGGCGTAAATACCTATATTGGTGCGAATCCAAAGGTTACTCTTGGAGTAAGGTTAGGATTCCTAGGATATTGTCTTTTCTACAAGAAGGTTTAGAAAAGGGGTTATCCGCTAGTTCCTTAAAGGGACAGATCTCAGCTCTGTCCATTCTGTTACACAAGCGTCTGTCAGAAGTTCCAGACGTTCAGGCTTTTTGTCAGGCTTTGGCCAGGATTAAACCTGTGTTTAAAGCTGTGGCTCCACCATGGAGTTTAAACCTTGTTCTTAACGTTTTACAGGGTGTTCCGTTTGAACCCCTTCATTCCATTGATATAAAGTTGTTATCTTGGAAAGTTCTATTTTTAATGGCTATTTCCTCGGCTCGAAGAGTCTCTGAGTTATCAGCCTTACATTGTGATTCTCCTTATTTCATTTTTCACTCGGATAAGGTAGTTCTGCGTACTAAGCCTGGGTTCTTACCTAAGGTAGTCACTAACAGGAATATCAATCAGGAGATTGTTGTTCCATCCTTGTGCCCAAATCCTTCTTCGAGGAAGGAACGTCTTTTGCACAATCTGGATGTAGTTCGTGCCCTTAAATTTTATTTACAGGCAACTAAAGATTTTCGACAAACGTCTTCCCTGTTTGTCGTTTACTCTGGTCAGAGGAGAGGTCAAAAAGCTTCTGCTACCTCTCTCTCTTTTTGGCTTCGTAGCATAATTCGTTTAGCTTATGAGACTGCTGGACAGCAGCCTCCTGAAAGAATTACAGCTCATTCCACTAGAGCTGTGGCTTCCACTTGGGCCTTTAAGAATGAGGCCTCTGTTGAACAGATTTGCAAGGCTGCAACTTGGTCTTCGCTTCATACTTTTTCCAAATTTTACAAATTTGACACTTTTGCTTCCTCGGAGGCTATTTTTGGGAGAAAGGTTCTTCAGGCAGTGGTTCCTTCTGTATAAAGAGCCTGCCTATCCCTCCCGTCATCCGTGTACTTTTGCTTTGGTATTGGTATCCCACAAGTAATGATGACCCGTGGACTGATCACACTTAACAGAAGAAAACATAATTTATGCTTACCTGATAAATTCCTTTCTTCTGTAGTGTGATCAGTCCACGGCCCGCCCTGTTTTTTAAGGCAGGTAAATATTTTTTAAATTATACTCCAGTCACCACTACACCCTTGGCTTCTCCTTTCTCGTTGGTCCTTGGTCGAATGACTGGAGGTGACGTAGAGGGGAGGAGCTATATAGCAACTCTGCTGGGTGAATCCTCTTGCACTTCCTGTAGGGGAGCAGTTAATATCCCACAAGTAATGATGACCCGTGGACTGATCACACTACAGAAGAAAGGAATTTATCAGGTAAGCATAAATTATGTTTTTGCCTGTTGTATCCCCACCTATACTGAAAAGCTATGTTAACAGAAGAAAATAGTATTAATTAATCTCCCAGTAGGAGAAGAGAAAGATTTTGTATCTGAAACAATTTGAAATTATGCAACTATAAAAGGCACACAGTGGAATTTGTAATAAAACTACAATACACATGCAAAAAAACAACAACTGAAATCCGTATTTATAATATAAAATTCAAAACATATTGTTTTCCTTTTTGTAATGTGTCTTTCCTGCCTCTGTTAGTGGGCTGAACAGAGGTGTTCCATGGGCATAGCTGAAAATAATTTGCTCTATTCTCTAAAAATGTACCCTCTGCAATTTTATCTCTAAAACTGAAAGGTGGCGAGATTGTGCCAAAATATGCCAAACACAGGTAAAAAGTGCACATAAAAGGCAAGTTTAAAGGGACAGTCTAGTCATGCCCTATCTGAATTTTCATGATTCAGATAGGACATACAATTTTAAACAACTATCCCATTTACTTTTATAATCAGATTTGCTTTGTTCTTTTAGTATTCTTTGTTAAAAGCTAGACTTAGGTAGGCTCAAATGCTAATTCTAAGATCTTGAAGGCCACCTCTTATCCCAGTGCATTTTGACCGTTTTTCACAGCTAGACAGCAATTGTTTGTATCTCATATAGATAACATTGTGTTTACTCCTGTTGAGTTATTTATGAGTCAGCACTGATTGGCTAAAAGTCTGTCAAAAGAACTGAAATAAGGGGGCAGTCCGCAGAGGCTTAGATACAAGGTAATCACAGGTAAAAAGTATATTAATATAACAGTGTTGTTTATGCAAAACTGAGGAAAGGACAAGGCGTAATAAAGGGATTATCTATCTTGTTAAACAATAAAAATCTGGAGTAGACTGTCCCTTTAAAATACAATAAGCTGGAAACAGAGTAATCTGATTAATGTCAACAGCAGGATTTAAGTTTTAAAGTGTCCTCCCTGCTAACTTCGCTCTCCCCAGCAAAGCTTCCCTTTCCAGAAAGCTCAGTTACTTTGTATGGAAGGCAACTTGAACAGATAACCCTATATAATTCTCTGAGGGCAGCCCCTGCATGTTTAATCATAATTTTCAACATCTGATCCAGTAAATGTTAGATAATCACAAAAGATTTGATCTCAATTTCCCATAACAGCACTCAGAACTGCCAATAATGGTTTCTGATAATTGAAATAACAAATTGGTTAACACAGTCTCTCTGTGTATTTTGCAATTGGAAAGACTGACCTCTATAAGTGTTAAACAACCTGAATGTCATTTGTATAAAAGCATGATGGGTATACGGCACATGTTTGATCAATCATGTTTGTCAAACATTTAATATATTAGTATTTCTCTTGTAACATGTATCGAGTCCACGGATTTATCCATACTTATGGGATATTCTCCTTCCCAACAGGAAGTGGCAGAGAGAGCAACCACAGCAGAGCTGTCCATATAGCTCCTCCCTTAGCTCCACCCCAGTCATTCTCTCTGCCTGCTTAACTGCTAGGAAGGGCAAAGGGAGTGTGGTGACAAAAATGTTAGTTTTTATTTTCTCAAGCAAAAGTTTGCTATTTTAAATGGTACCGGTGTGTACTATTTACTCTCTGGCAGAAAAGGGATGAAGATTTCTGCAAGGAGGATGATGATCTTAGCATTTTGTAACTAAGATCCACTGCTGTTCTCACAAGGGCTGAAGAGTACAGGAAAACTTCAGTTGGGGGAATAGTTTGCAGGCTAAACTGCATTAAGGTATGTTCAGTCTATTTTTTATAGACAGACTGTGTTATTTCTAGAAAAGGCTGGCAATATCCCCATGAGGGAAAGGTAAGCTGTATTCAGTAAAAGGGGAATCCAAGCTTGCATAAAGGGCTCATAGTTACTGGTGACACTAATAGGAAAAAACGTTTTGGTTTAATTACAAATAAAATGTTTTTTTGAGGGACTTTAAGGGGTCTTTGTGGCTTGTTTAAGGGTTATTAACCCACATGGCTAGTTTAAGAAACACTCTGTGGTGTTTTTTAGGCCCCATAACATCGAGTGAGGTGGGAGGGGCCTATTTTCAGTTGCACCGTTTATTTACCTCAGAAGCATCCAGCTACTTCTCCAGAGATTCCTGCTGTACTTGAGGTCTGTAAAGAGGTTTTTCCCCCCACAAATCATTCCTAAAGGGCAGGTAGGCGCCACAGCAGAGCTGTGGCAAGGTGCTGAACGTTATTTTACCGGTTTTGAAGTGTTTTCAATCCGGTTTTTACATTAAGGGGTTAATTGTTTATTTGCATAGTGGTGCAAAGTTACTAAGGCTTTATGGTGCTACTGTAAAAATTAGCGGCAAAGAATTCAGTTTTTGCCATTTTAGCATGCAGGGCGTTATGGCTTAAGTCCTGGTCTGCTGATGTGTCATCAAAATTTAAGTTGTTGAACATCCCTTTCAAAGGAAAGACCCTATTCGGGCCTACACTGAAAGAAATTATTTCAGACATCACTGGAGGGAAAGACCAAGCCCTCCCTCAGGATAAAACAAATAAGATGAGGACCAAACAAAATAATTTTCATTCCTTTCGGAACTTCAAAGATCCCGCTTCAGCTTCCCCTGCAGCAAAGCAAGAGGGGAATTCTGTCCAATCCAAGTCAGTCTGGAGACCTAACCAGGCTTGGAACAAAGGTAAACAGACCAAGAAGCCTGCTGCTGCCTCTAAGACAGCATGTAGGGGTAGCCCCCAATCCGGGACCGGATCTAGTAAGGGGCAGACTCTCTTCGCTCAGGCTTGGGCAAGAGATGTTCACAATTCCTGGGCTTTAGAAATTGTGTCCCAAGGATATCTTCTGGACTTCAAAGACTCCCCCCCCAAGGGGGAGATTTCACATTTCTCAATTGTCTGCAAACCAGACAAAGAGAGAGGCGTTCTTACGCTGTGTAGAAGACCTACATACCATGGGAGTGATCCGCCCAGTTCCAAGAGCGGAACAAGGGCTAGGTTTTTACTCCAGCCTGTTTGTGGTTCCCAAAAAAGAGGGAACTTTCAGACCGATCTTGGATCTCAAAATTCTAAACAAATTCCTCAGAGTACCATCTTTCAAGATGGAGACTATTCGGACTATTCTTCCTCTGATCCAGGTCAATATACGACTACCGTGGATTTAAATGATGCGTATCTACACATCCCTATTCACAGAGATCATCATCAATTAGATTTGCCTTTCTGGACAGGCATTACCAGTTTGTGGCCCTTCCTTTCGGGTTACCCACGGCTCCCAGAATTTTCACAAAAGTGCTAGGGTCCCTTTTGGCGGTTCTAATACTGCGGGGTATAGCAGTGGCGCCTTATCTAGACGACATCTTAATTCAGGCGTCGTGTTGGCTTTTCTGAGATCTCACGGATGGAAGGTGAACATAAAAAAGAGTTCTCTCATCCCTCTCACAAGAGTTTCCTTCCTAGGGACTCTGATAGCCTCGGTAGAAATGAAAATATTTCTGACGGAGGTCAGAAAATCAGAACTTTTAATCACTTGCCGAGCTCTTTATTCCATTCCTCGGCCATCAGTGGCTCAGTGTATGGAGGTAATCGGACTCATGGTAGTGGCAATGGACATAGTTTCTATTGCCCGCCTACACCTCAGATCACTGCAACTAAGCATGCTCAAACAGTGGAATGGGGATTATGCAGATTTATCTCCTCAACTGCATCTGGACCAAGAGACCAGAGATTCTCTTCTCTGGTGGTTGTCTCAGGACCACCTGTCTCAGGGAATGTGTTTCTGCAGGCCAGAGTGGTTCATAGTAACGACAGATGCCAGCCTGCTAGGCTGGGGTGCAGTCTGGAAATCCCTGAAAGCACAGGGCTTATGGTCTCGGGAGGAATCTCTCCTCCCGATAAACATTCTAGAACTGAGATCGATATTCAATGCGCTTCAGGCATGGCCTCAGCTAGCTGCGGCCAAATTCATCAGATTTCAGTCGGACAACATCACGACTGTAGCCTATATCAATCATCAAGGAGGAACACGGAGTTCTCTAGCGATGATGGAGGTAACCAAAATAATCAGATGGGCGGAGGATCACTCTTGCCATCTCTCAGCATATCCCAGGGGTAGAGAACTGGGAGGCGGATTTCCTAAGTCATCAGACTTTTCATCCGGGGGAGTGGGAGCTCCATCCGGAGGTATTTGCCCAGCTGACTCAGCTATGGGGCACACCAGAATTGGATCTGATGGCGTCCCGACAGAACACCAAACTTCCTTGTTACGGGTCCAGGTCCCGGGATCCCCAGGCGGTACTGATAGATGCTCTAGCAGTGCCCTGGTCCTTCAATCTGGTTTATGTATTTCCACTGTTTCCTCTCCTCCCACGTCTGGTTGCCAGAATCAAGCAGGAGAGAGCTTCAGTGATTCTGATAGCACCTGCATGGCCACGCAGGACTTGGTATGCAGACCTGGTGGACATGTCATCTGTTCCACCGTGGACTCTGCTAATGAGGCAGGACCTTCTAATCCAAGGTCCATTCAAGCATCCAAATCTAACTTCTCTGCGTCTGACTGCTTGGAGATTGAACGCCTGATTCTATCAAAGCGTGGTTTCTCTGAGTCGGTCATTGATACCCTGATTCAGGCTAGAAAGCCTGTCACCAGGAAAATCTATCATAAGATTTGGCGCAGATATCTTTGTTGGTTTGAATCCAAGGGTTACTCATGGAGTAAGATTAGGATTCCTAGAATTTTGTCCTTTCTCCAAGAAGGATTGGAGAAGGGATTATCAGTTAGTTCCTTAAAAGGACAAATATCTGCTTTGTCTATTCTTTTACACAAATGTCTGGCAGATGTCCCAGACGTTCAAGCGTTTAGTCAGGCCTTGGTCAGGATCAAGCCTGTATTTAAACCTGTTGCTCCACCATGGAGCCTAAATTTGGTTCTTAATGTTCTTCAAGGGGTTCCGTTTGAACCTATGCATTCCATAGATATTAAGCTTCTATCTTGGAAAGTTTTGTTTTTAGTAGCTATCTCTTCGGCTCAAAGAGTTTCTGAGTTATCTGCTTTACAGTGTGACTCACCTTACCTATTTTTCCATACAGATAAGGTGGTTTTGTGTACCAAACCTGAGTTTCTTCCTAAGGTTGTTTCGAATAGGAATATCAATCAGGAGATTATTGTTCCTTCTCTGTGTCCTAATCCTTCATCAAAGAAGGAACGTCTTTTGCACAATCTTGATGTGGTTCATGCTTTAAAATTCTACTTACAAGCAACTAAAGATTTCCGTCAAACATCTTCATTGTTTGTTGTTTATTCTGGTAAACGGAGAGGTCAAATGGCTACAGCTACCTCTCTTTCCTTTTGGTTGAAAAGCTTCATCCGTTTGGCTCATGAGACTGCTGGCCAGCAGCCTCCTGAAACAATTACTGCTCATTCTACCAGAGCAGTGGCTTCCACATGGGCTTTTAAAAATGAGGCTTCTGTTGAACAGATTTGTAAGGCGGCGACTTGGTCTTCGCTTCATACTTTTTCCAAATTTTACAAATTTGATACTTTTGCTTCTTCGGAGGCTATTTTTGGGAGAAAGGTTCTACAAGCAGTGGTGCCTTCCATTTAAGGTACCTGTCTTGTCCCTCCCTTCATCCGTGTCCTAAAGCTTTGGTATTGGTATCCCATAAGTATGGATGAATCCGTGGACTCGATACATCTTACAAGAGAAAACAGAATTTATGCTTACCTGATAAATTTCTTTCTCTTGTGATGTATCGAGTCCACGGCCCGCCCTGTCTATTTAAGACAGGTAGTATATCTTTATTTAAAAAACTTCAGTCACCACTGCACCCCATAGTTTCTCCTTTTTCTTCCTAGCCTTCGGTCGAATGACTGGGGGGTGGAGCTAAGGGAGGAGCTATATGGACAGCTCTGCTGTGGGTGCTCTCTCTGCCACTTCCTGTTGGGAAGGAGAATATCCCATAAGTATGGATGAATCCGTGGACTCGATACATCACAAGAGAAAGAAATTTATCAGGTAAGCATAAATTCTGTTTTTTTAAAATTTATTAAAAAAAACTTGTTTTTTGTTTTGTTGAGATTTTCATCTAAAATCAAGAAGAACTCTACAGGATATTAATTTCTATAACAATTAAGTGGACACAGCTTATCATATATTCTATAAAGGGATGTTTGCAATTCTTACACTGTGAATTGTGTAGAAAAATATCACTAAAAAGTCTTTGCTGAATATCTATTATTGTAAGAAGATGGTGGTGTGAGGCTCTAGATACTGTGGCCTCTATTTATCAAGCTGTCAACCACAAATACGATGGAATTCTGCAGCGTATTTGTGGCGAGCCTGATTCTATCAGCAAATCGGAATTAAGGTAGGAAAAATACTATTGGCTGATCCAATCAGGCAATAGGATTGAGCTTGCATTCTATTGGCTGATTGGAACATCCAATAGAATGCAAGCTCAATCCTATTGGCTGATTGGATCAGCCAATAGGATTGAACTTCAATCTTATTGGCTGATTGCATCAGCCAATAGGATTTTTCCTACCTTAATTCCGATTGGCTGATAGAATCCTATCAGCCAATTGGAATTCAAGGGATGCCATCTTGGATGACGTCATTTAAAGGAACCTTCATTCTTCGTTAGGACGTCGATGGAAGAGGATTCTCTGCGCCGGCTGGATTGAAGATGGACACGCTCTTCCCCGTATGGATGAAGATAGAATATGCCGTCTGGATGAAGACTTCTGCCAGTCTGGATGTCCTCTTCTGCCCGGATCGGATGAAGACTTCTGCCGGTCTGGAGGTCCACTTGTGCCCGGCTGGGTGAAGACGGCTCAAGGTAGGGTGATCTTCAGGGGGTGATTGTTAGGTTTTATTAAGGGGGGTTTGGGTGGGTTTTAGAGTAGGGTTGGGTGTGTGGGTGGTGGGTTTTAATGTTGGGGGGTTTACAGGTAAAAGAGCTGATTACTTTGGGGCAATGCCCCGCAAAAGGCCCTTTTAAGGGCTATTTGTAATTTAGTATAGGGTAGGGAATTTTATTATTTTGGGGGGCTTTTTTATTTTATTAGGGGGCTTAGATTAGGTGTAATTAGTTTAAAATTCTTGTAATTTTTTTATTTTCTGTAATTTAATTTTTTTTGTACTTTAGTTAATTTTATTTAATTCTAATTAGTTTTATTTAATTGTAGTTAATTTATGTAATTATTTTAATGATAGTGTAGTGTTAGGTGTAATTGTAACTTAGGTTAGGATTTATTTTATAGGTAATTTTGTATTTATTTTAGCTATGTAGTTATTAAATAGTTAATAACTATTTAATAATTATTGTACCTAGTTAAAATAAATACAAAGTTGCCTGTAAAATAAAAATAAATCCTAAAATAGCTACAATGTAACTATTAGTTATATTGTAGCTAGCTTAGGGTTTATTTTATAGGTAAGTATTTAGTTTTAAATAGGAATAATTTAGTTACTAATAGTAATATTTATTTAGATTTATTTAAATTATATTTGTTAGGGGGTGTTAGGGTTAGGGTTTGACTTAAGTTTAGGGGTTAATAAATTTATCATAGTGGGGGGCAGGATAGGAGTTAATATGTATAATGTAGATGGCGGTGGGCTCTGGGAGCGGTGGTTTAGGGGTTAAACAATTTATTTAGTTGCGGCGGGGTCCGGGATCAGCAGGATAGGGGTTAATAACTTTATGTAGGTGGCGGCAGTATAGGGGGCGGCAGATTCGGCGTTAATAGGTATAATGTAGGAGCGGCGGTTTAGGGGTTCATAGATTTATTATAGTTGCGGCGGGGTCCGGGAGCGGCGGTTTAGGGGTTAATACATTTATTATAGTTGCGGCGGAGCGGTTTAGGGGTTAATAAGTTTATTTAGTTGTGAGGGGCTCCGGGAGCGGCGGTTTAGGGGGTAAACAGTATAGTATAGTGTGGGTGCTTAGTGACAGTATAGCAAGACAGCTGCGAATAAGCCGAAGAGCAGCGAGATCGATGACTGTTAGTTAACAACAGTCCGCTGCTCATCGCCCCGTACTTGGTGTGTGGCTTTTTGACAGCTTTCTTGATAAATTTAGCGATTGTATTCAGGTCCGCGGTGGCGATGTTAGGCGATCTTAGGTGAGCGTATTGGGGCCGTCGAATGCAGGTAAGTAGACAGCTTGATAAATAGAGGCCTGTAAATCTAGGTTGACATTAAACGTGACTGAATAGCAAGCAGTTACATTCTTTCCTTTGTGATTCAGACAGAGCAGGCAATTTTAAAAAAAGTTTCCAATCTACTTCTATTATTGAACTTGCTTTGTTCTTATGATATTCTTTATTGAAGAGATAGCCAGGTAGGTGTCTGGAGCACTTCATGGCAGGAAATAGCCATGCTATCTAGTGCTCTTGCAAATTGATAACATTCTTGCAAAAATGCTGCCATATAGTTCTCATGACATGTGCACACCCCTGAGCTTATGTTCCTGCTTTTCAACAAAAGATACCAAGAGAATGAAGAAAATGTGATAATAGGAATAAGTTAGAAAATTGCATGTGTTATCAGAATCATGAAAGATAAAATTTGTGTTTGATGTCCCTTTAAGCGGGCGATTACTAATCACAATTTTTAGATGCTACGGTCGTGGTTTACATTTTTTTCTTTTTCCTGTTGATCTTCTTTGTTATATGAGATATTACATATACGTCTATTGAAGGGATATGAAACCTAAATTTCTTCTATCATGATTCAGATAGAGCATGCAATTTTAAGCAACTTTCTAATTTACTACTATTGTCAACTTTTCTTCATTCTCTTGGTATGCTTTTTTGAATAAGCAACCAATGCACAACTAGTTGCTGACTGAAAACATGGGTGAGCCAATGACAATCAGTATATATATATACATATATATATATATATATATATATATATATATGCAGCCACCAATCAGCAGCTAGAACCTAGGTTATTTGCTGCTCTTGAGCTTTTCTAGATAAACCTTTCAGCAAAGGTTAACAAGAGAAGGAAGTAAATTAAATAATAGAAGTAATTTGGAAAGTTGTTTAAAATTGTATTCTCTATCAGAATCATGAAAGAAAATGTTGGGATTTATGTCTCCTTAAGTAAATATACATATTTAAACAGGGGTCAAGTCCTACAAAAAAAGTGTGGGAACTCACTAAGACTTCCAGCCCCCTCATAATTAATATTGTTTTATACATACATGCATACATACACACACACTGTATTTACATGTATATAATATACACTTTGGTTAGTGAAAGCAAATTAAAACCAATGAAGTGTTAAATGGTTGCTTTTGTGCCTGAGACTCGTCCTCTGTCACACCCACTTAAGGTGCAATAGTCCTATTTCTGCTGAGGGGAGCTAAATAACCCCAGAGCAAGCCACACATAAATGTAAGCACCATATGTTCCACACAGTTCACGGTTATCACACAGCAGGACTGCTGACAGGCTTATATTTAGTGTATTGTAGGAAGTGTTATTTCCCATTACTAGAAAATCTCACTATCCCTCCAACCAGACTGTGCTCCAGCTCCTCACAGCAGCAGCAGTGTTTACTGAAGTGGTCCTGTTCTCAGTTCAGGGGAAACTTAGTTCCCCCTGCAAAAATAGTGCAGGAACTCCATTCCCATGTGTTCTTGCCCAACTTGACCCCTGTATTTAAATATCTGCTCTGCCCACTACCAAGGGACAGTACAGTAAATATTGGTTTAATAAATCTTTACTATATATATATATATATATATATATATATATATATACTGTATATATGTTATGGTTAAAGTCAGATATTGGGTAACCCGCCTTGTAAACCTCATTCCCCAAGGTTCACTTGGGGTGGATGCCAGAGGATCTGTGGGGCGCCTTCCTTGAACCCCCCAGGTAGAGGCAAAAAAATAGTGTAGATGGGAAATTACAGTACACCGGGCTTTACCCACAGCTGCTTGGGTAATGTCTGTTTTACCTGGATAATCCTAGAATTTCTTACTTTACCTGTGACATATATATATATATATATATATATATATATATATATATATATATATATATATATATATATATATGTATATATACTAAAATGAAGTCTGTGACCATTTCAGAATGTATTGCACATGCACAAGATAAAATAATTATTCCAGATTGTCTTGGAATACATGCAAACATGCCAATTTAAGCCATTTTCACACATAATCAACATCCTTTGTGTGTTGAATTTGAAGTATCTATTTTGTTGCCAAAATAAAGTGCAAAACCTCATAGGGTCATAAGAATTGTGATTGCTAAAGCCATTGCTCTCTGTGCATCATACGGAGGGGGGGGGGGGGGTTACTCGTTATCTGCTCTGCTCTTTATCTGTATTTAAAAAAGTATAGTGCAAGAAATAATTTTCTATAAGACAAAAGTGGCCGCAACTGATACAAACAAAATAGAATGGTTAAATCCCTATATTGACACCTCGATTTCAGATAGAAGCCCTGTTTCCCTTTATCTTGCTTTTCCTACAAATCTCTTTAGCAGTTATCACATATATGGATATTAATTACAAATACGTATGTTATTTCCCGCCCATACTGACAGACTATACAATAGTGATGGATACTTGCAAACATGTTGAAAAGGCCCATTTTGTACTTGTCACCTGTCTTTTACGCCATCTGATAAAATATAATGCAAAAATATGTAAACTATGTGTAAAATGGCGATGCAGGATTTTTAGAAAGTGATATATCACTTTACACCTGTTGATTATCAGCAGCTATGTAAATTTGATATATTCAGTAACTCCCAAAACTGAGTACACCCCTCACATTTTTGTAAATATTTTATTATATCTTTTCATGTGACAACACTGAAGAAATGACACTTTGCTACAATGTAACGTAGTGAGTGTACAGCCTGTATAACAGTGTAAACTTGCTGTCCCCTCAAAATAACTCAACACACAGCCATTAATGTCTAAACCGTTGGCAACAAAAGTGAGTACACCCCTAAGTGGAAATGTCCAAATTGGGCCCAATTAGCCATTTTCCCTCCCCGATGTCATGTGACTCGTTAGTGTTACAAGGTCTCAGGTATGAATGGGGAGCAGGTGTGTTAAATTTGGTGTTTTCGCTCTCACACTCTTTCATACTGGTCACTGGAAGTTCAACATGGCAACTCATGGCAAAAAACTCTCTGAGGATCTGAATAAAAGAATTGTTGCTCTACATAAAGATGGCCTAGGCTATAAGAAGATTGCCAAGACCCAGAAACTGAGCTGCAGCACAGTGGGCAAGACCATGCAGCGGTTTCACAGGACTGGTTTCACTCAGAACAGGCCTCGCTATGGTCGACCAAAGAAGTTGACTGCACATGCTCAGCGTCATATCCAGAGGTTGTCTTTGGGAAATATACGTATGAATGCAGCCAGCATTGCTGCAGAGGTTGAAGGGGTGGGGGTCAACCTGTCAGTGCTCAGACCATATGCTGCACACTGCATCAAATTGGTCTGCATGCTTGTCGTCCCAGAAGGAAGCCTTTTCTAAAGATGATGCAGAAGAAAGCCCGCAAACAGTTTGCTGAAGACAAGAAGACTAAGGACATGAATTACTGGAACCATGTCCTGTGGTCCAATGAGACCAAGATAAACTTATTTGGTTCAGATGGTGTCAAGCGTGTGTGGTAGCAACCAGGTGAGGAGTACAAAGACAAGTGTGTCTTGCCTACTGTCAAGCATGGTGGTGGGAGTGTCATGGTCTGGGCCTGCATGAGTGCTGCCGGCACTGTGGAGCTACAGTTCATTGAGGGAACCATGAATGCCAACATGTACTGTGACATACTGAAGCAGAGCTTTAGAGACTGGACCGCAGGGCAGTATTCCAACATGATAACGACCCCAAACACACCTCCAAGACGACCACTGTCTTGCTAAAGAAGATGAGGGTAAAGGTAATGGACTGGCCAAGCATGCCTCCAAACCTAAACCCTATTGAGCATCTGTGAGGCATCCTTAAATGGAAGGTAGGGGACTAACATCCACCAGCTCTGTGATGTTGTCATGGAGGAGTGGAAGAGGACTCCATTGGCAACCTTTGAAGCTCTGGTGAACTCCATGCCCAAGAGATTTAAGGCAGTGCTGGAAAATAATGGTGGCCACACAAAATATTTACACTTTGGGTCTAATTTGGACATTTCCACTTAGGGGTGTACTCACTTTTGTTGCCAAAGGCTGTGTGTTGAGTTATTTTGAGGGGACAGCAAATTTACACTGTTATACAGGCTGTACACTCACTACGTTACATTGTTGTCACATAAAAATATATAATAAAATATTTACAAAAATGTGAGGGGTGTACTCACTTTTGTGAGATACTGTATAAATATATATAAATATATATATATAGAGAGTTAACACATTTGTGAAAGCAACACAGCTAATCACAAGAGTAAATCCTATAACATTAAAGGGGCATATTCATGTATATCTGCAAATGTGGTATACATGATACATTGCACTGCATGTGAAGTGGGATGTTATATTGGAAAAACAAGCCAAAAACTGCACCTTCGGATGAACTTACACAGACACTCAATCAAAAACCACTGTGAATCAAAATACTGTACCCCTGTTGGTCACCATTTCACCATTTCACTCAACCTGACCACTCCATTCAAAACCTCAAAATCCAGATTCTCAGAGGCAACTTCAAAAACACCATGGAAAGAAAAATGATAATGCACTTCAGCTTGCTAAATTCAGGACTACATGTCTACTCTGGTTTCTTAACCCATAATCAATTTTTTTTGTAATGTACTTTCATATACTGTTGTCAATTACATTGTTTATTCCACACTCTCTATGCATCGGTATGCAGGTAAGCCTATGTCCACACTTTTGTCATTATTATTATTCCCCTTTTATTTATTTCTTTCCTTTCTCCTTTTTTTGACTATCTTGTATTCCCCTGTATACCTAATTTCATATCTTTATACATATGGATTCTATGTTAATATATAACTTTATGTCAGTATATGCTTTGATGCCCATTTATCAAGCTCCGTACAGAGCTTGAGGGCCTGTGTTTCTGGCAAGTCTTCAGACTCGCCAGAAACACAATTATGGAGCAGCGGTCTAAAGACCGCTGCTCCATAACCCTGTCTGCCTGCTCTGATGAGGCAGAGAGGAATCACCACAATTCAACCCGATCGAGATGATCGGGTTGATTGACACCTCCCTGCTGGCAGTTGATTGGCCGCGAATCTGCAGGGGGCGGCGTTGCACCAGCAGCTCTTGTGAGTTGCTGGTGCAATGCTAAATACGGAGAGCGTATTGCTCTCTGCATTCAGCGATATCTGTTGGACCTGATCCGCACTGTCGGATCAGGTCCGACAGACACTTGATAATTCAGCCTCTTTGTGTTTAACTATATATTTCCCCTGTCTGTTATCCTTTACTGACACTGTCTGCCTCTGTCTCCTAAAACCCCCCTCATGATTTTTAAGACACCCCCTCCTCCCCCTGCTTTCAGACCTCTGTTACACTTTCTGTCTTTTTAGCCATCCTATGTTTTAAGATATAATCTGTAAATTCTATCAAATTGGTCAGTATTGCTTCAGACTTGAAAAAGGAAGACATTCTTCCAAAAGCTTGTCATCTTATAAATGTATAGTTAGTCCAATAAAAAAGTATCATTGCTCAATGCAATACTCTTGTTATTTTGATATATATATACGTTCAAAATAGGGTGCACTCCATTAAACACAGTCCAGCTGCCGCGGTGCTGCATACACAATACATATCGTTTCCAGTTCTCACTCCTTAAGAGTAAAAGAAATGCTGCACTCACCGGTCTTGTAGCAAAAAGTTTCTTTAATGTGTACAAATGACAAAGTCCATCACATAAATACCCCATTTATGTGATGGACTTAATAATTTGTACACATTAAAGAAACTTTTTGCTACAAGACCGGTGAGTGCAGCATTTCTTTTACTCTTAAGGAGTGAGAACTGGAAACGATATATATATATATTTATATTTTTTACTGGGTAATTTACATACAAATTTTACATTTTTGTTACGATTTTTGATGCACCTTAACAATACAATTTTCCCTGCTTATTTTTGTGTGAATTGTTAAATTATTCATGTTGTATGATGTTTAAAATATTAATTTTATTGTGCATATAAAATACAGAAATGCAGTATTTGCCCCTTAGTAATACACCCTGTTTTCATGGTAAAAAGTGGCTTTAGATCATCAGGCCCACTGTATCCATTAAGTATGACATCTCTCATTGCCCAAAAAGCAAAAATATTTATTGAATATAGTGTTTATACACCACATGACCAAACGTATGTGAACACCCCTTTTAATTGAGTTCAGGTGTTTCAGTCACACCCACTGTTACAGGTGCATAAAATCCAGCACATAGCTATGAGATCTCAAAAATTGGAACTACAATTGGCCATGCTGAAGAGCTCAGTGATTTTAAAAAGTGTCATAGGATGCCTTCTTTGCCACAAGTCAGTTCATAAATTGTTTGCCCTATTAGATTTGCGACAGTCAACTATAAGTGCTATTATTGTGAAGTAGAAGCGTCTAGCAACAACAGCCCAGCCTCAAAGTCATAGATCACAGAAACTCAGAAAGTGGACTGCCGAGTGCTGAAGCTTTCTTGTGTCAGCATGACTGTGCCCCTGTGGACAAAGCAAGTTCTATGAAGATATGGTTTGACAAAGTTCAAGTGGCCTGCATGGAGCCCTGATATCAACCCCACTGAACACCTTTGGGATGAATTGAAAAACCAATTTGGAATTATTAGTCTGATTGGGCACACATTCCCGGAGGCACACCTAATATTTTGTGGAAAACTACAGTGTTGTGTGGACTGTAGGCATTCCATTAGTAGAGCAATAGACTACAAATAATAATACAGTACTCATGTGCATATGTGTGTAGTTTTCTTTTTGATCTTGTGCATGATATATTTTTTAAATCTCCTCTGCTTTATAGGAAGCTTGTTGATGGGTATATATGCATCAACATACTGTGAGTTTTCAGCTTATTTAGGTTTCAGTGCTGTAAATTATATGTAGACTATAAATGTGTACAAACCGAAGAACAAAGCTTGTCATAAGACCATGAGATTGAGATTTATCTTAAAATGGGTCTCTAAACCTGGAGCAAATTTACATAGTTTAAATGAAAAGGTTTTGGGTACAAAGCTTTAGACAGCTGTATATTAAAATAAATAGGCCTTTGACATCCAGTGCAATTTTAATCTACTGTAATCAAACAAGAACAGACACAACATCATGGTAGCTAAGTGGTGATAATTCAATTTACTTTTCTGCACTGTATCTGCACTAATGTCAAGGGAAGAGCTTTTTTTCTGATAAAGAATTCATGCTAATGCACAATATGGTCACCACAAACTTTTAAAGTCAAAGCATAAATAATAGATTGTGTGTATGTGTGCATTTATTTATGATTATTTTACTATTTCTTATTGCATTATTGAGTAGTTCCCACCAGCAAAGTTTCTGAAACATCTCCTCAAAGTTACTTCTGCACCCTCTCGCACATGGCACTGCCAGAGTCCTGCCCGTGGACTAAACAGACTGCACACTACTGTATTTAGCCTATGGGGCAGGACTCATCATCTCATTAGTTGAACCACTTTATTTTTTTAAATTTCTTTTTATTAAGAAACCACAAGAGTACAATACAGAAGAATAAACGCAACATTATTACAACCAGTTATGATGTCTAGAATGGTAAGATTGGTATCGTTAAGGTAAAGAAACAAATACATTAAACTCAGTCCCAGACGGTGTTAGTTTAATTGTGTTCTGAAAAAGGGCACCTTTGTGTTAATTTGTTATAAAAAGGGTCTATTCAAGGCTCTTCAACTATCACTTCTTATTGATTATTTGAATCTGGAGCCCGATTTCCATGGCTAAATGCCTTTTCACAAAGAGGACATACTAAAGAATACAACTTGAGTAATAAAGAAATGAATGAGAGACACTGTTTGAACCCCAACATACTTATGACCTTATCAAAAAATCATACAATATTATTTAAGAACATCTTGAAGACATAACTGCAAATAGACCAAGGTATACATCAGCTTACAGAACAATCTACAAGCTGTCAGTCCTTCGTAATATAAAGTAGTCTGACTGGAATTCCATACATGCTGATCCCATCTCTGCAAAAAGGTCAAACACACATTACCCCACACAGTCCTCTCCAGTCACCAAGAGCACATTGATAGAGCGCAACATATACATCCAATAATGTGATGCCATGCAGGACAGAAAATGTCCTGCATAAACTGCCTCAAGTACCACAAAACAGCTGCTGTGTTTGATAGAGGAGTAAGCATGTATACCCAGGAGATCTCTCCATCTTGGGCTCCCCTCTGTATACTTTATATCTGTGAGCTGTATTGTTGTCCCAGATCACAAGGTAAGCCAGCAAAACTATGAAGCAGCAAGAGATTGAAGAACCAGCACCCTGGATACATGAGGTAGAGTTTCTTTATTTTAAAGGGACAGTCTAGTCAAATTAAACTTTCATGATTTAGATAGGGCATGTCATTTTAAAAAAAGCTTTTCAATTTATTTTCATCATTAAATTTGCTTTGTTCCTTTTATATTCTTTGTTGAAAGCTAAACCATGGTAGGTTCATATACCAATTTCTAATCCCTTGAAGGCCACCTCTTTGTTCAGTCCATTTACAGTTTTTACCAGCGAGACAGCACTAGTTCATGTGTGCCATATAAATAACATTTTGCTCACTCCCGTGGAGTTTTTTATGAGTGAGCACTGATTGGCTAAAATGCAAGTCTGTCAAAAGAACTAAACTAAAGAGGCAGTCTGCAGAGGCTTCGATACAAGGTAATCACAGAGGTAAAAAGTGTATTAATATAACTGTGTTGGTTATGGAAAACTGGGGAATGGGTAATAACGGTATTATCTATCTTTTTAAACAATAACAATTCTGGAGTAGACTGTCCCTTTAAGATACCTCAAAGCATGTATCCACATCTGGTGAGCTGGGTTTGGAGATTCCACTCCTAAAGTTGATGGTCCACATTCAATACCAGCAGCAATGTATTTTAATTACAAGGTGTTTAATATCCCTTTAAGGAGAAGTAAGTAGAACAGTGTTTTGAAAATATTTAAAAAATAAATGTTTACTTTCCCTTTAAATAATAGAAAATGGTTTTAAGTTTCTCAGAAATAGCTGTGTAAGGAATTTTATTTTACTGTTCTTTTAGACAGAGAAAAGCACACTACATTGATCTAAGAAATAGAATTTGATGGTAGATAGGATTTTTCTATTGTTTTGACATATCAGTACAGAAAAGAGACACTCAAGAATAATCATGAAATAATAGCCTAGATTCTAACCTGACCTCACACGTCCATTAATAATTTCTCCTACTTTTGAAATATCACAGATAGTTTAAACTAGCATTCCATTGAATACTTGGCACAATCTATTAATGTTGTTATTGTATAACAATCTGTAATGTTAACACTAGTCAAAGCTTGCTATATACAGCAAAGAGGCAATAACTAAACACGTTTCTATCATGCAAATGAACGGGCACAATTTAAAGTTTTAAAATATATTTTTACCTGAAATAGCTTACGAGAATACTATGGGGCCGATTTATGAAAGTCTGAGCGGACATGATACGATGTAGCGTATAATGTCTGCCGCACATCAATAAATGCTGACAGCGCATTTATCATTGCACAAGCAGTTCTTGTGAACTGCTTGTGCAATGCCGCCACCTGCAAATTTGCGGCCACTAGCAGGGGGTGTCAATCAGCCCGATCGAATAGGATAAAAGAGCTGATTTATTTGGGCCAATGCTCCACAAAAGGCCCTTTTAATGGACATTGGTAGTTTATTGTAGGCTAGGGTTTTTTTATATTTTGGGGGGACTTTTTTATTTTGATAGGGCTATTAGATTAGGTGTAATTCTTTTTTATTTTTGATAATTTGTTTCTTATTTTTTGTAATTTAGTGTTTGTTTTTTTATCTAATTTAGTTATTTTTATTTTTAGTCATTTTAGTGTTTATTTTTTTTGTAATGTTAGGTTTTAGTGTAAGGCAGGTTAGGTTTTATTTCACAGGTAAGTTTGTATTTATTTTAACTAGGTAGTTATTAAATAGTTAATAACTATTTACTAACTAGTCTACCTAGTTAAAATAAATACAAACTATTAGTTATATTGTAGCTATCTTATGTATTATTTTACAGGTAAGTTTGTATTTATTTTAAAATAGTTATTATTTAGTTAATAATTGTAACTTTAGTTTAGCTGTATTTTAATTCTGTTAAAGTTAGGAAGGGTTAGGGTTAGGTTTTGGGCTAGGTTTAGGGTTAGGTTTAGGGGTTAATATAGTTTAATTTAGCTTGTTGGGATGTGGGGGGCTGGCAGTTTAGGGGTTAATAGATTTATTTAGTTAATAATTGTAAATTTAATTTAGCTATATTTTTATTATGTTAAAGTTAGTGGGTTTTAGGGTTAGGGTTAAGGTTATGTTAGGGTTAGGTTTAGGGGTTAATGGATTTATTTAGTGGTAGTGATGTGGGGTGCCAGAGGTTTAGGGGTTAATAACTTTAGTATGGTGGCGGCGACATTGGGAGCGGCAGATTAGGGGTTGATAACATTATTTAGGTGGCGGCAGTGTTGGGGGTGGCAGATTAGGTGTTAATGACTATAGGCAGGCGTCTGCGATGTTGGGGGCAGCAGATTAGGGGTGTTTAGACATGTGGTTTATGTTACGGTGTTAGGTTTAAACATAACTTTTTATTTCCCATTGACATAAATGGGGCTGCGTTACGGAGCTTTTCTTTCCGCAATCGTAGGTGTTAGGCTTTTTTTTTGCTGGCTCTCCCCATTGATGTCTATGGGGAAATCGTGCACAAGCACGTCAAAGCAGCGCTTGTATTTGGGTGCGGTATGGAGCTCAACGCAACCATTTCACCCCGACACAAGCTTGCTTTTTTAAAACCTGTAATACCAGCACTACAGGGAGGAGAAATAACGCCGCTTTTGTGGTGGTCATTAAAATCCCTATATCGCTCAAAATTCGTAATCTAGATGAATGTTAGCTTATAAAAAAAGCAGTGATTCCTTTATATATATTGCATTCCCAATCCCAAACAAATGAGGTTTAAAAAAACAAAGATTCAGAAATGATCAGTTGATGTCACACCAAAAAAAACCTCATGGAATATGAGAACCTAAATACCTTTTACTGGAGATACATTACATGAGATAAAAGGCTAAAAATGTGTTTGTCAGATTCTAGCATATAAATATTATGATAAACAATAAAGTAAAAAGAACAGGAACTAGTTAAAAACGAAATGGGTACCTGTCTTTCATGCCTGTAGGGGCGAATTGTAGTGGTATACAAAGATCATTCTCATACAAACTTTACAAATAACAATCTTGTGAAGCATAAATGATAAGATGAAATTAAATAACCAAAAATGACAGAACTGTAAGCTCCAAAGATGATTCTAGTGTTGTACTGCTATCTGTATGAATAATAAAGGCAAAAAGCAAACCTCCAATTTTTATATTAACAGCATACAGGGTCACTTTTGGGTCCTTGAACTATATTTGCACAAATAAATTTACGTAGGAGCACTATAAATCAAAACAATAAAGAAACAGTAAAATAAACTTGGGGAAAACATGGAAATCTCACTCCCACTGCAAAAGTAAATATGGAGCAGAAGGGCTGTCTAGAGTAAGATCAGATCGCTAAACGGGGTGATGTGGAGAGAATCCGAGTACTAATAGACCAGGACAAAATAATATGGGGGAGTATATACTGACTACTGAACTGTTCCTAAGGATGCAAAAAGGGTGGGTGTCTCTAACTCCGTTTACACACTACATAGATCAAATATATATAGTAGATCCTAATGTCATAACCCATAACTTTAACCTAGCATCTGTTCATAATGTGAAACATAGCATTCCTTACCAAGTCATTACAAACATTGGGATTACAGCACAGGTACATACATATATTAGCGATATAATTAGCATAATATGTAGGATTTGGGCAAATGGAGGTCAGACCATACTAGTAACTATTATAATTATATATATCCCACACAAATCAAATTGGAACACATCAGTAACACTATTGCATATATAAAAAATAGAAATCGCAAATATAGCACAATATCCACTGTAGTTCTTATACCAAAGTATACAGATTGGGCCCCATATAATGATCACAGTAATCCATGAGACTATACATAGTAACTACTACAGGTAAATAGAAATAGTTGTAGCTTTTCCCTAAGTGCAACCAGTAAGACATAATAAATAAGCTGGGGGGTAAACTCTACCCTTTACAAAGGGGGGGGGGTCATGTTCGAGAGGAATAGGGTATAAAACAAGGAAAAACATTGAGGTCGAATAACCATATATCAGTCCACATGTTGTTGACATAGAATTACCCCACTCCAGCTCTATCAGGCAGGGACCGGCTTCCTACCCTGGTGACAAAGTTCATTCCGGTGAACCAGAGGAGGTATAGTAAAAAGGATGTGGTTGTGGCAATGTCCCTCACCCCCCTGTATAAAGATGCAGGGACATGATAGCTCTGAATCCTTGATAATAGGTATATTGTCTCTATCTGAAGCTAGATTACAGTGTCATGTCCTGCTGTTAGGTTTAGGATGAGTGTATACATTTCTAGAAGCCTATCATCGAAAATGTTTAGACCTAGAGCAGGAATCACCTCTGTCTCCATCCTAGCCTGTTCTCCATCTAATGTAGTCAGCTTGCTCTGGAATCGAGTAGTGTCAGGGACAATCAACATCAACTCAGGTGCCTCTATGGAAGGCGATACAGTTTCTGCCATGTGGTCCTGTTGCGTTGAGTTAAACGCTAATTCTATATCAGCTAGATGCTGTGGCTCAAATTCATCCAGCATGGTGGTCAGCTCCATAAGAAAAATATTAGGATTGCGGCATTGGAGATCGTTAGGAAGTGCAGGGAGATCCGGAGAGTCTCTAGGGGTCTTCAATTCTCTGACGCCATCTTGAAGACCTTGCGGGGTAGAAAAGCTTTCAAAGCATTGCGCTATCAATAGGCACATACCGGTTATATGTTCCTCCAGAGTCTCACACAGCACATCTGTAAACCTTTTGCTCAGTAGTAGACATCTCTTTTATTAGGAGTTGGCGAGTCAAATTGCTCGATATCCCAAATACTTGGGATGGGGGTGGGAAGTGCGGCAGCTTAAACCCCATGGCCTGTCAGAAAGCCGTGTCGTTTCACTGAACAGCATAGTTTACAGAAACAACCCGGAAAGTCTTTTCCTTATTCTACGGTTATTGCGTATAGCTAAATCAGCTTATAAAATCTATATAAGGATCAGGAGCTTCCCTAAGATGCGTCCTGTAGGTTCAGCTCTTCGCTCCGCCCCCCAGTTTATTTTTTATAAGTGTTTTTAAAAAAAAAAAAGTTACCTTTTAAAATTTAAAGAGACAGTAACGTTTTTTATTGTTAACTTTTACTACAAAATTTAACATGTTTATTGGTTTAATTCATCCTTGTGATTTAGGATGGATTTTGAGCACACAAAAATTAACGTTACTTTTAACATTTAAAGAGACAGTATGTAATTTTTTTTATTGAAAATCTATGTATTGCTGTCTAGGAGTCTGTTGACAATGATCAATCTCTGCCACTCACTTCTACTATAGTGTCCCTCTAAACTTTATGGACACATACAGTGCTCAGTGCTTCCTTTCTCACTCCACCAGGAGTTGCTCTGCATTCATACATTATATATTTTTCCCACAAGAAAACTTTACTAGAGGTATTATTTTCAATCATTTAGAATTGAAACTTAATTGATTAACTAGTTTCTATTCCGAATGGTTCTTCCCTGTTACCTGAAAGAGGAAGATACTTCGGGATTACCTGAGAGAGAATTATCATACTCAGATGGAACATTATTTAATTTGATCCTGAGGTTGTTTTTTCTTTCAGTTTTTAGCTTACACACCTCAATTTGTTACTTTAGGAGGTTTTAGCTACCCTGGGTGACTCCGGCATTACCGGTTTTAGTGTTCCTAGTGCGTCCGGCAAGTTGTAAAGAATGGAAACAGCCAGCTGAAGTAGCCTGATAGTTAGCTTAGCTGTCTAGCTAGCGGAAGGTTTGCAGTTTGCAACCAGCTGCAGCTATTCACCGCATTCCCTATGTTTAAGGAGTTTTCCATAGCTGACTCAGCTATGGAGGCTGGGCAATCATTCCCTAGTTTCCAGCTTAGATAAGAGAACTACTATACCCTTAGAGCATAGTTGGGTTTTTTCCAAGATCCTATGGACAAAAATTAGAGAGGGGATGTACACCAGGGGTTACAATGGCAACCAGCAGTGTACTTTGCTAATGTCATTGGTATGACGGCATATTGGTTTCATGTGTTGTCTGATACTATTACGTCAGAAACTCCCCTGGATAAAATCCAGGATAGGATATAGGCTTTCAAATGGGCTAAATCCTTTATTTGAGGTTATTTACCTTGAGGTTATCAAAGGGGATAGGTTTCAGGTTTCTCTGTCCCAGATCACTGAGCCTTATGATTAGAGCCTTGTTATACAGATGTATGCTCTAAGTCTAAAATTATTAAAACATTTTTAGCAATTCATTATAAGAAGGTTTTGTTGGAACCTGGCTTGATGAAGATCAGGCTTGGGTTCGAGATGTTCAGAATCCCTGGACAAGGTAAAATAGTGTGTCAGCCGTATAGGAATCAGTCCGGGGTGTAACCCAACTGCTAGTGTGAATAGAAAAACACACGCTAGCACACTGAGAAATAACCAGGACGTGACCCACTCAGGAAACAGACAAGATAGGTTTCAAGAAATAATAATTGTTCCTTTAAGCAGGCTTGTAACAAACAAAAAGACAAAGTTCTCTTTTGCAGCTTGTAAAATTAATAGTCCCTTTAAGCAGGCTTGTAACTAACAAAAAGACAAAGTTCTCTTTTGCAGCTTGTAAAAGTAAATGTCCCTTTAAGCAGGCTTGTAACAAACAAAAAGACAAAGTTCTCTTTTGCAGCTTGTAAAAGTATATGTCCCTTTAAGCAGGCTTGTAACAAACAAAAAGACAAAGTTCTCTTTTGCAGCTTGTAAAAGTAAATGTCCCTTTAAGCAGGCTTGTAACAAAAAAAAAGACAAAGTTCTCTTTTGCAGCTTGTAAAAGTAAATGTCCCTTTAAGCAGGCTTGTAACAAACAAAAAGACAAAGTTCTCTTTTGCAGCTTGTAAAAGTAAATGTCCCTTTAAGCAGGCTTGTAACAAACAAGAAGATATATATCCAAGAGAAGGTTTAAGGATAAGGCATAAGCAAGGTCAGGCAGGCAGAAGTCGGTATCCAAAAATCAGAAGCAGAGATCAGGCAAAAGCTAGGTCAGGCAGGCAGTAGTCGATATCCAAATAACAGTAATAGGGTAAGGCAAAAGCTTGGTCAGGCAGGCAGGAGTCGGTATTCAAACAACAGTAGAAGGGATTAGACAAGAGCTAGGTCAGGCAGGCAGAAGTCGGTACACAAGAGAAGCAATATATTCAAGTACTCACAGACGCCGGGGAATCAAACAAACAGGCCCCGAGTACGATCTCCCGCCGGAGTTTAAAGGCAGGAGCGGTGACGAATACAGAGGGGTGTGTCAGAGGATGCGTCACGTTGCTAAGCGACGTGACGTCATCCACACTGAGAAGCTCCGGGAGCCGCGGTGACACGGCGATGAACGGAGAAATCATGACAGCACCCCCCTCCTCAAGAACCCCTCCGGGGAATAGGACCAGGTTTAGCAGGATGAGACTTGTGGAAGGCCTTTATTAAAGCAGGAGCATTTACTTGATGAGCTGGCTCCCAGGAACGTTCCGTGACTGGATAACCTTTCCAATGAATGAGATAATACAATTTCTTGCCACGGAGTTTGGAATCCAGAATATGACTGATCTCAAACTCAGGATGTCCATGGACAAACAGAGGTGGAGGTTTAGAAAGGGGTTTAGAATACCTGTTGGACATCATGGGTTTTAGAAGAGAAACGTGGAATACCGGATGGACTTTGAGAGTCTTAGGTAAAGCCACTCGGTAAGCAGTGGAACACACTTGACCCAGTATTCGGAAAGGACCCACGTATCGTGGTCCCAGTTTGGTAGAAGGTTGTTTCAGGCGAAGAAAACGAGAGGAAATCCAAACTTTATCGCCAGGACGATACTTGGGAGCCTTCTTCCGTCGAAGATCTGAAAAGAACTTGTAACGTTTAGAAGTTACAGAGAGGATACGATGTATTCTTCGCCAATGTCGGGTTAATCTTCGGGCAGAAAGATCAGAAGCAGGATTTTCTGTGGAAGAAGTATGCAAAGGAAATGTTCTGGGCTGAAATCCGTAAGCCGCCTGAAAAGGAGATGTCTGAAGGGAGGAATTATACCGGGCGTTATGAGCCAATTCAGCCAAAGGAAGGTAAGAAGTCCAGTTAGAGTGAAAATGATCCACATAATGTCTGAGATATGTTTCAAGACACTGATTTACCCTTTCAGTCTGGCCGTTAGATTGTGGATGATGAGAAGTAGACAGGGAAATTGAAGTTCCAAAATGTTTACAAAGTGACCTCCAAAATCGGGAAACGAACTGTACCCCTCTATCTGAAACAATATCCAGAGGAAATCCATGGATTCTTACAATATGCAAAATAAAAAGTTCAGAAAGTCTTTTAGCAGACGGTAATCCTGGTAAGGGAACAAAATGAGCAGTCTTAGTGAACCTGTCGACCACTACCCAAATAGTGTTGTTTCCAGATGACAAAGGAAGGTCGGTAATGAAGTCCATGGATATATGCGTCCAAGGCTGATGAGGTATGGGCAACGGTTGGAGCAACCCAGAAGGAAGTTGGTGAGGAGTCTTATTTATGGCACATTGTGTGCATACTGAGACGTAATCTTTAACATCTTGAGAGAGAGTAGGCCACCAGACATGCTGTTTGAGATTTCGAATGGTGATACTGATACCAGGATGTCCAGAAAGGGGACTATCATGAGCCCAAAATAGAAGCTTGGAACAAAGGCGTTCAGGAACAAAGAGTAAACCATCAGGAGGTTTACAGGACAAAGGAAGATTCCTTTGAGCGGACTGTAATTCTTGTAACCAAGAAGTTGTTAGCTGGGCTATGACTTCATGAGGTTGGAGAATGGTACCAGATTCAGGAATTGGGGTATCTTGAAATTGTCTGGAAAGGGCGTCTGCCTTAATATTTTTTGAACCAGGTATGTAAGACAAATTATAGTGAAACCGGGAGAAAAATAACGACCAGCGTGCTTGCCTGGAATTCAATCGTTTGGCCGTTTGGAGATAAAGAAGGTTTTTATGATCAGTGAGTATGGTAAACGGCAAAGAAGTACCCTCCAGCCAATGCCTCCATTCGTCCAAGGCCATTTTAATGGCAAGCAACTCTTTATTGCCTACGTCATAGTTAAATTCAGAAGGAGTGAATTTTTTAGAGAAAAATCCAACAGGATGAATCATTCCAGTCTCTGGTATTCGTTGAGAGAGAACAGCTCCAGCAGCAACAGAAGAAGCATCAACTTCCAGGATAAACTGAAAATCTGGATTTGGGTGACGGAGAATAGGTGCAGAAGAAAAAGCTTCTTTGAGAGACTCAAAAGCCTCTATAGCCTCAGGAGGCCACTTTTTGCAATTTTGCCCCTTTCTAGTGAGAGAAGTAAGGGGTGAAGTAATAGTAGCAAAATTCTTGATGAACTTCCTGTAATAGTTGGCGAAGCCCAGAAAACGTTGCAAAGCCTTCAGAGAATCAGGTCTAGGCCACTCCAAGATGGCAGAAAGTTTAGTAGGATCCATTTCAAATCCAGATGCCGATATTACATAACCCAGAAAGGGTATGGATTTTTGATGGAAAGAACATTTCTCCAGTTTAGCAAACAGATGGTAATCTCTTAAACGTTGAAGTACTTTCCTGACGTGGTGCACATGATCTTGGTGACTTTGAGAAAAAATCAAGATATCGTCAAGGTATATGATGACAAAAATATTCAAAAAATCACGAAAGATCTCGTTCACAAAATGTTGAAAAACCGCCGGAGCATTGCATTGCCCAAAAGGCATGACCAAATACTCGTAATGCCCAAATCGAGTGTTAAAAGCAGTCTTCCATTCATCTCCTTGTCGTATACGGATAAGATTGTATGCACCACGTAGATCAAGTTTAGTAAATATAGTAGCTCCCTGAAGATAAGTAAAAAGTTCAGGAATAAGGGGTAGAGGATAACTGTTCTTGATGGTAATCTGATTTAATCCTCTGTAATCAATACAGGGTCGTAATCCACCATCCTTCTTTCCTACAAAAAAGAAACCAGCCCCTACAGGGGAAGAGGAGGGTCGACTAAATCCTCTAGCCAGATTGTCCTTAATATATTCTTCCAAAGCCACGTTTTCATGTTTAGAAAGTGGATATGTCTTGCCTCGAGGATAGGTAGGAGATCAATGGGGCAATCAAAAGGGCGGTGAGGAGGAAGACGTTCAGCTTCCTTTTTGGAGAAAACATCCACAAAGTCATGATAAGGCATAGGTAGAGAATCGGGAGTTTCGATTGTGAGAGCAATAGTGAGTGGTAACTTGGTGATCTTTTGAAGACATTTAGTCAGGCATGTAGATCCCCAGGAGGTGAGTTCGCCACAAGTCCAAGAAAAAGTAGGATTATGCACTTGGAGCCAGGGTAGTCCCAAGATAATGGGAAATTGGGGAGTGGGAATGACATCGAAACAGATTGTCTCGGAATGAAGTATTCCTACAGTGAGAAGTAAAGGTTGAGTAGCAAACTGAATGTATCCGGAACCCAATGGATCTCCACTGACCGTAGAGACTGAAATTGAATACTCTTTCTTTAGTAAAGGTATAGAGTGAGTAGAGACGAATGTGGAATCAATGAACACTCCTCCAGCACCAGAGTCGATAAGAGCTTGGGTATGAATCTTACTATGTCCGGTTTGAAGGGTTACTGGAACAAAAAGTTTCTTGTATAGGGAATGACTACTGTTTTGGCTTAACCCAGTTCCCTGGACTAGAGTTAAGCCCTGGCTTTTACTGGCCTGGTAGGACAATCCCTTAATAAATGCCCTTTAAGGCCACAGTACAAACACAAGCCAAGAGAACGTCTTCTCAAGCGTTCAGTCTCTGTTAATTTTATACTTCCCACTTCCATGGGTTCAGCCTGATCTGGAGTAGGAGAGGCAGGAGTGACTGGATTAGAAAAACGAGGAGCCAAACGAAAAGGAGTTCGAGATGATGACCTCTGTGTTCTATCCTTTTCTTGTTGGCGTTCACGAAATCTGGCGTCGAGACTGATACAAAGATTTTTTAAGGCTTCCAAGGATTCTGGAAGCTCCCGATACACCAATTCATCCTTGAGACGCTCCGAAAGTCCTTTACGAAAAGCGGCTCTAAGAGCTCCCTGATTCCAGGTAGTTTCAGAGGCCAGGGTGCGGAACTCAATTGCATATTGAGAAACTGGTTGACTACCTTGACGTAAATCCAAGAGAGTAGCTTCAGCAGCGGATGACCTTCCAGGTTTATCAAATACATTTGAAAATACAGAGAGAAAAGTATCAACATCCAGAAGTATAGGGTCATTCTTTTCAAGCAAAGGTGATACCCAAGCCAAAGCTTTTCCTTTCATTAAGGATATAAGAAATGTTATTCTAGAAGAGGGAGTAGCAAACAGAGTAGGGCTATTTCGGAAATGGAGACGACACTGATTGAGAAAGCCCCTACATTCTTCAGGATTCCCATCATATTTATCTGGAAGGGGTATCCTGGGACTCAGTTGTACCTGAGACTGGTTGTTTGAAATCGAAGGGGGTAATGCCTCATTAGGATTAGGATTGGGATTAGGATTGGGAGGTGTAGTAGCAACCAAATTTTGTAATTAAGCAGTTATTTGATCAAGTTTAGTGTCCAGGGATTGTAAGTGAGTGGCATGAGATCCTAGTAACTGTCCCTGGTGGGCCACGGCCATGGATAATTCAGTGGGGTCCATTTTGGCCTGTTTGTAATGTCAGCCGTATAGGAATCAGTCCGGGGTGTAACCCAACTGCTAGTGTGAATAGAAAAACACACGCTAGCACACTGAGAAATAACCAGGACGTGACCCACTCAGGAAACAGACAAGATAGGTTTCAAGAAATAATAATTGTTCCTTTAAGCTTGCTTGTAACAAACAAAAAGACAAAGTTCTCTTTTGCAGCTTGTAAAAGTAATAGTCCCTTTAAGCAGGCTTGTAACTAACAAAAAGACAAAGTTCTCTTTTGCAGCTTGTAAAAGTAAATGTCCCTTTAAGCAGGCTTGTAACAAACAAAAAGACAAAGTTCTCTTTTGCAGCTTGTAAAAGTAAATGTCCCTTTAAGCAGGCTTGTAACAAACAAAAAGACAAAGTTCTCTTTTGCAGCTTGTAAAAGTAAATGTCCCTTTAAGCAGGCTTGTAACAAACAAAAAGACAAAGTTCTCTTTTGCAGCTTGTAAAAGTAAATGTCCCTTTAAGCAGGCTTGTAACAAACAAAAAGACAAAGTTCTCTTTTGCAGCTTGTAAAAGTAAATGTCCCTTTAAGCAGGCTTGTAACAAACAAAAAGACAAAGTTCTCTTTTGCAGCTTGTAAAAGTAAATGTCCCTTTAAGCAGGCTTGTAACAAACAAAAAGACAAAGTTCTCTTTTGCAGCTTGTAAAAGTAAATGTCCCTTTAAGCAGGCTTGTAACAAACAAGAAGATATATATCCAAGAGAAGGTTTAAGGATAAGGCATAAGCAAGGTCAGGCAGGCAGAAGTCGGTATCCAAAAATCAGAAGCAGAGATCAGGCAAAAGCTAGGTCAGGCAGGCAGTAGTCGATATCCAAATAACAGTAATAGGGTAAGGCAAAAGCTTGGTCAGGCAGGCAGGAGTCGGTATTCAAACAACAGTAGAAGGGATTAGACAAGAGCTAGGTCAGGCAGGCAGAAGTCGGTACACAAGAGAAGCAATATATTCAAGTACTCACAGACGCCGGGGAATCAAACAAACAGGCCCTGAGTACGATCTCCCGCCGGAGTTTAAAGGCAGGAGCGGTGACGAATACAGAGGGGTGTGTCAGAGGATGCGTCACGTTGCTAAGCGACGTGACGTCATCCACACTGAGAAGCTCCGGGAGCCGCGGTGACACGGCGATGAACGGAGAAATCATGACATAGTGTTTCCGGGATTCAAAGTGGACAGGTGTTTGCTTTCAAGTTTATCTGCAGACCAGAAAGAAAAAAAAGAAAAGAAAAATGGGCGTTCTTACATTGTGTAAGAAACCTCTATTCCATGGGAGTACTTTGTCCTGTTCCTATACAGGAACAGGGGCAGGGTTTTTATTCAACTCTGTTTGTAGTTCCCAAAAAAGAGGGAACCTTCAGACTTATCTTAGACCTCAGGAGTCTATACAAGTTTCTCAGAGTTCCATCTTTTAGGATGGAAATTAGTCATACCATCCTTCCATTGATACAGGAGGGTCAATTTATGATGACAGTGGATCTAATGGATGCATATCTGTATGTTCCTATTCACAGAGATCATCACAAGTTACTGAGGTTTGCCTTTCTGGACAAACATTTTCAGTTTGTGGCTCTTCCTTTCGGTCTGGCCACGGCACCTGGAATTTCCACAAAGGTTCTGGGGTTTCTGCTGGCGGTTCTAAGACCGCGGGGCATTTCGGTGGTGCCTTATCTGGACGATATTCTAATCCAGGCGTCTTCTTGTCTACAAACAAGGTCCCATACCGACATTGTGCTATCCTTCCTGAGAACTCACGAGTGGAAGGTAAATCTGAGAAGGAGTTCTTTAATTCCGTAGACAAGGGTACCCTTCTTGGGAACTCTATTCGTCTCTATATCCATGAGAATTTTTCTGGCAAAGGTCAGAAAGTCAAAGATTCTGAATACATGTCGAGCCCTTCAGTTCACTTCTCAGTGAACCATCAGTGACTCAGTGCATGGAGGTTATCGGATTGATGGTGGCGGCAATGGACATCATACCGTTTGCTCGGTTTCACCTCAGGCCTCTGCAGCTAAGCATGCTCAGGCAGTGGGATGGAAATTATACAGATTTGTCTCCTTGAATAACCCTAGAACAGGAGACGAGGGACTCTCTTCAATGGTGGTTGTCTCTGGATCATCTATCCCAGGGGGCATGCTTTCGCAGACTTTCCTGGGTGATTGTGGCAACGGACGCCAGCCTTTTGGGATGGGGAGCTGTCTGGGGCGCTTTAAAGTGCTCTAAATTAGTATAATGGTTAGAGCAACAGCTTTAGACTTTGACAACTCAGGTTTGATTCCCGTTACAGGGAAATACATTTACAGGGTCTTTCCTTCCCATCAACATCCTAGAGCTGAGGGCGATCTTCAATGCCCTTCAGGCCTGGCCTCGGTTGGCTTCGGCCCTATTCATCAGGCCCATTATTGCCATCTGTCAGCGATCCACATCCCAGGTGTGGACAACTGGGAGGCGTTTTTTTTCTGAGCAGGCAGACTTTTCATCCAGGAGAGTGGGAACTCCCGATAATATTCTCCAACCTGATTCTCAAATGGGGTCAGCCTGAGTTGAATCTCATGGCATCTTGTCAGAATGCCAAGTTCCCGAGTTACGGGTCCAGGTCCAGGGACCCCCAGGCTGGGCTGATAGATGCCTTGGCAGTTCCTTGGTCCTTCAGCCTAGCATATCTATTCCCCCCGTTTACTTTTGTCTCCCGGGTTATTGCTCAAATCGAACAGGAAAAGGCATCAGGCTTGGAGATTGAACGCTTAATCTTATCTGAGCGGGGTTTCTCTGATTCGGTCATAGATTCCTTAATTCAGGCGCTTAAGCCTGTAACTAGGACGATTTGCCATAAGAGATGGCGAAAATATCTTTATTGGTGTGAATCCATAGGATACTCATGGAGTGGAGTTAGGATTCCCAGGATTTTGTCTTTTTTCCAAGAAGGATTGGAGAAGGGTTTCTCAGCGAGTTCCCTAAAGGGGCAGATTTCTGCCTTATCTATTTGTTGCACAAGCATCTGGCAGATGTACCAGATGTTCAATCTTTTTGTCTGGCTTTGACTAGAATCAGAACTGTGTTTAATCCGATTGCTTCTCCTTGGAGTTTGAATTTAGTTCTTAAGGTTCTTCAAGGGGTTCCATTTGAACCTATGCATTTCATAGATATTAAGTTGTTATCTTGGAAAGTTTTGTTTCTTGTTGCCATTTCTTCTGCTAGAAGAGTGTCTGAGCTTTCAGCTTTACAATATAATTCTCCTTACCTTATTTTTCATTCGGATAAGGTGGTTTTACGTACTAAACTTGGTTTTCTTCCTAAAGTTGTTTCAGACAAGAACATTAATCAGGAGATTGTTGTTCCTTCCTTGTGTCCTAATCCTTCTTCTCAGAAAGACCGCCTGCTACACAATTTAGACATAGTCCGTGCTTTAAAGTTCTACTTACAAGCGACTATGGATTTTCATCAATCGTTTTCTTTGTTTGTCATTTTTTTCAGGGAAAAGTAGGGGTCAGAAAGCTACGGCTACCTCTCTTTCTTTTTGACTGAAGAGTATCTTCCGGTTTGCATATGTGACTGCTGGCCAGCAGCCTCCTGAAAGAATTACGGCTCATTCCGCTAGGGCTGTTGCTTTCTCATGGGTATTCAAAAATGATGCTTCTGTTGAACAGATTTGCAAGGCTGCATCTTGGTCCTCTCTCCACGCTTTTTCTAAATTTTACAAATTTAATACTTTTGCCTCGGCTGAGGCTGTTTTTGGGAGAAAGGTTCTTCAAGCAGTGGTGCCATCCGTTTAGGTTCCCTGTCTTGTCCCTCCCTTTTCATCCGTGTACTTTAGCTTTGGTATTGTATCCCACAAGTAAGGATGAAATCAGTCGACTCATCGTGTCTTTAAAAATAAAATAAAATTTATGCTTACCTGATAAATTTGTTTCTTTGTAGACACGATGAGTCCACGGCCTGCCCTGTTCTATGATACAGGTTATTATTTTTTGTTAAACTTCAGACACCTCTGCACCTTGGCTTTTCCTTTCTCTTCCTAACTTCGGTCGAATAACTGGAGTGGGAGGGAAGGGAGGAGCTATATATACAGCTCTGCTGTGGTGCTCTTTGCCTCCTTCTGCTGACCAGGAGGTGTAATCCCACAAGTAAGGATGAAATCCGTGGACTCATCGTGTCTAAAAAGAAACAAATTTATCATGTAAGCATAAATGTTCTTTTTTTTAAATATTGTTTTTTGCTCTTCCATTACATATATTCATAATCCCTGCACACACCCCATACAATTGTACATTATCGTTTTAACACTTCCAAGTTGACATGCTAACCAGTTTATCATGATTAATTCTCCCTTAGTGATATAATACAATTTTATTTTAGTGCACTATGGCCACTATCGTAAAATATCTGCAGCTAATCGTATTATAACAGATTTATAGCTTATCTCTATCATGTCATAATATTATTCTGTACATCACCATTAGCTATTGTCGCTCAAATGGACTATACTGTCCGTCACTACTCCATAGCTAGCATTAAAACACTTACTGATTATTTGTTTTTTGGACCCACTTTATTGTGATCTTTAAATAACTAAACACAGATTGACAGGACTGTGTATTTCAGAGATACTAAAATACTTATATAATGTTCTTTTACTGTTTTTTATTTTATTTTTTATACAAGTTAAGGGTCATGCATGTAATATGGATTAAGAGAGTACATTGGGAAAATATCTAAAAATGTATAAAACCCCAAAGCACTGGACCATAAAGAGGTGAAGAAAAATGTATATATATTTTCAGTTCCAATAGTTTATCAGGTCATATTTGCTATTTAACCCCTGGGATTTTTGTGTTTTGAGTGTGAGAATCCAGTAGATCTCTTGTCTGGCTAGTAATTAATCCCCCCCCCCCCCGTTGTGGAGGAGGTATATGGTCAACAATAGTCCACCTTAGACTGTCAGGATTTTTGTTATGAAAGACATTAAAGTGCTTGGTGTGGTAAGTATACTTGCTTTAATATTACAAACATGCTCACGAATGTGAGACATGATCTCTCTAGAGATCATACCCACGTACTCTAGGTCACATTGGGAACAGGTTAGTAAGTATATCACAGATGTTGCTCTGCAATTATAGCAATTTTTATGTTGAAACATTTCTTTTGTGATCGTACTTGAGAATCCATTACCCAATTGTACATATTCACAGGCTTTACAATTGACATTGTGACATTTGTATACCCCTTTAACCGTTAACTATGAGCTCTGGTAGGTACTTTGTTTGTTGTTAGACAGGTAGAGGCCACCCTATTTCCAATAGTGAGACCTCTTTTGTAGGTGAAGCTATACCCTCTTCTAACTGTATCAGCTAGTTCATCATCTGCTGTAAGTAGGGAAAAAATGTTTTGAAATTATCTCACAAATTTGTCCAAATTGTTCACTGTATGTGGTTAGAAATTTAATTTTCTCACAGTTTTTGTTACCTATCTGTGGGGGCTTCCTTTTACTCAACAATAGTTCATCCCTCTCTCTAGTCTCCACTATTTCTATGACACCAGTCTCTCTGTCAGCTCATCCACTTGTTTGGTAAAGACTGTTTTGTCTGAGCAATTTCTCAATGTTCTAACAAATTGCCCTTTCATAATAGCCTTAAAGACTTTCGGCTAGATTACGAGTTGTGCGTTAAGGTAAAAAAGCAGCGTTTACAGGTCCTAACGCTGCTTTTTTGGCCTTACCGCAAATCAACTTACGTAAATTTCGTAAAGGCTTTTTTCTATGGGACTTCCATAGCTCTGGTATTACGAGTTTGTCCTGGGAGGCCAAAAAGTGAGCGGTACAGCCTCTACCGCCAAGATTCCTAATGCATTTTAAAGTCAGTAGTTATGAGTTTTATGCTACAAAACTGTAGCATAAAACTCATAACTAAAGTGCTAAAAAGTAGACTGACACCCATAAACTACCTATTAACCCCTAAACCAAGGCCCTCCTGCATCGCAAACACTATAATACATTTTTTAACCCCTAATTTGCCGCTCCGGACATCGCCGTCACTATAATAAACATATTAACCCCTAAACTGCCGCACTCCGGCATCGCAAACACTAGTTAAATATTATTAACCCATGATCTGCTGCTCCCAACATCGCCGCCACCTACATTATACCTATTAACCTCTAATCTGCTGCCCCCAACATCACCGCCACCTACCTACATTTATTAACCCCTAATCTGCCGTCCCCAACGTCGCCGCCACTATTCTAAATTTATTAACCCTTTAAACCTAAGTCTAACCCTAACACCCCCTAACTTAAATATAATTAAATGAAATCTAAATACAAATTCCTATCATTACCTAAATTATTCCTATTTAAAGCTAAATACTTACCTATAAAATAAACCCTAAGCTAGCTACAATATAACTAATAGTTACATTGTATCTAGCTTAGGGTTTATTTTTATTTTACAGGCAAGTTTGTATTTATTTTAACTAGGTAGAATAGTTACTAAATAGTTATTAACTATTTAATAACTACGTAGCTAAAATAAATACAAATTTACCTGTAAAATAAAACCTAACCTAAGTTACAATAACACCTAACACTACACAACAATTAAATAAATTCCCTACATTAAATACAATTAAATAAATTAAATAAAATTAGCTAAATTACCAAAAAAACAAACACTAAATTACAGAAAATAAAAAACTAATTACAAGATCTTTAAACTAATTACACCTAATCTAATAGCCCTAGCAAAATAAAAAAGCCCACCCAAAATAAAAAAAAACCTAGCCTAAACTAAACTACCAATAGCCCTTAAAAGGGCCTTTTGCGGGGCATTGCCCCAAAGAAATCAGCTCTTTTTCAACAGCTCCAGTTACCCCAGTGGAGGAACCCATGGATCTCTCCTCCTTCACACCTTCAGAATCTGAAAGACAGAGAAGAAGGAGATTGAGACTATGCTTTTATTGTGGGTCTAACACCCACCAACTTAAGGACTGTGACCTTCGGCCGTGAAAAGCCAATGCTTAGGGGATAACACTGGGGTACCTCTAAGCATGATTTTTACTAAATCCCCTCACTCGTTGGATTCTGGTACCTGTAACCCTTACCTTTCTCCAGAACACTGTCCACACTCAAGCCTTCATTGATTCAGAGGCAGCTGGAAACTTTCTGGATCACTGTTTTATGATTCAAGCTGGCTTGCCTCTTCTGCAGAAAAGACATTGTCTCAAAATAACTACTCTGGATGGCACCCCCCTTGGTTCAGCGTTGATCCATTTTGAGTCAGCACCCCTGACCCTGACTGTGGGAGTCCTTCATACCGAACAGCTGCAGTTCAAGGTCATTCATTCTCCAGCACAGCCTGTCATCCTTGGTCTTCCTTGGCTTCGTATACACAATCCACAGTTCGACTGGCCTGAAGGACAACTGGCCTCCTGGGGTGCCTCCTGTTTCCATTCCTGCCTTTCTAAAGTCACTCCTCTACTCCATATCCCCATAACCAGTATACAGACTCCTCCAAACCCTCCCTCAGTATATACAGACTTTGCAGATGTGCTTAAGAAAAAGGCAGCCAACGTGCTACCACCCCACCATCCTTATGACTGCAAAATTGACCTCTTTTTCGGAGCCCCACTTCCTAAAGGGAGGACTTATCCATATTCCAAAGCTGAAACCAAATCTATAGAGGAATATATCCAAGAGAATCTAGCTAAAGGCTTAATTCGCCTTCCTCCTCTCCTGCTGGGGCAGGCTTCTTTTTCGTCAGTAAGAAGGATGGTGGGCTCAGGCCCTGCATCGACTACAGGGCATTGAACAATATAACTATCAAGAACCACTATCCCATTCCTTTGATCAGCGAACTCTATGACTCGCTCCAGAATGCTCCCTTCTTCACCAAGTTAGACTTACGAGGGGCATACAATCTGATCCGTATCTTCCCAGGCTACAAATGGAAGACCACCTTCAACACAAGATCTGGGCATTACAAATACCTCATAATGCCCTTTGGGTTATGTAACGCCCCCTGCAATCTTCCAGGCATTTGTCTACAATGTCTTCCGTGACCTCCTCAATCGCACTGTCATTGTCTACCTGGATGACATCCTTATCTTCTCTTCCACTCAGGAAGAGCATCATAAGCACATGAGACAGGTACTTCAATGTCTCAGGGACAATTCTTTAGTAGCCAAAATGTGAGTTTGACCAAGTTCAGATCCAGTTCCTTGGCTATGTCATCTCTAAAGAAGGTTTTGCCATGGATCCTGCTAAACTCACTGCAGTTTTAGAGTGGCCCCAACCTACTTCATTAAAGGAATTGCAGAGATTCTTGGGGTTCTCCAATTATTAACGCAAATTTATAAAGAACTTTTCCCAAACAGTCGCTCCCATCACTGAACTGACAAAACGGAACAAAGACTGTAAACATTGGCCTCCTAAAGCCATAAATGCCTTCTCTCATCTAAAGAAAGCCTTTTGTTCTGCTCCTGTGCTCTGCCAATTTGATCCTGACCTACAGTTCACTTTAGAGTTTGATGCATTCGAGATAGGGGCTGGAGCAGTTCTAACCCAAAGGGATCCTTTAACCTCCAAGTCGCACCCTGTAGCCTTTTTCTCTAAACATTTTACTCCTGCAGAGAGGAATTATGATGTGGGTAATCGGGAACTCTTAGCCATTAAGATGGCCTTGATGGAATGGTGTCATTGGTTGGAAGGCACCGCTAATCCCATTCAGATTCTCACCGACCACAAGAATCTGACTTACCTAGAGACAGCTCATTGACTCAATCCTCGGCAGGCCAAGTGGGCCTTGTTCTTTTCCCGCTTTAACTTTGTGGTCTTTTATCTTCCTGGGACCAAGAACAAGAAGGCGGATGCCCTTTCCTGTCGGTTTCCTCACTCAAGTGATTCCTTTTAAGCTCATATTGAACATATCATACCCCCTCCTCTGTGGTTGCTCAATTGAATACCACCCTTCTTCAAAGACTGCAACGTGCCCAGTCCAATAAACCTCCTGAAGCCCCCGTGGCCTCCGATATCTTTTTTGTACCTCTGAACCTATGCACTCTCGTACTGTCCTGGGCTCATGACAGTAAACTCTCAGGACATCCTGGTTTGACTTATAGTGGCCTACTATGAAGGCTGATGCTCTGGATTTTGTAAAAGCCTGTATAACTTGTGCTGCCAACAAAACTCCCCGATCCTTGCCTTCCGGCTTGCTCCAACCATTGTCCATTCCCAAACAGCCATTGACACACATAACAATGGACTTCATTGTGGACCTCCCACGTTCTGACCAGCATACAGTTATCTGGGTTGTGGTGGATCGCTTTTGCAGACTGGCTCATTTTGTACCCCTAACAAAACTGCCTTTTGCCCAAGAATTATCATCTCTTTTCCTTCTGCATGTGGTACGACTCCATGGCATTCCTGTGAATATTGTTTCCGACAGAGGTCCACAATTCATTTCTACCTTTTAGAGAGCCTTTTGTAAGTTGATTGGAACCACGGTTTCCTTGTCTTCTGGCTACCATCCTCAGACCAATGGTCTAACTGAGAGAGTAAACCAGGATCTTGAGGCTTATCTTAGAGCCTTTGTCAACACTCTCCATACCAACTGGTCCGAGTTGTTACCCCTAACACTCATTGGCACTCTTCTCTTCGATGTTCTCCATTTCAAGCCGCATCAGGGTATCAACCTTGTGTCTTCCCTCTTTCTGCTCAATCCACTGGGGTTCCTGCTGCAGACCGACACGTTACTGAACTCACCACTCATTGGCAAAATATTCGCTCTCAGCTATGTTCAGCTGTCTTTAGATAGAAGAAGTTTGCTGATTGTCATAGAGCTTCTGTACATGCCCTCTCAGAGGGTGAACGTGTTTCGGTCTCTACTCAACACATTAGTCTACGTCAACCTTGTTACAAATTGGGGCCTAGGTTTATTGGTCCTTACAAAGTCCTGAAAAGACTGTCTCCTGCTGCCTACAAAGTGGCCTTGCCCAAAACTCTGCGCATACACCCAGTCTTCCATATCTCACTACTCAAGCCTTACAGCAGGAACAGATATACCCAGCTCCGAGCTCCTCCTCCTCTGCTCCTTGTCCATGGTGACCCTGAATATGAGGTTGCTAAGATCCTGGACTCCAGATACAGGCGCAGACAACTGCAGGATCTGATACCCTTGAGAAGGGGCTATGTCATGCCGCGCCACTCTAGCTGTTGCTAGGGACGCAGCGCCTGCTGTCTGCTCGTTGCCTAGTGGGAAGTCGGCTCCTCTCTGCATGCGGAGGTGAAGTCATCGCCGCACGCTTCCTCCTGCAGAAGCCGGTCTGGATCTCCTGTGGCACGAATCCTGCACCTATGTAAGTAACTTCAGTCCTACCTATCACTGCCCAAGTATAGGTGTTACTTACTGTTCTCCTGGGTGTTATTGATTTGTATGCTTGATTGATACTGCTGCTGAACTTTGCTTGTCTGACCACTCTGCCTCTTTAACCCTTAACTGCTGGATTGATACTGTTGCTGAACTTTGCTTGTCTGACCACTCTGCCTCTTTAACCCTTAACTGCTGGATTGATACTGCTGCTGAACTCTGCTTGTCTGACCACTCTATCTGTTAACCCTATCTGCCCTGGATTGACTCACTGTTGCCAAACCCTACCTGCCTGACCATCCTAGTGGTTTACCCCGGGACTACCTTACTGTTGCCTAACCCTGCCTGCCTGACCATCCTAGTAGTTTACCCCTGGACTGCCTTACTGTTGCCGAACCCTGCCTGCCTGACCATCCTAGTAGTTTATCCCTGGACTGCTTTACTGTTGCTGAACCCTGCCTGCCTGACCACCCTAGTGGTTTGTCTCTGGTTTCCTGCCTGTTGCCACCAAGGACTGTCCTGCCTGTGGTAAGTGCCATTTATCTTATCTTGCAAACCTACTATGCTCTGGGATATTCCCTATCATTCCGGCTCGACGCCGGGATAACAAGACTACTGGCCGAGTTCGGTCTGATAGAGGAGTATACCACGAGCATTACACTCAGCTTTCTAAACACAAGAGAGAATTCTACCTGTGTGTCTTAAAATGGCAATAAAGGCCAGAAAGCTATGTAATTGTTTCAAAGTGTTATCAGTTAACTTGTAACTTGTAGATATCAAGGAGATAGCTATATGAAGAGTTGAGTGGTTGCTTAACAATTACTCTAAATTTTCTGGTCTGGGTAGAGATCTTACTAAAATTAAAATAATCAGGCTTAATAGCCTACAGCATACTACTGGCCCATATCAACTATAGGGATATGCGGGCTTGGATGAAGACTTTGGCCGCTTTGATGAGGACTTCTGCCGGCTTCTTGGAGGATGGATGTCGGATCTTCAAAACTGTAAGTCGATCTTCAGGGGTTAGTGTTAGGATTTTTCAAGGGTATATTGGGTGGGTTTTAGTTTTAGATTAGGGGTTGGGCTGCAATAGAGCTAAATGCCCTTTTAAGGGCAATGCCCATCCAAATTCCCATTTCAGGGCAATGGGGAGGTTAGGTTTTTATTTGGGGGGTTGGTTGTGTGGGTGGTGGGTTTTACTGTTGGGGGGGTATTTGTATTTTTTTTTTTATAGGTAAAATATCTGATTTCTTTCGGCCAATGCCCAGCAAAAGGCCCTTTTAAGGGCTATTTGTAGTTTATTGTAGGTTAGGGTTTTTTATTTGGGGGGGGGGGCTTTTTTATTTTCATAGGACCCTTAGATTAGGTGTAATTAGCTTAAATCTTTGATAATTTCTTTTTTATTTTTTGTAACTTAGTGTTTATTTTTGTGTAACTTAGTGTTTGTTATTTTTTTGTAACTTAGTTGTTAGTTTTTTGTAACTTTGTAATTTTTTAGTGTAGATTTAAATGATTTGAGTAGGGTTAGGTGTTTAAATATATAATATAGTTAATTTAATTTGTAGTTTAATGTAATTTTAGTATAAACGTTAGGGTAGATTAATTATTAATTTAATATAGTTTAATGTAATTTTAGTATAATAGGGTAGATTAATTAATAGTTTAATATAGTTAGATGTAATTTTAGTATAACAGTTAGGGTATGTTAATTATTAGTTTAATATAGTTTAATTTAATTTTAAAGGTAAGTTTAAATTTATTATAAGATAGGGATGAGCTAAAATGTAATATAAAGTTAGCAGGTTGTTGGGTTTAGGGGTTAATAGGTTAATTTAGTTACCTGGTAGTAGCAAAAGTAATCAGATTTTGCAGAATTTGCATTTCGGAACATCTGTAGTGACGTAAGGATTGATCTGTGTCGGACTGAGACCAGCGGATCTTATGTTACATCACAAAATTCTACGTTTGCCGGTCTGTAGGCTTTGATAACTAAGGGGAATCAAGTTCTCCACAATTACGCGGCAGAATTCCAGTGTATTTGCGGTTGACGGCTTGATAAATAGGCCTCCATATGAAGTTGTAAATATAATCAGAGGAGCATTGGTAAAAGTTTACTAATCAAATATAATCTAGCCATATGTCAAGTAATGAACTCAAACAGCAGCTCTAGGCTAGCATCATGCAAGTACTAACATTCTATGTGTAATGTCCTTACATAGCAAACATTAACTCTTTATATGAATGATGCACTTGCAACTTCTAAATGTAAACTGGAACTTTATTTACTGGATTACATAACATGGTGGCTTCTGTAGATTTGCACACAGTAATATGGATAGATACACATATATAGTCCTTTATAATGATTGGCTGCTGCACTCCTTATATTAGCAGTCATGTACACTGTGTATGCAGCACTATAGTAATCCACGGTAACTTATAACTGTATAGCTGTTAACTGTATAACTTATAATGTGTAACTGTCAGTTCTTACTCTTCCTGACTGGCTGATGCTGTATCCTCTGCAGTGATCTGTAGCTGACATTACACTTATTATTATTATTATTATTAACACTTGTCAGTGCCTGAAGTTCAGTCCTTGTACTTTATAACTGCATCACAAACTGTCACAAGATGGCTTATCTGAACTGTTCTGATTCTAAGCACAGCCCACTTGATGACATCATCTTTGTATGGAAGCCTCAATGTGCCATCTAACCAAACCAGGAAGTAAGCACAACACTACACTATGCTTACACAATTTTATGAAAACAGGAATAACACATAAGGCAAAGGGCCTCTAGTAGGTTCTAAATTGTAATGTTTATATAAATGACATTTCCCATTTGAAAATTATTGTGCAAAATATTCAACAGTGCAAGAAACAGCAGTAAAACCAACCTCAAACTGTAAGCAAATGTAACCTCAAGAACAAATTTTTGCAGGGCTACACAATTTCCATGTAAATAAAATAACTTCACATATAGCAAATTGAACTGCTTTCTATTTAAGTAAAAGTGGCAGGTTTCTTTTCAAGAACAAAAGTTTCTCAGCTTTCTCGCAGGAGAGACGGTTCCTTTTCTCATCAAGAACATAAGGTGCTGCACTGAATAGTCTCTCACTCTCTGTGCTGGTGCTTGGAGCAGATAAATACCTGTGCGCAATCTGTGCAAGGAATGGAAAGCGTTCTTTTGTTCATGCGCCAGTAGTCAAGGGGATTGTTGCTTCTGGCAATGGGTAGTTCAGCTAGATAAATCTCCAGCTGTTGTGTAGCTGCGCTTGTTGTGGCACTGCTGTGGATCGGGGGGCTGCTTTCCTCTAGAATCTTGTCAAACATGTCAGAAAGAGACGGAGTGTGCTCATTACTTGTACATCATGATTGTATCTCTGGCACACTTTTCTCTGTGCTGTGCATCAAGTCTCCTTCACCCGATGCTTCCATCACCTCCAGCTGTGTCTGTATCATTTCCCGTGCACGCTGCTTTTTCTCCACGTCGAAATAATGTTCTTTAAACCAAAGAACAAGTACTGTTGCAATGCAGTACAAAGGGTTGGACTCAGTGGGGCATATGTATCAAGCTCCGAATGGAGCTTGATGCCCCATGTTTCTGGCGAGCCTGCAGGCTCACCAGAAACAGCAGTTATGAAGCAGCAGTCACAAAGACCGCTGCTCCATAACCTGTCCGCCTGCTCTGAGCAGGCGGACAGACATCGCCGCAATGAGGGTTGATGACTGTGTCTCATTTCCTACAAGAAGAACTACTGCTAAGCTGAACTCCTTTAAGGCTTGTGAACTTGATACAACCGCCGAAAGGATCGCTATTGTGTTGAAAAAGCACACAGGACAACTACCAACGCCTGGCTCACTACCCCCAAGGCCTGTGAATTTGAATACAGCCCTCTGAGGGAGCCCACCAGTCTACAAATTGAATATACTGCCAGATGATCTAGTACCTGCACTAAGCACCACAGAATAAGAGTGCCTTGAAGTTACTATCTACCATCATCTAAAGGATTGCTATTATCCCAGAGATCGTTTACATTCTGTTCCTCCCAAAATCAACTGGACATTTTCAGAAAGGGTGATGTAAGTGAACTACGCTAGGAGTACACACCCACCTCAGGAGGAGGTACAGGACGAACAATATTCAATCTGTGCTCCACAGATTAGCGCAAGGTACCTCACTCGCCCATTAGCTTGATCCAATGCTATTAGTATGATCATCTAGTCACGAGTGTTTTTGTTCACTATAGTGCACTTTCAGGTTAATACTGTTTTAACCCCAGATTATTACTGTTTTAACCTCTGGTTTTTACGCTGGACGTCCAGTTATTAAGTCTGTCTGTATTGCTATTTGTTTTTATTTATACTGTTTGAATATCTCTGCCATCTTTATACTTATATTTATTTGAGTATAGTTTTCTTCTATCCTCAATCACAGTATATATATATATATATAGATTTGTGGTTAATCTTTCCCCTTTCTGTATGTTTTTTCAAACTAATTTAAAGGGCCCCATTAATTACTTTTTAGTATATATGTACTGATTTTATTAACACTGATTTTTTAATCTTGATTGTATTGTTATTTTACACTATTAAATATATTTTCTTAGATATATATTAGGCTATAACCATTTATTAACTTTTATAAAGATTATATTCCTGCTAAGGTAGACCCTTTTAGGTTACCCGTATATTGTATTTGTGTACTACCCTGCTTTCAGCGCCAGTATTTCCGCTTAAATTATTCTACATCGCCGCAATTCAACCAGATCGAGTACGATCGGGTTGATTGACACCCCCCTGCGTATTGCTCGCCGTATTCAGCGATGTCTGACGGACCTGATCCGCACTGTCGGATCAGGTCTGACAGACATTGATAACTAGAGGCCAGTGTCTTGAAAGCGTTTGTTACAGCCTCCAATAGAGTGCTTTTAGCCGTTTTTCCGCAATGGTCTGTTATTTGCACCTCTTTTCCCAGGAGACGCTTCAGTGCTGCAATCAAGGGAATAACTTCAGAAATAGATGCATTAGCTGAGCTTATTTCCTTGTTTAACTGTTCAAATGGAGCAAGAAGAGACACAATATTTTCAATTCACATCCACTGATGTGCACTCAACATGGCTGGCAGTTCATAATCTGCCATGTACGCAGCTAAGACTCACTTTTGTTCAAGTAGACTTTGCAACATATAGTAGGTGCTATTACAGCAAGGGACTACATCTTGCTGCAGTCGTTTGGGTGGCATTCCAAACTGTACTTGCAAAGCTTGTAATCGGGAATAAGCAAGCAGAGAATGCTTAAAGTGACCCACAATTTTTCTCCCTGATGCTATGTCTGATATGCTGCGCTGACTCAGCACTCCCTCATTCACAGCCAACTGCAGCGTGTGTGCCATGCACGGTATGCTATTGAGTCCACTGTCCTCCATAGTCTTTACCATGTTCCGTGCATTATCTCTGACAATCAGATGCACTTTCGACTTGTCAATGTGCCAAGTTTCAAGCATGGTAGCTAAAGCCTCAGATATCGCTGTTGCAATGTGTGACCCAACAAACTCTTGTGCCTGAAGCAAAATGAGTTGCAATTTAAAATCAACATCTATCCACTGCGCTGTTAAGCTGAGCATGCTAGTTGGACTTACGTCTGAACTCCAAATGTCTGTGGTAAAACTTAAAGCTAGGATGTCTGTGGTCATAAGCTCAAGAATGTGTTTTGAAACACAATCATGCATTTCAGGTAGACAGGTTTCAGGTAGACAGGTTTCAATATGTTGTATGAGCCTACGAAATCCTATGTCTTTCACAACAGAGAATGGCTAGTCATCTAAGGCAATAAATTCCATTACTTTCTCTGTAATGCCACGTGCTTTGGCACTATCATTTGTAAATTTCTTAGCATTTTCAAAGAATGTGGCGACAGATGGTGTTGGTGTGCTACTAGTAGTTGGGTACTTTTAAGCATTGTTGCTTTTCTGTACTCGTCATACTGTCGTGTTTTCAGGTGGTTTTTTATCATGAATCAGATAGGGCATGTAATTTTAAACAACTTTCCAATGTACTTATATCATCAGTTTTGCTTTGTTCTCTTGGTATTTTTAGTTGAAATCTAAACCTAGGTAGGTCATATGCTAATATCTTAGCCCTTGAAGCCCGCCTCTTATATGAATGCATTTTGACAGTTTTTCACAACTAGAGGGCGTTGGTTAATGTGTGCCATATAGATAACATTGTGCTCATGCATGTGGAGTTACCTAGGAGTCAGCACTTATTGGCTAGTAAAATGCATGTCTGTCAAAAGAGCTAAAATAAGGGGGCAGTCTGCAGAGGCTTAGTTACAAGGTAATCAGAGAGGTAAAAATTAAATATATTAATAATGTAACTGTGTTGGTTATGCAAAACTGGGGAATGGGTAATAAATTGATTATCTATCTTTTTAAACAATAAAAATTCTGGTGTAGACTGTCTCTTTATCGTCAGTCTTTAGCGTGCACTACACACTGGCAACTGACGTAATAACATACTAATTGTTTTAGTGACATGTTAAGCAGCTATAGATAGCACTATAGTATTTTATCAAAACTGCAGTACCTGACAGGCTGACACAAATTTATAGCAGCAGTCCTGCTAGTGCTTAGCCTGGTAGTGAGTGGTACTCAAGGGTGAGTCTAGGGTACTTGCTGCCTGGGTGCAGAAATATTTTCTGCCGGCGCTGCATACCCCCACCCCACCCAATATATTCCAATAGATAAAACACAGGCCAAAATTTATTGTACAGCTGCAAATCATCTAGTTATTTATATATTACATATTGATCCACACTCGACCTTCCTCCAGTAATAGCTAATAATATATTTATAAAAATTGTATACTTATACATAAAAAAACACTCATGCATACATGTGATCAAACACACTCATACAAGTTCAACATATTACATACATAAACACTTACATTCATATACACTAAGCCCATACAAGGACAGCACAATATACATAGCTCTGTGTATAGTGTACTCGATAGGGTTCTGCAAAGTGTAAAGTGACAGCACAGTCTATACACACAGCTCTCTGCATGTTTAGTGTATATAGGGGCAGCAAATTGTATACACACAGCTACCATAGTGTGTAGGGAGGACAGCACATTGTATACACACAGCAACCTGTATAGTGTATTGAGACAGCACAATACACTAGGTAGCTGTGTGTATACAACCTGCTCTCCCTATTGACTATACAGAGGGCTGTGAATAGTGTATGTATAGGTGTTTCCAAAGCTGCTGTCTGTTGCAACTAAATTTATGACCACCATTGCAGATGTTACATAGAATCTTCGTTCTGTCCATTTATTTGCCCATAAACAGTGCCCCAATCCATTTGCTTATATATGTGCCACTGGGATTTAGAAAGACATCTGTTTATTAATTAGCTCAATTGAAATTTTACAATATGTTGTTTTACAGTTAGACATTTCTGGGCATAACTATTGATTGATTAAACTTTTTAATTGCAAAATGCAGAGCTGCACATTCACTTGTGAAGTCTTCTGAAGGCAGCATTGGATCATTCTGGGTAAAATTATGACACATAAATGGGGATATTGTTACTTCTGAGCTTTGATTCCCCTGTGCATTACATCCATAAAATACACTCATAATTAAGATTGAACAGTGAGGGACCTTTGCTCCTCTTGCAGATAACCTTACGGTATTATACAAGTTGAAGCCACAGTTAGCATTCTAGTTCCTAACTAAGGTACTTTTCATACCAAATTAAACGGCAGTGCATTCGCCCTCTGCTAAACGTGACACATACTGACATGTAACTATGCGCCAACAGCGCACTTAGGAGACGTTAGGTGTGCTAAGGACTCCCGGTACATTAGATGCGGCGCGCTGAGGACTCCGGGTATGTTAGATGCGGCACGCTGAGGACTCTGGGTATGTTAGATGCGGCGTGCTGAGTACTCCGGGTATGTTAGATGCGGCGCGCGGGGACTCCACTCCATGGTGAACAGCTTCTCTGACTTCGGGCATGTTAGATGTGGCATGCGAGGACTCCACTCCAGGTATGTTAGATGTGGTGCGTGAGGACTCCACTCCAGGGTGAACAGCTTCTCTGACTTCGGGCATGTTAGATGTGGCGTGCGAGGACTCCACTCCAGGTATGTTAGATGCGGTGCGCGAGGACTCCACTCCAGGGTGAACAGCTTCTCTGACTTTGGGCATGTTAGATGCGGCACGCAAAGACTCCACTACAGGGTAATCATCTTCCCCGACTCCAGGTATGTTGGATGCGCCACACAAGGACTTCAGGGTTAAAATATGATTATTATAAGACGCTCAAGCTTGAAGCTCAAAGTAATTTATTGGCTTATAATGCCCTACGTATTATTTGTGCTGAGGCATGTTGAAACTTGATGCTCTGGAAGACAAAAGTTCAAGTTATTACCATGGTTGTATCTCAGATAATTTTTGGCCGCTTTGCCACTCTTTCAGCCGAAATTGTATAGGACCATTTTCAGCCGAAATTTTGGTGCATCCCTAAATACAGATATGTAATACAAGCCTGTATCATCAAATTTCTATTTTACACAATCTGTGATGCAAACATATGAGGTTAAAAAATGGGACTACTAAGAAATTTCATGGGACCACTAGCTCCTGGGCAAATTTTTCTACCCCTGTTTATATATATATATATATATATATATGGGGGGGTTGGGTTGTATGGGTAGATACCCAATACAACAGTAGTTAGCGCTGTTAGTCTTGGTTAGCTGGAGTGTAAGTTGGGGATCCTAGAAAGGCAGCTGTAAATCAAAATGAATGGAGGGATTATCCACCCAAGAGAGGGTGAGAAGACCCCTGCAAACCAAAAATGGTGAGAGGAAAGTGAGAAAACAGCGCTATTCCAGGGGATCTTCCCTGACTACAATAGTGGTTAGATGGTTATTTAATTAACAGATAACCTCAGATAGTGTTGGCAAATATGAAAATGCACGTATTAGTGCAAAATCTAATTATATAAAGACAAAGTGTTATATCACATGAATTAATAGAAATAACAGAAAATAGGTGATAAGTCCATCAAGATGTAATTGGATTAAAATTCAGGTGTGTGATGCTCAGGAAATCTGGTAGGTATTGCACTTACTAGAACAAACCTCAATCATATGAGGTAAGCTGCCACCTCTTGTAAGTGTGAAACTTCCGTGATCCTGGCGTGGTGATGGTAGTGGGGCCGAGTAGTGTTGTCCTTCTCCTATTAGAGTATGTGCCTTCTCCTCTTAGAGTATGAACCTTCAGTCCTGGTAGAGACTGGTTGCCTGTTTTCTTTGGGCTCCAGCAGGTTTATGCAAAAGAAGCAAAATGCAAGAACATAGTGTAAAACTGTTTAATAATAAATAAAATGATAAAAGACAAACAAATGGCCACTCACATTAAAAGTCCTCAAACATATGAGGCATGTAAATACATTCAGAAAACAACTTGTGGTTCACGAACCCAGTGGATGGTAATACTGTAATTGTTATATCACAGTCACAATCAGGGGTTAAACGTTTTCTTCCAGAAGCTACAAATATTAAATGGTTATATATAAAAACCAAACAGTCTTTATGCAGTAAGTCCGGTACAGTGCTCAGGCACAGTGCCGTATGTAGAAAAAAGTTTCAGATACTTGTTAAAAGTTAAATCACATAGAAGATCCTCCAAGTGGAGTAAAAAAAGTGTGTGGTCCCTTACGCGTTTCAAAGGATTTGTTTATTCCTTCTTCTTCAGAGGGTATTTCTTGGTTAATCTAATTACGTCTCCTATGTGCGTGTATAAGTGTCGGGCGGCGGCACGCCCCTATGAGTTGGTTCTAAAGTCTGATTGGATCTAGTTCCTGTCAGTCTGGATGTGTTCTTAAAGTCTTAACGTATCATATACGGGTCAGGTTTCTGGCATAGAGGTACGTCACTACGTGTTTGCGTGATTGCGCAAATGTTTGTTGGACGCATTGTCCCTCATAGTATTTACGTAGTTGCTATGGTTGCCAAGTTTCTGTTGTTATACATGATTCTGTTGTTTAGATTTTGCACTAATAAGTGCATTTTCATATTTGCCAACACTATCTGAGGTTATCTGTATTGTAGTCAGGGAAGATCCCCTGGAATAGCGCTGTTTTCTCACTTTCCTCTCACTATATATATATATATATATATATATATATATATATATATATATATAAGTATAATTATATATATATATATATATATATATATATATATATATATATATATATAAACCAAAATTCATTAAAATTATGGGGGGGAGATAAAAAACTGAAATAAAAATCCTCCATGTCTCAAAATTAAATCAATGTAAATATTTGTATAGGAAATTAGCGGGGAATCTTGCCTAGATGTGCTAATTTCCTATGCAAATATTTACATTGATATATATATATATATATATATATATATATATATATATATATATATATACATAGAACATATTCTGCTATGTGCAGAACATTTAACACTTTATTAAATATGAATATTGCATAAATATGAATTTTCACGTTTTCACCTAACAGAATACTCACAGATTTCATATGCACTAACGAGTGCATACATAGGCATTCTGAACCTTTAGGAGTTGTTTAGCAAGCTCGCATCTGGTATTCTTGGTCTCTGCTCCGACTTCTGTTATTTTCCCCATATGAATCAGGAACTCCTGTTTTGTTAGCATGACCCAAACTTTAGATGTCTATAGACTTGTAATACATGTTGTGATGATGGACTATTCCAAGTGTCTAAAATCAACAGACACTTGCAAATACTACGGTATAAAAATGTATATAATAAAACCAATAATAAAAATTCCACAACGTGTTTCTTGGTGTGACAACCACCATTTCATGAGGTGAATATCTATAGCGCCGTCGTCCATGAAATTCCATATTTCTTGAGTAGTCTATCAAGTAGGCTATCAATGGCCAACATTGTTGCGTATGGTTCAAGTTGAGCACACAGATTTGTGAGTGCATGAAAAATAGTTGAAGACGCAATTTACACTGTAATGCTAGAGACTTCCTAGTTGGACTTCACCTATATGTTTAATCCTTTTGCAGCGGTTAAATAAATAGTTATATAGGGTCAGTGATGCAAAAAATTACATGCTCTAAGAATAACATTTTTGTATTAGAATGTCCTTTAAAGGGACATCAAACAATAAATAAATGCAAGATATAAAGATGTATTTTAAAAAAAAAGAACTAATGTATTTCAGTTTCTATAAATTAATAGGCAATGCCATGTTGAAACCTAGGTTTCTCTTTTCTAATATATTTTTCTGAGGACAATTATGGTCAGATAAAGTGCCAGATTGAAAGTGGAGCACTATTTAATGCTCCTGCTCAAGCATTAACTACTTTAGAAGTAATCTTATTGCATGCATCGGGCTGCGCCCGTAAACTTTTTCACTTGAGTGTTAACCCGACGCACGTAAAAAGCCGAACTTAGATTATTGTTTGCACAATAACCTATTCCCCCTTAGAAATCAGTGAAGCAAAAAAGTAGAAAAAAACCTAACACCATACTCGTGTGCAAACCCAATCCCATATTCTCAAGTGTGCTAACCCGACATGAAAATATGAATTTTTCACATTCCAATGTTCTTCACATAGCAGAATATGTTCTGTTTATTCATAAATACATATTTCTACATATATCGGATGGTATTTTGGTACAATATATATATATATATATATATATATATATATATTTATATATATATATATATATATATATATATGATTATATATAGGTATATACAGATATATATAGGAATATCTATTTAAAAATACATAGAATATATTCCCCTATGGGAAATACATTGAAATGTTGAATATTTACAGTAAATACATAGCTAAAACCTTTATTAAAGGGACAGTCAACATCAAAATGGTTATTTTTTTAAAACGATACATAATGCCCTTACTACCGATTCCCCAGCTTTGCACAGCCAACATTGTTATATTAATATTCTTTATAACATTTAACTTTCTAAGGCCTAGATTTGGAGTTTGGCGGTAGATGGGCTGTTAACGCTCCGCGGGCTTTTTTCTGGCCGCACCATAAAATTAACTCTGGTATCGAGAGTTCCAAAAAATGCTGCGTTAGGCTCCAAAAAAGGAGCGTAGAGCATTTTTACTGCAAATGCAACTCTCGATACCAGAGTTGCTTACGGACGCGGCCAGCATCAAAAACGTGCTCGTGCACGATTCTCCCATAGGAAACAATGGGGCTGTTTGAGCTGAAAAAAAACCTGCGTTCAGCTCCTAACGCAGCCCCATTGTTTCCTATGGGGAAACACTTCCTACGTCTGCACCTAACACTCTAACATGTACCCCGAGTCTAAACACCCCTACCCTTACACTTATTAACCCCTAATCTGCCGCTATCGCTGACCCCTGCATATTATTATTAACCCCTAATCTGCCACTCCGTAAACCGCCGCAACTTACATTATCCCTATGTACCCCTAATCTGCTGCCCCTAACACCGCCGACCCCATATTATATTTATTAACCCCTAATCTGCCCCCCTCAACGTCGCCGACACCTGCCTACACTTATTAACCCCTAATCTGCCGAGCGGACCGCACCGCTACTATAATAAAGTTATTAACCCCTAACCCGCCTCACTAACCCTATCATAAATAGTATTAACCCCTAATCTGCCCTCCCTAACATCGCCGACACCTAACTTCAATTATTAACCCCTAATCTGACGACCGGAGCTCATCGCTACTATAATAAATGGATTAACCCCTAAAGCTAAGTCTAACCCTAACACTAACACCCCCCTAACTTAAATATAATTTAAATCTAACGAAATAAATTAACTCTTATTAAATAAATTATTCCTATTTAAAGATAAATACTTACCTGTAAAATAAATCCTAATATAGCTACAATATAAATTATAATTATATTATAGCTATTTTAGGATTAATATTTATTTTACAGGTAACTTTGTAATTATTTTAACCAGGTACAATAGCTATTAAATAGTTAAGAACTATTTAATAGTTACCTAGTTAAAATAATAACAAATGTACCTGTAAAATAAATCCTAACCTAAGTTATAATTAAACCTAACACTACCCTATCAATAAATTAATTAATTAAATAAACTACCTACAATTACCTACAATTAACCTAACACTACACTATCAATAAATAAATTAAATACAATTGCTACAAATAACTACAATTACATAAACTTACTAAAGTACAAAAAATAAAAAAGAACTAAGTTACAAAAAATAAAAAAATATTTACCAACATAAGAAAAATATTACAACAATTTTAAACTAATTACACCTACTCTAAGCCCCCTAATAAAATAA